>NC_137246.1:18271468-19471468 GCF_051294905.1 Botryllus schlosseri
GTGTGTAGGTGTGTGTCATACTTGGGGGATCCGTATTACAATTGACTCGAATTGACTAAATGTAAGAAGGGTTGAAATGTTTCGAATCGATTCATAAGTGGTCTTCGTTGTGGTTTTCATCGGGACATACAGCACGAACTAACTGTAGACTCCTCTCTGTTGTACAGCTACTCGGTAATCGAAATGCATTAACATTTAAACAGCGATCTTGTTTCGTCACGCGAAAAATATGTTCACTGTCGCGATACTCTGCACAAGACGTGCATAGCCTTTTCACACTCGTAATAGTATACCAACGTCAAGCGATAACGTTTAACAAGACCAATGCACTGAACCCACGACGTTTACCTATGTAAAATTACCACTTTCACTTGCCAGTCCATCGTTTACCTGACTAAACATATTATTTTCTTTTGGAGATGTGACGTTTACCCAGAGTAAGAAACCATTTTCACTTGGAAATATATTTTTTCTCTGGGTAACAAACCTTTTTCACTTGGAAATATATTTTTTCCCCGGGTAACAAACCTTTTTCCCTGAGCAACAAACCATTTTCACTTGGTGGTCCGTCGTTTACCCGAGTAAAAATATCATTTTCTTTTGGAGATCCGGCGTTTACCCAGTGTAACAATACATTTTCACTTGGAAAAATACTTTTACCTAGAGTAACTAATCATTTTCTCCTGGGTAACCAACCCTTTTCGTCTGGAAACTATCATTTACCTGAGTACCAATACAGTTTTCACTTGGAAATCTACCTTCTCCTGGGTAACAATATCATTTTCGTTTTGAAAACTGACAACCACACCGGACAATTTGATAGTTTTGTATATTGTTACAACGGCAGTGACAAAATATACACCAACAACGACTCCGATACATTTGTCTAATCAAATATTCACTTGCTCTGATGCATCCCATCAAAATCATTGGTTTCTCACATACAATAACAATGAGCTGTTGTACATCGACATGTATGTTTTCGGAATTGGCGAATAAAGGGGTTTCAGATATGTCCGTGATGTCCGGGTTCGCGCTTTGGATTTTCCAGAGTCAAAATGTCTGAATAAAACACCTCCTCGACTTTGGTAGCTGGTTGATACAGGGATAATGAATTTATGTTCCCCATCGCGCTAACAACACCTGGTTACTTGTGAGTTTCCTCAGGTCTGTTTACTATATTGTGTCTTTACTGGTCAATACATTTCGCTCCAGTCAGCTGAAACCGGATCACTAATATGAGAAAGTGTGTGGGGGCCTGATCCGGATATTCACTCATGAACCAACGACCAATATTCAAGTAAACATGTTACAGACCGTGTTTTGTCTCCATGAAAAATACCAATGCATACACCATCACATACAAGTAACGTCACGATTGTTCACAAGTATTCGCGTAAACGAGGTGTACATACAATGTGTCGGTGTACAAACATCATGGAAAACAAATTCATGTTCTCAAGTCTCATCATGCGACGACTCTGTACATTCAATGTGGGCATAGATGACACATGACATGATACAATGGACAGTGCATTATACATACCGATATATTCTCAGTCAAATATGCGAACCATGCACAACCATAAACCCCGATTTTCGCTGAATATCCACAACACCAACAAATCTGTACATTTCTTTGCCCTCGACCTCGACGATAGAGTTGTCATCCCAATGTACCAATCGAGTGTATGGTTCATCAGGTGTAAAATCCAAATCAAATGCCACCAAGGTATCGTTTTTCATTTTCAATATTTCCACCGCTGCATCTTGTCTGTGTCGTAAAACCACGGTGTGAGGCCAGAGGAATCTATGGACAGTTACGCGTAGTCCATCCATGTTCGTGTATATGGTCAGGTAGCGACAACGTTTTCTCAATGGGCTGTGTGGGTACAACGTTTCAATACGTAGCTGGATCAACTAGACCAAAAGTTTCCAACCGCGATTTATGTTGACCTGTAGAATTACGAGACAGCACCCTCTTGTGGCGTGATTAACACGAAATCAGTCTTCGACCCGGAGAGATTCACCTTGGATTACATTATCAAATCGTAATCGAACTCGAGATTCACACACACACAGAGAGTCCATGTTTACGATTTCAATGCGGAGTCACTGCTCACGATGTTTATCTGTAGTCGTTATGTGGGAGTAGCGACATCTGACATATTCATCGCGTGAAAGATTGATAACGATGGTGATCGCCAAATACATTATGTCGGGTGAAACACTGCGGTCTCGGCGAAAAAGTTAGCAGGTGATGACCAACAATGCGCAGGGATTGAGCGAGTTACGCAACACGATTATGTCGAGGTCTTGATCACGATGCAAGTCTACCTGAGAATCCGAACAATCTTGCAAAATCAAGGTGTGAACCCGTGAAAGGGTTGTACTCGTGTGAGATTGATTTTTCACAAGTTGGGTGGAAATTGGTTCATACTAAGACCATGTTACGTCCAAATATGGCTGCTTGCCTGTCTCCAAGTCATCTATGCCCACATTGAATGTACAGAGTCGTCGCATGATGAGACTTGAGAACATGAATTTGTTTTCCATGATGTTTGTACACCGACACATTGTATGTACACCTCGTTTACGCGAATACTTGTGAACAATCGTGACGTTACTTGTATGTGATGGTGTATGCATTGGTATTTTTCATGGAGACAAAACACGGTCTGTAACATGTTTACTTGAATATTGGTCGTTGGTTCATGAGTGAATATCCGGATCAGGCCCCCACACACTTTCTCATATTAGTGATCCGGTTTCAGCTGACTGGAGCGAAATGTATTGACCAGTAAAGACACAATATAGTAAACAGACCTGAGGAAACTCACAAGTAACCAGGTGTTGTTAGCGCGATGGGGAACATAAATTCATTATCCCTGTATCAACCAGCTACCAAAGTCGAGGAGGTGTTTTATTCAGACATTTTGACTCTGGAAAATCCAAAGCGCGAACCCGGACATCACGGACATATCTGAAACCCCTTTATTCGCCAATTCCGAAAACATACATGTCGATGTACAACAGCTCATTGTTATTGTATGTGAGAAACCAATGATTTTGATGGGATGCATCAGAGCAAGTGAATATTTGATTAGACAAATGTATCGGAGTCGTTGTTGGTGTATATTTTGTCACTGCCGTTGTAACAATATACAAAACTATCAAATTGTCCGGTGTGGTTGTCAGTTTTCAAAACGAAAATGATATTGTTACCCAGGAGAAGGTAGATTTCCAAGTGAAAACTGTATTGGTACTCAGGTAAATGATAGTTTCCAGACGAAAAGGGTTGGTTACCCAGGAGAAAATGATTAGTTACTCTAGGTAAAAGTATTTTTCCAAGTGAAAATGTATTGTTACACTGGGTAAACGCCGGATCTCCAAAAGAAAATGATATTTTTACTCGGGTAAACGACGGACCACCAAGTGAAAATGGTTTGTTGCTCAGGGAAAAAGGTTTGTTACCCGGGGAAAAAATATATTTCCAAGTGAAAAAGGTTTGTTACCCAGAGAAAAAATATATTTCCAAGTGAAAATGGTTTCTTACTCTGGGTAAACGTCACATCTCCAAAGGAAAATAATATGTTTAGTCAGGTAAACGATGGACTGGCAAGTGAAAGTGGTAATTTTACATAGGTAAACGTCGTGGGTTCAGTGCATTGGTCTTGTTAAACGTTATCGCTTGACGTTGGTATACTATTACGAGTGTGAAAAGGCTATGCACGTCTTGTGCAGAGTATCGCGACAGTGAACATATTTTTCGCGTGACGAAACAAGATCGCTGTTTAAATGTTAATGCATTTCGATTACCGAGTAGCTGTACAACAGAGAGGAGTCTACAGTTAGTTCGTGCTGTATGTCCCGATGAAAACCACAACGAAGACCACTTATGAATCGATTCGAAACATTTCAACCCTTCTTACATTTAGTCAATTCGAGTCAATTGTAATACGGATCCCCCAAGTATGACACACACCTACACACTAATATCGTAAACACTCAACTTGATGACATTGATATAGTGTTACTAAAAATAATTATAAAATATTTGTAAAACTAAATCGGAATTCATGTCGTAGCAGGTTTCTTGAACTCGTGCTTGATGAAAACGATTGGTGACAAGTATGCTTTTGTGTTTGAGTGAAAAATAATTATTTAGAGTAGTGACAGTTTGCGATCAACGAATGCAAATCGATCATAATATTACAATATACGCTTTCGTCAACATAACGACTTGGTGCAGGAGAAACACTTTAACGTTTTTTCAATAACCAGAATCTTGAAACTTGTTGTTTGTGTGATTTACAGCTGGTGCACAAAGGTTAGCGACGTTTTTTAATATAGTTCCACCTTCTAGTTGTTTTGATGTGAGGTTCGGTGCTTCTCGTTAGTAAAGTAAATTGTTTTGTGCGTTAGATTCGTGGAATGTAAGTCGAATACGTACTCTTTGGCGGAAGTAACTAGATTACTGTCGTGACATTGATAGGTCTCCCAAGCAGTGACCACGGTTTCAATTTTGAAAGACATCAGTATGTCGACATAATATTTTCTAAAAGTCAAACTCGGACGGATATCATGAATGTGTAGGACTCACGATAAACATTGTACACATACAACTTTGAAGAGCTTCTTGAAGGTACAAAACTTTAGCATGCAATTCAATAGTATATTCATACAACTTTGTTACAACAACTATATGATATTTCTGTAAGTACTATAGTTGCGTTTTGAATTATTTGAATATTTAGATACGTAACCATTCGTATGAAAAAGTTCTTGCGACATCAAAACAGTTTGTAGAGTTCAACCAACCATTTAGTTTCGTAGTGTGGGGCTATCGAGTAAAGCCGATTACTTTGTGTGATGTAAATATCCTTTGTACTTTTGTAAGAGTTGTGTGGATGATCATTCGTATCTTACAAAGTAACTAGTTGATACAACAAAATATTGAATGACCGCTAGCACACTGAGTTCATAACCCAAGATAGTGAAAATTGTTTACAATAACATAATTCGTATCGGGAAAAACGATAGGCACCAAAGGTTCGATGGAGTTTGAATCCAGATTGTATTAAGCGAAGTGATGAGTACCTCTAGTAATAAAATCGAAACGACCACCAAAAATTTTCTGTGTCTTGGTTGTTGTAAATAACTATTTGTTATGACATTAGTTGAGTGTGTGACAATTCGTATCTGACGAGGTTGAATGTTTAACCATATTGAAATGAATCCGGAACACATAAAGTATACATTGATCACAATCGCGTTCGGTGAGAGTCAGTATCAATATGAGTGGTATATTATTTTTCGCGATATGCAACAAACCTTCTAAGTAAACTTTTCAAAAATTTATCGTGTCGTAGTCGGTTGTCACGAATTCGAAAGAAATGTACTTCGATTATCACGATGATAAAATTAAGATCAATGCAGTATTTCGGAGAGGGATGTGTATCGTTTGGTATGTTCCCCAATCACTAAATGTCGGTTAGTTAAACGACACATTTACAAGTTTACCGAAATCTTGATTTACAAATAACAGCTTGATGATGTAAAGCTCAACCACGCAAATGTGTTCATTGTAAAGTATTTGACACAAACAAAATATCGAATGGAGACTTCGGTTTCATTACCAAGCTAGTGAAAATTGTTTTCTGTTGGCCAGGTAGGACACATTTGACAAACATCGTACACATTGTATCTTCGTGATGGTAACGACTTTCAGCGGCTTGGTTTCATGTCGGGAATTATTATTTGAGGGTGCAAGAACAATTTCAATCAATACTAGAAATGAACAACAATGCAAAACACGTTTAGCAAATAACAGTGTAGCAAGTACTTTTTTGATATTACGAGTGTTGGGCACTAGACACTTCTAGTTGAATTGGATGCATCTAACAAACATATCACAATTTACTTTTACAATAATCAAAGTCTTAGAGTGTATAACCTCGCGATATTTTACATTTAGCACGCACAATGGGGAGTTACTGAAATGATTAAGAATTGATCGCTAGCTTCGAACGGTACTCGATACTCAAAGTGATATTTTCATACTCTGTAAAGTGCATATGTTTCAATTCTCTGTCACAAATTCCGACAATAAATCGTTGGATTCAATAGGAACGATATTGTGATATACTGATTCTACACTTAGTCGTTTCAATTACCCGTTGGGAATCGGGATAATAAAGCATTTTGTATCGGATGTTCAATGTATGAATACTGGAATTATTACATCTTTAGTGCTGTTTATCGCAAACGATAGATTTTAATAATTGTACTGATTGTTGAATGTAATAATACCGATATCGTTTCATCTTTAGTCTTGGTTACTGGAAATATTTTCTGATATCCGCGATACGCAGAGTGATTTTTACCAAGGTGGAGTAATTTTCCTAACAAGAACATTTCAGACACACATAGTTTTACAGCTTAATATGTTAATAAAATTGGTACTGAAAAGTTTGTTGCTGTCATAACATTTACCCCAATGCCGGGTCTAATTAACGCAAATAATTTAATAATAAAGTAATGATCAACTATTACAAAATCTCATATGTCAAATCAATGTGTCAATCCTTATGTTTACATCATGATAATTTTTGATATAACACCTGTGTTCTATTGTAAGAAATGAATTCTCAACTACGGTGGTCAGACTGCCAAATCTCGTATACTCAAACATATTATGTTAATCTCAAGTCGCCGACACTGAGAAGTAATTACTTTTGTCTTACAAAATATACCGGGTAGTAATTAGTTTGTCTTGCAGAATATACCGCGTAGTAATTCCTTTATCTTACAGAATAGTAACGACTTTTCAAGTTGAATAAAAAAGATGCATAGGGATATGAATACAACCAAGCTTGTTATGGATTTTAGGTTATAGTGATTGTATGGATTCGTGTATGTTTGGTTGTTTTTCATACTGACACTGTTTGAGTTGGTCGGGTAACGGATTTACTTGACAATGTTTTTGTGGTTGATTCTTTGAATATGGTAAGACGGTAAGATGTCGAGACGTAATACTATTTCCGTACACTCAATTACAACAAAACATAACCAGCATTCAAATAATCCGTAAGCTACAAGTGGATTTAAAACTTGATGCTGTTTTGTGGTTAACTCAAGTCAGTGGTCATGTTTGTGTTGATTTCAGGAATGATCATGACGAGTTGGCCGGGTAAATTAGATAATGTGGTAGTAACTATGACCTTACAGAGTTGCTGACATTCTAATATCTTTTACGCTGTAATATACGGATTTAATTGTGATAAATTAATTCTCAGTTATTGTTCTGACATTCAAATCTCGTATACTCAAAATATAATATGTCCAAGTCAAATCGTATATGCATCGATTAGTAAATACTTTGTCTTCAGAATAGTAACAACCTTTACAATTGAATAAAAAAGACCGAGCATACGAATACAACCAGGATGAATTAATTCAAATTCATGAGTTGCAGTGATATAATCAAGTAATTGAAAACTAGATTTTTAACAATTGGTAATGTTGTGAATAATTCTTTTGAGTATGGTAAGATGTAAAATATCTCTTTGATACACGGAAAGCCAGATCGTGAATAGAGTTGTAATATTTCATTACTCGTTTCAAATCAATGTGTGTATAATATCGAAACGGGCCTGCGGGGAAGTTGGTAGTCATGTTTGTCAATCCTATTTCAATGCGCACTACGCAAAAGTCGAAATAATCGGTTTCGGATTAGGATTTTACAATTATTTCACACCTTTTTGAATAAGCGTCAACTTCACAGAGGATTTGGGTTGGGTCAGAAATAAGTTAAAATTTGTCGGTATTCTAATCACCGGCTACGCCGGCTCTGTGGTAAACTAATTACTAAAGTAACACCATGCGACTGATTCCTAGATTTAGCAAACTATTTCACACTGACTGGTCTAGTGTAATAATCGATAGTAGCACACGACTGTACGGAAACAATTCAGCGCGCAGGTCATTCGAAATATAGGTCGCACGCACTGCTTAATCCTCTTGCAAGCCACGTTTCCGTTTGTGCGGTTATTGTTGGTGACTCGTACATATTCAACACCGCGCGAGAGATGTCTATACTCGAAAGTACGAATCACGACCGCACCCATAAGAACACATGGTGAATCACCAACACAGCCTATACGCGAAAGCACGACATGCGAAAGTACGACGTGCGAGAGATGCCTATACCCGAAAGTACGAATTACCACCACGACACCGGTTGAGTGATCCCTATACCGAAAAGGGTTACCGGTCGAGAGATGTCTATTCCGAAAGGGCGATTCACGGCCGCACCCATAAGACACAGTAGCCGCTTGCGACCCCCGCCATAAGACACAATAGCCGCATGCCACCCCCGTCATAAGACGCAATAGCCACTCGCCACCCCCGCCATAAGACATAAGAGCCGCTCTACCAACACGAGTATTTCGATACGATTCACCGCCGCAGCCTATACCCGAAAGTACGAATCATCGCCGCACCCATAAGAACACATGGCGAGTCACCACAGATCCCGTAAGAAACAATGGCACCGTTCGAGAGATGCCTATACCCGAAAGGGCGATTCACGACCGCACCCATAAGAACACATGGCGAGTCACCACAGATCCCGTAAGAAACAATGGCACCGTGCGAGAGATGGTTATACTAGCACCGGTTGAGTGATGCATATACCGAAAAGGGTCACCGGTTCAAGACGAGTTTCGAGGCACCGGTTGAGCGATGCATATACCGAAAAGGGTCACCGGTTCAACACGAGTTTCGAGGCACCGGTCGAGCGATCCCTATACCGAAAAGGGTTACCGGTCGAGAGATGCCTATACCAACCCAGGCACCGGTCGAGCGGAAGGGGGGGTCAAAAGGGTCACCGGTTCAACACGAGTTTTCGAGGCACCGGTCGAGCGGGCCCATAAGAACCCTATGGCGATTCGCGAGCGATCGTATATACTACTAATGCATATATATTGCTATCAACTTCTTATCCTCTCTGCTCACGTAATCAGATTTACCGGTAGAGGTGAGTGAGGTGTCTTGGAAACTGTAGGGCCCGTTGGTATGACTCCTTAACATGATGGTATTTCGTGACCTCCAGTCTGCTATTTAAGAAATATAGAATCGCCAAAACGCAGGCTACGAAACTAAAAGACGCACACGATTTCAAATTGGTATTTCTTCAGTAGCATATAATTTTTCCATGCGGGATGGTATTTGTCTTGTGAGGTTCAGATTGCCAAGACAGTATTTTGTATATATAACGAAGTTTGCGGTCAGCATTAGGGCAGTCCTTTTCGGCCAAGGTTTTCTCGCTGCCCATCGTTCTGACACACTTCTTGGAGTCGCGTGTTACATAGCCTACTTTATATGTCTTTGTGCGTCGCGGCGCGGTAATGGTCAACGCCAATATGCCAATTTCTATAAATCTTGCGTATTTTTTCTTGTGGGAAGAGTACCCAAAAATCAAGATAATTGGCAACATGAAATCGCGCGCAGCGCGAAAATATTTTGAAAAAGTTGCATTAAGTTTAAAAAAATACTCTATAGTTTATGCTAATTCACGAAATAATTTGGGCCCCCTTAGAGCTCGGGCCCCCCCAATTGCGGGGTTTGGGGTGCGGCAGTTACGGGCCTGAATAAGTCTATATACTATATATTATTGTATTATAAAAACAAATCCGTCCGATTGGAGTGTTAGCTATACCGTTGTGTTGAGGTACTATCTGCAGCAAGTGTAAAAATCGTTTTTCACTCTGATCAGTATCAATTTAGTTGTCGCCTTAGCACAGTGGTTTTCAACCGCCAATCCGCGAGGTCTGTTCTGAAGGTCCGTCAGGTATGTTGAAATTTTATACCTTGATTTCAAGATGCAAGATGTTGAAGGCTTGTCCAATGATAAAATAAATAAAACATCGAATTTCAAACTGATTCAGAACTTCGTGAGGTAACATTATAGGCCTGGAAATGTATTCGATTTGACATGAAGTTCAAGCCTTCCACGATGAAGACATGCGAGCGACAAGTACGAGCCGCTCGCTAACCGAGCGGTTTGCTCGATCATTCGTTTACGATTCATTCATTTTGTGGATGGCCAGATGTCGCTGTTACAAGGTGTTTTCTTGCACTGCATGGTATTCGTATTTCGTAGTAGGTAAATTGGTGTTGGGAAATGAGCAAGGTAGCACGGCAAGTATAGCTTGATGGTCCAACCCCGAAACGCCTCTTCTTTCGGCATTGTCGAAAAAAAGAATAGCCTATCATTCGAGTTCGCGTAGTCGGTTAATCCGACTTTAATTTTACCCCCTTCGGCGCGGTAGACGGTAATCGACTCTCGCCGGTAGCACGTTTATCTGGGTAAGACAATTTCACCTCGACTCAACAGACTCACTTTACCGTAAAATTACATGAACACTATCATGAACTTGATTACGGACAAATCCATAAAAATGCCATCTCTTACCATAAGTGCAAATAAACGGCTGCGTACTTTAAATTTTGCGTGGAGCAGGGGCGGGCAACTCCTCCAGTCGGCGGTCCGGATATGGGACAATTGAGTACTTGGCGGGCCGGATTCCTGAATCGATCGCGTATTCAGTGCCGGCTCGTGACAATATCGGGTGGTGGGGCAAGGGCTGCAAGCGACTTTTTATCAAGATGACGTCACAATGGCGTTTTCCAACGTAAACAAGTAACTTAATGATGTTACGGTAACATGAATTTCCCGACAACAGTGATTTTAACGTATGTGCCACGAGAGGTCTGCCGGTGAGCTGTGACTTGAAGTGTGGTAACTGCGTAAACGGCGTACGGAACAAAGATTCAACACGGTTCATGTTCGCACTAGACCTGACTAATTATCTGCAGAAATGGAAATGACTATAACTCGAGAGATTGCGTAAGCCTAATTGGAAAGGTCAACGAGTTCGGACACATACGCAATTGTTATCTCATACATTGGGTCTGTCATATTGAATCCAAAACATCATTCTGAAGAACTAAGAATAGCAGCCTCGGAAATTCGGTCTCGGTACAGCATAGGAGATTTTGGCCTTGAAACTGGAGACTGTAACACGACACATATGGCTTTATTACTGTCTATAGGTCTGCTGCGAAATCGCCTTTGGAAAATATATTACCGAATATATAACTGGATGAAAGCCGTGAACTTGTACACTGTTACATGACATCATCGAGAAGTAGCCTCATGGCCCTTTTCGGTATGGTACACTGTTAAAATTAATGCGAACAGACCGAATTTTGCGTAAAATTTACTGAGGAATAGGCTGATCAAGTGATCAGCTGTTAGCCGCCATCGAAAACGAAATAGCTATCGCGCTTGACAGGGGGTTGTAAGCAAATGGCTTGAAGGCCACAATTTCACGGTGAAATTGACATTGGAGAATATAATATCAAAGTAAATATTTGAATGCAAATGAGAATGATATCATCATCTCGTCACCTATCTCAGTATGGAACACAGTTAACGTTACCACAGATACACCGGCTTTTGCGGGAAATCCGCAACGCGTTGTAGGCTAAAGTGTCAGATCAGAGCACATCTCTACCATATTCGACCTTGATAACGAAATTACTGCCCTAATCATTGAGTGTCAACCTTGAGACTTGGCACAGCGTTCGATACTAAAATCAAAACACACCGTGCAAAAGCTCATGACAGATCTAGGTAAGGAGCATCGTTAAAATCAATAGAGACCAATACCGGCTTTGCGTAAAATCTGTTAGCGATAAATGACGAGTCAGCTCTCACTCGACTTAGAAAACGAAATTACCACTAACATAGTTCAGTGACAAACTTAAAACTTGGTACAGCGTTCGATACTAATATTACGACTTACCGTGCCAAATGTCATAACCGATCTCAGTATTGAACATCGTCAAAATCAATGGATACCAATACCGGCTTTTGAGTAAAATCTGTTTGCGATACATGACGGATCAGCACACACTCAACTTCGGAAACGGAATTACTACCCTAAACTTTAAGTAGAAACCCTGAAACTTGGGGCAATGTTAAATACCACCATCACGACATGACATACCAAGTTTCAAGAGTTTTCATGGTGTGAAACACAGAGGTGGTCAAAGTAGTCAAGAAAGCTACTCAAGTATAAGTAGAAGTAGTGACGAAAAAATCTACTCAAGTACGAGTAGAAGTACTTCTTCCATGAGCAACCTAAAACTACTTGAAGTAAAAGTATAATTGACTCACTTTAAAAGTACTCAAGTAAGTAAGTAGTTGTGAAAACGATTCTAATTCGTTCACATGGATTGTAAAAAGGTACGAATTGAGCTATCCGAAAGGTGACGAGCTTGATTCATATTGATGCATACCAGCAGGTATCCAATTTTCGATAGCACAAGGATATAAGCATTCGTCCACATCATGGGATGAAAATGATAGTATTGATATGGAAATGCGATACTAATCCTCTGTTTACTCAGACAGCACGTTTTAGAAAATATCATGGTATTGCGCACTCCCCCATATAATTAGTCAAAGAGCAATACGGAGATGGTGTGTTGGATACGATGTAAACACATTGTGCGATTAGTAAACGTTAATAGAAAATATGGTGGACCGTAAAAATGCTATATTGTGTAGCTTTATTTCTGGAAATTGAAGGCATTACTACACTTGCTTTTATACTTCAACATGTACGTTATTCAAACAAAAGAAACTGATATTAGTTAGAAATCAAAATATATGGTACTGGGGATTGAAAGTGAAATATAAATCTAAAAACGGAACATGTATTTAATGTCTTTAGTCCGGAAAGTTTCGAAGGTTGGTATCAGAGGTGGTCAGTAACGAAGTACTTCTACTTTTTTGAAGTACTCAAGTAGTTTTCCACTACTTCTGGTACTTACTCGAGTAGATAGAATATTCGCTACTTCTACTTCTACTTCATAATATTTAGTGATCTACTTACTTACTTTTCGCTATTTTCAGTTTGTCAAGTAGAAGTAGTGTAACCCTCCAATTAGAAAGAGAAACTGGGGAATTCTCGGGCTGTTTTCACGGAGTTTTAAATTTCAATCTTAAGAAAATTTATGTCACACCCAGAATTTCCGTCGCGCTTCACATCTAGTAGATATTGAGTTACAAATATGTTTTCACGAAAGCGAATCTTATTTAGGTTGCAGGTTGCATTGCACCACATTGTCGCCCATATGACATATTTCGTCACAGTAAATATGGCCCATCATAACGTTTGAAACTACCGTTTCGCAATCTACCAGTTACCCATCATATCGTAATCTAGCAGCCCATGGCGTGCCCTAATCTGGAAAAGTGGGCTCTGACTTTTTGAACGTTAGATCTGTTTTAACAGACCACCGTTAAAACTGTCACGACAAAAGGCATAAAATACATTTTCCGCTTTTCTGATGTATTATTGGAAGTTGTCGTTCGCAACTCGCAGTATCATTACTTGGAGTTCTAATTAGTTTCAGTTCTTTTGTCTGGAGAACATATATGTTTACGTTTAAAAGCAAGTGTAGCATCGCCGTCTATTTTCCTATGATACAATTACACTATATGTCATTTTAACATTATGCCATATTTTTTTATCATCGTGAATCGCGCAAAGTGTTAACATCGTATCCATACAACTTCTCCGTATTGCTCTTCGACTAAATTAAAGGCGGTAATATGCGTGAGGGAACATGCCATGACATTTTCTAAAACGGGATGTTTTAGTAAACAAAGGGCTAGTATCTCATTTCCATAGCAAAACAATCATTTACATCTCATGATTCAGTCGAATGCTCATGCTGTCGGAAATTTATACCTTCTGTGATGCATCAATATGCATTGTACATGAAGCTCTCTGCACCCTCCTCATAGTTCAATTTGCAGCTTTTGAAAGTCCATGCAAACGTATTATGACCGTTTTCAAAACTACTTACTTACTTGAGTAGATTTGAAGCCAGCAAATTCTACTTCTACTTCAAGTAGTTTTAGGTTGCTTATGTAAGAAGTACTTCTACTTGTACTTGAGTAGATTTTTGCGTCGCTACTTCTACTTCTACTTGAGTAGCTTTCTTGACTACTTTGACCACCTCTGGTTGGTATGCTAAAACAGCTCTAAAACTAAAGAAAAGTCAGAGTCCATTTTTCAAGATTAGGACACGCCATGGACAGCTAGATTACGATATGATAAGTAAATGTTAGATTGCGAAACATCAGTTTCAAACATTATGATAAGCCATATATTCTGTGATGAAATATTTGATATGGCGAAGGGTGACAATGCGGTGTGAACGGATCCACGCCAACCCGCTACCCAAATTATATTCACTGATACTTACGGGAAATCATACTAGTTACTCCGCATTGACTGCGCGCGAAGCGCGACCAAAATTCTAGGCTTAACTCTCCTCCGTGAAAGCTCCGTGATACTCCGTGAAAGCAGCCCCGAAATTTCTCAGGCTATCTTCCGGATTGGAGGATTAAACTACTTCTACTTGACAAACTGAAAATAGCGAAAAGTAAGTAAGTAGATCACAAAATATTATGAAGTAGAAGTAGAAGTAGTGAAATTCAGATCTACTTGAGTAAGTACCAGAAGTAGAGGAAAACTACTTGAGTACTTCGAAAAAGTAGAAGTACTTCGTTACTGACCACCTCTGGTGAAACACCATCAAAATCGACCTATACCAGCAAAGGTCGACTAAACGCATATGACGGTAACCGAGTTCAGATATAGATACGATTGTTACATCACACCTTAGGGGCACAGACCTATTGTGCCCCGGTTGCTCGGTAATTTTATGAATAGGAGAGAGTAAATCACCGTTTCTTTATTGTGCGCGGCTTTGAGAGAATAGACAGTGAAAGCTTGTTATGAGCGCTACCGGGGCATGCCCCGGCTAAGCATTCGCAAAGCGAAAACACGGAAGAGAATTCGATTTTCGCAGAGACTTCGCTATATATGGGCATTTACAAGCGAAAGGACAAGAAGAATACGATTTTCGCTGTGATTTCGGTATATATAGATTGTTGTGCGTCTATAAATGGTAAAGAATTGTTATTGAACAGAATTTTAGGTGGGGCAATGCCCCAGTTGCCCTATAGGACGAGCCGCCACTGCGCGTATTTATCCACCGATACAAGTAATAAAACGTAACCTTCAAGTTTAAAGTATAGAGACCAAAAACAGTATTTATTGGATTATTAATGTACTTCAATAACTGTTCAAGTCAATGATACATCTGTGGTCCATCAAAGTTGTCACAAGTTCTCTGGCTGCATGTCAGACGTAAAACCCCTTGGGAAATAATGCACGTGAGCGTCAGTTAGATTGTTCATGTTCATGGTCGAAAACGTTTGCTCGCAAATGCATGTAAACAAGTAGACCCGCGGACTCTTTTATAAAATAGCGAAAATCAACAATGATGCTATAGTAGCACGAATCCTAAAAGTGCGCTGCCTAAAAGCAGTTCATAAGACGCAACCAACATCACGGTCAAACGTTGATAGTAATCAATCAAGTAATCACTAATCAGGCGTTCGCGTGAGCGTATAGGCTACAGATTTCAATGTTGAAGGACTACCGGTCCGCCCAATTTTCTTTGAAATTTTACCGATCCGCGATGTGAAAAAGGTTGAGAACCGCTGAATTGCACATTGTCCGGTCTAACCTATCTTTTCTTCTCTTGCTAGTCCTCGTCGAAATTGTTGGCAAAGCGACGGAGGATATTGATTTTATGGAATTATTATAAGGTATGATTATTCCAGTTGATGCATTTGGTGATGGTTAAAAAGTCAGCATGTACTTCATCATTATGGCATATTTTGGCTAAGTCGTCAGTATAGGTACCGTTGTACGTAAATATAGCACTTTACGGAAATGCAGGACTAGAATTAGTAATATGACGTCTCGCTACATTATATATAGCCTCGTGTTCACGTTCGCGTTCGCATAGAACCTTTCAAAAAGGTTCGCGTTCACACGAACCAGAACCTTTCATGGGTTCGCACCAACTCTAAACAATATGGTGATCCGGTATAGCAGATTCTTTTCCGCATTTTCCTTGACTATCAATGTCTGGATTATAGTGTCTGTGCTGAATGCTTAGCAGGAAACTTCCTCGATCGCAATTCCTTGTCTGACCCGTGTGATTGACAGCATACAAAACCAGGTGACTTCCGAAGCATATGACAGGTCTAACGTTATATATTCATCAATCACAAAGGTTAACCTAGTACTTGAATTTCCCCTAGCTCAGTGTTTTTGCCTTAGCTCAAGTATGAAATTTCGTTGCACATCGAATGCGCACATTGCGCAGTGCGCACTAACAATGTTTAGAGAGCTGAACACTTTAACAGTGAATTGAACGTAGCTCGACATTACAAGGCGTCCAGGCAGGCATGATATAAATAGATTTAGCATCGGGTCTGTATCATTATCTTGGGCAACGGTGTTAGCTAAATGAATGGTCAAATTCGTTTGCATTGTAAGATTTCTGAGTGCATTTTAGTTTGACTACCTTTGGTTCTTAGCCCTTACCGCAACGACGTTTTGGTTAGGAAGTGAAAATTCAACTATCTTCCTATTTAAACATACGAGAAGCATCTCGATTAAAACCGCGTGGAATATCTTCGAAATTAAATGCTACTTACAATAGCTGTGAATAATACTGACAAAACACGCACTGTCGCATATCGGAAATTCACCGAGGCGGACGCTATGTATATCACATAGGCGTTTTCGCGCATAATCAGCATTTGTCATATATAAGCTACTCATATATATATACGAACTATACGTACACGAAAACATTATTTCGACGAGATTGAGTTGTCAAGTTGTTATGCTCCTGTAAGCTTCTAGTTTTGATATTTGCACGGTATCGTGACGATAGAAATCGAGATAGTTTCAAGCATTAGGCCTAATACACGCAGTTCATCTATCAATATGACCTCCCAATATTGGGTCGCCACGATTCTGGCGAATACGATTTAAAAAGGATAAGATCCATCGGCCAATGATACCGCAACGGAAATATTTGTGGCTTCTCAGGCATTCGTTGGTAGGAAAAAAGACAAAGTCGATGTATGGTTATGGAACATACAGGATAATATATATTTACAACAGCACCTGATTTTTATTTCCTTAGTTACATTCGTCCGATATATTTTGTAGGAGAGGCCTATATAGGATTTGAGGAATAGTGACATTCATTGAAAAACCAAATCTATCCACAAGATGAGCTCTTTATCTGACGAATCGTCATACGATGATGAGCTGGATAATACTGAAGGATCTTACATGACATCTACATCGTTCCACCGCGGTTCTGCGTCTAGCAATACTAGGAGGTCGCCGCACGACAGTGGTAAAAAGGGCAATGTCGAGCAGGAAGATTCAAAACGCGGTCCGGAAATTGCGGATCTCAGCACTGTGGAGAAACTGGTTGGAAGCGGCGAACCAGCATCTGAAAACGGACAGGAAAACGTAGTCGATGGCACTACAGCAAACCGACGTGAAGTAAATTTCAATAGAAGCCAGTCAATACCATTCACGAAACGAGCAAAACTTTCGAAAAGTAAGAATATATACATACGAAGTCGTATTATAGTGTGACAATAACGTGTTAGAGTGTCAAGTGCGATATTTGTTTATTGTATTGAGTCACGTTTGTATGCAAATGCAGCAACATTACCAGTGCTCAGTGCGTGACTCGTATGTGACTATCTTGCAGTGTTGCATCCCGGTGAATCATCGTCATCAGAAGAAGAATTGTATACAACTATGCCTATGCCAAGGAACTACACGAAACAAGTACCGCCAGTTATACACTTTTGAACAAATCGGACTTATAACCTTCAACTTGTTTCCGACATACAGACGCCGAGTGACCTGCAACCGACTTCATCGTCTGCACGGCACGACCATGTGAATCAAATCCAGTCTGATAACAGCAGGTTAGATACTGACGACGAGCACGACATAGTGCCCATGCAGCTGCTGTCAACGATTGTGAATCCGGAAGTGTTATCGCAAGTCAAAAGTCACCTGAAAGGAGTTCGTACCAACAAGGAAGGTAGGCTACATACACGCACTTTTGTTAAATCTATATTTCTCCGGACTTCCCCAAGAATAAGGGGCGAGATAATAATATGCGTTGAAGTTGGAATATTGGTTATTTATCAATGATCGCTATGGACATGGCCTTGTTAGACTTTACCCCATAGCGTTACAGAACACCATTCTATAAATTGACAAGCTTCTTGGAGGTACAGAACTTCAATATACAATTGAATAGTATATTCATATTGAAATAACCCCGAATATTTTCGGCTGACACTCGTCAGGGGTAATCGTCAGCAACTAGTAGAGAATTCAAAAGAATATCGTATATCAACAATAGTATCACAAAATATGACGTCAATTGCAGAATTTATGGCCTTTGATTGTTCCGCATCAATCTTAAGCGGATGAGTTAAGGGTGAGCTTTTCACCGAGCGTGCCTAATGAATCTAGCCACATGGTGGTTTATGCGTTCCTGCAAACGCTTGGACGTTTTCCCCACGTAGCCACAATCACAGTGGCACTTATCCAGAGGTGGTCAAAGTAGTCACCGTCGCTACTCAAGTAGAAGTAGAAGTAACGCCGGAATTTCTACTCAAGTAGAAGTAGAAGTGGTGGTTCACAAGTAAGTAAGTAAGTAGGTATTTTACGCTTATTTGTGCCTACAAAACTGAAAACTGTCAAGTAGAAGTAGAAGTAGTCTAAAATCATAACTACTTAAAAAGTAGTGTGGGTAGAAAAAATCTACTTCAAGTACTTCAAAAAGTAGAAGTACTTCGTTACTGACCACCTCTGCACTTATATTCGTACACTACATTACTTTGTTGAAGTGCAGGGAGCACCTCTTTGCGTATTGAAGGAGGCAGTTGTGTAATCGTTAAAATCACATTGGTTTTGACTGTGTCGTAACACTTACTGACCGCAGAAATCAATTGTTTTTCAAATCGAGTGGCAATGGGACCAGGAACGCATAAACCAGCATGTGCCTAGATTCATTAGAACACTCTAGGTGAAAAGCTCACCCTTAACTCATCCGCTTAAAATTGATGCGTAACAATCAAAGGCCATAAATTCAGCAATTGGCAAACGCTTGTTGGATAATCCCGACTGTGCGAAAAATTATCGAGACGACAGATTTCGCATACTCGGAAAGGGTCGTTCACACTTTCATTTGTGTGCCTTGGAGTCGATTTTTATCAAAATACACCAGCCAAGGCTGTGTCAACAAAAAGAGTTCTTGTATCATCTAAAAATAGTACGTTGAACGCTCTCGTATTCGACATTTCATGCTGGTGACGTCATATCTTGTGATCCGATTGTTGATATAAGAGTTCTTTTGGGGCTCATTTCAACATGAATATAATATTCAATTCTATAAATTTCAAACCAACTGCTCGCATAATCACTTAGCGATATAATATATCGTTACTGATAGAGCACCGATTGATGGGTGTGGGTTGCGGAAGTATTCGAGGTAACCTATACCCTGTTGTTTCTTCAGACAGGCGGTCTAAGTCGACGCCTGTCGAACCGAGTCCGGCGAAACTATGGGAGATGAGGAAGAAAATGCAGACGGAAAAGAGTCTGCTTAACAGGGCACAAGCCAGCAAAATAAAGGCCGGTTGGAAAGTGCGCGAATGCATCGCCAGTCTTCCTGAGTAAGTCTGATGTTCATTAATGCTGGTGCAGCGCGTGAATCAGATATCATTATCAATAGGATGAAGATGATTTATTGACAATTACTTTCGACAAATCAGATACCCATTCTGACCAAAAAGATTATCGCAGTACGCACACACGTCCATACCTGCGCGTTATGTTTTTCAATAGTATTACTGTAATACCAACGATAAAGTCAACGCATATATGTCGGATTCCAGCAAAGCCCGATATCCGCGATATCTAATCACTTCATCTATAGTTTAATTATGATAAAAAGGAAAAATACACAGTCTATACTGGTGACTAGGGATGGTGTGAACGTGAGGTTCACGTTCGCGTTCGGTGTGCGAACCTCGGAAATTTAGAGGTTCACGTTCACAAACGAACCTTGGTAGGTTCTGCACTGTGAACCTTTTTCCTATATTACTATTTTCACTTCAATTTAACATCTTTGGTTGAAATTTATTGCATTTCAACTTTGAGCCACTCTATGCATGGCGCTGGCAGCATAAAAAAAATCAACACTAAACGAGCATACACCTCGCCAATCTCAAAATTTTTACCTGTTTTGGTAAAAAAGTTTGCCCGAAATATCCAGCTTTCCGTTTGTGAATATTTAGTGACTCTCTGCTGTGAGCTTGACCCGCAATCACGCAACATTAAGAGCAAAATACAATACATGTAGGTAGTCGGCGAATGATGTCTATTCAACCAATCTACGAAATTGATATCATTGTCGATGTGAAAAATCTAGCAGGCGTTCGTGGTCAATCTTGATTTCATATGTTTATTGTATCATTAAAACCAAATCCGTGTGATTGGGGTGTTGACTACTGCTGTATAACTTGTTAAGGTAAAATCGGTACAGCACGTACAGAAACCCGTTTTACACTCTGCTCGATATATACGTAGCAATACTCACACGCCGAATACATTGTCCGGTCTGGCCTGGACCGTTAAGGCGTAAGCTTATATTCCCTTGGAAGTCCTCGTCGAAATTGCCAGCAAAGCGATGAAAGATAGTGATTTTATGGGAGTATTATATCATTTGATTGCCCCAGTTGATACATTTGGCGACGTTTAAAACGTGAATATGTACTTCAGCATTGTCGCATTATGTGGCCCGAGTCGTCGCTAGGTATCGTGTACATTAATATAGGCTTGCACTTCACTGAAATGCAGGGTTGGAATTAGCAATATGACGTCACGTGACGTCATGAGGTTCACGTTCGCGTTCACAAAGAACCTTTCAAAAAGGTTCGCGTTCACACGAACCTGAACCTTTCAGAGGTTCACACCATCCCTACTGGTGACACCTCACTCATTAAGAGTTTAGATTCGACACGTTCACAAAATATAATGTTATAAAGAACAGTGTAGGCCTATGGGCCTCTGCAGACCTCGAATCCGTCAATGGACTTAATTACATTCCGATACATACGATAAGATACATACGAATAGTAAATGCTAACAAGCTTTTCAAATGAACTCTCACTGTTTTCGCATCAGCGGAGAAAACATCAACACATTCTATCTGACTTTGGTTCGTCGGGGGATGCTTCGCGAAATAGACGCTTTATTCAGCATGAGCAAAGTCATCAAGAGTGCGGATTTCAATGAATTTGACAAAAACTTTGTTGCCGAGGACTGTAAATCAGCGCTACGCATCGCAATCGATATGATGGACGAGTGCATGATGAGGAAATTGTTAGAACATGGAGTAAGTGTATAATACTTGAACTCTGAATTGTGTAGTGACTCTCCTTGTGAGGATAAGCATAAATTTAAATCGGACAGTGCGAATTTACCAATGACTGAATATATAGGGTCTCTAATTTCAATAATTTTGAGTCTATTTATTACTTCGTCATCGAAATCACTCTTGTATGTCACCTGTGACGTATGCTAAGTCCACTATTTCTCCCTACGTCGTCCCCGTTGCTTTGCTGAGATGCAAAGTCAGTATGCATTAGTCTCCAAAGACTCATAGTGATACGATGAAGTGGATTCAAGACCCGTGGTTGTTTCGCGCAGGTTGACCTTGGACTGAGTATCTTTCATGTCATTGAAGCCGACTTTATGGAAGGCCTGAAGCTCATTCTTGCTTACGATGGATGCACGAATCTCAAGATCGAAACGGAAAATTACCATTTCCAGATCGGCATGACGCCGATGCTTATGGCTGCTCACAGAAATAACTACAGGATGCTGTCGATACTTCACGAATATGGTCATCGGTTAACGGTAAGTAATTCGAATGTCATCGAATTGTGCAAGTAAATATGTTCCGGTCGCTTGGCAGGAGGTGAAAGATTGGAGCGATGGCATACAAGTAGCGTGGGAATCCGCTAATGAAAGGAGAATGATTCTTCTTGCCCGTGCCCAGCCGGCATATATCACGTTAAAATCGGAGGCAAGAAAACTCCTTCTGTATTAAATGTCCTTATAAGATCGAGATATTCAGTCAATATAATCACGCCTGTGTCGTAAAAACCGAGAATAATTCTAGCTTTCGTGTATTTTCAATAACGCAGTGTGCACGCAAGTCAGACTGATTCCGACTTGTAGAATACACATTACGCTCAGGTGGCAACGTGTCTACTTAGATTAGTCCTCAGCGTGAGAACCATCTGCTGTATAGGCCTACACCATAGTCAAACAGTCGAATATGACCAGGACCCCTCACATGTCAATAAAACTGAGTCTGATTCCATCTTTCGTCTATTTTTCATAAACGTTTAGGTGAATCGCATGAACCCCATGAAGTATTGTCTCAAGGAAGTAAAAAAATTGCGTCAATTCGCTAAGGAAGAACACGAATTCAGCGATTTCTATAAAGAATTGCGATGTAAATACGAAGATTACATGTGCTCTCTTCTGGATTTTGTGAGTGTATATTTAAATTCATTTTAATCATCGATATTTACAATGTAGCCTAATAATATCAAAGGTGTGCTCGTCTGACGAGCTGTCTGATTTATTTCAATTCGAAAGACCAGCGCCGGCAGTAAAGAAGAAAGACCAAATAGTGACTTTCATCGACGGCGCCAAGCAGGAGAGATGGAAGTATTTGAGCAGTTTTGAACTATTGGAACGAGCTGGTCAGGAACAGTTGATACGATTTGTCACTCATCAACAGTCTCAGGTGCGCGACTCTTTACGGAATTCGTGATTCCTATCGTCAACGTAAAACCACCATTCCAGCTCGCCCTATCGCACATGCGTTATCGCTCACTGCCATTATTACGGAATAATCTCTTTGCGTACGGCATTGGACTGCTGTTTCCGATTCTATCAATCTTTTACATATTCATCCCCAACAGCCCGCTCGGAGGTTCGTATGACATCATTAAATAAAAAAATTTGATTTTGATATCTGTTTCTTTACAGAACTACTTACGCTACCGGTGGTTTCATTCTATTGCCACATGATGTCTGATATTGTGTTTGCGCTTCTACTGCTATTAAAAATTCTAGTGCGAGAGGTAGAATTCGATAAACTAGGTAAGCATTACAGAATAGGGCCTATGTGTCATAACTGGCCACTTTGAATAGTGGATATTCGCGCAAATTTGTAAAGGTTGAGAAACTGCCGATCTTCCGCTGACGTCACAGTCGTGTTGTGACACCTCAATCTCTCACCCATGTCTTTTATATACACGCGCCTCGTGCTGCTTACCCGCAATATTTTCAGGACAACCAGTCACTACATTGGAATGGTTTATATTCTTATGGATTATGGGCAAATGGGTTCAGGAATTTCAGGAATGCCTGAGCAGAGGCTTCAAAGCCTACCTTCGCGACATCTGGAACTATACTGACTTAATTTTGCTTACACTCTTCTCTGCAAGCATGGTGATAAGGTTAATGCCGGATATGGTACATTTGTGAACTGACGACAGTTACTCTTGCAATTTCACAATATGACAGAATATGTGATGCCGTGATGCAATCGGACACTGAACACATCAAAAGGTACAGGTGGGGACCGCATGAGCCAAGGTTGATAGGAGAAGGAATGCAGGCTGTTGGATACGTCTTCCTGTTTCTACGATTTCTTGGTTTGATGAGAGCCGACCGCTACCTGGGTGAGATTATTAAAATGTACGCAATAGCATACCATAAAGGCCTCCCTATATGCTTGTGAAAGGGGATGTCGAACACACCTAGTATTTAGTATAACAGCCGTATGCTGCGATAAGTACATAGTTTCTACAGTAGAGATTAACATGTCACGCTCGATTGAAAATTGCTCTTCAGTTGGTCAGTAACAAAGTATTTCGACTTTTTCGGAGTAGGCTAACTCAACTATCATACTATACTTCCTTATTCACTTACAGTACTTACTTTCAGGGAAAGCTACTGAGTTTTTAGATTGGGAATTTAGTAAAGTAGAAAGTAGTTTTAAGGTATGTTTTCATCTTCTTTATGAGATAAATTTTTATATCGACTGTGGGAAATACCCCTCGTACCACGGTAACTGAATTTATTTTCGACATTGCACGTATTTGTAGTGTCATCGATCGCTTTGCGTAGGTCGCCAAGAAGCACCTTGCAATTTCAAAAATAATCACCGCCGATTAACTGCTAAAAGTGTGCGAGCCCTTGACAAAATCTACGTTTTGAAATCACTTATTTAGTACCTTTCAGACCATTATTTTCTACTTCAACTTAGAGTAGTTTTGACACTTCTACTTGCACTTCAGTAGATATTTACGACGTTACTTGTACTTCTACTTGAGCACTTGAGTACCTTGTTTTCATATGAGATCGGTATTTTCCCACTTTCGAAAAATTATACTTTCATTTCTTTTAGGCCCGTTACAAATATCCCTCGGTAAAATGCTGGCCGACATCGTCCGATTTCTCTGCCTGTTCGCTCTTGTATTGGGGGCCTTCGCTTTCGGGCTGAGTGATCTTTATTGGTACTACGGTACCGCAGAAGGATCCAGATTTCTATGCGGAAGTTCCGGAAATGAAAGTAAGCATCAGGGCAAAATGTAGGTTTCAAATCGAACAACAATTTTCAAACGTTGCGGGACCCTGACGAATTGCGTCACAATTATCGCAAGTCGCAATGTGATGTCTTTTCAAGGTCAGAATGCTACGGACAGCTGCAGTACGAAGGCGGTTGCGTTCACGTCCATCGTCAATTCAATGGGCGACCTTTTCTGGGCTCTCTTTGGCTTATTTGACTTGGACAAAATGTCTCTCAATGGGAAACACGCATACACGGAATACATCGGTAAGATATCGCTATTGTAAACTGTAAACTACATCACAGAGGGATGGTCACATCATTCAGCATTGCTACTCAAGTAGAAATAGAAGTTATGTCGCGAATCTTTGCTCAATTCCAAGTAAGTAGTTTTAAAACGTTGATTTGGTCGAGGTGTTGATTGGTGGGTTGGTATGGGTTTTTACTGCTGCTCTGTTACTTTGTAGTTGTGCACCAGCGAAAGTTTGACTAGAACAATACTTTTCTAAATTATTCGATTCGACGGTAGTGCGAATTCTATAATAGGCGTTTCAGTGAAAGGGCTAGTAAGAATTCCCGATAACGCAATGTTAACGCCATTGTTCCTGGCAGCTTCGATGATATATTGTCTGTTAATTGTGAATCTCGGACATTTTAGCAGGAAATGTTCCACGGATTCAGGCTGTACGCACAGTTCACATAATCTATTATCATGGCACCCGATCCTGTGCAGATGTTCGTTCGGCCTGCAATGGCTAGTTTGGAGTCGAGGGTATCGTAAACCGGAGGGGATAATACCTTCAAAATTCCAAGATACACCCACGCGACAACGCAAAACGACTAATGACACAGCAAATAGCACAAGTTTCGAAAATAGCTTCTATTACCACGATAAAGGGGTTATTTCGCCCATTTGTTATCGTAATGTCAGTCACAAAAGAGTTGCAAACCGTTCCCAAAATTGCTACCTACAGTAAACCGTAAAGAGTAGGTATAGTTTAGCGTAAAAAACAGTTTGAGTAGAAGTAGAAGTAGTCTGAAAACCTACTTGAGTACTCTGAAAAAGTATAAGTACTTCGTTACTGGTAACCTCTGATTTATCACGGGTGTTTTAATTTCACTACTCTCGGAATGTAAAATCATTGGTAACCAGATGTCGTCAGAGTAGTTATCGTTGGTACTCAAGAAGAATTAGAAAGTAACGGCGTAAATATCCACCCAAGTAGAGATTTTCAAGTAAGAGTAAGTAGTCTAGGCCTGGGTTTGCCTAAAAACTGAAAACTATTGAGTATAAAGCAGAAAAAGTCAAAATTCTCAAAACAGACTGATTTGTCAAAAATTTTCGTATAAGAGTTACACCAGTGTTTTTCAAACTTTTCCCCATCGCGTAGCACCGACTTATTTTTCACTACACGGCGTTCCCACCTGAATTACTTATGTTACTTCAATGTACCAGTGTTTATTGGTTATTCCTGTCAGTTCTATACCGCAACACCAATGGATAGCAAGAAAGCGCCATTCAATGAGATAATTGCAACTGTTTCTTATGCAGAACCTCGCCAATCTGAGGGATGACATTATTACTCGCAGCGCTCTTCGCGTAGCACCTAAAAAGCTCTCGCGTACCACAGTTTGAGAACCACTGAGTTACACCATTGTATATATTCTTGTATAGCACATCACTAGGAACAGAGTTGGTCAAAGTAGTTATCGTTGGTACTATAAAGTACAAGTATAGAAGTCGAGATTTGCATGCTCCAGGTAAAACTTTGCCTAAATTTACTAACAACTACCCAGTACAAGTGGAAGCGTTCTAAAATCTTAACTACTTGAGAAAGCATTGCAAGTAGGCGAAACCAATACTTGGAGTTAGGGTTGCATTTAAAACAATCAATTTCCAGAACTCAAAAAGCGGACACACAAGATTGTTAGTTACAGGCAAAAAGTTACAATAACAGACATACAAGCAATGACGTCATGGATATTCAATTGTGACATCATAGTGGATTGACATTGGCAATTGAAAATATAGGGTGAATATAGCTCCTTAGACGAAATATCTACGTACTATAGCTGTTGAACCGAATATTTTTGGGGTTGCAACCATCCCATATCGTAAACGTCGGCTATATCGGGTGGTAATTGTACGTAGGCTCATACAAGATGATTTTTGGAAAGTATTTAAACAATTATGGCAAGATTTTAAAACTTAAAAATACAAAAGGCATTTAAATGCCTTTGTTTACAGCACTGGTTATAACATGTTTTAAACAAAGTGTTTTAAACAACCATTTGTTTTAAATGCAACCCTATGGTACTTCGAAAAAAAATAATTACTTCATTGATGACCACCTCTGCTGGTAACAGGCAGAACGCTCGTCGCTACTTATCACGTGGTGGCCATCATCGTCATGTTGAACATGCTGATCGCGATGATGAGCAAGACGTACGAAGACACGAGCGAGGACGAAGAAATCGCTTGGAAATTCCACAGGACTTCTGTTTGGATTCGATTCATTCGGCGCGAGGTCGTACGACCGCCTCCCATGAATCTCTTCCCCAATCCCTGGAGGATAAAAGAAAATCTGTGTCGATTCCGGGACTTCTGCCTGCAATACTGTCATCGTGGGGGGGACCTCACAAGCAAGGCCTATAACAATATGGGCAGGCGGATACCGCGAACTCAAAATAAGGCAACGCTCTCCTATCGCAAAAAGTCGAAGGACGGCCAACAGGAGCATATTATCGATGCGGTGGATTCGTCGAAACCGAATGAGGTAGCGGTATCCACCCCAGAACGTGGCGGTGGACCCAAAAATCCGCAAGCGGTCAGAGAGCAGCAGAATAATAACCAGCGATTTAACCCGGGTGTTGTGTCCGGCGTGAAAGCTGCCATCAGGGTGAATTTTCGACAGAAACATTCGAAAGCTGTTTTGAATAGACTTCTGTTCCGCTATAAGATCAAATATTTAACTAAGAAATGAATAGAGAGAGAGAGAGAGAGGGAGATGATATTCTTTTTCGCCGGCACCATCGAGATGCTTTGACGACGGAGTTGCGATACGGCCCCATGAGGTCATCTAGTCTGCGCCCCGTTTTTTTCTCCTCCATGCTATCCGTGATTGTTGAGCGCCTAGCAGGATAGCTGCGGATACCAATTCTCGAGTCTTTGGTATGACCCGACCGGGGATCGAACCCACGACCTACCGCTCGAGAAGCCGGACGCATAACCATTACACTATCTTTGATTGAATACAGTTTATTGTTCCAAAGAAACAGCGTCGCTGTCAGGTTGAAGCCCGGTGACGTAACACCCTGATTTCACTAGACCACAGTCACGACAAAGTCATCTCGTGGTATGCGACTCTGGCGCCTGGCGAAATGGTCGCTACAGATACGCAGCTGGCAATAGGAATGCAGCAGATAGTAATGTGCAACCAGCGAGTACTATACTGGTGCTGTGGACACTGGCATACGAGATGTACCTCGCACTTGAATGACTTTGTTGTCATTGTCGATGCGTCTGCTCTAGTAGTGATTTTATGCAAAAAACGTGTCGGTCTGCGTTGATTTTGGCGGTGCATTCTGAGATGTATGGCATATCCTAACCCTATGCCCAGTTTTGGCAAATTGCGACTCGAGTCGTTACAACCTTGAATGATGGATATAGAAGCTGCATTTTAAACGGACGCATTTCGACCCCCGAAACCCGCCCCCATGACTACGCCACTGTTAGTAGTGACTCTGAGCTAGCAATGGCTGCAAGAACATCGCACAATAGAACACTGGAATCACGATTCACGCCAAGCGACGACACGTGCTATCTATAATTGTTCGACAACCAGGGCCGTAGCTGCCGCACCACAAACCCCCCAATTTGGGGGGGGGGGCGAGCTCGAAGGGGCCCAAAATTATTTCGTGAATTAGCATAAATTATAGAGTATTTTTTGACAATTTATGCAACTATTTCAAATTTTTTTCCCGCTCCGCGTGATTTCATGTTGCTAAATATTTTGATTGTTGGGTACTCCTCCCCTAAAAAAATATACGCAAGATTTATAGAAATGGGCATATCGGCGTTGGCCATTACCGCGCCACGACGAACCAAGACATATAAAGTTTCAGGCCTTGTAACATGCGACTCCAAGAAGTGTGCCAGAACGATCGGCAGCGAGAAAACCTTGGCCGAAAAGGACTCCTGTTGACCGAAAACTTCGTTGTATATTCAAAATACACATAGGTTTAACTGTCCATAGGCGTCTGAATGACTGGCGCCGAATGTTCCTGTCTTGGCAATCTGAACCTCACAAGACAAATACCATTCGTAGGAAAAAATTATATGCCAGTGAAGAAATACCAATTTGAAATCGTGTGATCTTTTAGTTTACTACGCTTGGGCGATTCTCAGCAGACAGGAGGTCACGAAATAACATCATGTAACGAAGTCATAGCAACGGGTCCGCCCGCCCGAAGATGTTTAATTATTATTTACTGGCTCTACAGTTTCAAAGACACCTCACTCAGCTCTACCGGTAAATCTGATTACGTGAGTAGAGAGGACAAGAAATTTATAGCAATATATATGCGATTCCCGATCATATTGACCGATTTTATCATGAATTATCGAAAATTTTCGCGCTTCGCGCTGGCTGACTACTCAGTACAACTATAATTTCGTGGCAAAAGCGAACAACGTGATGGGGGATGGTTTATCACCCTATGGGAGCCCAAGACTCAAATTTGTCTGGGGGCCTGGCGAAATGCGGTTTCGTTCCTGCCAACGGGTATATACACCCGGAGATGTATCATTATTATGGAGGGGTCCTACCTTTTCAAATACACCTCACTTAGCTCTACCGGTAAATCAGATTACGTGAGCAGAGAGAGGATAAAATTTGACAGCAGTCTAGATGCAATTCCCGATCATAGTGACCGATTCAGTCATGAAATTATCGCGCTTCGCGCGTTTAGGCGAAAAAAGCTGACTTACTAAATGGACAGCCAATGAAGATGATAAGTAGCGGTAAACAACGTACAGGCTTCGCCCCCCATACGTTCGGTTTATCACCCTATGGGGGGGGGGGGGGGTGGGGCTGACGAAGTGATGTTACGGCCCTATCGACAACTATTTTATTTTCTAAATGCGCTACTAGAACAAGAACTATACTCGCTTTTCAAAATCAACAGCTCGAAGTAGAAATAGAACTGCTTAAAAAGCCAGTAGTGAGTTGTTGTTGTTGTTGTTGTTTATACAAGGCTTCAGGGGCTGTTGTCAGAGCTTCGTTGATGAGCTAATCCGTGATCTTATTGAATAAACGCCGCACGCGGATGCGTGTTTTAAAGACAACAGTGTGTGACGCAAACCAATCGATCAATTGTCGTTGTCTTCGTATTCATGGTGTTTCGACTACATCGGTCATTTTACTCTAGGCCAATACTATATTCATGATTCCTGAGCCGCCGCCATTTTATCACGATAAACTTTTTACGAGGATGTCCGTCTACATACATTCTTACATACATGTAAATGTAAATTCAACGGTGTTCGAGTTTATACTATATAAGGGCTGTCTTTTTGGCACATTGCTCGCTCATCAATTCTTGTCCTTTCTTTTGTCATTTATCGGGCCTTTCCTTGGGCTCTGGGCAAGGACGTCTTACCAACAGCGACGCAAGAGAGGGGCGCCCTGGTAAACCTTCATATTTCAAGGAATGATACAGCCCTGACTCGTACTCAATCTCTATAGTGTCGTTGACAGTGGATTATACAACTTCGTCAACTACACCGAATATGTTGTTTTGATTCTTTAGTAAGTTAGTAGTAGAAACTTCAAAATCTCGTTCAAATGTGGATAGCGGCCCATAGCCCGGCCCATTTTCTTGTAGGCTATTGTGAAACATTGCTTGCGGATACGGGGGCGAAGACAAACATTATACGTAAACATCCGACGCTTAGCAATAGGGACGCTAGGATCGAGCACGGTCTGATTTGGCGCTGAAGACAGAAGGAAGGATGGGGTGGCAATGTGGAAGCAATGTGGGATAACTCAGAGAAAACCTCTGCTGTTCGAAGTTACGACATTGCACAACTATAGAGTAGATACAGACAGTGTTGCGAACAATTGAGCGTGTGTCAGCTGGCTTACTGTCACTATAACGTGATAAACCAATTGGTAGTATTTGTATTTAGTAGCGTGTTGCAGTCGAATAACGTCCCTATACGGTCTTGCTATAATCTTGCTATAGTCTTGCTATGGGAAATAAAGTCAAGTCAGGCATCGCACTGTATCGCAGTTCTTCGCCAACGACGGGGGGGGGGGGGTCATTGGGATAGTTGGTGTAGTCAGTGATTCCAGTTTTGCAGTTTGCAAGCTGTGTTTCGACATCCGTGATGAACAGTAGACCGACGTTGAAACTCACGACTCCTCAGCTGTCGGCGAGCTCAGCCCCATTGTCGTTACAGGCTTTGTATAACATCGCTTACGCCGGTGGTTTCAACCGATGCGCGATGGCCCAATACGGTGCGACAGAAGCATTTTGGGGCGAGGCACAGAACTCTTTGGAATGAACGTAATTCATGAAAACCCCAGAATGGAAGTGAGGGAAAATTCGACGCGCAGAAATTGACGCATGGCATCGAGAGTAAGGTGAACAATAGCCTGAAAGGGTAGCATCTAAAACAAACATCAATTTTAAAAAACATGTTTAACACACGAACCTTATTTATAACATGTTTTTTATTGTTTTTTTTAGCCATTACGTCACGTTTTTTAAAATTGTGACGTATCAGTGGATATTCATTTTCAATTGAAAACATATAAGGTAAATATGGCTCCTTTGACCAAAAAGGCTTCCGACCGCTGTCATAAACGGACGACAAAATCATTATCCAGGACTACATCGTTATGCCACATTTTTACGGTCGGCGGTCATCATCATCAGAACATCCATTCCGTACCAATGATCATTATATTTACGTGTTATAGCTGTGGAACCGACGGCGATTTCGAGAGTTTCAACCATATTCCACATTGTATACGCTGACTATATCGGGTGCAAATCTTCTGTATACAGACTCATACTACATGTTTTCTTCGAAAGTTTTTACGCAATATGGCATAATTACACAACTTTAAAAAAATTTGAAAAGGCATTTTTTAAAAACACTGTTTAAAACACTTTGTTTAAAACATGTCTTAAAACACCATTTGTTTTTAAATGCAACCCTATTTAGCCTGAACTATTTGCAAAGTATGAGATCTATGAACGGTGCTAATATCTATCGTCCTAAATTAGCACCACACTGTAGGTTAAATGAGCAGATACCACTTGCTACTACTATGTCACTAATATGTCCTTTTTTATTATTTACCCTTATAATTATAAGTACAGCGATTAGTTTATGAGATAAAAACGGAAGATTTGGACCGAAATATTTAAGATTTTGACATTTTGACATTAAAAAAGCTTTATTGTTTGGCAAATTCAGACTAGGATGAACTTCAGTAGTTAATTTACGCCATTCTTGCGCAAAAAGTTGAAATTCATTGGTTCATTGCATGGAGTACTATTATTACAATATTATTACTAATATATATTAAGGGGTGGGCTATAAAATAGCTTCAAAGCGGAAATTGCGCCACGAATACAAACAAATATGAGAACCACTATGGCGTACGCGGAAGCGGGGGCGATGACAATCCTTGGTAAACAATCGGCGCTTAGCAATAGGGGTGCCTTAGTCGACCACGGTCGAACTCGACCTTGCCAGAGTCACTGGTGTCTCGGTGACGGAGCATGCCACTTTTCTACTCAAATTCTGGGTAGCACTAGGAACATTTTGTTCAAACATGTTTTAAGCAGTGTTTTAAATGAATGTATACACTACACAGCACGCACAATGACGATCCATGCAGTGGCAATCGACAATGAAATTATGTATGGCCGTACCAACTTCTTGGTCGCTTTTACTTCGGTACAATGAGTCCATCTTGTATAAAACAGAATCAGTAACGTGCGTACAGGTGAGGCAAGTGAGGCAGTGCCTCACGTCGTCCATATGAGTGAAAGAAAATTGTGACACCTTCAATGATTATAGCACCAAGAATTATGTGTGTTTTCCATCGATGTTCATGAATGACCAATTTTGAAACATTTTAACGCATAGGCTACATTATTTTATTTCCCTATAGTTACATTTATCCAATGCAATTTGTTGGAGTAGTCTTTAGAATTTGAGTATGAGAGTGGAATAACACCTATTTACATGATGAGGTCAGAGTCTGACGATTCGTCATTCGACGATGACTTGGAAAATATCACCGGGTCTGGCATAACCTCGACATCGTTCCCCCGCAATTCCACGTCTGACAATACCACAATGTCGCCGCACGACAGTGGTAGATATTGCAACGTCAAGCAGGAAGATCCAAAACGCGTTCGGGAAATTACGGATCTCAGCACCATGGTTAAACTCCATGATGGAAACGGCGAGCCAACATCCGAAATCGGACAGGAAAACGTCAATGACACTGCAGCGCAACGACGTGAAGTAGATTTCAATAGAAGCCAGTCAATACCATTCAGGAAACTAGTTAAATTATCGAAAAATAAGCATTGGCCAATACCAGGGGTGGGCAAACTTTTGAGCTCGCTGGCCGCATTCAACATCTGAATCCATTCGCGGGCCGCACTATATAAAATTGGGATTATAAACCAAATTGCAATATTGGTATTTGATTATAGTGATGACAGGGAGATAATATATGTGCCAAACATTGCTTTTGATGATATCGTATACGCTTCAGAAACATAGTGGCGAGATTGTATAGGCTGGTCGACCTCAATAACCAATTTGTCAAAACTTTCGAGATGAAAGTCGGTTGTCCCCATTCTTAGAACAGGATTTAAATTTAAATCTGTGAGCACTGAGCGGCGATCTGTTCATAGAATTACTAACTCCACTTTTGGTTCAGTTCCAAGACACACACTGCTGACAACGTCATAACCATGTTAGCTTCAAACACGCTTCTACTATGTATAGATAAAATATGAATACCCCAATTCTACGCATACAGAAAACGAATCTACCTAAGACACGTGCTAATCGTTAAATTATAAGCATCACTGAAATAATTGAAACTGGAGTGGCCAATCTGAAATCACACTCGTGAATCGAATTATGTCAATCTCGTATAGGATTTCTGTGATGTTTAGCAGTTGAAACCTTTCAAACTTCGTGGGCCTTGAAATCGGGCTGTCGCTGCTGCCCCATTAATTAAACATAAAAAATATGATAAGAAGTAGCCTATTTAACCTTAGAACAGTGGTTCTCAAACTTCTTATGACACGTCCCCCTTACGATGGTGAAAGATTTGGCACCCCCCTTATCGTCATATCACAAAACGCGGCCAGGATGCTAGCAAACCTAACGGATAGTTTGATGGCATGGAAGGTTACGACTGTGGATGAGAGATTTAAAAAAATGAAATTCAGACTATGTACAGAGCAATAACCAAGAATTGGATGTAAATTTTTTTAGTTGAGCTCAGCTTCGCACCCCCTTCAGATGCTTTCACGCCACTAAGGGGGACGCGTCCCCCCAGTTTGAGAACCACTGCCTTAGAATTATCATGGTGAAATATATTAAGAAAAAGTTTCATAAAGTCCCTGCATTATTTCGATTTTAAGTAGGTCTACGCATTTTATCAATATTTTTAAAAGTTTCATTAGACTCTCGCGGGCCGCACAGAACGGTGTTGCGGGCCGCATGCGGCCCGCAGGCCGTAGTTTGCCCACCCCTGGCCTATACCGATGAAGTCATAACAATTTTCACAATAAAGCGTGAGAGTGCCAAGTGTCATTGTATACTTTCGTTAGTCGATGAAATCATGTTCATATGCAAATGCAAGTCTTATGTGACTAAATTTTGCAGTGTTGCAGCCCGGTGAGTCATCGTCATCCGACGAAGAACTTTATACTTCTATGCCTATGTCACCGAACTACACGAGACAGGTGCCTGTAGCCCGATACTTTGAACAAACTGGCTTATTACCTTCAACTTATTTCCAATATACAGACTCCTCAAGACCTGGAACAGACTTCATTGTCTGCTTATGATCACGTGACTAGCATCCAGTCGGATAGAAACAGGATGGATACTGACGACGAGCAAGAAATAGTGCCTATGCATCTGCTTTCGGATATTGTGAGCCCGGACGTGCTATCGCAAGTGAAAAGTCAACTGAAAGGAGCTCGTAATAATACGGAAGGTACATATACATGAGTTTGTTAAGTCTGCATTATCCTTTTTGCCGCAGATAAGGGGCGCGGACGTATAGTTGGAATGACATTCATTTATCAATGATCGCTATATGAGCTGAGCAGTCGCCTTGGTCAAGCTTATGAAAATACACCATAGCGTCACGAATAACATTCGATAAATTCCAAACCAACTGTCAGCACTCAGCAATATCACATTTGTTACTGATAGCCAACGATAGCTGGGTGCTGCGGATGACGCGGCCCGCTGAAAGGTCTTGATCGATGTGCATCAGAGATGAGCATTGGATTGGACTTGGATTGGACAGGATCAGGATTATGGGTTATTTTCGTTGGTACTGGATCGGACCGGATTGTGATTTTGAAAAAAAATGTCGGACCCGGATCGGACCGGATTGTGATTTTGAAAAAACAGGTTGGACTTGGATTTTGAGCATTTCAAAATCCGGACTCGGGCACACTGGTTTCGTAACCAGAAGTGAGGGGCGGCGGGAGAGAGGAATTATTGCCAGTGTTGCCAATTGACGCATTTAAAAGCCAAATGACGGAATTTTGGCATATTTTCATGCTGGTTAGCACCGTTGGTTCCGCTGTTCCGTCTTTTAGGGATGCCCGTATGGCACATTGGCACTTTCGAATTTCTTCAACCAGAGCAATGTAAATTTGTTAACAGCACATTAGATATTATCAAGTTCTGTTTACATGAGCACCTAAGGAAGTATTTGATGTCAGAATTACAGAAATATGGGATTGATGTTCGTATATAGGTGCATATCGAAATATTACGTCCAGGTCACTTTATCTGCTGCCAAGGTGCCAAGTGCAAGTGGCGCAAGTGCAACAGCCTGTTTGTATAATATTAACAATCCATCTGGGCTACTACATATGTTTCTCTTTCTCGGAGACATGGATTTAGGTCGAGTCGAGATACTTCTAGGTTTGCTGATCCATAGGAAAAGTTTGCCTAGTTCGTATTCGTATGCTTTATTCGTGCCACTTTCGCTGTTGTGGACATCTTGATTTAACTTGAGTTGGATTCAACCCTATATTAGTAGAAGAGCACGAATTCTACCAAGTCGTGGTGGTACAATCTTCTCTCTGCTGCCTAAAGGACCAATTTCTTACAAAACTTTATAGGGACGGGCAGCTACTATAAAAAAATGTGTATGCTTTTTACTATATTGAAAATTTTTGTGTTGTAATAACTTCGCTACTACAAGTTGGAATTGAAACGAATTTGATGTGCAGTGTTTATAACCGACCTAACATGTCCTTCTGTTTTTTCAGCTTTAGAATTGTACTTTCGATTTTGAAATTTTTTTGGATCAGGATGGAGTTGGACTGAAAATCTGGCAAATATTTTTGGATCAGGATGGAGTAGGACTGAATTGAGAATTTTCAGGACTGGACTTGGACAGTAAATTTTGAAAAAAAATTTGGATCAGGATGGACTAGGACTGAATTGAAAATTTTCAGGACTGGACTTGGACCGAAAAATATTACAGTCCGCTCATCACTGATGTGCATTGTGCAGTGTGAGCAGTGAACACTAACTTTTATCGAGGGTTCTATGTGAACACGAACCTATGACGTCACGTGACCTCACTGTGCTAATTTCAAGCAATTGAACGTCAAGCCGTACACGTCGAGCTAGATATATCCGGCCGTGTTAGCAACTAGCATTAGCAAAATTCCGATTTGAATTGTGTTATATTTTGATTCGTCAGGAGTAGCATTGGAAAGCCCGTGTCTCAATAAGTTATTGCCGAAGTATAATATCACTCGTCAAACAGAGTACGCTTGGTACAATCACTCATAACGATTTGACTTTAATAAAATGTCTTATCGCATGATAATATATTTACAGCACACAAGATCATTCACGTTAAAATTACTGCAAAATACTGCTATTTCAGAAAAAATGTCAACAAAGTAGGCCTATAACCAATGTTCCCTCTAATTTTTTACGAGTCTGCGCAAACACGCCAACTCACTGCGCAGGCCCTTGGACAGCACTGCGCAACCAGGCCCCCATAGGGTGATAAATCAAGCTTCTGGGGGGCTTCTCCCCCCAGACCCCCCTTGGGGTACACGCTTTTTGCCGATGCTCATCATTTAAATTGGTGTCCGTTTAGTGGGTTTGTCGCCTGATCGCGCGCAGCGCGGGGATTTTTTTATAGTTCATGATAGAGTCGGGATATTGCTATCAATTCTTATGCTCTATCTGCTTTCGTAATCAGATTTACCGGTTGAGCTGATCGAGTCAGGTGCGTTGGAAAAGGTAGGATCCCTGAATAATAATTGAACGTCTTCGGGCGTACCTAGTTTTGTCTTCCGTTTTCACATGCTCCGCCGACCATTCCTTGTTAAACGGATCGCACTTCTCAATAATTTGGCTTGGCGAGGGTATGAGCATCAGAAACTAGGCTACCCATTGGTTTTGCCTTCATTAAAAGCGATCAGTATAAACAGTGACAAGCAGAACTAGCGAGTCATTTTTTTAGCGTTGGCCACACAGGTAAGCTGCTAGCCAAACGCATGAAGTGACACAAATGGACGCTTGTAACCGCAAGTACTATAGACGCCGAATCGTAATTTTATGTGACTATCTGTGACGTCACAATGAGTCCATGAGCATGGTGACATGTAGATTACTAGTAGATGTACGTACCAGAGGTGGTCACTGGTCAGTAACGAAGTACTTCTACGTTTTGAAGTACTTCAAGTAGATTTTGCTTACTCGCACTACCAATTAAGTAGTTATAATTTTATACTACTTCTAGTTCTACTTGACAGTTTTCAGTTTTTTAGGCAAAAATATCTGTGGAATAGCCTACCTACTTACTTACTTGCGAACCGCCTCTCCTACTTCTACTTGAGTTGAAATTCCGGCGTTACTTTTACTTCTATTCAAATAGCGACGGTGACTAACTTGACCACCTCTGGTACGTACACGCACGAGGGCGCCCTTCAAATCAATACATGCGATCGATGTAGGCCTACCGCGTTAAAACACTGATGTGACGTCTTAATACCGGCAATGCACTCAATACTATCAGGACCAAAATGATACCAATATTCAAGTCTGACTGAAGCAAGAACAATATTAGCGTATAACCTTATCGACAGAAGATTCCCGTTTAAACGAATCGAATAAAATCAAAATTTGTGCTGCTGAAAAGCTGATGTAATTCAACGCCCTACAGTGCGCACTTAAAGCATTTCCCGATCAACGTTTGCAAGGGGATGGATTTTTTCAACAATATTGGTGCTTATACCTGCATATTCTGCATAATATCCTGTCTCACCATACGTGATCAGATTTGCATGATGGAAGTGATGAATTCGAAAATTCACGGCAAGTAATTGTACAGTAATTCTTATGCAATGTTCATGCCACGCGGAGAATATTATTCGTTAGTTTCTCGCAGACTAACTTCGAGCTAATAACCCATTGTTATTTATAACTTTGACAAACCATGTTAATTCGCCTTTCTCAGGAAAGATTGCGCTATTGAAATGATATCAGTATCGCTCACGCGTACGAGACCATATACTAAAAGAAAAATCTCTTTCGTGAGGCGTCCGTCATTGCAAATTTTCATTTCTTCGCAGAGCGCAATATCTGCCTTTACGGGCAGCACTTGTACCTCGGTTTCAGACTTCAGCGATAACACTATTTGCCCCTGGTAATGTTCCCTCTAATTTTTCACGACTCTGCCCATTTGCCCGGTCCTTTGTAGAACAGTGCGCTTCGAGTAAAAAAAAATCATCGCTTCAGATTTTTTGTGCGCAGCTTGGATTTTCTGTGCGCAGAGACCGTTTCAGCACTGCGCATTTGCGCACGTGCGCAGCTTAGAGGGAACATTGCCTATAACCTGCCAACGTTCGTTGGTGAACGGGAAACTCCGAATAATAACCGTTCGCGCATGCCGAACGTTAAATTGAGCCGTTTGATCGCACAATCCCTGGAACAGACCTGGACAATTTGTTGCCATTATCACATTTACACAGTCGCCGCTTCAAATTGTTACGTGCCCACCTCTTCCCTAGAATCTATAGTATTGTTACTCTAGACAGGCGGTCCAAGTCGACGCCCGTCCAACCAAGTCCAGCGAAACTGTGGGAGATGAGGAAGAAAATGCACAAGTACAAGAGTCTGCTTAATAGATCTCAAGCGACGAAGATAAAAGCCGACTGGAAAGTGCGCGAATGCATTGCCAGTCTTCCAGAGTAAGTCTATTAATTCGTAATTTAGCACAGACCATTTAGGCGGGACGTGAATCAGAAATATGTAAAAACCGGATCAGCATTCAGTAGATTTTTAGTGTAGAACAGCAATTACGATAATCTACTGACAACTTCGAGAGCTCTGATATACCCGTTTTGACTAGAAATATTTGCGCAGTGCGCACATGCTCAGCTCAAACTTACGCAAAATTTTCCTACGATAAAAGTAACAATTTGGAGGTATCAGGTATCGCATATATGTTGCGAAACCCCATGCCCAAGGCCAGAACAGCCGCCACTCAAACCGCCCATCTTCATGCTCATTGCTCAAAGGGGTCAAATCTTATCTCGCGGTATTTATATTCACCAGATTTCTTGATTTAAATGTACATAGCCTACTCCCCCTCGCCGATAAAATGAATGCATGATATTCAGAAAAGGCTGGCTGTCATAATATCGCTTGAGGCCGATGGGAGGATTTAGTCTAAGTGCGTGCAACCAGTAGGTGCGTGACTATTAAGCTCGGACATTTCGTCGCCGGCCATTATCGCGTTACTACCGGAGGTGATCAGTAACGAAGTACTTTTCGAAGTTATTCAAGTAGATTTTGCCTACTAGCACTACTTCCTCAAGTGAGATTACGATTTAAGACTACTTTTACTTATACTTTTACTTTTACTTCTAGGCAAAACTAGGCGTAGAATATATACTTAATTGTAAATCGCTACTTATACTTCCACTAGATCCGTGTGTGTATCACGAAAGAAGTTTTTCTTTGAGTGTGATCTGATGAATTCGGCGACCCTAGTATCTCTTGACTATAGCGACCATCCATGACTGGACGTCACGGAATAACTGTACGCAGCAAAATAATTAATAACAATGGGCGCGCACGAAGATGCGAAATTATTAAAGACGTGCCCAACATTTTCCAAGACACCACCTCCAGCGGTAAATCAAATCACGTGGGCTGAAACAGGATAAAAAATTGTTAGCAATATATGCAATTAGGCCAACATTATTGACGAATTACATTCTTATACGACGTGACTAACAGCGAAGTAACGGCTAAATTGTGTAACTTACACGATTACTGTGCGCTTGTGGGCCGATAGGCCCGGCGCATAAGTAAGTAAGTAAGTAAGTGAGTTAGTTAGTAAGTATAGGTTAGGTTCGACACGATCCCAAATTATCACGATATCGAGAACCGTGTACATATCCTCTTTGTAGGCCTGACCTGATTAACTTGCAATCCACCAATGACTAAATTGCACCTGAACCGATACACATAAATAGTGAATAATAATAATAATCTTTTCCTGCGAACTCTTTGCGATTTTCATAACAGCGGAGAGACCATCAATACATTCTACTTGGCTTTGGTTCGTCGCGGAATGCTTCGCGAAATAGACGCTCTATTCAACATGAGCAAAGACATCAGGAGTGCGGAATTCAACGAATTCGACAAAAACTATATTGGCGAGGACTTCAAATCAGCGCTTATCATAGCAATTGATACGATGAACGAATCCATGATGCGGAAATTGTTAGAACATGGAGTAAGAGTATACACAGAAACTATGTAGGTAGTTGGTGATGTATCCAGACTGCTGGTATAGCCTATAGGTAGGCTACCATCATAATGTTTATGATCATTTTCATCTCTACACGATACTACAAGAATTACGATATATTAAAGAAAAATAATGGATTCAAAACTCGTGTTTGTCTCACTCAGGTTGATGTGGGACCGAGCATCTTCCATGCCATTGATGCCGACTTCATTGAAGGCCTGAAACTCATTCTTGCTTATGATGCATGTACGAACGTCAAGATCGAATTGAAAAATTACCATTTCCACATCGGTATGACGCCGATGCTTATGGCTGCTCACGGAAATAACTACAGAATGTTGTCGATGCTTCATAAATACGGCCATCGGCTAACGGCAAGTAATTCGAATACCACTGAGTGCCACCAGTTACTTATAATGTGATCGTTTTACAGGAGGTAAAAGATTGGATCGAAGGTTTACAAGAAGCGTGGGAATCCGCCAATGAAAGAAGAATGATTGTTCTTGCTCGAGCTCAGCCAGCATATATCACGTTACATCACGAGGTAGAGGGAATCCCCAGCTGTTTTAAATGTCCGTGTCCGTAGATTCATACATTCAGTCAACTCAGGGGCACTGCACTATAAAAATGATGCGGTCTCAAATTGAAGGACAAAACGAAAGAAAAATTTTGGCCGCAGCCGTTTACTTCAGAACGCCACCGTAATGGAGCTGTAATGTATTGACATTGACACAGTTGCATCACGCTCCAGCAGTCACGCAGAGATCGAAATTTATATAGTTGTCAGTTGTCAGCCGATGTCATGAAGGAAATAGAATACTAGGCCCGATTTTGACATAAATCTCTTGACTGGACGTATAATTAGATCGTATGAATTGAATATATATTTAGCGATTAACATAACAAATATAACTAAACTTACATAAATTGTAAACTTTTCTAAATAGCTTTGTGGCCACTTCAAATGCTCCTGTGGCCCACCACCCTTTGAGAACCCCTGATCTAGATCCTCTGCTATATAGCTGTGAACTGTTCAACACTCGGTTGCAGTCAAAATCAAGCAAATGTGCAGTGTGCACGCAAGTCAGACTGATTCCGACTTGTAGAATACACATTACGCTCAGGTGGCAACGTGTCTACTTAGATTAGTCCTCAGCGTGAGAACCATCTGCTGTATAGGCCTACACCATAGTCAAACAGTCGAATATGACCAGGACCCCTCACATGTCAATAAAACTGAGTCTGATTCCATCTTTCGTCTATTTTTCATAAACGTTTAGGTGAATCACACGAACCCCATGAAGTATTGTCTCAAGGAAGTTAGAAAATTGCGGCAATTCGCTAAGGAAGAACGAGAATTCAGCGATTTTTATGGAGAATTGCGATGTAATTACGAGAAATACATGTGCTCTCTTCTCGATTTTGTGAGCGAATGCAAATTTATAGTAATATATCAATATTATTTACAATGTATCAATATCGAAGGTGTGCTCGTCTGACGAGTTGTCTGATTTATTTCAATTCGAAAGACCAGCGCCGCTAGTAAAGAAGAATGAACAAGTAGTGGCTTTCATCGAAGGTGCCAAACAGAAGAGGTGGAAGTATATGAACAGTTTCGAACTATTGGAACGAGCTGGCCATGAACAATTAATAAGATTTGTCACTCATCAACAGTCTCAGGTACGCGACTCTTTACGGAATTCGTAATACCTATCGTCAACAGAAAACCACGATTTCAGCTCGCTCTATCGTACATGCGTTACCACTCACTGCCATTATTACGGATTCAACTCATAGTGTACGCAGTTGGGCTGCTGTTTCCGATTCTATCAATCTTTTACGTATTCATTCCCAACAGCCCGCTCGGAGGTAACTGTTCGTATGATAACATGATAGAATACGCGGTTATTTTGATCGAGCTTTTGTTTTTCAGAACTACTTCTGCTGCCGGTGGTCTCATTCTATTGTCACATGATGTCTGATATTGTGTTTGCGCTTCTTCTGCTGTCACAAATTCTCGTGCGAGAAGTAGAATTTGATAAACTAGGTGAGCATTAGAAATATGTATGTTTTTTTTATTCTTGGCTGATTTGAACATTGGACATTTGGAAAACTTTTTAAAGGCTGAGAACTTTCAATCTTGAATCAAAGTGTTGGTTTGATATCCTAATCTCGCATCTCAAACTAAATCTGAGATTAGCGACGAAATGCGTACGATCTCCCGCCCATGATCATTATCCACACATCTCGTGCTGCTTACCTCGGAATAATTGAAATTCGTAAACGTCGAAAAACTGCCGATCTTCCTGTGACGTCACAGTCGTGTTGTGAAACCTTGAATCTCTTATATCGACATTCGACACGCCGCGTACTGCAGTGCTTACCCCGCAATATTTTAAGGACAACCAGTCACTAAATTGGAATGGCTCATATTCTTATGGATTGTGGGCAAATGGGTTCAGGAAATCCAGGAGTGTCTAAACAGAGGGTTTGAAGCCTACATTCGCGATATCTGGAACTACGCTGACTTGATTTTGCTTACACTTTTCTCTGCAAACATGGTGATAAGGTTAATGTCGGATATTCTGTATTCCTGGCCTGTCAACAATTTTTCTTGCAATTTTAAATACCCCAGGATTTGTGATGCTGTGTTGCATTCGGACACTGAACACGTAAGTAGGAACCAGTGGGGACCGTTAGAGCCAAGGTTAATTGGAGAAGGTATGCAGGCTGTTGGATACATCTTCCTGTTTCTGCGTTTGCTTGGTTTGATGAGAGCTGACCGCTACCTGGGTGAGATTAATAAAATTTAGCTATCTCTTATCATATACACTTATATATGCGGTGAAACTGGTTGTTGAATTAATTGCGGGTTCTACATAAAACCGCCTTATGTTATGACATATGCGAAGTTCCTATCGACATGAACTTTGCTGCTTGAAGTGATCGTCCATTGTCCACCATCGTGTTCACACCGGCCGTTTTATGAAAGCTCGTGTTCATTCCATATGTGAACTGATCCCGTAATGCGTCAAATTACGTGATATATTCTTCTATAGGTCCGTTACAAATATCGCTTGGAAAAATGCTGTATGACATTGTCCGATTTCTCTGCCTGTTCGCTCTGGTACTAGGAGCCTTCGCTTTCGGGCTAAAGGATCTTTATTGGTACTATGGGACCGCAGAGGGATCCAGATTTATATGTGGAAGTTCTAGGAATGAAAGTAAGTATCGGTATATACGCCATCCAAGTAAACAGTCGCGAACGGCATATACGCTGGTGTAATGGTACAACCGAAACAAATAGCATAATAGCAAAATAGCATATTCATATTGAAATGAACCCGAATATTTTCGGCTGACACTCGTCAGGGGTAATCGTCAGCAACTAGTAGAGAATTCAAAAGAACATCGTATATCAACCATCGTAACACAAAATATGACGTCACCAGCACGAAATGTCGAATACGAGAGCGTTCAATGTACTATTTTTAGATGATACACGAACTCTTTTTGTTGTTCTTTCTGGCGGCAGAGAATCGGCTGTCGCAACTTTAAAATGGTTACTGCAAGAACCTCAGAGCAGTGGTTCTCAACCTTTTTGTCTTCGCGGACCCCTTTCGGACCGTCACTGACCCCCGCGGACCCCAACGAAGTTTTACTTCAAATTTAGCTCAATTATCGTGCAATCGTCATCCCTTTCTGTGCTAATCATAACTGTAGGGTTAGTGATGAACAGCAACAAAATGCCTTCACTTTTAAAATAAGACCATACTAGTCATGTAGAAATTGGGTTGACTGCTATTATTTCAAAGCGAATTCTGCAACTGCATTTCTTGAAATACGTGGTCGTGTCTTGAAAATCCGCGCTTTCGATTTGATATGAACGAGTGCCGAAAATCCATTTCCACAAATATAGATGGTGGCGAATGTAATAATAACGCGTAACGCTTCCGACGAGACATTTGGGTATGACCGCAATAAATATGGCACCAAAATTGACAAACAAATTCTTTTAATGAACATATAACGTCAAGCCTGGTCATTATCAGCTTATCATGAAGTTATTAAGGAAAAAACTGTTATGTATATCACAGGAGTAAACGGATTTTTGTAAACATTTCAAAGTCACCGTGATTGACCTTACTCATCCAACTTTTCTTTCCCACAATCCCCAACAAAACATCTCTAAACAGCAAAATGTTTGTATCAATAGGCTATTGGCAATTTAGCAACTAAATGAGTCGGCGCAGTTGGATATTTCACCTCAGATGACCATTCTGTTGATGTGAGCACTGGAGTTTCAACAGTAATGAAGCTAAACTCCCTCGTGATTTTCCGAATAAAAAAAATACAAATTAGGTTATCAACTATTTTGAGGCTTCGCGGACCCCCTGAAAATGCGTCGCGGACCCCCGGTTGAGAACCATTGCTTTATAGTGGAATAAGAGAGCGACAAATTGGAAACTTATTGCTATGCTGTGTGGCCCATTCAAGGTGTTTTGGTAGCTGTTGTACGATGGTTGAATTGCAAGAAATTATGTGATCAATGATCATATAGTGGCACATGCTGGTATCTACACAGGCGTACTATAACCAGCGTGTTCTCAGAGGTGGTGTGGACACTCGGAAAATCACGTGATTGTCACGCCCAGATGCCAGAATTTTTCGCAAAATTTGATATTGGTATAATGTGAATTTTGAAAGTGTTCCATACTGAGATGGATGACGAAATTCGGTATGGTGTATCTTGGCTGTGTTATCCAACTTCGCAGTAAGTCCCAGGATTGTCACTCAAAGATTAGCTTGGTAATTCCGTTATAGAAGTCTGCAATATATCGGTGCGCGCTGATCTATTAGAACTAGACACTAGACTTCGACAGCGAAATTACTGCGCTAATCATTGAGTCACAGCCTTGATACTTGGTACAGTGCTAGATGACACCATAAAAACATATCATACTAAATCCTGTCTTCCAACTCGATATGGAACATAGTCAAAATCAACAAAGAGCAATAGCGACCTTGCCTTTATTTACTGTTGCAGATGGATCGAAAATAACAGTGTCGTCAAAGGCATCTGGGCGTGGCAGTCACGTGATTTTCCGAGTGTCCACGCCACCTTTGAGTACACGCTGGTATAACAGGTAGCAGGGTTTTTCGAACGTGACGTCGTGATCTACGTCGCCATAAAACTCGCAGGTCGCGTGAAGCGAGGTGAAACTAACGGATGAAGTTTGTTCCAAGGTATGAATCTTGCCGACAGCTGCAGTACGAAGGAAATCGCATTTACATCCATTCTTGGTTCCATACGTGACCTTTTCTGGGCTCTTTTCAACTTGTTCGATTTGGACAAAATGTCTTTAAATGGAAAGCATGCATACACAGAATACATGGGTGAGATATATATATATAATATTATATCTATATATATTATCACCGTTGACCTAAAGTTGCTACTGTCAAATTGTGAACTCATTGGTAACATAGGCAGATCGCTCGTCGCTACTTATCACGTGGTGGCCATCATCGTCATGTTAAACATGCTGATCGCCATGATGAGCAATACCTACGATGACACGAGCCAGGACGAAGCAATCGCTTGGAAATTCCACAGGACTTCGGTGTGGATTCGATTCATTCGGCGCGAGGTCGTTCGCCCGCCTCCCATGAACCTCTTCCCCAATCCCTGGAGGATAAAAGATCAACTGTGTCGGTTGCTGGACTTCTGCATGCTATGCTGTCACCGTGACGGGGGCCTCACGAGCAAGGACAATAACCGTATGCGCAGGCGAACACCGCGAAATCAAAATAAGAGAACGCTCTCCGATCATAAAAAGTCGAAGGACGGTCAACAGGAGCACATTATCGATGTGGTGGAGTCAACAAGACAGGATGAGATAGCGGCATCGACGCCCGATCTTGGCAGTGGTTCTACAAATCCGCGAATGGTCAGAGATCAGCAGAATAATGACCAGCGATTAAATCCGGTTACGGTGTCCAGCGTCAAAGCCGCCGCCAGGATGAATATTCGAAAGAAATACTCGAAAGATGTTTTGAAGAGACTTGTATTCCGTTATAAAATCAAGAATTTAACCAAAAAATAATCCGGTGTGATTGAAGACGGCACACCATGACTTCACAACGCGACATCGATGCGTGGAGAATACACCTCGCCGTGTACGATTCCTGTTTCTCGAGATTGCGTCGTCATCGAGGAACGACTATCACAGCGGACTACACTCTCCATCAAATGTATCGAAAATAGGACTTGGACACATATATGATACTATTACTGGAATCTGAATCGAGTAATATTTGTAATGGTTAGAGTCGATTAGTGAGTACTGAAATTATGCCCACCATCCCAATAAGACTCATGTTATCAATGAAAATTATGGTCCCGATACTTCTGGGAATGAACTTACAAGTCTTGATCAACCCGCAACGTAGTCACAAAGTGCACTGAAATTGAGATCGGTCGAAAACATGCTGCAATTATCTATAATGTGATGTATTAGATATATGCGATGTATTACTTAAGGCATTATTTTCGTTGTGGTCGCATAAAGGGACATGATGACTGAAATCCAGACATCAAGGCGTCATTATTAGTGATGTTCGAATATACTCGACTTGACTTAAAGTCCAGGGGTTCTTATAACTTTCCATGTATAACGGGCACATTTTAACATCAAAAATCCAAAAAGGGCTGCGGGCCGCAGAACATTATTACCATGTAATCGCATAGGCTACTATTAAATTCACTGTATTTACCAGTCGTATACGGACGTTTAATACATGTTTGTGCATTCTAAAGCATAAATAGACGGGTGTTCGCAAGTTTGCAGTTGCTGTTATCTGTGTGAATTTGTTATCTTTCAGAGGCATGAGTAAGTGAAGCCGATTTTTCTCCTTTCCCATCATCACTGGAGCCCATGAATAATTACAGAATTCAGCTTTGTCCAGTTTTTTTATGGTCCTCGATTAAAGATCGTCATTCCAGACGGCTAAAGTAGCCTACGTACACAGCAGCTTGTTTCAGAAACTGAGATAAGAGATCGACTGACATTACTGATACTCATTTGGACACGGTTGACTCAGACAACAGTAGCTTCAAGAAAGGCCAGGTGATGTTGTCCTTTGTTGCTAAATTCCGGAAACAGGTAATTCGCACGGTTCGCTAAAGTTTTCGCAAACCCCGTTTTCCCACGTTGACTTTTTGGCTTTAGCAACATTCCAACCAATTTTGAACTATGCCTCTGTGACGTTGTCGGCAATTTTAACAGTGCCTCGAAATATGGATTGCTGGATTTTACACTTAACTAGCAACGTTTTTTCCGTAAGAAGAAGTGGATATATTATAGGGATAGTGTGAACGTGAGGTTCACGTTCGCGGTCTGTGTGTGAACCTCGGAAATTTAGAGGTTGACGTTCACAGACGAACCGCGGTAGCACGTGGCATCATAAATCAAGAAATTGTCAAAGAGTCATATTTTATATCCAAGAGAGCCATAGCTTCCCGACTGCTGCTTTAATCGCTATTAGGACCTATAGTCGGCGACACTGCAACCCAATTCCAAGAATTCTGTGGACCCAGCTCTACCCTAACAAGTCAAGGAAAGGCTGGTAATTTGTGTGCTCGCTACTATACCAAAGCGCCTATAGAAAGTATCAACAGCGCAACGTTTCTCTGTGACGCCATTGCATTTCGAAACACAAGATCATTGCTAAAGTCGGGTTTATGTGCAATGCACAGAAATGTACACCTTTGAAGAGCGTGCCTCGAAGTTGCAATTCTACAGCTCTTGCTATAATATATGCTAGTAGACTAATTGAGTAGTAATCCTACTTCGCTAGGTACGCGCATTTCCAAACATGCCTATAACGTTATGAAGTTAATAAATAAAAATTGGAGCAGAAGCACATTGCACATCTGATCGAATTCGTTTTGCGGTATCCTCACCTAATTTGTATAGTTTACACGCTACTCCCGCTAAAGGTCTTGTCTTAGGAGATACCTATATCGCGTCAATACCCTATGCTCGATTTGTGAGTATAGAGTAGGGTTACCATATTTATGTGGGACAAATTCTGGATGCTCTTTAGCGCCCACTAGTGGATTTTAAAATGAGGTATGAGCACATTGTTGATCAAAATGACGCCACACCAGGAAAGTTTTCTCCATCGACTAGAGGCGGTCGCGATCTGGCTCAGGAGTATGTGGTTGTGGGTTGTAAGTTGTAACCATAGGGCCAAAGTCACATTTTCCCAGCCCCCTCCCGCACAAATAAACACTGATTTTGGGCCCGCCGTAGGGTAATCGATGCAACTTTTATGGGCATACTATATGCATCTGGTCGTTAAATGATTTGAATGAAGTATGTCAATAATATTGACTCTTCCATATATTACTATATACTTTTGATCCTCTCACCGCCCACATGATCAGAGTTAGCGATAGAGCTGGTGGAGGATGATGACTTCGAAAATGCAAGGAGCGTAACTGTACATCGTCAAGTCATGTTACGTCACACCGATAAGATTATTTATCAGCCCTAATGCCGGTGCCCATACTGCACCACTGAGCTATATAAACACCGCACATCCGGTGGTTTCCAACTTTTTATGGTCGCGACTCCATTTCCAATTTGCCGCGGCCCAGCTCCAAATTTGATTATCTGATTACTAATTAAACGTCGGCACATTTGCCCAGACTTAATCACGGCCTATTTTGGAAGCTGATGACGTTCAACATCTTCGCGAACCCCTGAATAATGGCAAACATCCCTAGGTTTAGAGCCACTATCTTTGAATAAAGCATCCAAACGGGTCAAAATGCTTGGGTAAAAATAGTAAGTATATCCTCGCTATATCTTATAGGATATAAGATATTCGTGAACGTAAAGTCACGGCGTATATAATAGTAAAGTTGGAGAAAAGCACGTATATAGATCATGAGTATAGATATTTCGTCCAATTCTGATACGTGTGAAACGTCCTCATTCTCCGCCTCCCCATCGCCTCTGCATGACGAGGACATTGGCAGAAAACCCTCCTGTGCGCAGAGCATCGGCAATGGCAATGACGGGAGTTCACGGCGATTTGAGGATATTGATCTCGACGCTGTAGAAAGAGGAATCGGTGATTGCGATGCCGAACAATCGACAGACCACAGTAAAGAGAACGGGACGGAGGAAATCTCAGAGACACATCGGGATAGGGGTACTCTTCTGTCACTATTGGTCGCGAAGCGAGCAAGACTGTTGAAAGGTAAGCACATGGCTAATTGGCTTTCATTTAAATCAAACAAAAATCAATTTTAAACAAACATGTTTAAATATGTTTTTAATGTTTTCTAATCATGATTTCCTACTGACGAAAAACAACACACGAGTTGTCAGACTTGTTTCAGTTCGAAACACCCACGCCTCTGGTCAGCGCAAACGAAAACAAGGGCCCACTGCCAACGACGAAGCAAAAGACGAGAGGAGAAAATATTTGAGTAGTTTTGATATCTAGGATATAGCAAGTAGGGGAAACTTGATGAAATTCGTCACTCATCAGCAATCACAGGTTCGCTACGAGTTATATATAGGCCTAATATGTGTGTCATCTTCAAAAAGAGAAACCTACATCAACCCTATAGCTCGCGCTGTCGTACATGCGCTATCGTGCGCTTCGGAATATCAAGATTGCGTACGCCGCTGGACTTTTATTTCCATTTCTATCCATTTTCTACTTGTGTGCCCCGAATAGTACGCTCCGAGGTAAATATTAATAAAACATTTGCTCCGTATATATACCCAGTCTCTATATTTTTTCAGAACTGCTCACACTGCAGGTAGTTGCATTCTACTGCCATAATCAGATCTCGTGTTTGCGATCATATCACTTCGGATTTTTGAACAGGAGCTTCTTGGAGGTACAGAACTTCAATATACAATTGAATTTTTTGTGCGCAGCAGGGTTGTAATGACTCGACTCGAGTCCAACTCGAGTCACGATTTTCTGATGACTCGACTTGACTCGAGTCATTTTTTCAAAATATGGAAATGACTCGACTCGACTCAAGTCAATCTGTGTATTGACTCAACTTGGACTCGAGTCATTGCGCATTACTCGAATCAAGTCATACGACTCGAGACTCAGACGGCCAAGACCGACATTTCATTGTAATTTCGAAGAATAGTAAAGTAACCACGCAATTGGGATTTCGTCTATCGGTACTGGTACTTGAAATTGCGACCATAGAAACTGATAAAAGTGAGGAAAATCAATGCGAATCATTCGATATCACCAAACAGAGTTATAAGAAATGGGTTTAACATAGGGTTGCCATATGTCCGGAATTTCCCGGACATGTCCGGAATTTCACTAAAAAATCTGTGTCCGGGAGGAATTTCTAAAATATGCGTAAATGTCCGGAATTTTGAAGGCTTGAAGCAGGCTCAAAAGTTTTTCGTAAATCAACATAAACAATATTATTTTCAAGCGGATTTATGCTATTCAAAATTCTTCTTCGCACCGCGCGCGAGTTAATGCAACTGGGCATCAGCAGGGCCGTAACTGCCGCACCCCAAACCCCCCAATTGGGGGGGGGGCTGAGCTCGAAGGGGGCCAAAAATTATTTCGTGAATTAGCATAAATTATAGTGTATTAGTTGAAAACTTATGCAACTTTTTCAATTTTTTTTCGCGCCTGGTGCGATTTCGAGTTGCCAAATATCTTGATTATTGGGTACTCTTCCCCCAAGTAAAAATACGCAATATTTATAGAAATGGGCATACCGGCGTTGGCCATTAGCGCGCCACGACGCACCAAGACATACAAAGTTTTTGTGCCATGTAACATGCGACTCCAAGAAGTGTGCCTGAACGATCGGCAGCTAGATAACCTTGGCCGAAAAGGACTGCACTGATGCTGACCGAAAACTTCGTTATATATACAAAATGCATATAGGTTTGATTGTCCATAGGCGCCTAAATGACTGGCGCCGAAAGTTCCTGTTTTGGCAATCTGAACCTCACAAGAGAAATAGCCTACCATCCCGCAGAGAAAAACTATATGCCAGAGAAGAAATATCAATCTGAAATCGTGTGATCTTTTAGTTTAGTACGTTTGGGCGATTCTATATTTTTTGATATAGCAGACAGGAGGTCACGAAATAACATCATGTAACGAATTATTATTTACGGGCTCTACAGTTTCAAAGACACCTCGCTCAGCTCTACCGGTAAATCTGATTATGTGAGCAGAGTGGAAAAGAAATTGATAGCAATATATATGCAATTCCCGATCTTATTGACCGATGTTATCGTGAATGATCTAACATTTTTGCACTTCGCGCCGGCTGCATGAGCGGTACCTCTGTAATTCCGTGGCTAAATCGAACAGCTTGATGGGGGGGGGGTCAGTGTATCACCATATGGGAGGCCACGACTCATTTGGGCGGGGGGGGTTGACGAAGTGCTGTTTCGTTCCTGCCAACGGGTATGCACCCAGAGATGTTTAATTATTATTGAGGTGTGCTACCTTTTCAAACACACCTTACTCAGCTCTACCGGTGAATCAGATTACGTGAGCATAGAGAGAGGATAAAAATTTATAGCAATATATATGCAATTCCCGGTCATATTGCACGATTGAGTCATGAATTCTAGAAAAATTCTCGCGCTTCGTGCGTTTAGTCGAGAAAAGCTGACTCAGTAAACGGACACCGAATGTAGATGATAAGTGGCGGTAAACAACGTTAAGACGAAGGGGGCAATTGACAGAATTCATACATAAAATTTAACAGCCAAATGCATATAGTAAGTGCCCAACAAGTTACATCGACTGCCCTATGGTGGGCCCAAGATCAGTGCTTTTTTTGGCGGAATAGGGGGCAAAAAAAAATGTTTTTCGGACCTGATTAAAACACATAACCAGATAGCCGCACCGACCTAACAAACACAATCCTGACAGGCCAGACACGGCTCGTCAGACGATTTCATCCGGCCCGTGTAGGAATCTATTGCAGTCCCTAGCAAGTAGCAATCACCAGAGCTCACATTACAGACGGCTCAATTCATGACCTATGTTCCACTCCATTCGTGTATAGTGTATACCAGGGGTGTCAAACATACGGCCCGCAGGCCGCATCCCACCCGCCAGACGGTTTCATCCAGCCCGCGAGGCGATTCTGGAAAATGGCACATTTTCCGCACATTTCTAACAAATGGCGATATCGCAAATCGCGATATAATAATAATGAACAAAATTTCAACGTCTGCGTTTACGGTTAAATCACTTGTATTCCTCACAATGCATATACAGGACCATATTGCCAGATTATGACTTAATCAAAGAAATCAAGCAATATGCCAACATACATCGTCGGTATAACGCCGCTGTTTTAGCAGTTTATAAAATATTCAACAGGCCAATCATCGCAATTCTGCCAATTCTATTTTTTGCTAATAAAGGTGTTGATAGAATAGAACCATATGGTCCGTAGTATACCGAAATATATTTGCGTCCCAATGCCAATCTCCATAACAATGAAAAATTAGAGGCTGATTGTGGGGGTTCCAGGGTCGCAAGCGGAATAAAATTTATATTTTCGTAATCAGTGCAGAATCAGCTTTCGATTGATATCCGTTTTTCCAAATTTAATGCTCGGCAAGCCGGTCAAAAATGACCGTCAAATTGCCTGTAGCCAAATGGAAATTGTGACGTGAATCAATTTCACTGAGATTTGCTTGTGTCGACACCATGGAAAACTGAATGGGATAGAACGGTAACTGCGTGGCCTGTCAATCATTTACGGTTGAATAACAATCAGTAGAGCTAGAATCTTTAAATAGCTTGCTGTTATTCTCCGGCTTACGTAACAGCTTACAACGGGCCAAGTAAGTGCTATTATTATTATTATCGTAAGTAACTTGTCTTGTCTAAAATACTTTGAATGTAATTATTGACAGCATCTGGCATGTGCCTTGATAACGTTATGTAGTGAATGACTTGTAAACTCCTTGACACAGTAATGTCCCAACACTGCAAACTCGGCCTCTCGCACTTTCCCTTCACTCAGTTTTTACTTCACATTATCAGGTGATTGCCAAAACAAAGGTCAACTTTCCGGCCGAGCTCTCGAAATAGCCGCCGGAGCGTTACTGCAGTGCTGACTGATTATGTCTCTGTCGAATTCGGCCTTATATTTTACCTCAATTCTCAAAAAAGAGGACATTTGGGCGTCCTCCAAGGACACTTTCAAAAAAGTCAAAAAAGAGGGCAAATCCTCTTAAAAGAGGACGTATGGTAACGCTCCAATACAGAATGTTTGGTGATGACGCTGGCACGAAGACGATATCTTCTTCGAATGGACAGCATCTGTTGCAACCTGTGCTAATGCTGAACATCATTACTAGTTGAAGGCTACTTAGGGTAAGTTTGATCTTTGTAGATGTCTGAGATTATGGGATGGTATTAATCCAAGTTTTGAATCGGTCTGTGCTGATTTGTTAAGTGGCTTTCTTGTGATCTGTATACAGGGCAAACTAGTTGTTTACCTAGACTTATTAGACCGAAAAGCATGTCATCTAATTCTGTCTAATCTAACTAATTTTAAAATACTGTGTACTGTGTAGCTATAATTCTGATGCGGTTTTAAAAAAAACTGTGTACTCCTAATTCAAATTCTAGTCTAGTTTGTAAAAAGTGCATCGCTCTAATTCTGATATAATTTGGAAAAGCTGAAAATTTTCCTAGTTGTTCAAATCTGATGCAGTGGTGGTGTTAACATTTGTGTTACTCATGCCAAGAAACAGGGTTGTAACGCAGTCACAAGTCAATCTCACTTTTATAGTTTTTACTCGATTCATTTTAAATTCACCACTGAGTGAAATCCAAGTCACGGAGTGGAGTGTCGAGTGCGAGTCATAGTGTTTAGACTCGATTCCGTTCGGCTCCCAGTTAATGTCACGCGGAACCCGCTTTTTACACAACTCCGCCCAGTGATATTGAATGCTTCGCATTCATAATATATTAATTTTCCTCACTTTCGACAGTTTCTGGTAGCATTTTCAAGTACCAGTACTGATAGACGAAATAATAATAGCATGATTGATACTTATAGGCATTTCATCTTAGCAGACCCAACTTCGAGTCATATGACTTGGTCCGAGTCATGCGCAATGACTCGAGTGCAATAAGTCGAGTAATTTTTTGTTTTTCAGAAAATGACTCGAGTCACCAAAAAATGGCCACTCAAGTCCGACATTACAACCCTGCCAAGAACTATAATGGAGGTTCACCTACCGACTGAAACCATTCCACCCAGGCTGACATTATCTCATCATTTACTCTTGTTCCTACCTTGTCTGTGATCATCAGGATTTTATTTTTCAGATGTAGATGAAAATGTCCAATATCGACAAGTCATAACAGAACGCCACAGACCGTGCACTGATGGACGAGGATATTACAATGTCTGATATTGAAAAACCCGAAACTGTCACTGACACCCAACCCATTTGCTGGATATGAAGGGTCATGGCTATCTTTCATGTTAACCGTGTTTATACTTTGGTATCTGCGTCTTCATCTATCCAGCTGCGCGGTGCGCCCCGGATAGCTTTGCAGAACTGGCAAGCCTCTAGCAAGTTGTTGATTAATTGACAAGATTCCTTTTAATTCGTCAATATACAATCCTGCACAATGCACATGAATATTGAGAGTAGTTTATTTATTGAATGGATGAGAAATGAGAGGCTTACAAACATATAAATAGCAGTCAACAATATCTAAAATTTTAGTGTTCATAACTGATAACAATCATTAGATGCGCAGGGAGACAGTCAATAGGGCAGATAGAATGTGTTAATCTGAAAAAAATACAAGAGAATATTAGAAACTACGAAGTGTCGAGAGCATAATAAAAATCAATATGACGTTCAGTAAGAACTAAGTGCATGTAGAGCTATGCAGATGCGCTAACAGTATAATACACAATTGCAGGCTCGGCGCAGTCGAATAATAACTTGTAGATCGTTATCTGAGAGAGAGAGAGAGCGATATGATATTCTTTCTCGCCTGCACCATCGAGATGCTTTGGCGACGGAGTTGCGATACGGCCCCATGAGGTCATCTAGTCTGCGCCCCCGTTTTTTTTCTCCTCCATGCTATCCGTGATTGCTGAGCGCCTAGCAGGATAGCTGCGGACACCATTTTTCGAGTCTTTGGTATGACCCGACCTACCACTCGAGAAGCCGGACGCATAACCATTACACTATCTCGCTCGGTTGTCTGTATTTCTATCTATTTAACTTACGCTACTTCGATTGGATATAGATAGAAATCGCTTCAAAATACTAATATATATACATTCTTGATTGATTTTTTGAATCTAAGGAAGGAGGTTGACGAGCTACTGCGCACATAATATAGTCGCCAGCTTCACTGGCCTTTTTTAGTAACCAGCACGCCAAATTGAGAGGTGGGATCGCGACTATAAAAAGTTTGGGAACTCCTGGTCTCTAGATGCTAGCGACATAATTAAACACTATCCTGTATTGATGGATCAAAAATGATCGGAGTTGGTATAAGCTGGTCGGATAACCAATTACTATACAATTTATGATGCAATTCAAACATGTAGCATTGCAGCCTAAATACTACACATCGTATCGCACCATAGCATGTTAGAAACTACAAACGACAATGGAGTCGATGTTCAACTTGATAGCGACGTACAGTCATTATAACTACATGAAAATTGATTTAGACTAGTCACGATAACGATAATAATGACACTTACTTAGTGCGATGTATGGCTGTTACCTAAGCCGCAGCATCACAGCATACCACCAAAACATTCTGGGTTGATTGATCATTATCTACAGATTGTTATTCAACCGTAAATGATTGACAGGCCACGCAGTTACCGTTCTATCCCATTCAGTTTTCCATGGTCGACACCATATAGGACACTATGGTGGGACAACTGAGCTATAGTATAAACACTGGAGAGCGCTACTCGCTGATTTGCGTGGCCACCATATTGGTGCTAAGTTTGTCGTTGCGCGTAAAGCTGGTACGTACGTAATTAGTTTATTTGACTATTTTCATTATTCTTTGGCCAGGAGGTATGATTTCGATGGTTAACGGCTGGATATGTTATGTGTGTGTTCCGTATGTATTTATTTGCGAATATGTATCACTGATGTAGATTGCTTCACTCGTTGTACCCAAATAATCCAAGTATACAGTTGCACCAACCCTACGGTATCGGATATTTCGAGGCTGACAACTTTTTGTTGATTCGAACCACCTGAAGACATGGACATGTCTGCTTGGGACGCATTGCTGGTTCCTGAAGAAGTCATAAAAGCTTTAGCGGAAATGAACTTCAGTAATCCCACAGATATACAGAGTCGGGTAAGCCCATTGAAAGTTTTACAGCGCAGAGTGCTGTATATCGCCTGAAAAAATATGTGTTATTATATGTGTCTGTTACTATTGCTTAACATATAGCTTGAATAGCGGGCTTAACAGCAAGTATACTAGCAATATTGCTGATAACGTTTAGTATACGGACTGAGTTGTCTGAAACGGCCTGATGCCTGTTTGTGCTTGTGTTTTTTATCGATGTCCTGTCCTGATTAATGTGCGTTATTTTGAAGTTCATTCAACCTGATCTTCGTCAAGATTCAGGATAGTTTCACATGGCTGAGTCAAGTTTTTTATTGGCAGGTGATCAAGTCAGCTATCCAATCCAAGTTTGACATTGTTGCTGCTGCCGAAACGGGTAGCGGCAAAACTTTGGCGTTTGCCATTCCTCTCCTATATCATATGATGGAGGACAAGAGGAGAGGCATCGATATAGTCTTGCCTTCGCAAGAAGAGCTTGTACTGCTAGAGGACAATGTGCGATGCTTTGATTCTTATGAACAAGAATATTGCCGTTGATTTCCAACTTGATTTGCTTAGATCATAATAGACGACTTCGAGTGTCCTGTAGATGAAAACGGCAAATCACCAGAAAAGTCACTTTTGTCACTTGTGCTGGCACCAACGCGGGAGCTTGCAATACAGGTATCCCATATTGTTATTTATAGTTACTTTGTGCAAATGTATCAACTTCCATGACACTCCTCTATGTGTCAACGTATATGTGTAAACAAAATATATGAATGCTGTGCTACTGTGGCTGTGTCATACTTGAAGGACGAATTAGTCCCTATTTTGCAGCCTTGTTCATTGCTCTTTTGTGTTTATCATGTACTACAGGTGACGACTGTGTACTAAGACCTAGCCGCTCCTCGTCGTCATCCTGATCCGTACCGGATTTTTGCTGGTGTGACAAATAAATGATTGAGTGATTGATTGATCATTTCGTTATGTTGCAACATTTTGGAAAAATGACACTTTTTGAAGTATTCAAATGCAAGTTACCTTCAATTTGTATTGTATAGGTGAAGGAGCATCTCACTAAAGCTGGAAAATATTGCGGGTTTAAAATTGTTGCTATTGTCGGCGGCATGTCAATACAAAAGCAAGAGCGTCTACTCAATTCAAAACCAGATGTCATCGTTGGCACACCTGGTAGACTATGGGAATTAATTCAGAAGGGTAAGCAACCAAGTGTCAAAATCTGAACGCGTAGACTTCGTGATAATGCTTCATTATCTCTTGCATATTTTATTTCTATAGAAGCCTAAAATTACTAGGTAATTGAGAACATAGCGTGTCTACTGTCTATTTATAGCGGCAACAATTGACAAATATACTGAAATCATAAGTTTATTATGCTCTGTCATGGCCTGTATCAGGGCTTCGGAGCAGCCGTAAATTTGCATTGCTCCAGCTCCGGCTCCGGAGCTTTCTTCTATCATACATCAGCTCCGGCTCCAGCTCCGGAGCAGCATTATTACCACTGCTCCGGCTCCAGCTCCGGCTCCGGCTCTGAAAACCATCGAAGGTGTCTGTCTGTATCAGGGGTGAACAACCCGCGGCCTGCGGGCCATATGTGGCCCGCGAGAAGGCTTTGAGTAGCCCGCGAGCTAATTTCACATTATATTATCGAAATTCTGTTATATTATCGAAATTGAATTGCTCAGATTGTGAACTCGCTAGGCCAACCAAAAATGTGATTAGTCTAGCCGCGGTACTTGGGATGTTATTGATGACTGGACTAAAATATCAGTTTCGACGCATTGGCAGATCCAGGGTCCAGTCACATCTTAGTAAATCGTCGTATATTACAATAAACTAGAAAAGCACTTTACTGCGTGCCACAGCATTAAAATTCTGATACGGTGTTTTAACACTGGCACTTTACTCATTACCATTAGGCCATTACCATTACCATACAGTTTAATTCAATCTTTAAGTGTGCGATTATTATTAAACTTTACCTGTAGTAAGGGCAAAATGGGCGGATATAACGACGTGATCAATAGAAATTCGATTTGTACCAAATGACCAATGGTTTGACGTTCGATATTGGTGCACTCGTTACCAGTCCATCCGGTGTCGATCAAGTTTATCGGAATAATATTTTCCCGTTGAAATGAATCGAATAATCGAAAAAAACACTGTGCCGTGCACATTGCGCCATCCCCATAACGAATTAAACTATGCAGTATGCACATTGCACATTTACAAGTTTACGAAACAGATGATTACAAATTGGAAATCGCGTATCAAATCAGTAGTTTGTCTCCAACATAGAATACTATGGGGTTTTGGCCTACTCTTCTGCCATCCCCCATTAAGCTCGAAAATCCTTACTGGAGATGACAATGATGCGAAGTAATGAATTGCAATTAGCATGCATAATTGCGTACTCGCAATAACACTGTCCACTGTTGCGGCCCGACTAAAGAACTATCACGAAAAAACGAGTATTTGCTTATCCGATTCATAGCAATGATGAGACGGAATTTCTCGGCTCGTGCTCGCCATATCGGCATGAGCAACGAAATCACGTTTTGAACATCTCTCACATTTCGCGTAATACATAGTGATCATTATTTTCGAACCGTATACAATTGGCCAACAAGGTTGTGCTGATGATGAAATTGCGGGTATGCCGAATACCCACAATATTCGCAGGCATATGTCGCATACCGAGGTTCGGCACTCATGTATAAAAATTGAACATTGAACATACGAATGCTCTGCTTTTAAACCCCCAGGAACATGGTTAGTCGGAAAATGTAGCGCCAAAGAGGAAAAGATTCTAAATATCGCGAAGGCCTGCTGTTGAATTCGGTGAACTTAGCAGATATGGTTGTTGCATATATAATAGCATCTTATGAAATACGTCGGAGCCGGAGCTACCCCTCAAATAACTGGCTCCAGCTCCAGCTCCGGCTCCGGCTGAATTTTATATAGAGCTCCGGCTCCAGCTCCGGTAAAAATGCACGGCTCCGGCTCCGGGCTCCGGCTCCGGCTCCAAAGCCCTGGCCTGTATTTCAATCTCTAGTGATCTTTCATGATGCAGTTTGCTGTATGTTTAATTATTCAATGTATAATATAATTCATTGCTAAGTATAGCATTCCGCAAATATGTCGACTAGCTGTCGTATTGAGTGATTACAGACTTGAAATATTTGAATACAAATCCTGTATGAGTATGAACGCTGGTTTTGACCTACTGTCAGATCATTCTTTTTCATGTTTCTTCCATTACTAAGTCTGGAAATCAGTATTAGAATAAAAGAGGGCAAACTGTTCTGATTGCAGGTAATGAATACCTCTCCAGACTTCATCTTATTCGGTACTTGGTTATTGACGAAGCTGACCGGATGCTGGAGAAAGGCCACTTCGATGAACTCGTCAAAATCTTGGAAGTGATAAATTGTCGAGAGTCGAACAAGGTGAGAGTGATAGCTGGCACAATAGTCACTATTTTAATTATAAACTTGCACTCGGTACGTATATAAATTCCTACACCGATTGAAACTATGTTCTGATTCAATGTATCGGATTGCAGTCCAAAAGACAAACATTCGTGTTCTCCGCCACACTCACAACCGTCCATGACATGCCGAATAGACTAAGGACCAAAGCAAAAGTAGTCTCAAAAACGAAAAAGCTTGAGACGTTAATGAAAAAAACAGGGGTAAAAGAAAAAAGATTAGTCGTGGATTTATCAACTGTAAGTACCGTATATTGATGATGCACAAATTGGCTGAATTTTTAGTATTGTATTCACTACTGGTAGCAGTCTGGGCTAATGCGATACTTTCCGGGCCCAGTTGTTGGTGTATTGTTAAGTACTGTAATCTAGTCTGCAAATCTGCTGCCGATGATGTTTTGCACGGCTGCCAAATACAGTAATCGAACCATTCTTTTATGGAAAGGAAAATGGAACGGCTGCCAGTCTTTACGAGGCCAGGATCAATTGCAGCAACGAAGAGAAGGACCTGTACATGTACTACTTCATTCGGTCGTACCCTGGAAGAACTCTGGTGTGTAGTCTGCGATACCAGGCATCCACAGTCATCACACTTGATTTCCGAACCCATGACTTTGGTTTTTAACAGATTTTCACAAACAGCATCGACTGTATATTTCATATTACGGGAGTTCTTGGGGTACTCTCTGTGAACCCACTCCACCTTCACGCCAAGATGCAGCAGAGACAGAGGCTGAAGCATCTTGAAAGATTTCGCGATAATCCGAATTCTATTATGATCGCAAGTGATGTTGCTGCAAGAGGTATGTGTTTGCAAGCATCTTGCCGCTCGCTTCTAAAACTTGTTGAGAACACTGCTGTTGAATAAGATACGCACGCCCAGGCTCGTTTTGTATTAGTGTGATTATGTATCTTATTCTACATATGAGGTCTTACAATCGGTGTCAGCTGCTATGAAGTATTAGTTACATACTTTAAGCTTCACTCCTTCAGGTGCATTCAGTTGTTTTTCTGATTTGTTTTGCATGCGGGATGTATTTCTTAGGCTTGATCGCTCAGCGACTGAATATTAGAATTCTTCAAAAAAGACTTTTTTCCTCAAATTGTACTGGCTACTTGATAAAATTGTTAGGTTACCTAATTTAAGCCTACACACCAAACTTGGTTCAATTCCAGCCACTAGCTTCATAGCTACAGGAGAACAAAGTTTCTATTTATTATGTAAAAATAAATTACCAAAAATTTCAATATTTTCTGGTCACCCGATGAAAGTGTTTGGTTGTCTATAGAAACGATGTTCACCAAATTTGGTTGAATTCCAACCAGTGGAAGCGGAGTTGTTGCCGTCAAAAAATTTGCATTATCAATAAAATAGTATTTACGGTGACCAATTTAATTATTTATTATAGGTAAATACCATAAATACTATTTTATTCAAATCCCAATTTTTTGACGGCAATAACTCCGCTTCCACTGGTTGGAATTAAGCCAAATTTGGTGAACATCGTTTCTGTAGACAACCTAACACTTTCATGGGGTGGACAGAACATTTTGAAATGATGTCATTTTTCAGGGCTGGACATACCGAATGTGGGTCACGTGATCCATTATCAGACTCCAAGAACTTGCGAAACTTATATACATAGGAGTGGGCGTTCCGCTAGAACTGGTTCGTGAAATCAATTGGTCTTTTTATTTAAGATTCGCATATAAAAACGATATTCCACAGGAAAGGAGGGACTGAGCTTGCTCCTTGTCAGCCCGGAAGAAATGCCAATGTATAACAAACTCTGCCGGTCAATGAAATTTGAAGATGGTATTCCTGAATTTTCGTGCAGCACCTCTGTTTTGGCGGCTATGAGAAAGATCGTCAATGTAGCTAAAGAAATCGATTCCTTGGAACATATCCGCAAAAAGGTCAGCGCGTGTCTGCTTGCTGTGCAGAGATTCAAGGCTTGCTTGGTTCTTTGTTGTTTTGATGTCTATACTTTACAGGCTCGTCTTCACAATGATTGGTTCAGTAAGGCCGCTGCCGAGATGGATATGGAATTGGATGAGGGCTTGTTAGTTTATGATGAAGATTATGCTGAGACAGATGCAGATCTCAAACAGAAAAGAAACCAGCTGGACGCCCTTTTGAAAAGACCAATTTTCTCAAGACAGTTCAATGGTAGAGGCATTTTTCCCTTTCTGCCATACTAAACCGATTCGAAAATGACGTTATTGTTGAATTTTACAGCGAAATCTTACAATATGGGGAACATACTTTCTTCTGCATCAACACAGAGAAGTGCTTGTGAAGAAGTGACGAAAGTTAAAAGAAAAGCTTTGTCATCTACATTTCGGTTTAGACCAATTGTTGGCAACCCCTGAGAGATGATATTTTATGGCACACCAAACCATTTAAATCGCAAGACATATTGAGACCGAGTTTGTTGCACAATGTGGAAAGGAAGTTTTCAAAATGAAATAAAGCTCGAAGGAAGCCGATGGGAGTGCGACTATTAGGAACCGGCAGTGTGGTGCTGGGCAGTTTAACACTGTAAGGACACGTAACATTTCGGCAACATGCGACTCCGTGAAGTGCGTTGCCAAAATGATTGTTGGCTATGGAACCTTGAAATAAAATGCTATGTTGATATGTCCCAACCCCAAAATACCCGGCTCTGAATAGTCCTGTGCCCAAGATGCAGGGTGTAAATGAAACCCGGAGAGGAAATAATGGGCCACGTGACTAAATGTGGTTTGGAATCAGTTCCATCTGGCACGTATGATGTAAGCTATTCTTCATAAGGCATTGTTGCCGAATTTAGTGTCCGGCCAACATTGTGTGACATCGAACAGACTTGTATGATACAGGAGTGGGCACATTTTCCATGAACAAGCCCTGTCGTAACAATCATGACTCGTGTGTCTCTTATGGGATATGATAGTGGTTCCCAAACTTTATTGGCTTGTGGCACACTAGAAAAATTATTAAAAAAAACCACGGCTGTTGTTCTGCAGAAAAATTGGCTTGATAAATTGCTTCCGAATGGACTAACTACCCATCTGAACTTGTAGACAACAAATCGTGAGAAGTAATATCGCATTGCAAGTTGAAGTCCGGACAGCTGAGTATTTTGTTTGTTTATGAGTCATAGTCCTGTTCAATACGTGTTAATCGCCGGCTCCGATATGACTATTTCTCTAAAATATGCGAATTTTTCTTTTACTAGTCATATTTGAATCTTGACCTTCCACGTCGAAAAACGTCAAATTGATGGACATAAATTAATGATAATTTTACAGAGGTGGTCAAAATAGTCAAGAAAACTACTGAAGTAGAAGTAGCGACAAAAAAATCTACTCAAGTACGAGTAGAAGTACTTCTTCCACAAGCAACCTAAAACTACTTGAAGTAGAATTGACTAGATTTAAATCTACTCAAGTAAGTAAGTAGTTATTTGTGAAAACGATCGTAATTCTTTCCCATGGACTGTCAAAAGTTGCAAATTGAGCTATGCGAAAGGGGCCGAGATTGGTTCATATTGGTGCGTGCCAGGAGGTATCCAATTTTCGATAGCATAAGCATTCGTCCGCATCATGGTATGAAATGAAAGTATTGATATGGAAATGCTATACTAATCCTCTGTTTACTTGAACATCACGTTTTGGAAAATATCATGGTATGTCGCACTCCCCCATATTGTAAGGCCCGGATTTCAGTCAAGCAATACGGAGAAGTTGAATAGGACACGGCGTAAACACTTTGCGCGATTAGAAAAGGTTAATAAAAAAATATGGTGGATTGTAAAAATGCCATATTGTGTAGCTTTATTTCCGGAAATTAAAGGCAATACTACACTTGCTTTTATACTTCAAGATGTATGTTATCCATGCAAAAGAACTGATATTAATTAGTACTCAATCTATATCAGAGGTCTCAAACTCAAATGTGCTCGCGGGCCATTTTTCCAGTTTCGACGACTCCGCGGGCCGCAGCATTTATAGGGGTATTCTATGTCTTTCCAAGTAGGCCTTATTTGGCTGGAGTGAATTGTCCTATTGAAAGTGAGCCGATCCAGCAGACTGACAGTAAACATCGTCAAAATTTGATTTACTCTTGTATCAATTTAGGCCTGGCACGAAAAGAATCATCGCATTTATAACTATTTGAATATAATTGTTCTTGTATTGGATATATATTAATTATAAGATATAGACACCATATGGGCGGAAAAATGTATGATGCCATCATAAAAGCTATCGGGTTATAATTTCTCAGCTACTATGAATATTTTGAATTTAACAGATTGATTATAGAGACTGATTTGATATCAAAACATTTTTAGGTTGAGCACTGTAATTCCAGTCCAGGATTCGGGTATGCTTCTGATAAGTAGGCTATTAATCTCGTCGCCAAATATCTTCAAATAGGAGCAGAAAAAAATATAAATATAATATAAATATATTAATGAATGTGTCCTAGTGATTGAAATGTCGGAACGCTGACTGGCCCATTGTTGTTACATCGTTGGAGCGTACCACTACGGTACTCGGTACCTTTAAGTGGCTTTAATAACATGGTGTAGCGACCAAAAATGTTACTAACAGATTGCCAATGGTTGTCATAACTACTTGCTTAGTTAGCGACTTTCTGATCTAGTACTATTCCCCTGATACGCGTTTAGTTTGTTGCGTTCATGGTCCTAACAAATTCACGGTATTCCGAGTCACTCCGAGTCCACTCGAGTCATTTTCATTTTGCAATCGAGTTGCCCGAGTCTGAGTAATTTTAAGTAAGGTCGCGTCAAAGTCCAACTCACAAATAACAGACACGAATCGCCTAAGGGTCAGGTTTTGTCATAATGATGTGGAAATGTGGCCAAATAGTGAATCGTCCACTGCATGGTAGCGTTTGCAATTGATGTGATAGTGAAGATTGATGAATAGTTTTAGGCTTTCGGAGCAATTTAAGAGGGAATTTTCACTTTATAACCTGAGAAGATATATGTGACACTTATTTTTTTGTCAAATTATTAAAAATCTAAAATGTCGTCGCGGGCCGCACAAAATGCCCTGGCGGGCCGCATGCGGCCCGCGGGCCGCGTGTTTGAGACCTCTGATCTATATGATACTGGGAATTGAAAGTGAAATATAATTACTGCTTCTAAAAGCGGAAATGTATTTGGTGTCTTTAGTCCAGAAAGTTTCAAAGGTGGTAAGCTAAAAAAGCTCTAAAACTAAAAAAAAAGTCAGAGGTCACATTTCCAGATTAGGACACGCCATGAACTGCTACATTACGATATGATGTATAAATGCTAGATTGCGAAACATGAGTTTCAAACGTTATGATGAGCCATAACTACTGTGATGAAATATTTGATATGGACGAACGGCGATAATGCGGTGTGAACGGAACCACGCCAACCCGCTACCTATATTATATAAATTATATACTATATACTTACGTGAAATTATACTGGCTATATCCGTATTCATTGAGCGCGATGCGCGACGAAAATTCTAGGCTTTACTCAACCTATATGAAAATAAAATGTTGATACTCCGTGAAAACAGCCCCGAAATTCCTCAGGTTATGTTCCTAATTGGAGGATTAAACTACTTCTACTTGACAAACTGAAAATAGCGAAAAGTAAGTCACAAAATCACAAAATATTACGAAGTAGAAGTAAATGTAGCGAAAATCAAATCTACTTGAGTAAGTACCAGAAGTAGAGGAAAACTACTTGAGTACTTAAAAAGTAGAAGTACTTCGTTACTGACCACCTCTTTAATTTTACATATGATAATTGATACTTGGACGTTCCAGACGACTGTGGTAGAGTGGGGACGATTCGACTCGTTTGTTGGATATCATGACGTTTCACGCTTAGGGTAGGCGTGTTGCCCCACTCTACCTTTTACGTCTTGCAGAGATGAGCATGGATTAGGGTTAGGATTTGAAAAAACAGGATTTGTGAAATTTTGTCGGATTTGGATTGGATTAGGGTTAGAGATTTTTTTCTGAACGGATTAGGATTTGGACTGGATTTACCGATTTTCTGGGAGATTGATATGTCGAATGGCGAATGGCGACAAACTTCATTCAGATCAGTTATTACTGTACTTATAGTACACTACGGTGCAGCTGCAGCCCTATGTTATGTTATCCTAAATCAAGAGAATCTTTGGTTGTGAAAGAAAATTTTCCAATCCCTCCTTTGAATAAATTAGCATTTTTTCTGAATTTCAAGTTGGAATCGCATTAGGATTGGACATGGACTTTAATATGAAAAAGTTATGGATTAGGATTTGGATTTGAAGCTTCGGATTTAGATTGGATTAGGACATAGAAATTCCAAATCCGCTCATCTCTTTCTCTGATGTCTTGTATCTACTGAAGTTGCGATGTCAGAATATTATATAGCTCAGTGTATTCAATCCACTGATACAATCAATTCATGTGACTCTAACATTATGTACAATGATTTCAAGGTCGAACATATTAGAGCGAGCGAGCGAGCGAGATAGTGTAATGGTTGTGCGTCCGGCTTCTCGAGCGGTAGGTCGTGGGTTCGATCCCCGGCCGGGTCATACCAAAGACTCGAAAAATGGTATCTGCAGCTATCCTGCTAGGCGCTCAGCAATCACGGATAGCATGGAGGAGAAAAAAAAACGGGGGCGCAGACTAGATGACCTCATGGGGCCGTATCGCAACTCCGTCGCCAAAGCATCTCGATGGTGCAGGCGAGAAAGAATATCATATCTCTCTCTCTCTCTCTTAGAAACCGCTTCCAAAGATTAATGTGCTGCGCTAAATCCTCAATCCATTATGATTCGTTGTGGTGGTGCCGTGTACTTCCAGAGGAAGTTGATAATTGCGATTATTGCTATTTTAATGTTACAATAATACGACCTGCGGAAGAGAGCGACGCCGGTACTACAGTACCGTAAATCTGCATCAAATACACTTCACTCAGAGTTTAATACATACCCTTTTCAGCGTCATACGACGTATGACCCTGTCAAAATACTTGCCGGTTACTTCAGCATTATGTAGGGGGGATGTGGTACCGATGGATCAAAAATAGCAAAATGATCTCTGGCCCTCGAACTTCAGCCGAGAATAGCAGATCTTTTGCTGTCTCAACACTTCGATACGAGCTCTACCTATCGCGGACATTTACAAGAGTATCTGCCTTTTCAAAAAATATTCATTAACGTTTAAAATTTGTTGCTCGATCGTGTCATCGGTCTCCACCCGGTGGGTCCAAAGGCACACGACCATGGGACCTATGAGACATGCGCCCAAAAACTCAAATTTGTCAATTTGTTTTGTTGTGTACTATAATCTAAGCTACAGCAAGCAAATGAAGAATGTTTCGTCGCCACCTTCAGGAATAAAACAGATTACAGCAACTCAACTCAAATGTTGGCATAAATTCACGTTTCACGTTTTAACTTACAAAACATACATATTACCCGCAAATCGACATTTTGACTTTCAAATGCAACATGTTTACATTTTATAGTGCAATCCATAATTAAGATTTCCAGTAGGGATGGTGTGAACGTGAGGTTCACGTTCAGGTTCTGTGTGTGAGCCTCATACATGTTAAGGTTCACGTTCACAAACGAACCTTATGGTATAGGTTCTGCACTGCGAACCTTTTTCATATATTACAATTTTCATTTTAGTATAACATCTTTGGTTGAAATTAATTGCATTTTAACCACTGAGCTATATAAACTCTATGCATGTTGCTGGCAGCATAAAAAAAATCAACACTAACCGAGCATGCACCTTGACAATCTCGAAAATTTTACTGGCTTTGTTACAAAAGTTTGCTCGAAATATCCAGCTTTCCGGTTGTGACTCTGCTGTGAGCAATCACGCAACATCAGGAGCGAAATACACTACATTCATGTAGTCATCGAATGATGTTTATTCAACCAATCAATAAAATTGATATTGTTGTCTGATGTAAAAAGTCTAGCAGGCGTACGGAGACAATCTTGATTTCATACGTTTATTGTCTCATAAAAACCGATACCGTTCGATTGGGGTGTTGGCTACTGCTGCTGTATAACTTGTTAATGGGGATAATATCGGTAGCAAGTATAGAAACCGTTTTACACTTTGCTCAATATCAACGTAGCAATACTCAGATGCCGAATACATTGTCCGGTCTGGCCTAGACGGTTGAGGCGTGTAAGCTTATATTCACTTGCAAGTCCTCGTCGAAAAAGTTGGCGAAGCGACGGAAGATATTGATTTTATGGGATGGTTATATCATTTGATTGCCCCAGTTGATAAATTTGGCGACGTTTAAAACGTCAATATGTACTTCAGCATTGTGGCATTATGTGGCTTGGTATCGTGTGTATTAGGCTATCATTTCACTGAAATGTAGGGTTGTAATTAGCAGGACGTCGCGTGACGTCATGAGGTTCACGTTCTCGTTCACACAGAACCTTTCCGTGATACTGTCCATGATACTGTGTCTTATTTTTCCTTTCGTTCGTTAGTTTATTTTAATCTCATTTTTTATTCATTAGTCATCGACTGTGAAAATTGTTCCTGTCCCTGGTGGCTCGGCTCTGAAGACTATGTCATATCGAGCCTCCCGTCTACCTTGCATGTCACATTTCACTGTTACATTTGTGTAGTGTTATGTTGATATGTAATGTATACGAATAAAGATTCTCTCTCTCTATCCGGCCCGCTGACTGGAGAAGTTTTCCGCCATTGATCTATAGTATAGATTCTATACTTTGGGTACGGTATCAAATTCAAATTGAGTTGGTATGCCTCCAAAGAAGAACTGGTTTCGCCACTGATTACCAGCATGCATGGAGTTCAAGACTGGAAATAGCTGAGGCTTTACGCAGTTGAATACATGTGGGCATCACACATGTCCGAATCCATCTTCCGCTATCATATGGGAGATTGCAAAATTGTATCCACGACGTACGAGCACCATTTACGAACGAAGTTTTTCCAATAACAATATACTATGCGCGGTTATTGCAATCGCACGTTGGATTTATATCTACACACAAAGGCATGCATGGATTCTAGAGATAAGGATGCATACAACCCCAAATATTGAAACATGGTTGGTGATTATATTGAGTTACATTTTACGGAGAAAAGACGGTTCGCTTTGGGCGGTATCAGATTTATCCGGACTGTTAGTAAATTTATCTGAACTCTTAAACATGATTTTTCCTATATATACAGGAGTTCTGCTCATCAAATCAAACTGCAAATATCACTTCGAAAATTTGCATGGCTTGAATCGTGAAACACGGCCAACATGTACAACGCATGCGACATGGACATTCGGCCGTGCATGGGTGCTGGGCATATTGGTTCTAGTACTCGAATCTGAATCGAGTAATAATTGTAATGGTTCGAGTCGAGTAGCGATAGACGATTTCTTCCAGTACTGGATTCTTACCCTTTTTTCCAATGAGAGTTATGTTATCAACGAAAATCTAATTTTAAACAAATAAATTCCAGGGTCGTAATGACTCCATACTCGCGACTTTTTGGTGACTCGAGTCATTTTCTTAAAAATGAAGAATGACTCAACTCGAGTCAATTTGAGTATTGACTCGACTTGTATTCTAGTCATTGCGCATGACCAGAGGTGGTCAGTAACGAAGTACTTCTACTTTTTCGAAGTACTCAAGTAGTTTTCCTCTACTTCTGGTACTTACTCAAGTAGATCTGATTTTCGCTACTTCTACTTCATAATATTTTGTGATCTACTCACTTACATTTCGCTATTTTCAGTTTGTCAAGTAGAAGTAGTTCAATCCTCCAATCATGAAGATAGCCTGAGGACTTTCGGGGCTGCTTTCACAGAGTATTAACATATAATTTTCATAAAAGTTGAGTAGAGCCCCGACTTTTCGTCGCGCTTTGCGCGCAATGGATGTGGAGTGACCACTATGGTTTCACGAAAGTCCCGGTGAATATAATTTAGGTAGCGGGTTAGTGTGGTCCCGTTCACACCACATTGTCTCCCTTCGCCCATATGAAATATTTCATCACAGTATATATGGCTCATCACAACGTTTGAAACTGATGTTTCGCAATCTAGCATAGCATATCGTTATCTAGCATGTCCATGGTGTGTCCTAATCTGGAAAAGTGGACTCTGCCTTTTCTTTTAGTTTTAGAGCTGTTTTAGCATAGGCTACCACCTTTGAAACTTTCTGGACTAAAGACATGAAATACATGTTCTGTTTTTTGAAGTAGTATTTATATTTCACTTTCGATTCCCATTATCATATACGTTGGGTTCTAATTAATATCAGTTCTTTTGTCTGGCTAACATACATGTTGAAGTATAAAAGCAAGTGTAGTAATGTCTTTATTCTCTGGAAATAAAGCTACACAATATGGCAATTTTACGGTCCACCATATTTTTATTACCGTTTGCTAATCGCGCTAAGTGTTTACACCGTATCATATACAACTTCTCCGTATTGCTCTTCGACTAAACTACGGGCCTTATAATAGGGCGGAGGGCGCCATACCATGATATTTTCAAAAACGTGTTGTTCGAGAAAACAGAGGATTAGTATCGCATTTCCATATCAATACTATCATTTTCATCCCATGATCGAGCTCGGCACCTTTCGCATAGTTCAATTTGCACCATTTGACAATCCATGTGAACGAATTAGGATCGTTTTCACAACTACTTACTTACTTGAGTAGATTTAAAGTCGGTCAATTCTACTTCTACTTCAAGTAGTTTTAGGTTGCTTATGGAAAAAAGTACTTCTACTTGTACTTGAGTAGATTTTTTCGTCGCTACTTCTACTTGAGTAGCTTTCTTGACTACTTTGACCACCTCTGTAATTTCGAAGAATAATGAAGTTATCACACTATTATTATGTCGTCTATCACGCAGTACTTGGTACTCAGTGTTGGGATGACTCGAGTCATGACTTGACTCGAGTCACTTTGCCAAAATGACTTGACTTGGCGTATCAGAAATGTGGATTGACTCGTGACTCGGAGCAAAATTCACGAGTCAATTTCAAGTCATCAAGTAATCGGTGTCGATAAAAATCACTGTATCTTGGATATGTTCGCGAAACGCTTGTGTAACCCGTGAGACTGAGAGCGACCAATCATTCAATAAGCGTGCATTTCACCGAGCCTCGATTGTTCTCTCACAAATAAATTGACTGCAAACGAAGCTTAAAGCTTACGTTGTCGTAACTCTAGTGGTAAAGTAATAGAATAGCAAAATGTCTATTTTTGTTCTCATCTTACCTTAACCAAACCGATTGTTTTATTGAAATTGAAGTCGAATATAGTTTATATAGTCCTCAACCATTGGCACAGGCTCGATTGGTATCATATCTATTTGTAAATGGGTAACGTATTGCATCTTATCAATTCGTGTCCCTATTCGCAATTTTGGCTGGTAACTATAAACTGAGGCTATGCCATTACGTAGTTTAACAGTTCTACGTACATGTGAGCGATAAAGCGCCTTCTTGCGTGTATATTTAACTCTATATTCGTTCATCGGTTCGGAATCAATGACTAATGACCACTCAAACTGTATTTCAGACAGCTAGCAAATTGCAATGACGTAATCATGCCTCATACATACATCGAAAAGGCAACTTGACTTGAAATGTGACTTGAATTGAGTAACCTCCAAAAATCGAGTGACTTGACTTGACTCGAGTCAAAATGTGCAATGACTCGTGACTCGAAGGTAGTGACTTGATCCCAACACTGATTCATGGTACTATACTACTATGACTCGAGCCCGAGTCCAAGTCATTGTGTTTACTGCTCAGTTTCCAGTTAAAGTCTTGTTAAACCCACTTTTTAAACTCTGCTTGGTCATATCAGATGGCTCGCATTTATAATAAAGAAATTTTCTGCACTTTACCAGTTTCTAGTCGCATTTTCAAGTACCAGTAGCAATAGACGAAATCCCAATAGGGTGGTTACTTTACTATTCTTCGAAATTACAATGAAATGTCGGTCTTGGCCGTCTGAATCTAGAGTCATATGACTTGGTTCGAGTCGTGCTCAATGACTCGATTCCAAGTCGAGTCAATACACAGATTGACTCGAGTCATTTCCGTATTTTGAGAAAATGACTCGACTCAAGTCGAGTCATCAGAAAATCCTGACTAAGTCGAGTCATTATAAGCCTGGTATGATCAACCTGCAACGTTACCATCACTTTATGTTGTCTCAATGGCATATAGTTATAGGTCTAGTCTTTTTTGTCGCATAAAATATTTTGTTTGAGGTGTCTGCCTCATTCAGACTATAATGGGTATAGGTAGGCTTACCATACGTCCTCTTTTAAGAGGATTTGTCCTCTTTTTTGACTTTTTTGAAAGTGTCCTCGGAGGACGCCCTTTTGTCCTCTTTTTTGAGATTTTGTCCTCTTTTTTGAAAATTTAGGTCAGATTTAGAGGAAATTGCGAGTGATATGCCGCAAATTAGCGCAGAAGTGAAGCTCCGGCGGGTATTTGGGAGGGAAAAGTGGTGATGACAGCTCTGAGCGAGAAGAAGACCTTTTTTTTTTTTTTTAGTCATCCACCTGGCAATGTGGAGTGAAAAACGTGATTTTGAGCTCTGAGCCGAAGTGATGACCTTTTTTTTTTTTTTTTTTTTTTACTTTTAGTCAACCGATCATGAAGTGGGGAAAATTTACCGGTTTTTGAGAATTCTTCTCCAGTTTTGCATGTCTGAAATTTCTGAAAAAGTGTCCTCTTTTTTCATTTCCGAAATATGGTAAGCCTAGTATAGGTCAGGGGCGGGCAACATACGGCCCGCGAAGGGATTTTGTCCGGCCCGCGCACAGTTTTCCGTCTTATATGATAATGTGACACGCGGCTACACTACAGTCTGCCGAGATACCCCGCTTCTGGCTTACTACGTCAAATTTTAGTGAGTCTATGTTATTTGTATGTGCAGCGTGCAAGTGGAGCTTGCGCGTAAGTTCGTCGAAGCGAGAAGACTTGCATTATCGGCATTTACGATGTACTGAACCCTAATATCGTTTGTGGTAATCCTGTTGTTTGTAGACTACAATGGTCATTTACACCAGACCGATGTTACTAATTTTTGATTCCGTAACCGCCGACTTGTAGCACGGCACACTTGTAGGCTTTTGTAATACACCGCTAAGGCCAGGGGTCGCCAACTCAAAACGGGTCGCGGGCCACTTTTCAAATTTCGTAGATGCCGCGGTCCGCATGAATTTAATATCGAGATAAAATAGGTCACACAAATGAACAACGACGCTATCTCATCACGTACTCAGCCCTAATGAATTGATATATTGGTAAATGTGGGTTACTGGGCTTATCGAACGCCTTGAAATATTATTTATGGATTGCACCGTGAGTTGATTGATCACAGCATAGTGTCCTATAAGGTGTGTACAGTGGTGGCTTTTGGGGTGGGCGAGGTGGGCGGTCGCCCGAGGCCCCCCTATTTGGATGATGCGCGCCTTTTTCAAGGATAAAAACGAATAAACATGGAAATCCGTGTACCAAGCAAGAATATGATTCCGTATATACGTGTCAATCATCATCAAATCTCTGCATTTGTTAGAAAAGTCCTGTATCCCGATAATCATCACGTCTATGCATGCGGTAGAATTACTTAGTTTTGATGTAGTGTATCCTTACACATGCAATAATAGACATGGCCGAATCCAGCACCTGACCGAACCTTACCGTGGTGAAAGATAGATAATAATAATAATAGATGCGAAAGGGGGGTCTGGGGGGCGGAGCCCCCATAAGTTACGGTTAGATGCTTATAGGGCCCCCCCGGTAAGTCTCGCCCAGCCCCCCCCCGTTCGTAGGGCCACCACTGGGTGTGTACACAAGCAAATCTCACGGCTCAGTGAAATTGGTCTACGTCACACTTTCCCTTTGGTCAAAGGCAATTTGGCGGTAATTTTTGACCGGCTTGCCAAGCATTAATATTGATAAAACGGGTATCAATGGAAAGCTACCGCGGCACTGATTGCGGAAATATAAATTCTATTCTGCTCGTGGTCCTGGAACCCCCCAAATCAGCTTCGAATATTGCATTGTAACGGAGTTTGGTATCGTGACGCACTGACGCAACCATGCCGTCAAATTGCCTTTTACCAAATGGAAAGTGCGACGAAGACCAATTTCACTGAGCCGTGAGATTTGCTTGTGTCGACACCATATAGGACACAATGATCAGAGAGAAGCAGACATGGCTGCGCCTGTATGACAATGCTGTTCTCAAATCCACATTATATCCTCGTCATCATCGGCGAGAAATGGCTTTGAAGTGACATTACTGTCGTTAAAATACATTCAATAAATACAATTTATTCTTTGTGTATGTGGATAAATGGGCGAATAATGTATCCATTCAGCAATCCGGCCCGCCAAGTACTTAATTTTTCTATATCCGACCCGCCGACTGGAGAAGTTGCCCGCCCCTGGTATAGGTGACACACCATACACGACTCGAAGCCTAATACTGGATTTTGAATCGAACCACTCTGGTACTTGCCCAGCCTTATTTATGACTAGAAGGTAGCCACTTGATACCAACACTCTTCCAAGGTAGCAAAATCCTGGCAGAATATAACAGAGCGTCTCACATGACTAGGTTTGTTCATATATCTTCACAGAAAAGGTAAAATATGCTAGTTCTCGAGTAGCCTGTGTCAAAAGTATATTTTGATGAAATTCGTCACAGATGCGACCCAACGAGGAACAATATATCTTGGCTGTTTGAAAGTTTCAGATAATATGGGACGCGTATACTTTGCTATACTGTTCTTCTCCTGGTGAAGACGTTCTCTCAATTTCGCATTCTTAGTGACTAAAATCATTTGCGCTTCCAAGTCCCTATGAACGGATCGCAACCCAAAATTGGTGGATCCGATAATAGTCATATCGGGCAATTTTTCACCAGGTGGGTAATGCCACATGCCCTTTCCATGAAAGGTCCAGTTGCTTCGTACGTATTCCAAGAGAGAGAAATGACTTTGCCTTCCGGCGCCTTTAACATTGTCATAGAATTTTTTGCACAAGTGTATGTAAACTTGAGGGATATGCCTGCTAAATCCATTGCTGCTGAAAAATCCGTTTGCTTCAGGAGAACTCAATATTATATCGTATCGGGCATCGCTCTTGATGATTGTGTCACAGTAATCAGCAGTTACATTGAAATACCCTGTTGTGAAGTGCACTTTACTCTCTGGCAAAAACGATTTCATCAAGAGTTTCGTAACAAATTCATCTTGACGAATACTAAACAGCCCCATTTGAATTGTTGGATAAATCCAAGTATCTACAAATTCATGTTTGTCAACCGCACCAACGCTTGGTACATCACATTTAGCGATATTTTGAGGCTTGGTGGGAGGTGATGTAGAGGCATAATGGGTAAACTTCTTGAATAAATTTCGAGGTAATTCACAGTAGTCATCACAATGATTATGTGCTTTTGTGGACAGAGCTAGGTGAGATTGAATGAAATGCTTGACTTGTTTATTGGCATTCACAATGAACTCTCTCCGATTCCCTTTGTAAGGGTGCTGGGAGATGCTGTGTGCGAAGTCAACTTTCTTGTTCGGCATAAGTTTGAATGAAAACGATCCAACTGTGTCAATCAAGGCATTAAAATAATTGGCAACTTCTGGACAGTTACGCAAAGAAATGTATCGATCTTGCCGGTTCACAAAGTAATCGTGACTTAGATTCGCACCACTCATTATCAAATTATCATCAAAAATAAAAGCCTTCATATGAGCTACACTAATTAGTTCATTCCATCTTTCAGGTAAAAAACGTTTCATAAGTCCACGCAGGTTTGGTGTATGATAGAGATAAACCTGTAGCTTATCAGAATGTCCATACCGATTGAATAATGGGTTCAATATTTCAATTGAATTGTCTTTCCCTCTTGAGCCCCGAATGCAATCCATTAATATTGTTATGCTTATGCCATTCGCATTATCTTGTGCAGCCAGACAAATTGCTTCTATCAGTTCCTTTTCCAAAGAGCCAGTGCCCACATACAAGGAGGCCAACACGATTCTTTTCTTAGCGCAGCGAGCTTCTTGAATCAACTGTGTATGGAATTCTGAAGGGGTGTGTAAAATCTTGACGGAATCTCCATTCACACCAAACTCGGGTGCAAAACTGTGCAGCCACTGCAGTTCATGGTTAAATGAACCACTACTGGTACTTTTTTCCATACGAGCACGAGTCGTATCACAGGCTGTTAATTTATACCAGATAGGCTGTAGTGTAGTTTCTTACATCCCCTAGAAAAAATGTACAATGTACATAGATCTGATGTCACTTTTGGATTTTGGTAAACTATTTTTGCAAAAAAAAGGGGTTGTATAGGGTGCAGCGCAGTCATAGTATGATATCCAGTATCCACAATCTCAAGAAAACCAGATAAGATCCATAGCCAGTCGCGACAGTAATCAGTTATGAAATCGGTCTAACGTGCGTGATGTCAGTAGCTGTGAGGTGACAGAAATTAGCATAGTCGATTTGTGTGAAGTCAGGAACTCGCCTGATAACTGGTACTTTTTGGGGGGGACCACTACCTATGTTATTAAATTTTGCATAATGGCATTCATCATATTAGATTAGGCATGTACATCAAGTTTTTAGGCATCATAAAGGGCAGACGACGTCATAGATGATGGATAGTGACGTCACTTCCTGTTCAATTTGGGGAAAAAACCTTGGGGCTGGTTTTTCTTTTTCATATATCTGTCTTGTCTGAGGAAGGTAGGATCCGCCCCGGGCAGTAAGCCTAAATCATATGCTACCGCTTCCTACTGACCTGCAGCTTCAGAATCCGTTGCGTTGAATGTTTACAACTCGTACAATAAATTTTACAACAGCGTAATTTACGACCTATCTGATCTCAACGACCTTGGAACTTTTCATCGACGTCATAGCAGTCCTATGCACACCATTGCACCTTGATCAATTGATTCAGTATGATTCAGGTACCGGTATGTAATGTTATGGCATATATAAGGTTATATCTCATCTAATCTCTAGATGGTAATTATAAATTAAACGACACCGCGAGACCGCCATCATCATTGTGCCATATTCGCATACACATGTTGTGAATGTTTATGTATAGCTCACTCATCATCGCCTGATTCGCCGAGGAAGGTTGGTTCGATTGGTTTGAAATAAGGACAAATATGTTAGAAATGAGGTGAGTCTCATGTCAGAAATGAGGATAGTCATGTCAGAAATGAGGATAGTCATGTCAGAAATAAGGATAGTCGCTATATTCACTATAAAGTCAGTTACAGTACCAGGCACGACTTTCTAGTGCTGCTAACCCAGTCCGAACACATCCCAGACATGATGTCCAAACACGCCCCAGACACGATGTCCGGGTATCAACACAGGCCGAACACGCCCAAGACACCATGTCCGAACGGCAACACAGGCCGAAAACACCCCAGACATGATGTCTGAACACGCCCCAGATACGATGTCCGGGTATCAACACGGGCCGAACACGCCCAAAAGACACCATGTCCGAATGGCAACACGGACCGAACACGCCCCAGACACGATGTCCGAGTGTCAACTCAGATCCGAAAACAACCCAGACACCATGCTTGAATGGCCGAACATGCCCCAGACACGATGTCCGATTGGCAGCACAGGCCGAACACACCACAGACATGATGTCCAAACACGCCCCAGATACGATGTCCGGGTATCAACACAGGCCGAACACGCCCTAGACATCATGTGAGAATGGCAGTACAGGCCGAACACCCCCCCCCCCCCCAGACATGATGTCCGAACACGCCCCAGATACGTTGTCCGGGTATCAACACGGCCGAACACACCCAAGACACCATGTCCGAATGGCAGCACAGGCCGAACACACCCCAGACATAATGTGTGAATGGCATCATAGGCCGACCACATCCCAGACATGATGTCCAAAGTCGCCGCAGACACAATGTCCGAACACAGCCGAGACACCATGTTTGAATGGCCGAACATGCCCCAGACACGATGTCCGATTGGCAGCACAGGCCGAACACACCCCAGACATGATGTCCAAACACGCTCCAGATACGATGATCGGGTATCAACACAGGCCGAACACGCCCAAGACACCATGTCCGAATGGCAACACAGGCCGATAACACCCCAGACATGATGTCCGAATACGCCCCAGATACGAAGTCCGGGTATCAACACGGGCCGAACACGCCCAAGACACCATGTCCGAATGGCAACACAGGCCGAACACACCCCAGACACGATGTCCGAGTGTCAACTCAGATCCGAAAACAACCCAGACACCATGCTTGAATGGCCGAGCATGCCCCAGACACGATGTCCGATTGGCAGCACAGGCCGAACACAACCCATACATGGTGTCGGAACGCCCCAGACACGATGTGCTATTGGCAACACAGTCCCAACACCCCCCAGACACGATGTTAATAAGGTTGGTCGTGTTTGAAATAAGGTCAGTCTAGTGTTTGAAATAAGGATAGTCATGTTAGAAATAAGGATAGCCATGTTTGATATAGGGATAGTCATGTTTGAAATAAGGATAGTCTCATGTCAGAAATGAGGATAGTCATGTCAGAAATGAGGATAGTCATGTCAGAAATAAGGATAGTCGCTATATTCACTATAAAGTCAGTTACAGTACCAGGCACGACTTTCTAGTGCTAACCCAGTCCGAACACATCCCACACATGATGTCCGAAAACGCGCCAGATACGATGTCCGGGTATCAACACGGCCGAACACACCCAAGACACCATGTCCGAATGGCAGCACAGGCCGAACACACCCCAGACATAATGTGTGAATGGCATTAGGCCGACCACATCCCAGACATGATGTCCGAAGTCGCCGCAGACACAATGTCCGAACACAGCCGAGACACCATGTTTGAATGGCCGAACATGCCCCAGACACGATGTCCGATTGGCAGCACAGGCCGAACACACCACAGACATGATGTCCAAACACGCCCCAGATACGATGTCCGGGTATCAACACAGGCCGAACACGCCCTAGACATCATGTGTGAATGGCAGTACAGGCCGAACACCCCCCCCCCCCAGACATGATGTCCGAACACGCCCCAGATACGTTGTCCGGGTATCAACACGGCCGAACACACCCAAGACACCATGTCCGAATGGCAGCACAGGCCGAACACACCCCAGACATAATGTGTGAATGGCATCATAGGCCGATCACATCCCAGACATGATGTCCAAAGTCGCCGCAGACACAATGTCCGAACACAGCCGAGACACCATGTTTGAATGGCAGTACAGGCCGAACACCCCCCCCCCCCAGACATGATGTCCGAACACGCCCCAGATCATCGCACTGATTTGACACTGGCAACAAGGTCACTAATTCACACGCGGAAACTGCATACCATCTCAATCGCTCCACAGCTAAAAGAAATTCACGCTAGCACAGAACATGCAATATCCAGCCATACATCTCCCTAGCGATCGAGAAGCCTCAAGGAGACACAGCACAGAATCGCAACCATGTCGAACGAGCGACCACGAGGATCTCGATGCCACTAGGGGTCAAATGAGTAAAACACGGGTTCGGAACAACGAATGACAGCTCGCAGCAGTTCACTTGACTCTGCGAATGTTATATTGGCGATTGTTGAATTGTTCGACAACAATCGTTGCAGCATATTAATTCGTGCCTCATCTCGTATTGTTTCACTGCGCTGTCATTGTACCTGTACGTATCAGGGATGGTGTGAACGTACGGTTCACGTTCGCGTTCTGCGTGTTAACCTCAAAAATTTAGAGGTTGACGTTCACAAACGAACCTTGGCAGGTTCTGCACCGTGAACCTTCTTTATATATTGCAATTTTTCACATCAGTATAACAGCTTTCGTTGAAATTCTTTTAATTTCAACTTCGGGCCACTCTGTGCATGCCGCTGACAGCATAAATAAATCAACACTCACTAAACGAGCAGGCACCTTGCCGATCGCAAAAAATACTTACTTTGTTAGGCCTACAAAAGTTTGCTCGAAATATCAAGCTTTCCGTTTGTGAATATTTTGTGACTCTCTGCTGTGAGCTTGGCCCGCAATCACACAACATTACGAGCGAAATACGCTATCATGTAAGTAGTGAGCGAATGCGATGTTTATTCAACCAATCAATAAGATATAAAAAGAATACATCTTTGTCTAATGTAAAAAATCCAGCAGGCGTACGGGATCCCTCTTGATTCTATATGTTTATTATATTATAAAAATCAAATCCGTGCGATCGGGGTTATTGTTATGTTGGCTATTGTATAACTTGTTAATGGGGTAATATATAAACCCGTTTAAAACTGTTCAATATCAATGTAGCAATAGTCAGACGCCGAATACATTGTCCGGTCTGGCATAGACCGTTAAGGCGGAAGCTTATATTCCCAAACAAGTTCTCGTCGAAATCTTTGGCAAAGCGACACAAGATCTTGATTTTATGGGATTATTATATCATTTAATTTAATTGCTTTGCTTGATGACACATTTAGTAACGTTCAAATAATCAGCATGTAGGCCTACGTCAGCATTGTGGCATATGTGACCTGAGTCGTCGCCATGTATCGTGTACGACGTACGTACATTAATATATCAATTCACCGAAATGCAGAGTTGCAATTGGCAATATGACGTCACTTGACGGCATAGTTTCACTTTCGCGTTCACACAGAACATTTCAAAAAGGTTCAAGTTCACACGAACCTGAACCTTTTAGAGATTCATCCCATCCCTAGTACGTGGGGAATCCGATTTCTAGTTCCTTGGCGATTTTGAGGGTTTTCTGGTGCCCTGGCTCTTATAAAATATAATACAAATACATGTGTGTTGAATGGCACTGTTTTAGTGCTATAGGTCTATATACCCGATGGCATCAATGTTCTCTAGCTTCTTCGGTATATTCCAGTGATTCTCAACCTTTTTTCCACCGCCGTCTCCTCTCAGACATTCATGGTTGCCGCTTCCATATTTAAGCATTGTACTAAAGACGATGCGGTAAAGGTCGAAGTATGGTCGCTCATGCCGGGTTTTGACTTGACCTAATTAGAATTATTTCGCTCATGAATCGCGCCCAATGACCACTCAACTATTTATCGAACTAATAATTGTATGTACTATTTTCGGGATAAAATCAAGGTTGATATTCCGAGCGCAGGGTAGGGGCCATACCTATCAGATCGAACCCAATGTATAGTCTATATAGCGGCTAGGATATAGCTTAGGTTCTACCCGACAGGTAAAGCCCAGGGGCTCTCAGCCTATTCTTGGTCGTATAGGCCTTTTCCGGTTTGAAAATGTGTTGTGGCCCACCTCTTATCTTAGAGTTATAATCTTGTTGATTGCGTGGTAATCGACAGCGCCGATATGCATATTTCTCTAAAATATGCGCATATTTCTTTACTGATGAGTGATGATATTAAAATCTAGGCATAATGGGGCATGAAATCGCGCGAAGCGTGACAGAATTTTCCAAGTTGAATAAATATCCACTAACAAACGACCAACAAAATAATATTGGACCCCTACGATCTCCCAATTGGGGGTTTCGGTGTGGCAGTTACAGCCCTCGTAGATCATAGGCTAGAAGTCCTGAATATTATTCTGATCGCCCGCTGCTCCATTCGCATCGCGAAACACGATGATCAGATCCCGGCATCCACTGTGTAATTGGGACTTTAGTTCCACTGTTGTGTGGAATAATGATCATTCTGGACCAGCTTCGAACAATACATTGGTGAATGGGGTACTATACAGCAAAGTATCTGCGATTTCAGCTTTAATCCAATGATAAAATCAATTCATACGACTCTTACACAAATATCAGTGCATGGTCGCGGTGCTGTATCATTTCTGACTCAAAAGGTCCCCGTAATGTAGAGAAACCTGAATCGTGATTTAATAATACAAATAAAATACAACAAATTCAAAAGTCCGCGTTTACAGTTGAATCTCTGGAATTCATCAATCCTCACAACGCATACATACGGTTAACGATATATTACGACTCAAGTAAATGGAGCATAGAAATAAGTGAACTTGTATCGTCGTTACCGCGACTGTTTTAGCAGCGGTTCATAAGTGCATTGAACCAACCAATCATCATCGTCAATTTCATTGTTCGCGATCAAAGTGTTGCTCTACTTATTCTTGCTAGCTTGGTAACAATATGTTCAAGTGAAAAGCAAAGCCGGTGGCCCGCGAGCATTTCGAATGTTTGAATCCGGCCCGCGACGTAATTTTGAGTTTGACAGCCCTGGTTTACAACGCAGGATATTTGTGGCCAGATAGTTATTGTTTTTAGTTGCTTGCTGATGCTGTATAGTAAAGCGATGCAGTGAAGGAATATGAAATTGCTATAGTTGTTGAAATTTACGGACGGGTGATCAGAATAGAACCCCGAGGAAGTATCTGGCAGATGTTCAGTACGTTATCGCAAAGTATTCGAAGAAAGAGTGCGACTGTGATTCCGATTTTTGAAGACACAACTGTCCAGCATTTTGGCATATTAATATTAAATGATGAAGATTATGCTTTTGGAGATGCTGACTATCCACTGAGGACTTACTTATTCACGCCACTATTATGGCCAAGAACATTGACCGAAAAATGTCACTATTGTTTTCATACATAATGTTACCCTTTCTGGCATAGAGCACAGTGCTTTGGGTGTTGAAAAAATATCTCGCGCATTGCCTATATTCAAGGAAGAACCTCAGAATATAATTGTGACAATAGCCTGCCTCTGCCTTCACAATCTATCAATTCAGACGAGGAAGATGGAGCTGAATTTGATGAAATACTTCAAATGGAAGCGTTGAACGCACTCGCATGGTGTCGACTCCTACAGACTACACCAGTGGTTCCCAACCTTTTTTGGCTCATCGCCCCCTTTTCAAACTCCACGCCGATCATCGCCCCCCAAATATGGGGAACCGAAGAATGGGCATACAGACTGAAATCACCGGCGAGTTGACTAAGAAAAAAGGTCAACTTTTCGGCTCGACCGCGAAATTTCACTTTCCCAGCTAAATTTTGGTGAGCTGAGTAACAAAAAAGGTGATTTCTCCGACTTGATTCCAAAAGGACCATAACAGCACTTCGTCAGCCCCCAATACGTTGGTCTTGACCCCCCCTCCATAGGGCGATAAAGCAAACTTCTGCACCCCTCATACCCAACTCCCCCGATACCTCTTCACCGCTACTTCTCAGCACAAATTGTTGGACTCATTAGTTAGTCGGCTTAATTCGTGCGAAGCGCGAAAAATTTCCATCGGTATGATTGAATCGGTCAATATGATCGGGAATTGCATATATATTTCTATCAATTTCTTATCCTCTCTCTGCTCATGTATTCAGATTTACCGGTAAAGCTGAGTTAGGTGTCTTGGAAAATGTAGGGCCCGTAAATAATAATTTAACATATTCGGGCGAACCCGTGGGTATAATGACTTCGTTACGTAATGACATTTTGTGGCCTGTCTGCTATGCCAAAAGATATTCAAATCGCCCATACGTACTAAACTAAAAGATTCACACGAGTTGAAATTGGTATGTCTGCACAGGCAATTAATTTTTCTCTGCGAGATGGCATAATTTTGTGGGGTTCTGATTGCCAGGACAGGAACATTTGGCGCCAGCCATTTAGGCGCATATATACAATTAAATATATATGTCTATCGTATATATATCGAAGTCGGTCAGCATAAAGGCAGGCCTTTTCCCTAAGGTTTTCGCGTTCTGGCCCACTTCTCGGAGTCGCATGTTACATGGCCTGAGACTATACATATCTCTTGGTGCGACATGGTGTGACTGATGCCGAGATGCCCATTTATATAACTCATGCATATTATTTCTTGGAGGAAGGGTATCCAATAAGTAAGAAATATGAGACCAAGAAAAGGCGCGCAGCGCGGAATTTTTTTGAAAAAGTTGCCTAAATTTCCACAATAATTATTGTTAATTCACGAAAGAATTGTGGGCCTCCTTCGATCTCGGGCCCCCATCCCAATTGGGGTTTGGGTGTGGCAGTTACGGTCATGGACGCCAATATAGCCATTTCAACGCGCCATCGCCCCCTATCGCCCCCTTCGTCCGTTTTCGCCCCCCTATCGCCCCCTTGGCTATTTTCGCCCCCCTGGACCGACAAATCGCCCACGTTGGGAACCACTGGACTACACAAATATTTGCATGACAACGCATGATCTTGAGATTTCTCCTAGCTAGCATTCATGAATATTCTTGTTTGCAATACATTTGATTACACTCCAAAACATACTTGTGCTTTATTGCTTGCGACACGTCAAAATGAGGTAAAATGTGCATTATGGCTGTATTAAGTAAGTTCAACCTTATAAATTTGCGACACGAGATAGCGAAGTTATTGGGGCGTGTTCGGCCTATGATGCCATTCAGACATTTTATCTGGGGCGTGTCGGCCTGAGTTGACACTCAGACATCGTGTCTGCGGCGAGTTCGGACATCATGTCTGGGGTGTGTTCGGCCTGTGCTGCCAATCGGACATCGTGTCTGGGGCATGTTCGGCCATTCAAACATGGTGTCTCGGCTGTGTTCGGACATTGTGTCTGCGGCGACTTCGGACATCATGTCTGGGATGTGGTCGGCCTATGATGCCATTCACACATTATGTCTGGGGTGTGTTCGGCCTGTGATGCCATTCGGACATGATGTCTCGGGCGTGTTCGGCCTGTATTGATACCCGGACATCGTATCTGGGGCGTGTTCGGACATCATGTCTGGGATGTGGTCGGCCTATGATGCCATTCACACATTATGTCTGGGGTGTGTTCGGCCTGTGATGCCATTCGGACATGATGTCTCGGGCGTGTTCGGCCTGTATTGATACCCGGACATCGTATCTGGGGCGTGTTCGGACATCATGTCTGGGATGTGTTCGGACTGGGTTAGCAGCACTAGAAAGTCGTGCCTGGTACTGTAACTGACTTTATAGTGAATATAGCGACTATCCTTATTTCTGACATGACTATCCTCATTTCTGACATGACTATCCTCATTCCACACATGAGACTATCCTTATTTCAAACATGACTATCCCTATATCAAACATGGCTATCCTTATTTCTAACATGACTATCCTTATTTCAAACACTAGACTGACCTTATTTCAAACACGACCAACCTTATTAACATCGTGTCTGGGGGGTGTTGGGACTGTGTTGCCAATAGCACATCGTGTCTGGGGCGTTCCGACACCATGTATGGGTTGTGTTCGGCCTGTGCTGCCAATCGGACATCGTGTCTGGGGCATGCTCGGCCATTCAAGCATGGTGTCTGGGTTGTTTTCGGATCTGAGTTGACGTTGACACTCGGACATCGTGTCTGGGGCGTGTTCGGTCCGTGTTGCCATTCGGACATGGTGTCTTGGGCGTGTTCGGCCTGTGTTGATACTTGGACATCGTGTCTGGGGTGTGTTCGGCCTGTGTTGCTATTCGGACATGGTGTCTTGGGCGTGTTCGGCCCGTGTTGATACCCTGACTTCGTATCTGGGGCGTATTTGGACATCATGTCTGGGGTGTTATCGGCCTGTGTTGCCATTCGGACATGGTGTCTTGGGCGTGTTCGGCCTGTGTTGATACCCGGGCATCGTATCTGGGGCGTGTTTGGACATCATGTCTGGGGTGTGTTCGGCCTGTGCTGCCAATCGGACATCGTGTCTGGGGCATGTTCGGCCATTCAAACATGGTGTCTCGGCTGTGTTCGGACATTGTGTCTGCGGCCTATGATGCCATTCACACATTATGTCTGGGGTGTGTTCGGCCTGTGCTGCCATTCGGACATGGTGTCTTGGGTGTGTTCGGCCGTGTTGATACCCGGACAACGTATCTGGGGCGTGTTCGGACATCATGTCTGGGGGGGGGGTGTTCGGCCTGTACTGCCATTCACACATGATGTCTAGGGCGTGTTCGGCCTGTGTTGATACCCGGACATCGTATCTGGGGCGTGTTTGGACATCATGTCTGTGGTGTGTTCGGCCTGTGCTGCCAATCGGACATCGTGTCTGGGGCATGTTCGGCCATTCAAGCATGGTGTCTGGGTTGTTTTCGGATCTGAGCTGCCATTCGGACATGGTGTCTTGGGTGTGTTCGGCCGTGTTGATACCCGGACAACGTATCTGGGGCGTGTTCGGACATCATGTCTGGGGGGGGGGGGGTGTTCGGCCTGTACTGCTATTCACACATGATGTCTAGGGCGTGTTCGGCCTGTGTTGATACCCGGACATCGTATCTGGGGCGTGTTTGGACATCATGTCTGTGGTGTGTTCGGCCTGTGCTGCCAATCGGACATCGTGTCTGGGACATGTTCGGCCATTCAAGCATGGTGTCTGGGTTGTTTTCGGATCTGAGTTGACACTCGGACATCGTGTCTGGGGCGTGTTCGGTCCGTGTTGCCATTCGGACATGGTGTCTTTTGGGCGTGTTCGGCCCGTGTTGATACCCGGACATCGTATCTGGGGCGTGTTCAGACATCATGTCTTGGGTGTTTTCGGCCTGTGTTGCCATTCGGACATGGTGTCTTGGGCGTGTTCGGCCTGTGTTGATACCCGGACATCGTGTCTGGGGCGTGTTTGGACATCATGTCTGTGGTGTGTTCGGCCTGTGCTGCCAATCGGACATCGTGTCTGGGGCATGTTCGGCCATTCAAGCATGGTGTCTGGGTTGTTTTCGGATCTGAGTTGACACTCGGACATCGTGTCTGGGGCGTGTTCGGTCCGTGTTGCCATTCGGACATGGTGTCTTTTGCGCGTGTTCGGCCCGTGTTGATACCCGGACATCGTATCTGGGGCGTGTTCAGACATCATGTCTTGGGTGTTTTCGGCCTGTGTTGCCATTCGGACATGGTGTCTTGGGCGTGTTCGGCCTGTGTTGATACCCGGACATCGTGTCTGGGGCGTGTTTGGACATCATGTCTGTGGTGTGTTCGGCCTGTGCTGCCAATCGGACATCGTGTCTGGGGCATGTTCGGCCATTCAAGCATGGTGTCTGGGTTGTTTTCGGATCTGAGCTGCCATTCGGACATGGTGTCTTGGGTGTGTTCGGCCGTGTTGATACCCGGACACAACGTATCTGGGGCGTGTTCGGACATCATGTCTGGGGGGGGGGGGGTGTTCGGCCTGTACTGCTATTCACACATGATGTCTAGGGCGTGTTCGGCCTGTGTTGATACCCGGACATCGTATCTGGGGCGTGTTTGGACATCATGTCTGTGGTGTGTTCGGCCTGTGCTGCCAATCGGACATCGTGTCTGGGACATGTTCGGCCATTCAAGCATGGTGTCTGGGTTGTTTTCGGATCTGAGTTGACACTCGGACATCGTGTCTGGGGCGTGTTCGGTCCGTGTTGCCATTCGGACATGGTGTCTTTTGGGCGTGTTCGGCCCGTGTTGATACCCGGACATCGTATCTGGGGCGTGTTCAGACATCATGTCTGGGGTGTTTTCGGCCTGTGTTGCCATTCGGACATGGTGTCTTGGGCGTGTTCGGCCTGTGTTGATACCCGGACATCGTGTCTGGGGCGTGTTTGGACATCATGTCTGGGATGTGTTCGGACTGGGTTAGCAGCACTAGAAAGTCGTGCCTGGTACTGTAACTGACTTTATAGTGAATATAGCGACTATCCTTATTTCTGACATGACTATCCTCATTTCTGACATGACTATCCTCATTTCTGACATGAGACTCACCTCATTTCTAACATATTTGTCCTTATTTCAAACCAATCGAACCAACCCTGTAGGATTCGCCTCGTCTCCTCAACTCAACATTGACTGAGAATTGCGTAATGACGAGCTCGCTCAACCATGACCTACCTGCATGTCTAAAAAGAACAGGGGATAAACAGATGGAAATCACCGATCCGATAAATTTCGATGGGACATGGAATTATAATAAATTTTAAGCATAATTTGGATATGCATATGAAATTTTTCATCATTTGTAATCTTCAATGCGACTTTTGAACAAATTCCAACCATTACCGAGTTTGGACTTCGGACGTGGATTTAAAAATGATACCAAATCAAATATAGATGTTAATCTAAAATCCCTGATTGCTCTAGCTAGTTATAATTACTAAATTCAACATATATCTATCTATTCTATAAATCCATTATCCAACGACGAACAATGTTATCCGCAAGAGGCAAAATGAGAACCAACACCCCACGCTAGGGGTGCGAATAGCGCAGTGGATTCTTCCATCAGCTACTGCACGCTTCGTTGGTTACTGCAAGTGATTCGTAATGTGTATGCTCTGTGCGTGCATTGTGCACTGCACCTTTGGCATTTCCATACTATACGGCAGGGATATATAGATAGGAGTTCTAGATATCCTTGCTATACGGTAACCGTGTAATAGTTCACGTGTGACTAAGCAACATAACAGTAAGTAAATGTAGACCTGTATGCAGTTGCGCTAATTTGCTTATGTTAACATTCAGTTCAGAAAGTAACTAAATAATTCCAGACATCGATATGGCACTGCGTTGGGGAATATGTGCTACTGGCAAAATCTCGACCGATTTTGCTGCGTGTTTGTGTGCCCTGCCTGACAGTGAGCATATTATCACGGCTGCTGCGGCTTCTTCTCTTGAACGCGCCCAAGACTTCTCTGAACGATTTAAAGTAACCAAAGCCTACGGATCGTACAGTGATCTGGCAAAAGACGAAAATGTGGACGTCGTGTACGTTGGCTCCATTAATACGAAACATACCGAACAAATAAAAATGATGCTCAACGGAGGGAAGCATGTTTTATGCGAGAAACCCATGTGCCTGACTGTAAAAGAAGCTACAGAGGTCACTGCGTTGGCTACAGAAAAGAATCTCTTTCTCATGGAGGCAGTGTGGAGTCGTTTCTTTCCAGCCTACCAAATGGTTAAAAAGTGCATTGCTGATGGTGAAATAGGGCAAGTGAATCACGTTCAAGCCACGTTTGGTATAAATGCTCGTACTGTGAAAAGGCTTTTGAGTAAGGATATGGGCGGTGGTTCTATATATGACTTGGGAATTTACCCGATACAACTGGCTCAATTCATATTTGATGAAGCTCCGTCACAAGTTGTAGCTGGTGGTTTTCTGAATCAAGATGGGGTCGATGAAATGGCTGCGATAACTCTCAAGTATTCTGAAAGAAAAATTGCTTCTCTCGCATGCTCTTTTCTCACCAACATGCCAAATGAAGCATGCATATCTGGATCTAAAGGGTACATAAGAATCCATATGCCATTTTGGTGCCCTACCAGGATCACTGTCAAAGACAAAGTTTACGATTTTGAACTGCCGGAAGTACCCTTCGAGTTCAACTTCATCAACAGTGCGGGTTTAACATATGAAGCCCAAGAAGTCCGTCGATGTATATTGGAGAAAAAAACACAAAGCCCGGTTGTACCTCATTCAACCACTCTTGGATTTGCTGAAATTATAAGGAAACTGAGGAACGACTTGGGATATAAACTCGACGAAGACTAAAAAACTGTGAAGGACCTAATGATTCGATTGTGTCGGGAAATAAGCTAGTGCCATTGTCTCATTCTGCGGCGGTCACCACAAAGTTCAATTATGCGTGGTTTGCAACAACATCAATCACTTATAATTGCAGTTCTTGGGTTTATTCATATTATATGCAGCTAGGTACCCAACTACCCATGGCCCCTCTGAGGGTCCTTGAAGCCTTGTCTCCAGTTCTGATATTAAAATTTCACTCATCTTTTCCCTGTATGCCCCTTTCTCTGGAGTTCTGTATAGACCAGTGATTCCCAAGTGCGGCCCTGAGGGCCGCATGCGGCCCCCAGCTAGCCTTCTTGCGGCCCCCATAAAATATTAGGAAATCGAGTTGTGACAAAAAATTAAATTTATATTTATAAAATACACTAGCTTGGCTTGGAGTCTGGAGTTTTTAATTAAGACTGCAGGGAAGTCGTGAGTAAACTGCTATCGTTACGTCCATTTGAACGAGCAGTGGCTATAGATATAGGTAAAGACAGGACTGTAACTGCCGCACGCCAAACCCCCAATGAAGGGAGGGGGGGCGAGCTCGAACGGGGCTCAAAATTATTTCGTGAATTAGCATAAATTATAGACGCAAGTATTCATAAATTATAGAGTATTTTTTGGAAAATTTATGCATCTTTTTCAATTTTTTTTTTGCTGTAGGCGTGATTTCATGCTGCCAAATATCTTGATTTTTGGGTACTCATCCCCAAGAAAAAATGTGCAAGATTTATAAAAATGGGCATTGGGCATATCGGCGTTAGCTTTAACCGCGCCACGACGCACCAAGCGAGAAAACCTTGGCCGAACAGGACTGCCTTTATGCTGACCGAAAACGTCGTTATATATACAAAATACTGTCACTGTCTTGGCAATCTTAACCTCACGAGACAAATACCATCCCACAGGGAAAAATTATATTCCAGTGAAGAATTACCAATTTGAAATCGTGTGCGTCTCTTAGTTTAAGAGCCTGTTTGGGCGATTCTATATTTTTTTGATATAGCAGACAGGAGGTCACGAAATAACATGTTACGGAATCATACTAATGGGCCCTACAGTTTCCAAGACACCTCACTCAGCTCTAACGGTAAATGTGATTACGTGAGCAACGAGGACAAGAAATTGATAGCAATATATATGCAATTCCCGATCATATTGACCGATTTTATCAAGAATTATCGAAAATTTTCGCGCCTCGCGCTGGCTCACTTAACAGTACAACTAGTTTCGTGGGAAAAGCGAATGAGGTGATAGGGATAGGTTTATCACCCTGTGGGAACCCTACTTTTTTTTTGGGGGGCGGGGGGCTGACGAAGTGCTGTTTCGTTCCCGCCAACGGGTATCTACGTCCGAAGATGTTTAATTATTATTGAGGAGCCCTACCTTTTCAAGCACACTTCCCTCGGCTCTACCTGTAAAACTGATTACGTGAGCAGAGACAGGATAAAAATTGATGGCAATATATATGCAATTCCCGATCATATTGACCGATTCAATCATGAATTACAGAAAATTTTCGCGCTTCGCGCGTCTCGGCGATAAAACCTGTCTCTCTAAATCGCCCCGAAGGCAGCATAATTGGTAGTCCTATAGCTCACGACTGAAGCGTCCGCATAATTTGATAGGTCCAGTCTTTATCAAAAGCTAGTTTCGCACTGATTACAAAAATGCAAATTGGAATCTCGCCAGGGCAATAAAACTACTCCGAAATAGCCTCCAAAGGTCGACTGTTCTGAATGGCCAATGGCGTCAAGTGATTGATCGGAACAATGCCAATTTTCATATTTTGATGACATTTGGGTCCGTTTAATTGCCCTGGTATTCGTGCGGCCCCGACCGTGCTATGAAATTCTAAATTTGGCCCTGACACCGAAAAAGTTTGGGAACCACTGGTATAGACACTGTATTAACAGCTACACAGTGAAGACTAAAAGCAGCATCATCCAAATGCGCCCAACACGCTCTCGACTATCTACTTCCAGTACATACAATTGTAAGGTGTCCGGTCAATACCGAGAATACTATTACCGAGAATGCTAATACCGAGAAGGACAATACCGAGATCGTACGTTACCGAGAATGGACATTACTGAGAATGCAATATATGCAATGCAGGCATGTTATGCATCTGAACAGGTCGTGTGTGTGCATCAAGGTGTTGCCACATTCGGTATCGATTCTCAGGTATAAACTTTTCGACAACGTCCGTTAGATTAAGCTAGATTCTAGGCATTGGCTATTCTCGGTAATGTCCATTCTCGGTAATGTCCGTTCTCGGTAATGTCCGTTCTCGATAATGTCCGTTCTCGGTAATGTCCGTTCTCGATAATGTCCGTTCTCGGTAATGTCCGTTCTCGGTAATGTCCGTTCTCGATAATGTCCGTTCTCGGTAATGTCCGTTCTCGATAATGTCCGTTCTCGGTAATGTCCGTTCTCGATAATGTCCGTTCTCGGTAATGTCAGTTCTCGATAATGTCCGTTCTCGGTAATGTCCGTTCTCGGTAATGTCCGTTCTCGATAATGTCCGTTCTCGATAATGTCCGTTCTCGGTAAAGTCCATCTCGGTAATAGCATTCTCGGTAATAGTATGGAACCTAATTTTAAAGCCCCAATATAACTCAAATCACATCATTGAAACTGGTTCAACACCAATCAACCGAAAAGCCTGATCCATCACACGTTTGGCAGCTCTCATCAAAAGTATCCGGGCTGACACGGTGGGGATCAGATGAGGCAAACCTTCGACCAGAATATGATGACGTGAATAGTAAGCGCTGATAGATCGGCAAAACTGGTGTAGGTATTCAGTCAACTAAAACATGAATAGACAATATTGTTACCTCACCTATTTATGGCATTTATAATAATAATACTTACATGGTGGCAGTTTAATACGACATTGTGATTTTCAAAAACGGGAATTGTGTTATCAATAACATCGTTGAATGGCCATAGATAGTCTATGAGCAACCGCCACTCAGCGTCTTCGCGAAAGCAATTGTAATCCAAGTGTTCTATTGCAACATCAGGGTAATAACCTGCAATAGAAACTTGCGAAATATGCACAATACCATAGAATGATGTGCAATTGTGCAGTACAAGTATTCAAGCTCTGTGATATCAAGTAGCAGGTGAGCTACATCACCTGCTACTGAACATGCACCGGCACTGGGCAAACATACAGCTGTGTCTGGAATCACAAGTAGAGATGGGAAGTCTAGTTAGGTGCAAGGACATCTAGGCCACGTAGGAGTTAATTGGATGGCGTGGGCTAAAATCTAGTTTTACAGATGATTAAGAAAACTAAACCATAGTGTAGCTGTCATGTCACACCACAAGGAAACACGCATACCTTGGTTTACTTTTGCAGAGAATGCTTGCAGAAGCATGCAAATTCGAGAATAATTGTACAATATGAAGATGGCGTCGGTCGACAATCGATTTTCAAGCTTAATCTGACTTTTGCTACAATTTTTCAGGAATTCCAGCCTGAGAACTGCCGCTCGCATTTTCTTGAATACATTGTCCCAGTCATCTCCTGGAATTTCAATTTGATGTAGATAGCAACCTGAATGAACACTTCAAACTTGCAGCTCACCATCAGTATTTTCTTGCAGTTTAGATTCGAAGGACTCTTTAATTTGTTCTCTCCTCATATCGAGAAAATTAGAGAGAGTAATATTGGCAGCGTTACGAACTCCCGCATGGCAAAAATATTTATCGTCTTGACCAAAATCCACAGGATTGTCACGCTCACAATCCTTTTGCCACGCATAGAATAATTGAGTTTGCTGAACCACCACAGTGTTAGTTTGGTTACAAATATGAAAACATTGCACCTTATATTTTAAAGACTGGGACACCTTTTCCCTACATCCAAAGCACGTTAAGTTCTTATAATTGTTGATGACTTTTGAAGCAAAAGCCGTAGTCATCCTACTGTGACGCAGCGCTTGTAAACATTGATAAGCTTCGTCGGACTCCTGTATACAATCAGAAAAGTGAATTGGAATAGTTGTAGTTTGTTTGGGAGTTTCCTCACGGGTAAGACTGATGAAATTCAGGTTCATATTGAGACTGGAAATGATATCTTGAAAGGTATCGTTATCTTCACTATCCTTGGATAGAAATACTCGACAGGTGTTTGAAAAATGTCGTTGCATTACTTCACAGTAGAATAGGCTTCTCAAGTCGTGTAAGGTAGGCTTCGCGTTCACGTGACAAAACAAAATATATTGATCTTGAGAAGTAGGCTGCGATGCTGACGACAGATTCAACACTCTCGGTAGTATATACGAGAATGCTTTGTACTTATCCACATCAAGAATATATCCTCTGTCATTTTTGCTCCAGGATTTCAATGGAATTTCCCATACGCGACTGCCTTCGATTAACAGACACAGGGATTCATTCAATCGAAGCTCGAAAGCTTTCCCTTCGTCATCAATCGCAGCATACCTTTTCTCAAGAATCGCTAACATTGTCTTGATAATTTGGAAGTCGCCTTTCTTTCTCAAATCTGCATGTCGCGTTCTTTGCACAAAGCATTTGTTGCATGTTAAGTCGACACCATAGTTTTCATTGAGTAATTGAAGAAGCGTGGTTGAAATTCGCTCACAAAAGCTTTGCCTACTCAGTACATCGTCCATGACTCAAAAAAAACATGTATCTCTGAGAATGAAATATCAAAACACTGAATAGGACGATTTTTCATGATTACAACAGAGCCTTGAGACGCAACTTGAACAAAACACGAGACGAATGTATCTCTTCAACACTGAAAATATTACCAATCAAAAATAGCATTGCATTGTATACCATATCGTAAAAATAATACATGTCAGTGACAGCGATCATACAATATGAATTCAGTTCATGAACTAGCGATCGTAGAGTGTAATTGATCTTTATAATTTGCAGTTAAATGGTCCTCCCATGTAAGGCCATCTCCTATCGGTGGCATAACTTTTGGGAGAACTACGTTAAAAAGGAACGATTTGGCATCTTTGAATTGAAGAATCGTACCCCAGTTCCGTAAAAATCCCAAATGATATGGATTTCTGTAAACAGATCCAAGTTTTCTCGCTTTTTTATATTCCTTGTCGTTTATAAGTTTTTCAATGCTAGTTTCTCCTAAACTAATCAACCGGAACTGGATAACTGTCAGAGTACCCAATGCCGCAGTAACGGCCATGCAGAGTAGCCATAAGAACACGACGTTCGTTCTGAAGGAAGCGCTTGAACCAGAACACATGTCAATTAAATTCGATTGCAACGGAAAAACACCATCATTTTTATACTTGTCACTTACAAGATGAGACATCAACGATCTTTTCTCTGATGCATTTTGCATACTAACTACTTCGAAGTCGGGATTTGAATACAGACTACCAATCCAGTCTTTAGCACCTTGTAGCTTGGTTGAAACGTGGAAACAATCATAAAAAGCAGACCATGTCGTAGTGGTTACAAAAAACGTGCCTAACCACATGAATATGCAAAATGATATAAAATACCGGTGATTGAAATGGCCGACACAGTTGTTGATCCACGGGCAATGATGATCCATTTTCAAAATACATGTTTGGCATACACTGCAATGATGCGTTCTAGGAGGTTTCGGCAAGATACATTTCTTACAAACGGACGTCACGGCTCTATCAGCAGCCTCCTTAGGAGGTTGACCCGGATCTGTGGTGACAGCTTTGTAATAATGGAACACAATCATAATCAGTAAATAGTGACCATACAGTATAGTGATCATGGCGTATATCAGCGAATGCTGATCAAGCAATATGGGAATAACAATTACATAATATGTAATCACAACATATGATATCAAAACAGATACCAAAAGTACAAACATAAAGCCGAACCATCTTGACATAAAGTCAACAACGGTTATGACAGGTTCAAATATAAGCTCAGTATATGTGGAGTAACTGTTAAATGTTAGTGACAAGTAACATAATTTGACATATCGCAGTCTTCTTTTCAACCAATAACAGTCTGGGCATTTCAGAAATATAACTTTCATTTCAATCCTGTACAGATGGTGGTCCACTTCAACAATCTTCTTACAAGGCTACCACTTAATCAGAGATTTTCAGATCATTGTAGCAAAAATTTATACAACACTATCCGTGGGTTATACAAAGGATAGAATCTAGAGAAAAGTAAAAAAAAGTTGACAGCAAGTTGTAATCATATCATTTTGCTACAACATGAAACATAGTGCACAAATATAACATTATGGACGTCGTTCTAAGTTCACCATCAGTAAGCTAGGACAGCATGTACTCTGTGGCAGTCACAGACCCTTAAAATGAATCATTAAAAAGTATTAGTCATGTATAAAATACAGCATAAAACCAACACGAAACATCACTTATTCCGATTCAGGCGCAAAGATGACTTTCCACAAAACGGTGATTGATATTGTATGCCAACTTTTTCAAAAGCCCGCACAGGTATCCCCAAATCGACCATATACAAGGTGCCGTATTCGACAGGGAATGAAAAAGGCAACCCTGAACAAATAGACCACTTGATATGCAGATCAGGTGATGACTCCGAAGGTGGTGAGAGACACATTAGCGGAGCCCTGTTTTCATTACACCACTGTACCGCATGCCGATACCACGATTGTTGGGATGAAATGCCACAGTCATCTTCATTCATGGCGGATAATATCAAGTCAACCGGGGTCACGGGAAGTAGGGAATAATCATTTATGATCACTGCATTCGTTAAAGAAATCAATCTCAGTTCCTCTTGCAAATTGGGATGAATCTTGACAAAATGGGGTAAAAATACAGTTACTTTCACATTATGATTGGACAAGTGGCGAGCTGTAGCAATACCCTGCGCCCCAGTACGATGGGGTCCACATATAACAAGCACAGATGGAGGTTGATGAGAGTTTTTAGGGTGAAGGCGATTGGTACCTCCCAGCAGCGAGAGGGACATCAAACTGGCATTAGCACCAAATATTTCAGCCTGTCTATCAGCACCGAATCCCATCAACTCCGCAGCGTGTAAAATCTGCTTCAACGTATCATGGGAGATGGTGGGAACGACAAGACCAGCGTCGGTGTAATATTCTTCGATGCCAGTACCGCGAGGCTCATTTGTGATTATTTGCCGGTAAACAACAGGCCCCTTTTGTAATACAAACTCATCATGCTTGTATTTTTCTTCCACTTTTCTCCTTCTGTGCTTCGAAGGTGTCAGGACTTCACCATCACTCCCGGAATTGATTTCTTGGTAGACAGCGGCTTTATCAAAGAGAGCAAGGTTTTTTGCGAAGTCAAACTCTTCCATCATATCCGTAACATCAGTACCAAAGCACTCATCGTCTTTCTTGTATAATCCTTTCTTAAATTTAGGATATTGCTTCCGTGATGAGTTGAGTTTCAGGTTGATAGGCGATTCTCTGGGCTCATCGCTCCTACTTTCAGTTCTCTTTTTTTCTTTCTTAGAGGGTGTGCTCTCTTCTAGCTGGTTCGATTTCTCCAGCAATGCATCTATGATGATAATCTCAATGATATCAGAAGAACGGAGAGTTAACTCAGTCTCTGTTAGTTTGATTCCATTTCGGTATGGATTTGAAATAGTTATTGTCTGCGACTTTTGATCAACCTCTTTCACAACACCTTGACAATGTCCTACAGTATTTCTGCAGTTGATAGTCACCGTAGATCCAATGTAACCTGCCATAATCCCATAGAGGTACGTGCTTCAACACAGTATGTACCAATTACCAATAGTGATCAAATTATGTACGGTACTATTACAAGTGTACATAAATATTAGCAATATCTAGCTAGGCGATGGAAAAGATACCTTCATACGAACTGTAATTGACAAGTTTCATTCTTAGTTTCATTACGGCATGCCGCACTCCGCAGAAAGAAGTGGCTACTGACATTAGCAATCAGTCGAGGCATAGATTTCATAGACAACTTGTGAATCTCTGAAACCAGAACCCGTTCCCTCGAGAAAAAATACAACCTTTATAGATTCCGTGTTTTAACATGACGTCATCATTTGCTTACTCGACTACGATCCGCACTATCACACGTGCTCTGTCGATTTCGATGAGCGATGGTTGTTGTCACATGTTAGGTTTTTTCCAAATGCATTTTCGTCGTTTCAGGTTATCTTAGCCGCTATTAGTAGTTATATATATATTATTTCGACTTATGATTAGTTACGGTCGCTATAGCTAAAAATTGATACTGTAATATAAGGATTGCGCGATTCTATTACTTATTGATTGCTGTATCAGAATATTGACAGCAGCCTACTCAGTTCAGTTCGGCTTATTAGCAATTTTTATCAGTTCAATACACCACGAAAATTGCGATACAATGAATAGATAGGAAGGTGTCGAAACGACTTGGAGCTTCCCATGACATGCCGCCCTATTTCTTGTCGCTTTCTTTTTCTATACTATCTTCTTTACTTTCATTCAGTGTGCATGCCTCCTCTTTACATCGCCTAGGCCAGTGGTTCCCAACCTTTTTCGGTGGGAGGGCCAAATTTAGAATTTCAGAGTACGACCGGGGCCGCACAAATACCAAGGCAAGGAAAGGAACCGAAAATAGTCACCAAAATATGAAAATTGGCATTGTTCCGATCATTCGCCTGACGCCATTGTGTTGCCGCGCTCCCGTTGTTCAGAACAATCAACCTTTGCTGGTTATTTCGGAGTAGTTTTATTGCCATGGCCAGATTTCAATTCGTATTTTTGGAATCAGTGCGACACTTGCATTCGATAAACCCTGACATATCAAATTATTCGGACGCTTGGGTCGCGAGCTATGGGACTACAAATTATACTGCTTTTTGCCGGCTAAGCAGTACGCATCTCGGCGTATTCAATCGTGAGTCACTTGCTGCACATCTATCCGTAAATTAGTTATCAATACCCAGGGCCGTAACAGCACTTCGTCAGCCCCCCCCCCCGAAAAAAGTTTCTCTTGGGCCCCCCAGGGTGATAAACAGAACTTCGAAGCCCCCAGAACCCCTCAAGCTAGATGGCTGTTTCCCGCTATTTATCATCATCATCATCATCATCATCATTGGTTTATTAGCAATTTTATCAGTTCAATACACCACAAAAAATGCGATACAATGAATAGACAGGAAGATGTCGAAGCGACTTGGATTTGTCAATGGAATCGGACACCCACCTTGGCCTAGGCGTAGTAAAGAGGAGGCATGCACACTGAATGAAAGTAAAGAATACAGTATAGAAAAAGAAAGCGACAAGAAATAGGGCGGCATGTCATGGGAAGCGAGATCGATAGGTCAGTCGTGGTCCGGTAATCTTGAGGATGGACTGTATTTATTTAGTAGTAATTGCTTGTATTTCGACTTGAATGTGGACATGCTCGTCGACTGTCGGATGGCCGGCGGGATACTGTTCCACACATCAGGTCCGGCATATTTGATGGAGCGATGATCTTTTCGGTCGATCATATGATATTTGGACGACGTGGACGCGCGTGTGTTGTACTTGTGCGCTTTTGATTCAGAGGTAAAGAAGTCATTGAAATATTCGGGGCAACGACCGCAGTGAAACTGATACATAAACTTGGCGATTTCTAGTTTCCGCATATCTTCTATGTTTAGGACGCCGAATCTCTTCAGCAGCGACTTATTGGATGGGCAGCCAGGCCCCTTTGGGGCCCTAGCTATGATTCGGAGCACTTTATGCTGTAGTTTCTGCAGTGGCTTGAGTGCAGTTTTACTGGCAGCCCCCCAACAGAGGATGCCATAATGTAACTTCGATTGGATTAAGGATTTAAAGAGTATCAGGAGAACCCATGCTGGCATGAAGCGCCCAAGGCTGTAGAACAGGCCGCACTTCGGTGATAATTTAGTTTCTAGGGACTGAATATGACTCTTCCAGGACATGTTCGAGTCCAGTAAAACTCCGAGATATTTGGCATTATCTGTGTTGGAAACGGGCTGACCAGCGATATTAACATCTAAATCGGGTGTCCGTTTGAGGCACCTTATCTCGACTAATCGCGCGAAGCGCGAAAAATTTCTATAATTCATGATTGAATCGGTCAATGTAATCGGGAATTGCATATGTATTGGTATCAATTTTTATCCTCTCTCTGCTCACGTAATCAGATTGACCGGTTGAGCCGACTGAGTTGTGTTTGAAAAGGTAGGACCACTCAATAATAATTAAACATCTTCGGGCGTATACCCGCTGCCAGGAACGAAACAGCACTTCGTCAGGCCCCCTAAAACACTTAGATCTTGAGCTCCCGTAGGGTGATAAACCGACCCCCCGTGCCGTTGTTCGCTTCTGCCACGAAATCTGGATCCCCGTTTAGTGAGTCAGCGTGGAGCACGAAAATGTTCGATAATTCAAAATAAAATAGGTCAATAAGATCGGGAGTTGCATATATATTGCTATCAATTACTTTTCCTTTCTGCTCACGTAATCAGATTTACCGGTAGAGCTGAGTGAGGTGTCTTGGAAATGGTAGGGCCCGTAAATAATAATTAAACATAATCGGACGGGCGGACCCGTTGGTACGACTTCGTTACACGATGTTATTTGTTATTTCGTGACCTCCAGTCTGCTATATCAAGAAATATAGAATCGCCCAAACATACTAAACTAAAAGATGCACACGATTTCAAATTGGTAGTTCTTCACCGGCATATAATTCTTCCCTGCGGGATGGTAGCCTATTTGTCTCGTGACGTTCAGATTGCGAAGACAGGAACATTCGGCGCCAGTCATTTAGGCGCCTATGGTAAATTATACCTATATGTATTTTGAATATACATAACGACGTTTTCGGTCAGCGTAAGGGCAGTCCTTTTCGGCCAAGGTTTTCTCGCTGCCGATCGTTCTGGCACACTGCTTGAAGTAATATGTTACATTGCCTAAAACTATATATGTCTTCGTGCGTCGTGGAGCGGTAATGGCCAACGCCGATATGCCCACTTCTATAAATCTTGCGTATTTTATCTCTGTCGAAGAGTACCCAATAATTAAGGTACTTGGAAACTTGAAATCGCGCGCAGCGCCAAAAATCTTTGAAAAAGTTGCATAACATTTCATAAAATACTCTATAATTTATGCTAATTCACTAAATAATTTTGGGCCCCCTTTAAGCTCGCTCCCCCCGATTGGGGGATTGGTGTGCGGCAGTTACGGTCCTGTCAATACCTATATCGATACCTATATCTATAGGTACTGCCCGTTCAACTGGAAAGTTAGGGCACATTGCATTGAAACAGCAGTGATGTAATCTTAGCAGTCTACTCACAACTTTCCTGCAATCCTAATTGAAAACTCCAGACTCCAAGCCAAGCAAGAGTATTTTATAAATATATATTTTTTTTCATAAATCGATTTCTCAATATTTTTGTGGGGGCCGCAAGAAGGCTAGCTGGGGGCCGCATGCGGCCCTCAGGGCCGCGGTTGGGAATCACTGGCCTAGGCCAAGGTGGGTGTCAGATTCCATAGACTACCCCTTGTCGCTTCGACATCTTCCTGTGTTTTCATTGTATCGCATTTTGTGGTGTATTGAACTGATAAAATTGCTAATAAACCAATGATGATGATGATGATAAATCAGACACCCACCTTGTTTACTCGTCATTTGATTTGAACATCATCTTCCCCCAATGATATTTATACTATAAATACGCTTATTTGACAGATGAAGTGTCAAGTAGATATAGTGGAAAATTGTAGTAAGGATACTTTCATCAACCTTTTACAACCAAAGCGACGGCCATGTGTCATCAAGGGGCATGATATAGGCACTTGCAAAGATAAATGGACGGTCGAGCATTTATGTAAAGCTGGTGGGGATACCATAGTAAAGATTCACGTTTCCGAGCTGCCCCAAATGGACTTTCTGACAAAAAATTATTGTTACAAAACATTGAAATTCGGGGAATTGGTGAAGCGAGCGGCGGAGAAGCGGCATAACGATTATTTCTTTTCTGAAACCGAATACTATTATTTGAGATCTCTCGGAGTTGACGCAAGACGGGATGTTGCAGATATTAAACAGCAATTTCCTAGTCTTGCTGACGATATCAATTTCCCAGATTTTTTTCCTGAAGACTCGTTTTTTTCAAGCGTTTTCCGAATAGCGTCGGAGAACATGCAGCTATGGACTCATTACGATATAATGGACAATCTGCTTATACAAGTCAAAGGTCGTAAGCGTGTTGTTCTTTTTCCTCCAACAGATGTTGAATGTCTTTACCTTGACGGCGATAAGTCAAAAATTATGGATATTGATAAACCAGATACGGAAAAGTTTCCTTTGTTTTCGAAAGCCAACCGCCATGAAGTTTTTCTTGAGGCCGGTGATATCTTATTTATCCCTGCTCTTTGGTTCCATAATGTTGTTTCATTAGAATTTGGTGTGGCAGTGAATGTATTTTGGAAAAATTTACAACCAGAATTATATGATAAAAGAGACCCATATGGGAACAAGGATTTGGTTCCTGCAAGTAGAGCAGCGGATTCTCTGCGTCATGCAATGAAGTTGCTGAGTTCTTTGCCTGATGAATACAAAGACTTCTACGGCAGAAGAATGGTAGAATCTATAAAATCCCAAACTTACAATAGTAACGCTTAGCACTATCATCTAGGGCAGGTATCAGCGGCCTTGTTAAACGGCATTCCGACACCTCCAAGTTGACCAATATGGTGGACCCGAAATCATGTCCTATAAACATTCTTCAATGTAATCAGGATAACAATTTCAATTCACAAAGTATTTTCCATTGTTTTTCGGTGTCACAGATTCAATGCGATGTAAAGAGCAAAATAAGGAGACCTATTTCTGCAATTACTGATGGTTACTATTTAATCGAAGTTGCAGAATTATAGGCATCCGGGATATGTCTCATCTTGGAGCAATAGTTTTTATGTATTGTTGCATATGTTATATCGTATACAATTTCCAATTCGTGCATCTATGATTCTTTTGTGTATTTTACCTTAGCCTTGTATTACTATACCTGACATGAGTATCAAAACTAAGACATCGTGGAAGGCATTGCCTATCAAGTTGGACTTCAACGGAAGACAAGACTTGATAAGCTTTGAAGAATTAACAGAATATGACGTTGCTGATGCGGTAAGAAGTTTTTTTTCGCTCATTCGCTCACCCTTGATTCTACCTTTATGCCTCCAAATGGTAGATATAAATTACGTTTGTTCCAGACCGTGAATGAAGAGACCCAACCTGCGCAATTGACTGAGGCAAAAGTTAGCAAGCGGCAGAAGCGTAGGGTCGAAAGACTTAAGGAGATAGAAGCTAAAAAACTTCGTCTAATGGAGGATGCCAACATAGCTGCCGCAGAACCGGAGGAAATTGTTTCTTCTTCAAAAGTTCTTCACAGCAAAAATAATGTGAAGAGGAAAGAAACCTCGAAGAAAAAGTCCAAGTCGTCTCAAAAGCCCTCAAAGAACGACACCACAACTTCAAAAAATGAAAATCCTACCGGCTGTTCATCTAAATTCAAACCACCTGAAGACATAGACATGTCAGCTTGGGATGCGTTGATGGTTCCCGAAGAAGTAAAAAAAGCTCTGGCAGAAATGAACTTTGGTAATCCCACAGATATACAGAGTCGGGTAAGCTCATTAAAAGTTTTACAGTGTTGTGTCGTCCAAAATAACTCCATTATTGTGTATGTGTGTTATTTTTACTAAATAGAGCTTAAACAATAGCAAGTATTGTATCAAGACTGCTGATACCGTATAGTAGTATGACTCGGCCGTCTCCGACTTGATACTTGTTTGCTGTTGTGGGTTTTATCGATACCCTGATCTGATTAATGTGCGCTATTTTGAATTTCTTTCAACCTGATCTTCGTCAGGATGATTTCACGGGACTAAGTGAAGTTCTCTATTGACAGGTTATCAAGTCGGCTATCCAATCCAAGTTAGACATCGTCGCTGCTGCTGAAACGGGTAGCGGCAAAACTCTGGCGTTTGGCATACCTCTCCTATATCATATGATGGAGGACAAGAGGAGGGGCATCGATAAAGTCTTGCCACAGCAAGAACAGCTCGAACTGCAAGAGGATGATGTGCGATGCTTTGATTCTTTCGATAAGGATGTGGTCGTTCATTTCTAACTTGATTTGCTTAGATCATAGTTGACGACTCAGAGTTTCCTGTGGATGAAGATAAGTCTCCAGAAAAGTCACTTTTGTCACTTGTACTGGCACCAACGCGAGAACTTGCGATCCAGGTGTCGTATTATTATCTATGGTTACTTTGTACGACCGCATCAACTTTCATGGCACCCCTCTATATGTCTGTAGATAACATTTATGAATGATATGCTCTCAAGGCTGCTTAATATTTGGAGGGCAAATTACTTCCTATTTTGCAGCCTTGTTCAATGCTATTTTGTACTTCAAATTTTTTTCATGTTGCAACGTTGTTAGAAAAATGACAGCAATTTTTGAATTGTTCAAATTCAAGTCGCCTTCTATTTGTTGTGTATAGGTGAAGGAGCATCTCACTAAAGCTGGTAAGTATTGCGGGTTCAAAATTATTGCTATTGTCGGCGGCATGTCAGTACAAAAGCAAGAACGTCTGCTTAATTCAAAACCGGATGTGATCATTGGCACCCCTGGTAGACTATGGGAATTCATTCAGAAGGGTAAGTTTCAAAATCTGATCTCTTAGGTTTTGTGATAATGCTTTTATACCTCTTGGATATTTTAATTCTATAGAAGCCTAAAATACTAAGTATTTGAGAACATAGTGTGTCTATTTATAGCAGCTACAATGTGACATTACACTAAAATCATGAATTTCTTATGCTCTGTCCTGACCTGCATCTCCCCCTCGTTAGATCTCTCTTGATGCAGTTTGTTGTATGATTAATTATTCAAAATGTATAAAATAATGCATTACTAAGTATAATATTCCTCAAATATACCAACTAGCTGTCATATCGAGTGATTACAGACTTCATTTATTTGAATAGTAATCCTGTGTTATAGCTGGTTTTGGCCTACCATCAGATCACCCTATTTTTTTGCTTCTGCTGTTAATAGGTCTGGAAATCAGTATCAGCACAAAAGAGGACACTCTGTTTTGATTGCAGGTAATGAATACCTCTCCAAGCTTCATCTTATTCGGTACTTGGTTATTGACGAAGCTGACAGGATGCTGGAGAAAGGCCACTTTGATGAACTCGTCAAAATCTTGGAAGTGATAAATTGTCAAGAGTCGAAAAAGGTGAGAGTGCACGTTAGCTCATTAGCATAGGCGCCGAACGCTAATATCCTTAGATATGCGGGTTCGATGACGTCACAAAGAAATGACGTCATAATGTGACGGAATTGATAGCTAGGGTTAATATAGCATCGATTCATGAGGGTTAAGTGCATGCCTAAATGCCAATTATACATTACAATCCCTTCGTGTTAACGAACTTGCGCGTATGATATTAAGCTTGTCAATGAGTCCGGAAGTGCTGTCAATTAGCAAGTCCCTGATCGCTCGCGAACAATTAAATACGCCGCTTATCAATGCGTATTACATAACCTCTGCGACGATTTGCGCAAGGCAAAATGTCCGAGTTGTTATGGAATCTGTTCTATAATGGCACCGATTTCAGGTTGTTCAAACCCTTCTCGTCTTTTACAACTCAAGCCTTGACACACCTCTTCTGATGGTTATGTTTAAGTATTAGCGGAATTAAATTACACATGCACGGCGCACGCACAATCGCACATGTCTGCGGACATTCGATGTCATTCAGTTTAACGATGTCACGGCATTGTCTCCAAGCCATCGAGAGATAGGAGCCAACGCATGCTAGGCTCGAGACGCGATAGTTGGCCAGCGATCTTTCATACCAGGCCTGTTGCAGATGCGATTGTGTTGGCAAGCGATGATATCGTTCGCGCCAATGCAGATGCGATAGTGCAGGCTAGCGATGGTGCAGTGCGCACCGGGCCTAATGCTGATGTGATTGTTCAAGCTAGTGAAACTAGGCTTGTTGGAGACGCGATAAATCAGGCAAGTGTCCTAAGCGACAATTGCCGAGCGCACGGCAATCAACGACATAATTTCGCGATCATCTCAGCGGGAAATCGCGTCGCGTTACATTGTGTAGTGTGCTGTGCAAGTGTGCATGGACGAATCTTGCTAATTGGCAACACAAATCTCGTTAATTGGCCTTGCGCAATTGGTTACTTCGCTCACATAAGCGGCAGCAGGTAATGTCGTAAACGGAAATACATTGCGATTTGTTCTAATAAATAACACGGTCGGGGTTTATGCCGATACATGCCAAACCGAATTCTAGGTATGCTGCATATCTAAAAAAAAATTGTCTAGGTATGCGTGGCATACCTTGCATACCAAGGTTCGGCGCCTATGCTCATTAGTCAATATTTTTTTACTAACATGTTGTACTCGGAAAGCATATATATTCCTACATGTGCTGAAACTATTATTTGATTCAATGTATCGGATTGCAGTCCAAAAGACAAACATTCATGTTCTCCGCCACACTCACGACCGTCCACGACATGCCGAATAGACTGAGGACCAAAGCAAAAGTAGTCTCCAAAACCAAAAAGCTTGAGACATTAATGAAGAAAACAGGGGTAAAAGAGAAGAGATTGGTTGTGGATTTATCAACTGTGAGTACCGTATACTGATGATGCACAAATAGGTTGTATTTTATTAATGTATTCACTACTGGTAGCAGTCTCAGCCAAAGGCGCCTACTTTTATTTTTTTACGGGGTGGCGGAGTCTTGTCATAATCGTTCCATATCGATGACGTCATCATCGTACTAGAAGCACTTTACTACATGCCGCTGGTGTGCGTGCACCGCTAAACCGTTCGTGCGACGTTTTACTACCGGCCCCGTACTCATTAATATCAAACCATACAGTCGAGTTATTGAATGGATCTTAAAACGGTACGATCATTCAATAGTGTAACTGCGCTACCAGTCCGTCCGACGGAATATGGACGGCTCCCGTTCAAATGCACCGAACAAAAATCAGAATTTACGTCACTGAAAATTCGGAGTTGCATTAATGTTAGTCACGCGCAATGCGCCGAGTGAATAATGAAATTATACTACGCAGTGGCCTGGCAAGTTCGCAAGTAAAACACGACAACTCTCGAATACGAGGTTTCAAGTAGACGATAATGATGATTACAAACGCGAAATCGCGCAACCAATCAGTAATTGTCTCTGTTTGTGGCTTCGCGTTGAGTAGCTCGCATTGCGGCAATTGTTTGTAGATTAAAACAGCTCTTTTGGCGGCATTGGTGAATTTCCCGATTTTCTCTCCGTCTCCGCTAATCATTTTTGGAGTACATCGGTGTATATGCCGTAAATAAATATAGGAAAAAAATGTAACGTCCTATCCATATTTAATGTAACGATTATGGGCTAGATTCAATTCAGCTTCGCGATCTTATCAATGGAAATCCACTGTCTACCCAATGTACAATAGTTTAAATTTCGATATTGTTGTTCTCGATACTAGTACGTCCAGCTATCAAGTTTATTGGATTATAGAAGGTTCCCCGTTCAAACGAATCGAATAAATTCAGAATTTGTGCCACCCTGAATCGCATGGCCTACTGCACGTTAATAACGAAAAGGAAAATGACATTGTGCGGCAATTCCAGAGTACGAATATTAGGGATGGTGTGAACGTGAGGTTCACGTTCGCGTTCTGTGTGTGAACCTCGGAAATTTAGAGGTTCACGTTCACAAACGAACCTTGGTAGGTTCTGCACTGTGAACCTTTTTTCATATATTACAATTTTCACTCATTATAACATCTTTTGTTTAAATTTATGGCATTTCAACTGCGGGCCACTCTATACATGGTGCTGGCAGCATCAAAAAATCAACACGAAACGAGCATGCACCTTGGCAATCTCAAACATTTTACATGCTTTGTTACAAAAGTTTGCTCGAAATATCCAGCTTTCCGTTGGTTTATATTTAGTGACTCTCTGCTGTGAGTTTCACCCACGGTCACACAACATCAAGAGCAAAAAACACTACATGTAGGTAGTAAGCGAATGATGGTTATTCTACCAATCAATGAAATTGATATAGTTGCCCGATGTAAAAAATCTAGCAGGCGTAAGGGGTCAATCTTCATTTCATATGTTTATTGTATCATGAAAACCAAATCCGTGCGATTGGGGTGTTGGCTACTGTTGTGTAACTTGTTAAAGGGGTAATATCGGTAGCAAAGCAAGTACAGAAACCCGCTTTACACTCTGCTCAATATTAACGTAGCAATTATACTCAGACGCTGAATACATTGTCCGCGGTCTGGCCTATACTGGCATAGGCTTATATTCCCTTTCAAGTCTTCGTCGAAATCGTTGGCGAAGGACGGAAGATATTGATTTATGGGATTAATATATCATTTGATTGCCCCAGTTGATACATTCGGCGACGTTTAAAACGTCAACATGTACTTCAGTATTGTGGCATTATGTGGCCCGAGTCGTCGCTAGGTATCGTGTACAACTGCACATTTATATATGCTATCACTTCACTGAGATGAGAGCAAATTAACATTCCACAAAACATGTCAAATCCCGGAATTTTTGGTCGCGCTTCGCGACGATGTTTGCTAGATATGTTTTCATAAATGTAGTGGGTTATTATAACTCATGTAAAACGAATTGCGCGTACTTTTAGATCGCCAATTTCCCGTTAAAGCAATGCCGTCACGCTTGCTAGGGTTATTTTCAACAAAATGTTTCCAATTAGGTATTATATCCCGTAGCGCACAGCGTGTGAAAATCGAAGAAGGAGGCACTGTATATCACTTTTGAGAGTGAGGACCCCTTGTACATAAAATAAGTTTTGACGCTTTGTGCACAAAAATGAATAACTAAATATACTTGTATTTGAGAGCTACAAAATTAAATCTTCGGAATATTTCTTCATCGTATCATAAAGGATGATACCATCTAACGTTGTGGTTCACAACCTCATATGAACGTTATATAATATGAGTTGCTTTGTTTGGAATACATTCATGGTAAAATTAATAACTGGGTACAGTACTAAATTCAATGTGAGCAGATATATGCATCCCATTCTCAGCTGACTTACTTATAGTTACACAAAGCACTAAGACAAAATCCAAAAGCGCGATTAAAACGCGAAATATTTCCAATACCAAAGTCCCGAAAAGACCGACTGGACTTTGACCTCTTGCCAGGACCGAAACTGCAGCAACCCAAACCCCTAATCGGTGCGCTCGAAGGGTGCCCTAAATTATTTCGGTAAATGAACATAAATTACAAATAATGTTTTGACGACTCCCCCACGGAAAAATACCCATTTCGGCATCGGCCATTACCACGCCACGATGCACGAAGACATATAAAGTTGCGGTCAATATGGGACTCCGAGAAGTGTGTCAAAAAGATCGTCAGCGAGAAAACCTTAGCCAAAGAGGATTGCCCTTATGTTGACCGTAAACTGCGATGTACATAATTCTAATTGTCCATAGGTGCTTAAATCGCTCGTGCCAAATTATCGTCGTCGCAATCTGCACCCCACAGGACAAATAACATCCATCAAACAAAATTATTTGCCAGTGATGAAATACCAATTTTGAATCGTGTGCTTACTTTAGTTTAATACGTTAATGCGTTTCAATATCTTTTGACTATACAGCGACAAGAGGTAACAAAATAAAATCATGTAACGAATTAATTGTACCAACGGGCACGCCCGAATATGTTAAATTATCAATTACATGGCCTTCATTTTCCAATACAACAGCTCACTCAGCGCTACTGGTAAATCTGATTACATGGGCTGAGACGATAAAAAGTTTATAGCGACATATACCACCTATTCATTCATGCATTATAAAAAATTTTGGCGCCGAGGGCGACCAGGCCACACTAACTTTGCTGACCATCAAAATCACCTGACGGGGTTTTTGGGGGCGAAGCTCTCAGATGTTTGGTTTATCACGCAATGGGTGCGCAAGACAATCGTTTTTTAGAGGGGCTGACGAAGTGCTGTTACGGCCCTCCCTCTTACCCATTGTCTTTATTACAGTCCTTACAGTATGAGGTGGGAGGCGGTGGAGCACGATAATTTTTGAAAGTGGGCGCTGGAGGAAAAAAGGTTAAGAACCACTGGTATAGTGTAAGCGGGGGCCTATTGCAGATGCGATTGTCCAAGCCAGCTGAGTCAGGCTTGTTCGAGACGTGATAAATCAGGCCAGCGACGATTGCCGAGCGCACGGGAATGAATGACCTAATTTCGCGACCATCTCAGCGGGAGATCATCACAGACTCTCTCGCTAATTGACAACACTCTTCTCGCAAATCGGCTGCGCGGAACACTGATATTACAATTATTGAGTTGCAATTGAATATTAGAGTTCGAATGGTCGTTTCAAAATGACGTGGTTTCGCGTTTCACAAGGTTTCGATCCTGAAACCCCCTGGCTTTGCGCCTGGCACACGCGCGCGTATCGAAATCGAGCCGTCTCTAACGAGGTCGCGTCGATTCGCCTGATTACTAATTATTCGTCACAAATCACTTGGGCGTTTGAGCATTTTGTACGAGGTGGCCGCCACCTCGTAAATATGGCGACGAGGGGGCTGCGCCACTTCGTAACGTCGTAAGTCGGCGCCTATGGTCTCAGCTAATGCTCTACCTACAGGGCCCAGTATTTTGTGTTTATGAAGTGCGGCGTATTTTCAAATACCGTGATTTATTGTGCAAATCTATCCAATTCTGCTGCGAATGATGTTTTATACGTCCGCCAAATACAGTAACAGAACCTTTCTTTTATGGAAAGAAAAATGGAACGGCTGCCAATCTTTACGAGGCCAGGATCATTTGCAGCAACGAAGAGAAGGACCTGTACATGTACTACTTCATTCGGTCGCACCCTGGAAGAACTCTGGTGTGTAGTCTGTAATACCGTGCATCGGCAGTCAGGACACTTATTTTCCGAACCCTTCGGTTTTTAACAGATTTTCGCAAACAGCATTGACTGTATATTTCATATTACCGGAGTGCTGGGGGTACTCTCCGTGAACCCACTTCACCTTCATGCCAAGATGCAGCAGAGACAGAGGCTGAAGCATCTCGAAAGATTTCGCGATAATCCAAACTCAATTATGATCGCAAGTGATGTTGCTGCAAGGGGTATGTGCTGGCTTGCATCCATGGTTGTTACCATGTCACAAGGCTCAGAGTCACAAGTCAATCTCACTTTTTTAGTTTTGACTCGAGTCAAGTCGAGTCATTTGTAATTCACTACCGAGTCAAGTCCAAGTCCAAGTTAGCAAGCAGAGGGTTGAGTCCGAGTCATGGTATTATGACTCGAGTCCAAGTCATTGCGTTGTCTGCTCAATTTCGAGTTAAAGTCTTGTTAAAACCACTTTTTATAACTTTGCTTGGTGATATCAAATGGTTCGCATTTAAAGCATACTAATTTTCCTCACTTTTAACAGTTTCTGGTCGCATTTTCAAGTACCAGTACCAATAGGTGAAATGGTTGCCCGACATATGAGCATGCGACACAATGAAAAACAACAGTTTAGCATGCGACGCTATAGCATGAGGACACATTAGCATGGTAACATATGCGCATAGGGACACATGAGCATGGGGACACATGCGCATGGGGACATATCAGCATGGTGAAACATGAGCAAGGGGACACATGGGCATGGAAACATATTAGCATGCGACACTTGAGCATGGTTACACATTAGCATGGGGACTAATCAACATGGTTACACATGGGCATGGTACCAAGTGAGCATGAGGGCACATAACCATTGGGACACTTCAGCATGTTGACACTTGTGCATGGTGATATATTAGCATGGTGACATGCTAGCATGGTGACAAATGAGCATGGGGACACTTGCGCATGCGACACTTGCGCATGCGACACTTGAGCATGCGACAATTGAGCATGCGACACTTGAGCATGCGACACTTGAGCATGCGACACTTGAGCATGCGACACTTGAGCATGCGACACTTGATCATGCGACACTTGAGCATGCGACACTTGAGCATGCGACACTTGAGCATGCGACACTTGAGCATGCGACACTTGAGCATGAGACACTAGAGCATGCGACACTTGAGCATGCGACACTTGGGCATGCGACACTTGAGCATGCGACACTTGAGAATTTGTCATTTCTTAGTGTATAGTTAACTAGCGTCAAAATCATGGATTTATACCAGTCCGAAAATGATATATCTCCCCTCCTCCACCCTTAATACCCCCCTCCCAACTTTGATACCCATCACCCCAACCCTAATCTTGGGATACCGTAACCTTAACGCAAAGCCTAATCCTAACCCTAACTCTAACCCTAATCTTGGGATACCTTAACACCTTAACCCTAACCCTAACCAACCCTAATACCCCCCCCCCCCAACCCTAATACTCATTACTCATCACCCCAAACCCTAATCTTGGGATACCTTAACCCTAACCCTAACCAACCCTAATATCCCCCTCCCAACCCTTATACTCATCACCCCCAACCCTAATCTTGGGATACCTTGACTCTAACCCTAACCAACCCTAATATCCATCCCCCCAACCCTAATCTTGGGAAACCTTAACCCCAACATGGACCCTAATCATAACCCTAACCTAACCTAACCCTAATCCTAACTCTAAGCTAATCCTAACCCTAACCTAACCCTAATCATAACCCTAACCCACCTCCAACCCTAATGTCCCCCCTACCCACCAACGGCACGTAAAACTAAAATAATATAACAAGTCCCGTGTCGAAATGCGAATTTGCAATCGCTTTCGTCTCACAAAAAGATATATTCTTTTAGTTCGTCTGATACGTGTAAACGATTCCAATATATGTGGAGCAATGACAACCTTTATCGCTTTACCGTGATATTTGGAGCTTTTCAGACAAATCTATACGGTCACATGCTCATATGCTCAAGTGTCGCATGCTCAAAAGTAGCTTAAGACACGCAAGTGTCGCATGCTCAAGTGTCGCATGCTCAAGTGTCGCATGCCCAAGTGTCGCATGCCCAAGTGTCGCATGCTCAAGTGTAGCATGCCCACATGCTCAAATGTCGCATGCTCAAGTGTCGCATGCTCAAGTGTCTCATGCTCAAGTGTCGCATGCTCAAGTGTCACATGCTCAAGTGTCGCATGCTCAAGTGTCGCATGCCCAAATGTCGCATGCCCAAGTGTCGCATGCTCAAGTGTCTGCATATCCACGTGTCGCATGCTCAAGTGTCTGCATGTAGACGTGTCGCATGCTCAAGTGTCGCATGCGTACATGACCCCATGCTCATGTGCACCTTTGCTCTTATGTCCCCATGCCCATGTGTCCATATGCGCATGTGTGCCCATGCTCTTGTGTACCCATGCTCATGTGTCGTCAAGGCTCATGTATCGCATGCTCATGTGTCACCATGCTCAAGTGGCACTTATTAAATTGTCACCATGTTGATGTGTCCCTATGCTCACGTGTATCCATGCTCGTGTGTCCCTATACTTATGTGTCCCCATGCTAATATGTCTTCATGTTAATATGTCCCTGTGCTGATATGTCTACATGCCCACGAGTCGCCATGACCAAAAGTCGCTATGCTCAAGTGTCGCATGCTCAAATGTCGCTTGCTATTGTGTCGCATGCTAATATGTCCACGTACCAGGTGAAATACCAACAGTGTGGTTACTTTACGATTCTTCGAAATTACAATGAAATGTCGGTCTTGGCCCCCTGAGACTCGAGTCATATGACGTGGTCCGAGTCATATGACGTGGTCCGAGTCATGCGCAATCACTCGCGCCCAAGTCGAGTCAATACACAGATTGAGTCGAGTCATTTCCGTATTTTAAGAAAATGAGTCGAGTCATCAGAAATTCACGACTTGAGTCATTACAACCCTGCTAGCATCTTATCGCTCGCTTCCAAAACTCTTTGAGAACACTGCTGTTGAATAAGATACGCCCAGGCTTGGTTTGTTTTAGTGCAGTGGTTCTCAACCTTTTTGTCTTCGCGGACCCCTTATGTACTGTCACGGACCCCCGCAGACCCCCTCAAGTTTTCGTTCAAAATTTGCTCAAACATTGTGCAACCGTCATATGTGTTGTGCTTGTGAGAAACAGCCACACAATGACTTTTCATGAAAATAACATCATACTATATGTTGAAATTGGGTATATAATTTTATTATTTCGAAGTGAATCTTCTCCAGGGTGCTACATCTCTGATGTAATTTTTCAGGGCTGGACATACCTAATGTGCGGCACGTGATTCATTACCAGACTCCCAGAACTTGCGAAACATACATACATAGGAGTGGACGTTCTGCCAGAACCGGTTCGTGAAAGCAATAGGCCTTTTAATGCGCGATTCTCATATTAAAACGATATCTCACAGGAAAAGAGGGACTAAGCTTACTCCTTGTTAGCCCGGAGGAAATGCCGATGTATAACAAACTCTGCCGGTCAATGAAACTTGAAAACGGTATTCCGGAATTTCCATGTGATACCTCGGTTTTGGTCACTACGAAAAAGGTCGTCAATCTAGCTAAAGAAGTCGATTCCTTGGAACACATCCGCAAAAAGGTCAGCAAACGCGTGTCTGCCTTCCGCACAGAGATTCAAGGCTTGCTTTGCTCTTCGTTGGTTTGATGTCTATATTTTACAGGCTCGTCTTAACAATGATTGGTTCAGTAAGGCCGCCGCCGAGATGGATATGGAATTGGATGAGGACTTGTTAGTTTATGATGAAGATTCTGTCAAGACAGACGCGGACCTTAAACAGAAAAGAAACCAGCTGGACGCCCTTTTGAAGCGACCGATTTTCTCAAGACAGTTCAATGGTAGGGGCTGTTTTTTTCCTTTCCGCCATACTAAACCGATTCGATTGAAAGTTATTTTGTCATTCGATTTTACAGCGAAATCTCAGAAAGCTGGCAAGATGCTTACTTCTGAATCAACACAGAGAAGTGCTATTGACGAAGTGAAGAAGATTAAAAGAAAAGTGTAGTCATCAGCATTTCTGTTTGACGATCGTGAAACGTTTTGATAATGGGTCTCCTTAAAATATGAAATGTTATTGATCGTGCAGATCGCCACAGTTGTTGTTTCGCGATCTTAGCTATTCGATATTGTCAGTCGTCAGTGGAGAAAAGTCTTCGTCTGTAGAAGATAACCGTTTTTGGGTTCTCCATTCCAAACAATTTAAGAATTGTCAGAATTTTACACAAATGTAACTTTGATCAAAATTCCATGAATTTCAAGCTCATATCAATCCCTGCATCGTGGTGGCAGCAAAAAGTGGAATTCAAGTGAAAACTTGATATAGATATTGTATCAATAAAACTTCGATTGGTTATGTCCAGAATATCACGCAAGTCAGGTAGCGAATAAATTTGCTTCATTTCGCAATTGCAATATGCTTAGGCCCGGAAACGGGCTAAAAATCATCCTATATTTTCCTGTGCAATAGCATAGTTACCTATGCCCGAGACCTTGAGAACTGAAATGTAACCCCGCGTACCAGTGTTGGGATGACTCGAGTCATGACTTGACTCGAGTCCACTTTTTCGCATGACTTGACTTGACTCGAGTCACTTTGCCAAAATGACTTGACTTGACTCGGCGTATCAGAAATGTGGTTTGACTCGTGACTCGGAGCAAAATTCACGAGTCAATTTCAAGTCATCAAGTAATCGGTGTCGATAGAAATCACTGTATCTTGGATATGTTCGGATTGTTCGCGAAACGCTTGTGTAACCCGTGTGACTGAGAGCGACCAATCATTCAATAAGCGTGCATTTCACCGAGCCTCGATTGTTCTCTCACAAATAGCTTGACTGCAAACGAAGTGATCGAAGCTTAAAGCTTACGTTGTCGTAACTCTAGTGGTAAAGTAATAGAATAGCAAAATGTCTATTTCTGATTTCATCTTACCTTAACCAAACCGATTGTTTTACTGAAATTGAAGTCGAATATAGTTTATATAGTCCTCAACCATTGGCACAGGCTCGAATGGTATCATATCTATTTGTAAGGGTAACGTATTGCATCTTATCAATTCGTTTCCCTATTCTCTATTTTGGCTGGTAACTTTAAACTGAGGCTATGCAATTCCGTAGTTTAACAGTTCTACGTATATGTGAGCGATAAAGCGCCTTCTTGCGTGTATATTTAACTCTATTCGTTCATCGCTTCGGAATCAATGACCACTGATCACTCATACCGAAAAGGCAACTTTACTTGAAATGTGACTTGACTCGTGACTTGACTTGACCACCTCCAAAAATCGAGTGACTTGACTCGAGTCACCTCCAAAAATTGATTGACTTGACTTGACTCGAGTCAAAATGTGCAATGACTCGTGACTCGAAGGTAGTGACTTGATCCCAACACTGCCGCGTACGAGGGATGGTGTGAACGTCAGGTTCACGTTTGCCTTCTGTGTGTGAACATCATAAATTTAGAGGTTCACGTTCACGAACGAACCTTGGAAGGTTCTGCACTGTGAACCTTTTTCATATATTTCACTTCTTTATACGGTCTTTGGTTGAAATTTATTGCATTTCAATTGCGGGCCACTGTATGCATGGCGCTGGCAGCATAAAAAAATCAACACTAAACGAGCATGCACCCTGACAATCTCAAAAATTTTACTTGCTTTGTTACAAAAGTTTGCTCGAATATTTAGTGACTCACTGCTGAGAGTTTGACTCGCAATCACACAACATCGGGAGAGAAATACACTATATATAGGTAGTCAGTGAATGATGCTTATTCAACCAATCAATGGAATCGACATCGGTGTCTGATGTAAAAAATCCAGTAGTCGTACTGGGTCAATCTTGATTTCATGTGTTGTCTACTTGGTAATTGGGGAATTTCGGTAGCAAGTATAGAAAACCGTTTTACACTCCGCTCAATATCAACGCAGCAATAATACTCAGACGCCGAATACATTGTCCGGTCCGGCCTAGACCGTTAAGTCGTAAGATTGGTATCGTGTACAATCTAGCTAGGCCATGGCCCATGGGTTCTCAACCCGCGGCCCGCAGACGATTAATTTGCGGTCCGCGACATCTTTCATTATGAATGCAATTGCTACTGGCACGGTGTTGTCATGGAAGATCGATGTGTCATAATTGTCCAAGAGCAGTTGTCGTAACGAAGCATAAGAAGCTTAAAATGATACGATCGTTTCTTCTGGAGTTATACAATACATATCGCTTGATCTTGAAGAAAACGTTGCTATCTAGGTGTCAAGCCAAGCAATCCATATTTCGAGGCATTGTTCAAAATTGCTTGGAATATCGATAAGCCCAAGAATCTGCTAGAGAAGGTGTGACTTCAATAAAACTTTAATGCACAGTGCGAATATTCGCTGTTTCCGGAACTTAGCAGCAAGGCCAACATCACCTGACAAATTTTGGAGCTACAGATGTCTGATTCAACCTTCACCAGAAGAGTAACAGCAATGTCAGTCGATCTTTTATCGCATGTTCTGAAACACCTTGCCTCGTAGACTACATTAGCCTATCATAGGACTAATCCATCGACTTCACACACATTGCATAGCTAATTATCCAGGTGCGTTTTACCAGACTGGACAGTGGACATATTTCCAGAGGAAATGCTGACGGGTTAAACGTGGGGACAGGACCAGTGAAAAATATCAACTTGACAAAGCTAACTTCTGTAACTATTGGTGCAGGGCTCCAGCCATGGAAGGAAAGAAGAAAGGTTGATTGGTTTGCTCAGAAATGACCCCGAACGCCTCACTTCTCATATCAATGAGAGTTCAAAGTGATAATGGCCTCTGTAACGAAAAAGTTGCAGTAATTTTATACTTGCTCGCTCACGCATTGAAACAGAAAGTTTGGTTCTCTGGTGGAAGGGTTTGAGGGTGCATCTGCATATACCGACTTGGCGACGAATGCAATGCACGATCCATGAAGGGATTTACTTGCGCCGCTGGAAGATCGATATTCTCACAAAAAAGCAGCAAATGCAAACTTACGAACGCTGTCCCTCCATCAATGCTTTCGAATGCGAAAAAATGTACTAAATGCCAGAGATGAGCGGATTTGAAATTTCTATGTCCTAATCCAATCCAAATCCGAACCTTGAAATCCAAATCCTAATCCAAAACTTTTTCTTATTCAAGTCCATGTCCAATCCTAATCCGATTCCAACTGGAAATTCAGAAAAAATAATGATTTATGCAATAGAGGGATTCGAAAATATTCTTTCACAACCAACAATTCACTTGATTCAAGATAACTTAGTAACCATAAGTACATTAATAACTGATCTGAATAAAGTTTGTCGCCATTCGCCACACGACATTTCAATCTCCCAGAAAATAGGTGAATCCAATCCAAATCCTAATCCGTTCTGAAAAAAATGTCTAATCCAAATCCAATCCAAATCCGACAAAATTTCACAAATCCTGTTTTTTCAAAACCTAATCCTAATCCATGCTCATCTCTGCTAAATGCCCGTATAAGACTGGTAAATAGGCTACAGTAGCCTAAATTTAATAGCAGCCAACAAACGCATGGTGATAATGTTCTGCGGCCCGCAGCGTCTTTTGCTGTCAAAATGCGGCCCGTTATACGAGGGAAGTTGAGAACCTCTGAGTTAGGCTATCACTTCACTGAAATGTAGGGTTGGAATTAGCAATACGACGTCATGAGGTTCGCGTTCACACAGAACCTTTCAAAATGGTTCGCGTTCACGCGAACCTGAACCTTTCAGAGGTTCACACCATCCCTACCGCGTACCTCACGTGTTAATGAGTTCTCATGAAATCATTATCGGACATTGTGCCCTATAGTCACTGGCTATACTTCGTCGGCGACGTACCTGGGTAAGAAATTATTTGTGATAAAATGGCATTGTAACATTACTTGGCGTATGTGCTCACACGAAATCTTAAATAAAAGTTCGAATCTTTGACTATATTTTTAGTCAGTGAATGAAGTGTGTTCAAGAGAACCATTGAAAAAGCTGCTGGTGTTATACCACTTCAGATGAGCAGCTTTCTATTTTTCGGATTCTACGATCGAAATACCTTACAGACAAAATCGTTCCTACTTTTCGAATTTGATTTACTCTATTACTGACGTTCGCTACTGATGAGAGGCAGTCGAAAAGCTTTTAGCGAATAAATTCACAATATGAAGTTATTGTCTCGCGTTATTCGGAAGTTCTGTACCCCAAATGGCTTGTTGAAACACATTCTGTACCTATTCGACTGCGGATTTGTATCATTTTCGTTGAATAGTGATTTTGGTTATCTATTGACGCACAACGCTCTATTGATAAATACCGATTTCGTCACCACGAAACACATACATCAAATATTCGAGCCTGCAACTCGTTTTTTTCAATATTCGCAATGGTCCAGAACTACCGATTTTTGAGATGTCGCTCCTATGATATTTTTGATTCATTCTCGACCTGACTTGAATAAACCACGTGAAATCCAGTGGTGAAGCCAAGTTATCTGGTCGCTATTGGGCTGCTCTGTAGCGACTATCTAACCTAGCATGGGTGCTCGACATATGCACAATTTGAGTATGCGACGCAGTGAAAAACGACACTTGAGCATATGACTTTACAACCCCAAAACGAACCCTAGACCTGAAATTAACCTTAACTCATACTAAATGTAATCCGCATGCTCACCGTGCCGAAAGTTGCGGTTTAGTGAACAATTTTTTGGCGATTATCGCATATTCAGGTCACTTGCACCACGGTAATGAAAGTTGTGATGTTCATAATTTTCATGCTTTTGGTACGCTTCGCGGACGACTTTCAGTCACGTAGGCCTATCCATTCATCATCATCTCACTCTCACTTCGATGCGCTCTCTTCAGTGTTTTTCGAAGCTGACTTTATACCTGATCCATCCTTCAAAATAATAGGATCATTAGTGGAATAAGGGGACCTTTTTACTATCGACTCGACACATTTAATAATTTTATCCTGTCGGGGTCCAATTTTTTCCATGTTGTATTTTTGATGTAGACATAGAATTTTCGAAAGATTGCATTAAAGCAAGGGTTCTTAAAGTATGGGTCGCGACCCAAACATGGGTATACCTATGTGTCGCGACTGTACCAGAGCGATCTTTTCATACGTATGTAATGTTTACTGAATTTCTCGCAACAAAAAATATTCTTTTCGCGAGCTCCTATTGTTATTTTTTGCATACTTTATCCAAAGACACGGCGTTGAGTACTATATAGCAAAAAAAAAGGTCAGCTTTCCGGCTCAGCTCCCGAAATAGCCGATGGAGCGTTACTTCAGTGCTGATTTACTGTATCTCAGTCGGATTTGGCCCTATATTAAACCAAAATTCTCAAAAATGAGGACAAAATCTCAAAAAAGAGGACATTTGGTGATTTGGGCGTCCTCCGAGAACACTTTCAAAAAAGTCAAAAATGAGGACAAATCCTCTTAAAAGAGGACGTATGGTAACCCTATGTGAAGACCTTTGTATGCGTGCGTCACACATGTTTCGTAGAACTACGTGCGTACTGTTGATTCCGAGCACATATTTCATACGTGCCCGTAAAAACGTAGCATTTTTAACATTACAATACATTATTTCGATGTGTGAGGCTTTGGTCGTGACTCGCGAGATGCCAATAGAGCTCAGATATGGGCTGCGGCTCAAAATGTTTAAAAACGACCGTCTTGTAGCAATTAACATATAGATCAGTGGTTCCCAACCTTTTCCGACTCATCGCGCCCTTATCAAGCTCGACGCAAATTTTCGCCTCCCATATTTCGAAGCCGAAAAAGAGGACATATCAACGGGAAATTTTATACAATTATACTCTGATCGCTGTGAAATTGACTAAAAAAAGTTCATTTTTTTGACATGACTCCAGAAAGACCCGTCTCCACGTATAATCGGTCGGAGTGGTCTACCTTTTTTAGTCAATTATCGAGGCACCAGGACACAGTGCGGAGCGGATCGACAAATTCCCTGGTCCGGCTCCAATCCGGTTGTGCAATTCTCTGGCCCGGGTCCGATCCGGCTCCGGCCGCATCAGGAAAAGTGCTGATCCGGCTCCAATCCGGTTCCGGCCAAAAATGAAAAAGTCCGGCCAGAAATCCGGCCCTACTCGGTACGGAGGTTCCGTGAATTGATAAATATGCCTCGTTTATGTTCACACTGGCTTGGTGGTTATTTACGTGTGGTTGGTTGGTAGTTATATAGTTATAAAAGTTATGCTTATCCATAAAGATTCTGGCCGGATCAAAAAAGTAGTGATCCGGCTCCGATCCGGCTCCGGCCGTAACAGAAAAAGTACTGATCTGGCTCCGATCCGGTCCGGTCAAAATTGTAAAAATCCAGCCGGACATCCAATCCGGCTCCCGCCCATGATCCGCATTACCAGGACAACCCGTTTTTAGGTGCATTTCGTGCCGATTATTTAAATATCGCCGTTCTAACATTTTCGCCCCCGTTCGTACGCTTCCGCCCCCAATCGCCCCTTCGTTATCTTCGCCTCCTGTTTCTCAGAACCACCCACTGGGGCGATATCGCCCACGTTGCGAAGACTGAGCTATATAAACACGAACAACTGTACTAGATGAAGATTTTTTATCATAAATATTACCGCTAGAAGGCGTATAAGATATGTTATTTATTCACAGTCTGTTTTGGTTGCTTGAGCATTAGAATAAGGCGATCACCGACTATGATCCCAGTGGCAATGTATGATATATACAATACAGTCAGTTTAGGGCCTACATTGTGGGACTCTACTGGATTTCCCTAATTCCATATATATCATATCTCTAACGCGGGAAAATGTTGGAAATAGGAGTTCTTCTGAATTCAGGTGCGCAAGTCGAAGATTGCGGATTGAGTCCAATTTACGAGTGTTTATTAGCTCATTTTCCGTAGAATTCGAGCGGATTCAATGTACGCTTCATAGCTACTTTGGACCAGTATGAGGTTTCAACATCACTTTAAAAGTATTCCTTCGCAGTTTTAACCAAAACAAAAGCTATAGACCAGGTGCGCGTGGGCGCCAGGTCGCCTGTAAGGACAAGATGAGTCGCCCATGATGGCAGCAAAAATAATGAAATGAGAGCTTTGAAGGTCGAAGCGGAGAAGGGTTCCATGTGAACAGCAGTTGAACATGAGAGTCAGTTAACATTAAGGAACAGGCGCTGCTCGTCTTTGCGCCTGCAGATCCGAAAGGGAAGGTATAGTTAATATTCGCGAGCGTTGACGCAGAGATTGGGGCTTGGGCGCCCGGTTCGGCAACGCAACTGAACTCAGAGACGCTGGCGTGAGTTCGGTTAAGAGTTATCTTTAGTTGGTAATAGGTGGAAACACTGCCCGTTGCCCCTAATGTCAAAATGAAAAGATTCAACAATACACGGGTAAACGGCGGGAGGAATTGGTAGCCTTCGCATTAATCAGTACCCAATACCCAATAAGTAGCTCTTGGTTTAAAAGGTTGATCACCCTTGCTATATAGACCCATGGTATGATTATTTATTAATCGTATCATTGATAGAGGGCCTAAATGTTAAATTATTTATATTTCATTAATATATTTCCATCTCGGTTTTCCAGTTACTTTTGCTGCTTGCTTTGTACTATTTTCGATAACAATATCCGTCGATCTACTTCAATTCAGCATTTACATGAGACACGAGGTAAATATCACTGTAGAATGCTTATAAATAAATTTCGGCAACTAACGCTCATCTGTCTTATCGAGTTATCTAACAGACGCGCTACCGCAAAACGGCTTAGTCATCAACTGAGGCATGCTGAGATAAAGTGAGTAAATTTCACGAGGAACTTACATTCAATCGGATCACCGTGTTATAAAAGAGTCCGGCGCGCAGAGAGAGTCAGATACGAGATAGCGACAACGCTCAAGTTGCATCACGTTGTTTCAGCCTTTATCGCGAGGCAAAGGCAAAGGCGTTATTACCGCAGCGTCAGCGCTGTGCGATGTGAGAGAAGGTGTTTGGTGAAATGAAAGGAAAAAATATTGCGAAAAAAAGAACAGGATTAACAGTTCTTTATGATATTCTATCATCTTACAGAATTGTAACGGTACTGTTATGGTGAATATATTACATGGGCGACTAATAAATCCCTAAAACAACTTTCGCAGAGGACGCATGTTGAAAATTAATATCTATCTTTCCAGATAATTATCCATCGATTTAATATATATAAAGATGCACTTTCTTGCTATGAAACTACGTTTTCTCATAATTTTGATGTGTATTCTGCCGTTATTTTCGCGACGGTCGGTAACAAAACCCAAGCGCGGATGTCATCTCGTAGGTGAGTAAATTAACCATTCTGTGTCCCACAACAGTTATTTCAATTGGCATCAATCATACTGTTTTCTGCAGGCTTTGATTTAGTGGTGAAGAAAGATAATTGCCAAAAGACTCAAGTTCACATAAATGCCTGCCGTGGTTGCTGCGCCTCGGTATCGTATCCTTCGTCGTACGAAACAATTATGCATTCGCACTGGACGCGAAACGTTACGGCGCGGGCTTCGTGCTGTTCCATGGCAAGGACGCGTCGGGTGAGCTATACGTTGTTGTATCCAGAGGTTGTTCATTCCGTTAGGGTATATTGGAATTAGTTGACAAATGTTCGCCACGTGCGTTATAGCTACAGGGAGGTTCGAATCGGTGGATAAATCGGGTAGTGTGCGTTAAGGCCCTAACACGGCAGGTTTGAGATCGAATCCAAAAGTTAATCGCAGCTTGATTTGAGCGTTGAAATTAGCCAAAGTTTCACATCAGTGATTAGTATACTATAGAGTGGTTATTCGGCCCGATTTATTCCCGAAAAGCGTCTTAGTGGTGCCGATGGGTTGTGAGGTCGAGTACCACTAGGTGTTAGAGGTTGATCTAGATTTGGATGATTTAAAATGGACACGGTCGAATTTCTATGTATACTATAAGTCTATAACAACAAATCAAAAATATTCCCGGAAAGCCTACCCGACTTCCACCGCCTAGGCCCATAATGCCCTAAATTTCGGATTCTAAATAACGTGAAGTTATTGTAATTACTACATTACATGATACCCATACAAGTCTGACCCGAGCAATTCCCCCCGCTTATATATTTTATGTATGTGGACTGTAAGCTTGACTTCGGTTACTATTTAGCAAAGAAGATTCCGTCGTCGGACTGAATCTGTTCTGATGTTCCCGCCACTATAGGTTTCAATCAGGCGATGATAATCTCCCGACACGTATGAGGTATATGAGTTGAAAATAGTGTTCTAAAGCTACCGTCCTGTACGCGGGCGATGTTGCAATTTTGGCTTCCCACGGGAATCAAACTTTGGTTGTAAAAATTCCACAATGGTTTAAATCGAAATTAATACACGAAATTGTTAATTTCAACCCGCAAATGAATAAACGCAAACTGTTTGGTACCAAACATTATTACAACAATGTACTCGCTAATAATATAATCACTAATCAGTCACTCTGACAGGACAATTTATAAACATAGAATATATTATATTTACAATACTTATTCACAAAACAGCGAGTGGTGTTTTTTTTCATATGTGGAAGCACCGGTATAAACATTTTGTAAAGATCATTGAATTTGAGAAGATGATAATAGTTCCGAATGTCCTGTTATATAGCCTACTTGGCGTTCGTAGTTCGTACCACGCTAAGCCTTTAGGTTTCATAGAATATTTATGGCAGGAAAGAGTTAACTTCGTATTTGTGTGATGAGCGCAGGTTGAAGTATAAAATGTATTGTTGAGCACTTTTTCCTTGTGCTGATTCCACTGATCTTGTAGTACGCCAAAATACCAGCAAGTCAATTGAGCGTTTCCACCACAAAGTACATCCTTATCAACGATACGTATAATACCTCGTTAGAACTAGCGAGCACAACTTCCGTGGTGCAAGCGTCCTGGGAAGAAGCGATTCTAGAGGCAACTTTTTATTATGATAATAACGTATTGCTCCGTTGTGATGTCACAGGTATACGACGTCGTCACGATAGGTATAATGGCATTTCTTGGCCGCACTAAAATAATATTCTTGGTAATGTAGCCTACATAGTTGTATAGACTGACTTGAACTTTGTAAAAGTGTACAGCAGCTGCAGAATATCATTATGCTATATTTTTTAGATATAGTGTGACCACTGACCATGACCATCCATTTGACCCTTAGTCACCGAGAGCCATGGTTGCATTTTGCTCGCTCCTATATTTCTATACAGTCAATGTCCAGTTCATTGTCCATTTTAATCACAATCGGTAAGGTTTTACCGCAGACTGGATCAGTGAGGTCTGGACTGGATAGATCCTCGCCGTATAATCCATATAATTACAAGTGAAACAGAACGACACATGAAAATAATTCACAACAATGCACATCGAGATTTGAACCTTTTTTCGTATCATCGAAATATTGTGCCTTTGCTTGTTATGACGTCGCACACACCCCAAACAACTGCAATCAAGTTATCAAATCCTCTTTAAAATATTCAGCATTTTATTATCAAATTTCCACATCACAGATCGATGAATATTGATAAAGATGTGCTGTGAAAAAATAAACTCTTCCTTCCCCGTTTGAACTATTGGAACATACGCTGGCGACCCTGCCGAATAATTGACTCAATATTTGTTCAAGGATAAGGCAGTGTTTATGGGTGGTATAGGCACACCGTTATCGTTGATCTAGACCATTTTTCAGTACATAAAGGCATTTTTCAGTACATAAAGTCTCAAATCCATAGACAAATCGAAATAATTTGAAGGAACCCATTCCCATTCCCATTCCTTCATTACAAGCACCGCGATCTCGTATAAATTTTGGATTTCCCGAATCTGATCTTCTCCAAGATAAAATGTTTAATCCGTGATACACGCTTTAGAGTTGATATGAACAACAGTCTCCGTATGCCCGAACATGCCCTTAAACGCAGCAGAACAACGCAACAAGATAACAACGAACATCCAATGCTTTTGTCAAATGATTACAGTCCTATAAAAGTGATATAGAGTTACGAAATTTGCATCCAGGTAGATATATATGTATATACAGAACTATGTATTTTCAGGTGCGCTTCCAGATTAATTGCGGGGGATATCCGATGACGGAGGTTATTCATTCTGCTGTTTCGTGCGCATGCGGGACATGCGACAATTACTGAATATCGGCTTTGCGAACTACCTAAATTGGATTTGCATTTTCAGCGACTCCTCTTCGCAGAACTTCTTCTTACGTAACTCTTGCAATGCATTGTTAGAACTTTATCCGTTTGCTTTGTGGTAAATATACGGTTGTTTTGTGAAAACTGTGCTTGTAAACCCAAAATAGCTGCACAGTGCCCACTTTACGCAACATTCGCAAACAAATAGACAGAGGATCAGATGCACGTTTTCGAATGCATGAGGTGAAGTAGCTAACAATCAGAGGTAGTCAGTAACGAAGTAGTTATACTTTTTTGAAGTACTCAAGTATCTTTCTCTACTTTCAGTATTTACTAAAGTATATCAAATATTTCGATACTTCTACCTCGTAATATTATGTTATTTACTTTTACCTACTTTTCTCTGTTCACAGGTCGTAAAGTAGAAGTGATATGTTCTTCCAACGAGAGAGAGAATGAGACGGGGAAATTTAGTGACTTTTATTCGCTGAGTGCCATCAATAACTACGCTATATCACAATAGTTGAGGAAAGTTCAGAATTTTCGTCGTGCTTCGCGCGAAATAGATATGGAGTGACAAGTATGTTTTCGCGAAAGTATCGGCCAATATAATTGAAGTAGCGGGTTCCTTTCATGTCGCATTGTCGCCCGTACGACATGTTTCATCACAGTCAATATGGTTCAGAAAAAATGTTTTGAACTATCGTGTATCGTATAATCTGACCTGCAACTATCCTATCGCAATCTAGTATTCTATATAGCCGTACAGCAAATGTTCAATTAGGGAAAAAAGGGGTACTTGACTTGGCGTTAGACCATTGAGCGTCAACCATCGTTGAAACCGTCGGGACAAAATACATGAAATATATTACCCCTTTTCATAGCTTTATTTCTCTTTGTGCACGGTATCGTTACAGAGAGATCTTCTAATTCAGTGGTTCTCAAACTTTTTGTGTAGACACGCCCTTTTTATGATAGTGAAAAGTTTCGCGCCCCTAATCGTTATATCACAAAATAATAAAAAGAGCAATCAGAAAGCTAGCAATCCCAATGGATGTTTGATGGCATGGAAGGTTAGGGCTGTTGATTAGCGAATACTCAAATATGAAATTTGGACTATACACAGAGCAATAACTACGAGCTGGTGGTAAATCGTCCGGTGTGACTAAGAAATTTCAGTTTACTGCAGCATCGCGCCCCCTTCGGATGCTTTACAATGCGGGATACTTTGCAGAAGTGCTGCCAGTATAAGAATGAACTTGATCCAATTCAAAACAACAACATCGGGATTTCGGCATCATTGCTAGGGCCCCAAAAGCGCCTGGGTGTGCAACTGAAAAATCGTTATACACAAAAGATTTGGTGTTCCGGACATATAAGATATGAGGAAGCTAAAAATTGTCAAGCATGTGTATCCGTTCCATTGCAGACCCTGTCCGCTAAAGCTCATCACTAAAAAAAAGATTCACCACCTCAGCCCAATCCAAATCACAGCTTAGATTTGGTCTATTTAATATCTAAATATCTACCTAACAACAGGTATATGCCATCACTTCCAGTACTCATCACGAATTGATACCAGTTAGCGAAATATCTAGTCTTTTAGTAGTAGTTTCGACATCAGCTTTTAATTGAATACCTAAAACTAGTCCGCGGAACTCCACAGGTTGAAAACCTTTGCTCAAAGCGAATATTCGTGTCTGATTTAGATACTAACCCATGTAGTTTTATCACTCTATATAATCTTTTCATTATATCGCAATCTTGTGGGGTAAAAATTATAAAAATGACTGACGGACCGTTTTAAGGATATCATAAACGCAATTGTTTACGAGTATTCGATCCTTCAAACCTGCCCACATGTCGCACTCGGGCCATGGGTCGTTCTGTGGCAAAGTTTTACCTCATTTGAAGCGAGAAAATTCCTACTAAATTCAAAAGCCTGAGCATAATGTTACACAGAAAGGGTATAGAGATGGACTGATTACTTACTAGTCAAAAATTCCTCTCTTAAATATATTGCAAGACAATACTTCATTGACGGGCTGATGATACGTTTTGGTTACCTGTTAATATTTTGGAATGTAGGTCAGTGCTAGAGTTGCTTCTGTTGTGACTGCCTATGCTACGGCCCTAAAATGATTTAGCCTTATGCAAGGAGGGATGAGATCGTTATCTTGTTCAGCTCATCCCATCCATCCTAAACATGAAGGCTGTTTACTAGTGAAGGGAGTGAATATATCTATTAGGCTTTCATGCAGGTGTTGCGTTAATCGGTGAAAATTCACATTCTAATTGTATGAAGAATCGTCCACAAATGTACGTCCTATTTTAAACATTGGTATCATGAATTTTAAAAATACTTGTCAGGTTTATGCAAAAACAATCGGGTATCGTTAAATACTGTGGGTTTGAATGTATGGCAACAAACTTGACAGAGTATGGACATGGACACGCATTCATTATCTCCATAAGAATGTGTTGTGGATAAAACACGTTCATGAAATATGCATGCACTGCACGGTACGTTCACGTTCACCCGCATATAGCCTACTACAAGGCCGCACTAGAGCTTATATAAGGAGATTTACAGGTACAGTACGATCTATGGGATTGACTAATCGCAATAATAAAACCTAAATTTATTGTTATGAAACCACCGCATTGCCAAACGATAAAGACGTAGCTCTGATCGGTATAGTCAATGACCACTGGTAACATAACGGCGCAGTACCGTTAATTGGAAAGATACGTTCCTTGCAGTCGCTCCACTGATTTGCGGTGAAGTAGAATTAAAAGCCGCATCAAATTTGACTACCCAGAAACACACTTCAAGCACGACGCAGATGAATAATTACCGCTTAAGCTTCTTATAGCCTGCATAATCCAATTTCCCTGCATTATAGTACTACTCGCGTTTTAAACATGTGCTAGCACGAATTTGTTGCGCCAAACGTACGCTTGGCGTCTCAAAGCTCTTGAACCGACGTTTGGCGCATATGCCTTTGCTGTGATCGTCAACGTTATCTGCGAGATCTTGTCTGTTGCGGATGCCCTGAAACTCATTAGACAATCGGAATTGAACTGTTCCCCAGACTGCTAATTCCACTGCGTGTGCGAGTCTGGTAATCCACATCATTACAGCTCCAATTTGCATGTCTTCGAGCATTTTAATTGTTTTGAAATAACTCAACCCAGAAACGTGTTGCGTTTCGCTAATGGATTTGATAATCGAGCGATCCTGCTGTTTTCCCACTTACTAACGACACCGACACGGAACCACGGTAATGAGGTAATAGGTTAAATGCATGCGCGCTGCTTTGATAAGCTTTGCTTGTCTGTTTGCGACAACGCTTATGAGTGCTATTTGGGATTAGTTGCGCTACACATTGTGAGTGTCTCACGAAGGATACTATAGTGCACATTACAATTTTTTTGCGTGGCTCTGTGTGCTCTGTGCGTATTACAGCAAATTAACGTAATAGGAAGTAAATTTGTTTGGTCTCAAATTCGACAAGGGATGGAAAATTAACCCAGAAACATTCCGCATTTCGTTATTAATAGCAACTATAAATTCCTGATGTTTCGTATTAGGTAACATGGGTAACTTGAACAAGGCATAACATGCATATAAAAGTCATCGTCTAAATATATTACAAATAACGTGCGTAATGCCGTGAATTTCTCCATTACAAGGTCGATTCGAATTCAGCCATTGTGATTTTTGCAAAACGGAAATAGAATGGATATATATGAATGGATTCGATAACTAACCAGGTCAAACATCGTGAATTTGGGCTGTAGTGTATATTTTGAAAGGTGACTCAGTCTCATTCTTGCCATTGGAGAATTGCTTCCGAGTCATTTCGCACAGTCAGTTAAACAGGTAGCAGAGTTTGTGAACTATATACGGGACGATGATGCTGTATATAATACGGAACAACTATAATGCTGAAGGATAAGGTAGCCGGTAAAACAAATCAATGTCTACATGTTTGTTATGCGGAAAACGGCTCTAAAAAATAAATTAAGCAGTATACACATTACACATAAGAACAACAGACTGCGTACACTGGGTTTTGGAAAAACGGAAAATAGAGTTTGCTGAGATGACTTTTTTATAGCGTACTCAGAGTCTGCTTGTTTTTGCCTCGTGATCTTTATATCAAGCTAAGAAACACAGGCCAGTATGTCAGTATTCCAACATCCCTGTCACATGCACTGCGCGGTACAGTTTCCCTTTCCATGTGTTGGATTTTACGGACTCTCATCAACCGAAGTAAGTCTTAAATCTAGATTAGAGGTGCCGTAGATGGAAAAGACGGAAATACTACAGAAAAAAATCACACTCGCCAAAACATCAGGGATAAGGAAGAAGCAGTCCCGCACATATAAAGTAGTTGCGATATTACCGAAAGCCTAGGTTACGCCAGGTCTTGGAAGCATATAGCCTACTGCTGTAGAACAAGGCCGTCCATGTCTCCAGGCTCCAGTTATTTATAATAAACAACGGTGACGGAATGATGGCGATATCCAACTACCAAGGTTTGTTCGAATGTAAGTAAGTCTATTTCACAAACGATCGTATTTAGATATCGACCTCAAAGAACTCTATTCAATACACGTAAATGTTAACACACTACAAGACCCGGAATGATATCAGCAACGGTTGGGGACCATTGATCGTGATCCGAGTCGAGTCAATAACTCCGCAGTCGTGAGAGATATCGATATCCTCGGAAATTAATCAACCGCTTTGACAAAGAGAGAAATCAACATGATCAACATGTTATTGACAGGTTAGGGAACTTTTCCCTCGCTGCAATTAATAACTCGACTCGGAAAATGCCAATACAATAGCGAAAAGCCTGTAACGTATACAAACACATAGTAGATAACAGCGGGCGGTGACGCAACTCGAGTAGTTGAAATAATTCCACAATGACGCAACAAATATTTACCAATTCAATTGGTAGCTATAACGAGAGTACTGAAGGACTGAATTAATGATCAGACTTCCGCCAATCACCGTACACGCGAAATTGCTGAAACGAGCGGTTGGTCATGGTCATGTGAGGTTGCCATTTATTGAGAGTTTCGAACTTACAGTCATCCCAGGAATGCGGAAAAATATTTTAGCAACACAAATGGTGCATGTTGTGGATTCCGATTCTTTCCTAATACTCTGTTCATGTTCTCATTTCTCCGAATTTCGTTAAAGCAAACGCATGCGTCTTACGTCATCATAGGCGTGACAAGATCTGCTACAAAGTTTACCTATATTCGTTGATTCATATGCCCCCTTCAAACTAGAATCCCACCGCACTTTGTTACTGCCATTAATCAATTTCAAACTCCGATTCAGCATTCCTAGAACCTATTCTCTCTACCGCATATAGAAAGCTAGCCTGGAACCTACCTTCCGGTGGTTTCAGATAGGCCTGGTCAACGGATAGGTGATACCGTATACTACAAAACGTGTCAATATATTATCTATTACCTATTCAAATTAATCGCTCCCATTAAAGATTTCAATATGTTTGCATACCCCAAATTGTATAATATAATAAAGGGCGAAAATGTGGATGCGACTAATACAGGCGTATAGGAATTTATCTTGTGGTGAAGTCGGAATCGTGTCACTATAACACGGGGGCTTCCAACCAGTGAGTCAAAGGAGCGTTTTGAGATGGGCAACAGAGCTATTTGGAAAATTGTAGATTTTGTTAAAGTTTAGTTATACTTGATGTTATTCAAAGTCGAAAATGGGAGGGGGAACAGTAAGGTCATCATATGCCCTCCTTTATGAGGATTTGTCCTCCTCTTTCAGAAAATCGAAAATGTCCTCCGAGGATGCCTAAATGTCTTCCTTTTGGGGAATTCGTCCTCCTTTGTCGCTTCGAGAGCCAGGCTGATGGTCAGGCTCAACTAAAAATGCCATAAATGACGTGAAATCTGCGATGAGGATGTTCGGGCGGATCTTTCAGGAGTGTATTATGGACAAATGGAAAAATGACTTTTTAATTTTTATCTTTTTAGTCAACGCCACTGCAGCATTGTTATAAAGTGGGTCATTCGGGAGTCGAGCCAGAGAAACGACCTTTTTTTAGCCAAGACGACATAGTCTTTTCTATTCCCGTAAACATACTATTGTAATTTGTATAGATTGTCCTTCTTTCCAGATCCCAAAATATGGTAACCCTAGGCAAGGGCATATTTTATCCCCCGGCTACGCCTATGATGACAGCATACGACTAACAACAAATAAGATCATTTCGATTTTATGAAAGCTGGAAGTTAATGCTGAATTAACCAAGTCTACCGGCAGGGTCCTACGTCATATGCCGCTCAAACGGGTATGCTTAAACAAGCAAGGACTGAAGTGTATTTGATGAGTGCAATCGTTCTGATGAAAACTGGGAGATGCAGACTCTTTATAATGGTAACAAATTATAATCTGAAAGAAAGACTTCGGGCTAGATATTTTAAGTTGTCGAATATGACAAGTATTCGTACAAGAAAAGTCCACGTCTTCGTGAGATTTCAAAAACGACGCATATTTACCTATGCTAATATTTCAACCCTTTAAATTTCCACCTCGCAACTAATTTCATGCGCATAATTGCTTGACTACTCAACATGGGTGCTAATGACCACACCTCGGGAGCATTTCAATCGGTAGCCACGTCTCATATAAACGTGACGATGATTCCCAAACTTGTTCAAACAATTTATGAAATATTTAATATTTAGTACTCTACAGACGTGAGACACATGCTGACAGGGATGGTGTATAATAGTTAAAGGAAAACTACAAAAATGAAAATATAATGAATGGACAATGGACATTGACTTTTAGTTTTCATATTTCAATGATTTTCTGGTGCTGTTTTCCGTCATTTTATAGTCAAATTCATACATGTGATGGACCACGGTATACCTACAGTTTGATATCCACCGTGTTATCCACAGGATTCATTTTTAAAAGGCATTGATCGAAGCTGAGAAAATGGAAAATAATGGGACTTTGAAGCCATTGGAAGGATTATGCGTGTTACCCCTACACCAAAAACTATATGCATCGATGTAGCAACGAGTGGTCACACAAAAAGCAATTTACAGGATCGACTAAGATATCAGTATCGATAATGGATATGCATTTAGTCACTATACACATCGCCTTACCATTTAAGCGATTTGAAAGGACAGTATCAATATATACTTTTGCAGCAAGCATGCAATTTGCAGCAAGTAATAAAAATAGAACATATTGGAGACATCTTACGCTGTTATCCAGCAAGTTGACTTGAAGCTATGTAATATGCATTAATACGGTATAGCGTCCTTAAAAATCGTTTTTACGTCATGAATTATTGATATATGGAATGAGCGTCAACCGAAAATAGCGTAACGTAATATCTGCGGTATCATATTAACGCGGTGAAATCCCCCGTTGTGCTCTCGTGAACCGCAAATGTTATAGAGACGCCAACACTGTAGGATGACTCCTGACTTGATTTTCAGTATATCGATACAGAAAGATTTGTATAAATGTCGAGTCGATTTCCAATCACTGAATATGAAATACTAACCCAATCTTCAACATCCTATGACATTTTCAGCTATAAGGGTATTAGATCACCCAGTGTGCGTGCTTTTAACGCGTAATCTGATACCTATTCCCGAAGCTTCGAATATCACCTATGCATATGAATAATAATCATTCGTAGTAGGAGTTGAGGCCCGTTCAAAACAGGTTGCAGAGAGTTGTGATCCTTCGAGAGCCGCGAAAAGCAGTGCCAATTAATTGTATATCAAGTTCATCCATCCCTTGAAGTAACTTGACCAACTGATATGACGCAATGCATCTCCCAGTATTTGTCCAATCCGTGGGTTTCTTGGGCGCCCCGCGTTTTTATCCACATGTTTTCCGCATCGCGTCTTTAGCTGTATGCGACGTTTTCGCAATCTTCGGCCTCACTATCTCCCGGTCTATTTTTACCTATATATATATATATATCATTATGCTTCGCGGAATGACAATAATCATGCAAATCACACACCCCTCCCGGTACTGTATAATTGCGACCACAGCACTATCCGAGTCATTTCCTAGTGTGCGCTAGCGCAGTGGTTCTCAGCCGACGGTCCGTGGCAAGTTTCCTGTCGGTCATCCAGATGTGATAATATTTTAAAGCTCAATTCCATTATGCAAGAAGTTGGGTGCTTTTTCCAATAATTAGAGATATATAACATCGAACGTTAAATATATTCAGAAGTGTGGAATATATTGTTTTGTATGATGTCACAATAGAGAGTTAGTGAGTGGTCTACTTTGGGCTTGCGTTACAATATGGTGCAAGTGTTAAAAATTAGCCTACAATTCGTTTCGGACAAGTTATATGTAAAAGCTACGGGTAATTTCAAACAAACTTTGTTAAATTATGGCAGCATAATAGAGGTTATAGCAAATAGCAAAGTCGCATTTCTTTCAAAGGATACCGAACCATCACCATCACGTTAGCGGTCTTTAAAATCACTTCGCGAGCTTCGCCTAGCAGAAACATTAATAGAACCCCGTATAAATATCAAGTATAAAAAAGACATTAAATGAAGTTCCAATATTATATTTAAACTGCACGCATTTATCATAATTAACTTTAGTGGGAATTTCGGTTTTTGAAGTTTCACCGATTCTCAGCATTTGTCTTGACGTTTTACGGGTTCGCGAGGTCAAAAAGCTTGAAAACCACTACACTAGTGTACGGTACACATCCTTTCACATGAATCCGCGATTTGCAAGTGTGTCCTATATCTCTCTCTGTCGTTTTCGGAGCCCATGAGTTCAAAGTGCAAGTTCAAGTGCAAAAGATCTGAATATGAAACTAGAAATTCCGTTGGAATACAGAAGAACCAACTCCATTGTTTTTAACAAATTACGCACACGACACGCTTGTTAAAATGGGAACTAATCAGATAAAAATTGAAACCACACATACACTGGTAAAAATACGCCTTAACTGACAAGAAACTATGCGAATTGCGGGGCGATGAGAGCGCTTAGTTGCCGCAAATGTCAAACATTCATGATGCGCAAAACCGCTAAACCGATATCACACCGATCTGTACTGTATGTGGCTCTAGCATAGGGAATCGGTTTCATGCTCCTTCTTCAGCACTTACGCAATCAGATTGCGTGTAAACTTTCAAACCTGTGCAATGTGAATTCACATTACATACGCCCGTATGGCTTCGTAGCAATGCGTGAACCTCCCATCGCAGACGGTGACACACCCGCAGTATTGGTGACGTCGATTAACAGCCTTCGAACATTCTGTATTCGTCTGCTCGTTCTGAATTCCTTTTCATGCGCCGAAAGTACGAGTCATAAATATTCACAGTTAAGCATTGTTATCACTTTACATGCGGTAATGAAGTCGCGTTTCTGTCGCGCGTTGCAACATGTTGCAGGATTATCTTCACGTGATCAGTCACCTTCGTATATCTACTATATAGTTTTAAGCTCCATGCTCCCACTCGCAAATTGGGCTCAATCTATATCTTAAAGTATATATCGCGATTTAATAAGAGAGCTATTTCTACCAAGCCTCCACAGAATAAGCAGTTTCCTCTCACTGATATCAGTATCCGCAATGTTTGCTTTAAATGGATTTTGTTTTAAATGCAACCCTATAGTTGTAACGCAACCTCAGTGGTTATGTTACTCGGGACAGCACTCTCATAATCGACATCACAGAGATAGTGAATTCAGAAGCACACGCACGATAGCGAGGCGATAAGCTGTGCAGTGAGCAACTCAATGAATTTAATAAACACTGAAAATATTCCCAGGATTTGCTGAATAAATGAGTTCATAACACTTGCCGGTACACCACATGCACCATGCGTTAACACACACCTGATCAATGATCATGTAAACATGATTTAAATCAAATGCTAACACGCACCCGACGCCGCATATAGCCGAAAATGTGCTATCAGCCTCAACAAAAAGGCGCTTGTTATGAGTTCAGATTGACTGGCTCCTCTTAGCACGGTAGTTGTGGTCGATTGGAGTAAACGCTCGTGGCAGTATAGTCGCGGAACGGCAGTGAGCGCTCATACTGTTCGCTGCCCAATCAGATGTAGTAGGAACTAAGGAACAACGAATATTGCCCGTTAGCAACGACGCCTCAGTTTAGAACTTCAACGATTGAAGTAAAACATTTCGGAAACACATGATTTGGAAGCGTGTATTTCCATTGTCTTGTCCAGGAAGACTGTATCTGCTTGAATTGGGATGAATTATACCAACTTACCTCACCATGCAGTAAAGCACATGGAGATGATAAAAATGACATCCGCAAAATTTGTGCAGGATAATCTGCCACTAATATTCATCCGCCGAATCGGGGCAATTTCTGTTTAATTTAAATGATGTGTAAAATGAAATTAGCGTTATTCAACAACTCGCTTATTCTTCCGCATTTTTTTGTTTTTATTTACTTTTGTTCCAATGATTAGAATTTTTAGTATATATGGTCCGCTGTATAGACGCAACAAAATTGTCGTGGGCTGTATCACGTTGTGCAGAATTACAATACTAGATACCATGGCTTTCATTTAGTTGAAACTCTATCTATACATCCACCGGATAGTAATTTGATTCGACTTAACGCACTATATAATATTTTTTCATTCCCACCTGCACTTTCTCGTATAGGTACTAATCGACAACTCTTCGTCGAAAGTATATTCAAACCACGTAGCCGTGTAGAGGATGTAAGTTGAACGAAGTTATAAGGAATGACAGGCATTTTAGCGGGGTTCCGAATCGTGTTAAAGCCGTGTAACCAGGATAGGCATGCATTGTTTGGAAAGTAACTATATTGTCCTAAAGGTAAAAATAACTTGAAGTACTGTGAGACAAACAGAAATTGACTTCGTGACGCATATCTCGATACGTTCGCATGGCTCGCAATGGTACAGATGGCACTATCCTTTCTACGACCTTTTGTAGCGCGCACTATCGACAAACCAACCGCATGATCTACCAAGTTATTGACTGACAAGAACGAGTTTCCGCGCCACGAAAATTTGGTTCCAGTTTCGCTTCATATGAGTCCTACTCGTGCACAGATAGATTGATTTGTTTGTTTATTCTAGGTTATATTTAGACATTTCCCATCACAACCAATAGTCATATTTGTCGACGATTTACACCTCTCGAATAAAGGGCAAGCGTAAATCTCAACAGAAAAGGTTAGGATATCGAGTTTGGAATTGAATGTGATTGGCTTGACGCAACCCAGTGCAGGACCAGCACCTGCCGGTCTCAGAACCGACTTCTTAGAACAGGGGTGCCTAGTATACGTCGATCGTGATCTCCAGATAAACCGGGAAGGTAAGTCCGGTAGATCCTCCATACCAACCCGGTTCAGGCCTCGATTCAAGTCAAGCGCCCAGCATAATGGGGCTGGCGCATATGTCATCCATTTCCATTTTGGTCAAAATATAGTAACGGCTTTCAAACATGTGAAATTTGATATGACTTCAGGAATCATTAGAAGTTAGAAATACATATAAACGTAATGCGTGTTGTTTATTGACACTTCGTCGGAGAAGTCAATACGTTCTCGAAGCCGATTGAGAAACCAAATAGTGACAGTAAGTAGCATATCCACCGGTAAAATTCGGCGCACGTATTTCCGCGAGTAGCAGACTGAAACATATTTTCGGCTTTCTAGTTGGCAACATCGCACGACAACGATAGCCTTTCTGAATAATTATCCAGGATTTCATGCCCCATGAACGGCCGTCATTTGACCTGACCAGCCTAGCGTATTTGCCAGCGGGGTTACGAATAATTCTTGCGTTCAATTTGCGTTTCGACATTCTCATCCATGCCAACAAGACATTCTCGCTGTGTGGGTAAATTTGTGTTTGTTTAAGACTCACGACGGTGCGGATAATGCCGGCACAGCTTTCCTAAACAACTCCGCCACTCGCCTTTAACAGACAGTGAAGACTTTGCAATCGGCTTAAAAGGTTGCGGCGTTTTATTTCTACAAAGGATGGGGGCTTACGAAACTTGGTTGCCAAGGGGCATGTGATGACTCTCATGTATAGCAAGTTTGTTTCAGTTCGGGTTTTGATGCGGATACGAACACCACTAATTCTTTTTTTAATCGTTGCCGTAAACATGCCCATTTGCTACCGACATTCGGATGTTTCGGTGTGCGTGAAAATTCCGCGGGGGAAAGACATTTCGCTGGCATGTCTGATCGCCTTGATGTACGTCATCAGTGCCCTGTCGGGTCGACATTTATATCCGATCAATTTTTTAATGAATTCTCATTGCTCAGTTGATGCAGTTTTGGTATAAGTAACTCGTTGTTTGGATATTTTCGTGTCAGGCTTTGTATGCAGTGCGTGGGATCAACAAGCGAATGTCATGTTGGGTTTCGAGTTCATTATTTTTTTCTTCAACATAAAGATTGGGATTACAATTTCCAATGCAACTAAATAAATCCTCTATTCAGGTTTGATCGACTCTCTTTGCAAAGGAACTATAGATCTCGCTTTGCCTAATGCCTATGCGCAACCATAAAGGAAGGTTGCAAACATATTTGATCATTTTCGATTGCAGCAAGTTATTTTTCACGTCCAGAGCATAATTGCGGTCAAATGTCTGGCGTAATCACAAAGGCAATAAATTCATATATGTCATGATTTATACTATCCATCGAATAGGAAACGTTTGCTTGAAATTAAATCTTCACCGACAGAAAGATGTCGAGCTGAGGGATTCAATTATGATTGTTGCATTTCAACTGATGTTCCGTTTCGATAACTATACCTTTCCAGTCGTACATTGTACTAAATATCACGGGCAGAAAATGCAAGTTTATTACATCCCTATCATCTTAATCAAAAATCGAAAAGTGTCACCAATTTGTTTTAATTACTTAATTAACTAACTATAACTTCAGGAGATTGTTATTATTGTAGCCTATATAATTAGAAAACCGATCACTGTAATTGTAATCGAATGTTTAACACCATCAAATGGGTTCCACATTCCTTGGTACAAATGTAAACATTACGCAGTTATTTGTATAATCTGCCTTAAAAATGAAAGAGCAGCTTACTTTGCTCACTCTATTAATCGCCTGATCCGGTAACGCAATGATGCATTTAATATTTTAGCGAAACTACGTTTCATTCCGCAGTCTTGTGTAAAAATCCCTGATTTATACTTGAGCTCCACCGGCATTATTTGCTGCAGTTTCAATGTTATGAGGAAAACATTTCGAAATGTCCTGGAGTTTCTCAATCAGCAACCTATTCCTATGTCATACTGGAGGCAGTTTTAATGATAAGTTGATATACAAATACGCATATCGATTTCGACGGACTCGAAACCATTTCGGATAATTTTGGTATCATTACCATGTTTATTATATAGCATAATGGGTTTCAATACGGTTGTATGCTATCTGACACATTACCAAATCGGTATAGTTTGCTATGTTTTACCTCGAAGGTACGCTATCGGAAATTTGGCTAACGCGAACTCGACGAAACACGAACGTATAGGTTTTATAACCGAGCACATAATTGCCCGCATTATGACAGACTGAAACGCAAACACGTTGATATTAAAGTGTATGTAGTGTACAACGTTCGGAGTTTGGTATCGTCACATGTTCAGTAATGTTTAATTCTCGTTTTGATTACTGAGCTGCCGACTCATAACACAACCCATAGTGCCGCAACACCAATGGGCTAAATGGCAGTGGTTCTCAGCCTTCTTGACCTCGCGGCACCCCCAAAAAGGATTAATAGTTCGCTCCCATACAACATTTTGAATATCCCGAGTGAGAGGGTTCGGAAGTTGCTAACTAAATATTTCACCAATCCGGATGTTCGTGCCTTATAGTGCTGACCCTGATTACAAAAAGGTAATCACTGCCAGCCCTGCATTAATATCCAATTGGAGTGTATTCATTCGTGAAGTTTTATAGCCATCAGCACCATAAAGGATACCTAGGATTTGGACGTTGTCGATTTTTGTTGTATGTCGACAGTACATCAGGCCAAACGGTACCCCGGTAGAGAAACACTACGTTCGAGGTTAGTTTGTGGTGGTAACGGCACATTAACCGAAATTCCTTGGTGTGACCTGTACAAGTTATGAACCCATCTCTCTCAGTTCGAAATAAAATGATTTCAACGCAATCAAGCAGCTTTTAAACTTCGCCCCGTCTTGGCTGCGGTGATTCAAGTAAAAAATTCAGGGGAATTACGAAAGAACTGATGATGATGATTAAATTTATTCTAGAATATTCGCAACAAGCTATATACAAAGTCGCGCAGTATTGCTGTGGCGAAATCCAGTGTGCCAAAACTGGTGATCAAGTTTGGGCAAAATTTGCTTCTGGCGATATGGCTGACACGGTAGATAGCGGAGAATAGGATTCTAGGAAATTATCGAAGTCACACGGACCATTTGACTCCCATAGAGACGAATCGCCAATGTCAGTGTCCGTCAGATAAGCTAGTTTCATTGCCTCATACGCGTTTGCTCCTTCGCTGCGATCATGCAGCAACGCTACTGCCACTTCGGCGGCTTCTCTTGAATTGCAGCCATCCATAAAATACTTGACCGGCAAACGCGTTCAGAAACCGACATCTCAGGGGAGCTTGGATGAGTTTCCCGATCTCTGACTCAGCCGTTAACATATCTGCATGTTTTGGATAGCTATATTGAATATTACAATAGGATATGTTTAATATATTACACGTAAAATGAGTATTGCAACCCTAAAAGCATAAATGATCGATTATAGTTCGAGAAAAATGTTATATCCATTGTTCGGCACCCGACACGACTGGTAAAGATGCAATACGATCGCTTTGCACTTGAATTCACTCGGTTAAAGTATATAAGGCGACATATATACTGTGATCACCAATACTGCGGTTATCCGTTTATCCATTATGCGTTCTTATGTAACTCCGGAATCCACAAGTTATCAATGAATCGCACGCGCAGGTGTATGTGTTTTCATATAGGAAAATCCATTTTCCATCGAGAGTGAACAAATGATAGAGCAATATAGAGTTTATTAGAATATTTCCTTAACGTGGCTTCAAGCCCTCCATTTGTTTCTATACCTACCATACAAAATATTGGTTTTATGCACACATCAAACATAGTGGTGTTTTTCTAAATCATACTAGAACATCGACATCGTCTGTATTCACGAGATTGCTAGATAAAAATTCATTACGACGCTTACGTTTATACGATTTTTTACAGAGCAATCGATTGTATACATGCTAAAATGAACTACTATTAAGATTACTAGAAAATGCAGTAATCATCGTAACCGGTTACGATTGCAAATCACGACTATAAATAAATGTCCAGAATGAAACAGTAGATGTGTAAAACTATCGAATTCAAAAATGTAAAAGTAATGGTGGAAATATATTGAATTTATTCTACAATTTTGACACCCGCAATGAACATGTGATATTAGTTTTGACCTGCCCCCATATATCCCAGTTTAACAGGTGTGTTTAGTAAAGGGACAAAATTACTGGTATATTTTGGGTAAATTTACGACTATATTTCATCAAGACCAAGTTTATTAATATCGGAGTATTCAAATTCTTAATATTTCGGACGACTCCTACCCGCATCCGGCACCAGTCCTTCTATGTCCGGGTTAGACGATGAAAACCAATATAAATCTCCGTTCCTCGGTTACCTGAGCACGCAAGGTGAAATAAGGTATAGGTATAACCCATCATGCAGTGGTTCTCACTCAACCGGTGTTCCGTTCCTATTGGAATGCACAGGGGAGCCGCGAGAAAGAACGGTCAATATCAGGGCTGTAATTTATTCAGATTTATTCAACTTCTAGCTTTCTTCGCGTTTCGAGCTATTCAGTATGACTTCTATTTTTAAATAAAATTTAATATGAATAGCGAATACCACTCACTGCCAAAAAATGAATATACGCATCATCTGCAGAAATTAGTCTACACTCTACAGTCTACACATAATTTGGACTTGAAGGAATGGTCTACCTGTTTGCGCAATTGTTGGAAAACGATATATTCATACCATCACTTAATATCGCTGAGATGCTTTAGTCTTGGCAAGGGCACTTTGCAACTGCAAATGCATCGGCATTTCAGCGTACGGGTAGTCTTGACCGTTTGACCTGAACAATGCTTGAGATGTACGTACATTGTACAATTACGGGCCTTGGAAGTCCCCGGCTCTACCGGTACATATGGTCATGCGGGCTGCGAGAAGATAAAATATTAATATTATTACATTTACATGTGCCAATGTTATTGGCCAAATCTTTCATTGACTTTAAAAAATTTTCACGCTTCCCTTGAGGCCACAACTAGAAAACGAATACGAAGTAAGCTGATAAAAGGCGCTCGCTACTGTTACAGCTTGTTCGTGAATGGCTATACGTGAGCAGATTGAGCACCGAGCAGTGTGCGTGTTGCCAAATGGTACGTATAAAGATTTGTAACGAACTGGGCAGTGGGCCGTATGATAAGGGGGTCTGGCGGGTTTCACGCCTAAGAATTGTGTTATGTATCTTGCGGGCGCTCAGAACCAACATTTTGGTGTGTGACGAGGTATCGGTGGGCCCGCGCAGCGCTAAGGTGCCGCGAGGTCAAATAGTTTGAAAACCACTGGTAAATCCCATGTATGTGCACGTATATGTTCATAATATATGAATCAGGGCAATTGTTACATGTTTTTATAAATTGTATGCTATCTTACAGTTTCGAAGTATTGCCACCGATGTTACACAAGTTAAATTGAAAATATTGTTTGCACAAAATTTGGCCATCTGTATAACATAAAGTTACAGCTACACGGCATTGCAGGTCCACAAATTGACATTAAAAGGTGCGTGTTTACTCCTTGGCGATTCATATTAGACATGTGTTTTTCTTAAAGCACAACTTTCAAAATTGTTAAACGCACCTCGCACGGCTCTGCGGAAACGCGGTGACGGGTGGCAAATAATATAACTACAAGATTATTGTCGGCAACGAGACACACGATATGCGCCATATGTGGCTACTGGATAGTGGTTATTCCACTCATAAACAATGCATGTACGACGTACGTGCGTTCATTTAATATTTTCGAGATACTCAAAACTCTTGATGTATAGGAACTATCAAAACAGGGATTTGCGTATCAAGGGTGGTCGAAACCTATAACAGCTACTTTGATGAGATAGCGCGAGTCGCGTAACCTAATTGAAGGATCGGTTTTAAGTATGATACGGACGTTGCTGACCAGCAATGCCTAAATTCTATATACAAAGGATTAGACGTCGACCCTCTATATTTTTCGCCTCATAAACATGATTTATTGTCAACGACAACTATTCAGACAAGAATTTACGTGTATTTACCCCTCACATTGACTGTGCCCATATAGCAGGGAACGGGTGTTTGAAGGTCTTCTATAATCCACAGACAAATGTTTGCTTTGCAAATTTCCACGTTTGAAACATTCGACGCCTCTTTCGACGATCTTTTCCCCCAAACGAATTGGGTAGACCTGTTATACGGAGTGGATTACTAGTTTTTTCTCAGCCTTGGAGCGTAGGACAGCATCACTAGTCCGAAAATCTCTTCACGTAAAAGTTCACGGCGATTAATTGCTTGTGCACGTGCCTTTTCGGCGATCAGCTGTAAAGCAAGGAGGTTGTTGTTGTTGTTGTTTTTATTAACTCATATAATTGGCGCTTGCAACTCGTGGTTATTTGCGCCCACACAGTAAATTTCATACATTTCATAATGGCATGTCTTCTTGAACTTGAGTCTTTTTTTCGGCTCATTTGCTGCCTCCTTTCATGAGTTCGGCTCTCTCTTCGTCTGGGCTTTTCAATGCGCTGTATTACAGCGGGATCGGCGATGAGGAGCCCAGATAAACCTCCGACACATAGAAACATGGCAGAGCCGACACTCGAACCATCAACCATCGATGTCGTGACTGCAGTGTTTAACCAACTGCGCCACTCGCTTCCCCAAAAGCAAGGAGGTATTTTTCGATTTGGGGCGGACTTCGGCCTATTGCGATCCGATTCGCAACAACGCGAGAACGGCGAAACAAAACAAGGTTGCGGAGACTTTGAAAGGTATGCGACGCATTATAAGAAATTTGAAGCGGCTGGGTACATCGAAATCAAGACACTACGAACAAGTTCAATTCACGGCTGCTGAATTGATCGCACACATGCCGCCATTTTACAAGACCTGCGAGTAGCGCCGGCACAATGATCCGAGTCGTTTATTATCAAATTGTAATGATTCGAGTAGGGTAGTGCGGGACGATTTGTTCGAGTAATACTGAAATTATACGCCCCCTACACCCCCCACCACCAAGTGTTATATCTTCAACGAGAATTAAATAGTTACGATATCTTTTCCCCCAACATGGAAGCCTTGAAATCTCGACTGATCGCATCATAGCATTCAACCAAAACATCACGATTCCTATACGAAGCTAGGCACATTAGCAGAAATGACATTTCTGTGAAGCCGAGACCAACCCACAGCATTGTCACAAAGTCCAATGAAGTATATGTGTGATCGAAAAGTAATAAAATTATCTTTATGTGGTTTAGAACTGACAATAATTTATTTGTAATCGCATATATGGTACATAGTTGAACTTGCCTTTATCATCCATACTCGTATATGACGAAATGACGAGTGATACTCAAATACTTGACTCGACTCAAAGCTCGATTTGTAATCGAATTATACTCAGGTACTCAGCCCAACGCTACCCGCAAAGAGGTCAAAGCCTGTATAGGTTTAATTTCCAGTCAGCCAAAACACAAGATTCAAGCTATATATGACACGGATCGTTCGAAAATATTTCGAGCTTAACTATCGATCGACAAATTTTCTGGTCCTACTCCGATCCTGTTTTTTAGAGCTCTATGGTCCGACTTCGGTCCGACCCCTAAGGCGGATTCACGAAATGACGGTGATCCGGTCCGAAAAACTACGATATTAATTATATACTGACAGGATGCCTATTGAATATTGATTGAAACAATGCGAGCAGGAAAAGAAAAACTCAAAGATCAGGTCCAACCCTTATCTGAAGTAACTATGCCAACTTCGACTTGACATGTGGTTATTTCCGTGAACGTTTCACTTTAACTATATTGATTCGAGGGTGGAAAAGGGTAAGGCTGTCCTATTCTCAGTAAAAAGTAATGATGCGGCTCCGACCCGACTTCGACCGTATCAGAAAAAGTACTTATCCGGCACCGAACCGGTTCCGTCCAAAAATGAGAAAATCTGGTCGGATAGAATCGGGCTCCATTCAATGCGCCGTTCTAATGTGTTCTACAGTTTCCAAGCACAATATCAACCTTCGTTATCGGTCCCATACACAGCGCGATTCCACCACTGGTGGTACGTTTCAGATGTGTTTATAACTTACTTGTGATCACTCGATGACACCCATCATGCTCCCATGCTGATGTGACCCAGTGGAAAAAGGAAATGACCGGCTCTGATCCAATGTTGTATATAATCTGTGTTTTTCAAAAATATGCAAAATCTCTTTCTTTTCATGTACATTACAAAATACCGTAGAGCTTTATAGCATTTTTTGCACGGAAATGATTATGCATAGGTATATTCAACCGTTGAAAGTACAGCAAACAAGCAGACCCGTAATGAATTTGTAAATATGCACCTGTCTGCATGTACGAAACCTTACCATCCAGGGATTTATGTGAGTCCCGAAACCATACTCTCCAATTTCTAGCACCTTTCAATTATATATTGAGATTAATTTCTTTAGTTTAGTGATTGATGGCGGGCTGATGCATGCTTCCTGAAATATTTTTGAAATTTTATATGAAATATTCAGAAAAATGAACTCCGTGTAATGTGATATTTAGCTGAAATACTGTTTTGCGCATGGAAGAGAAACTGATAAGAGATAATATTTTACAACAGTATAGCAGAGATCCCATATCGAAAGCAGCGAGTGATGTATGCAGAAATCCACTTATCATAAGTACACCATTAGTAGTGCAAATAATAATTTCGTGTTTGGTGAATTGGTGACAGCTGTTAGGACAAATGTATTCCCTTAAAATATTTTTAGGGTTAAAGCAACATGCATGAGGGAATGGATATATTTATAGCTCAACTCATGTCTAAGCCATTTGATGTTACTGAATATCATACTCACTACGTTCAAGGAGCCAACTCTACCAGGTTGCGATTCCCAATAATGCGACATCACTTTCATCGCAATCCCATGACTATGTTGCTTATATCGACTATATGTGGTGTGGTATATATCGGCCTGCAAATTTGTAAACGATTTATTCTCATTTGTGTTTGGACCGAAAACAATAACAACATCGCGAGCTTTTGTGTATTAGGGTTCGGTACCGCAATACGAACGTTGAGTTTGGCACCTAATATGCTATGATAAGATTACTGCTTAATTTTAACACGCAATGTATCTATAAGATGGAACGTTATTGCAACCACGAAGGTGATTGTTTTATATTTCATATACGACTACCGTTACAATACCATGCGAAAGAATACCGTGCAATCGCTCACATTACAGCATGGAGTGACAAAACAGCACGCAGACTGCAGACTCAGTTCAGAGCCATTTCCCATTAGACATTTTTAGAGGGTTGCGGCAACGTTACGCCTTATCTAATAATCTCACAATTACGCGCAGATTCCGTGTAATTAGATAAGGATCAATTTTCACAATTGCCCCGCACGAATTTGAACTTTTGTTTCCTTTGCTTAATTATACCGCCGGGAATCTGACTGGTTTGAAAATATATAGGCAGATAACATCTTAATTGAAATGAGGTCTGGCTTACAATAGCATTACAGCGCAGGGTTCGTAATGATCAGTGTTTTTGGTCGTTAAGACACTGACGGCGGTGGCACGCACACGGCTTGTCGTGTTCAAACGCTACGCCTAACGCATTTTAACCTAATCAACGTCAGGTGAGATGTATGATGTGTTCCACCTTTTACTGTCGCCAAGGGTGACACGGGCACAATTAAAGTTAGCGCCCTCACCAGACGCCCTGCTTCATGCTCGTGCAATGCAACCCCAAATATGCGATGCGCGTTGTTTTTAACTGTATGCAAAGCATCCGTGACAGCAGTTCAAAAACAATGAACACTCCATCAGCCATTAATTATCTGGTAATCATCGAAATTTTGCGTATATATAGTTATATTGCCGGGAGCCGGCTCAACTGTGAACTCCGGACAAACCAGCAAATTCTGTGTGGATTACTCTACAAAAAGCTAACGGTTTGAGCGGCTGGTATTGATAGCGAGACAATGGCATATCGACGATTGTGTGTGGAAGCTTAGCGTATTTTTGGATGCGACATCGCATGCATTCGCAAAAGACATTCGTTCTTACAACATGAATAATCGCATAATGTACATACCAATCCACAAGTTCAAGAATGCTATAATTCTTTCATCCTGGACAATTTACAACACAGGCAATGTTTATCGGTATTGTAACGTATGCGGATTTGCGAACGCGTTGAAACGTCGGTTATGAACAATTTCACATGGAGTCACTGTGGTTATATTTGCGAACGATCCTCTATATTGCGCATCGCGCAAAACAAGTTGTATAATACATACATGGTTTACCGTTTACGGAAATTAAATAATAAGAGTCTGATCAGGCGTTGAGTTTTAGGTCGTTTCTGTTGATGCTTGGTATCTTACGAAACACGACGTGTTGTAAGAGGTGACTATTGGGAAAACACTAGGGATGGTGTGAACGTGAGGTTCACGTTCGCGTTCTGTGTGTGAACCTCGGAAATATAGAGGTTCGCGTTCACAACAGAACCTTGGTAGGCTCTGCACTGTGAACCTTTTTCATATATTACAATTTTCACTTCATTATGACATCTTTGGTTCGAATTTATTGCATTTTAACTGCGGGCCACTCTATGCATGGCGCTGGCACCATAAAAAAATCAACACAAAACGAGTATGCACCTTGACAATCTTAAAAATGTTACTTGCTTTGTAACAAAAGTGTGCTCGAAATATCCAGCTTTCCGTTTGTGAACATTTAGTGACTCTCTGCTTATTCAACCAATCGATGAGATTGATATCGTTTTTGATGTAACAAATCTAGCAGGCGTACGGGGTCAATCCTGACTTCATATGTTTGCTCTATCATAAAACCAAATCCGTGCGATCGAGGTGTTGACTGCAGCTGTATAACTTGTAGGATAGCCTAATATCGGTAGCAATACTCAGACGCCGAATACATTGTCCGGTCTGGCCAAGACCGTTAAGGTGTAAGCTAATATTCCCTGGTAAAGCGAAGGATAATATTGATTTTATGGAAGCATTATATCATTTGATTGCCTCAGTTGATACATTTAGCGACGTTTAAAACGCCAGTATGCACTTCAGCATTGTGGCATTATGGGGCCCGAGTCGTCGCTTGGTATCGTGTACATCAATATAGGCTATCACTTCATTGAAAGTTACGGTTGGAATCAGCAATATGACGTCACGTGACGTCATGAGGTTCACGTTCGCGTTCACACAGAACCTTTCAAAAAGGTTCGCGTTCACACGAACCTGAACCTTTCAGAGGTTCACACCATCCCTAGAAAACACCACAAGTGGATATATTATATATTGCTTGTCACTCTTTTTAGCTGTGCAATCTGCCATGTACAGTAACCTACCTGGAATATTGGATGCATAGGATTTCTTTAATAGGGCTGCAGTTGAGGTTGGCGTCTCCTGTCACAGTGCTTACATGATTTATCAATAGCCTTCTCACCATCACTGTCTTAGTGGGTTGTTATGAAGATATGTCATAGGGTGAGATGGATTCTGTACCACCCCATCAGTGAGCAAAAAGTTGGTACAAAATTCACCTCGCCCCATTGATATGGCCTCATTTGCGTGGGACTGTGGGTATATTTGACTAATTTTTACCAACTATGGTTATAATTACGTTCCCAAAATCGCAGCTAAGTTGTTTCGCATGCCACACAATTTATGTCGAAAATCTGGAATGCCTACTATATATCCACCCACATCATTTATACAGTGTCCACTGTCCAGCCTCTACGTTAATTGTCGTTTGGACGAGGCACCGTAAATACCAATCAACGAAAAACCATTTGCTTTGGGTATTACGCTTGAAGTTCGGTGTTTAAGTATGCACGATTCCCTACCATTCCATTGCATTAAATATATTATGCGTGGGTAACGTCGTAGTTCTCTGCATATCTATGAAAATCTCTGGTAAAGTTGCTTCATCACCAGTCTGCCGTAGAGTGAAAGTTCATAGGCCTGCATAACGTATCAAACACCGTACGTCGTGAGTTTTGGCGCTTCATATGCGACAGTTTCGGAGTGTCACGCTCAATTTATTTCATTATCTTAATATTCTACACGGTTTACTTGACGCTGACTTTCCATCGACGGAATATGTGCCCAGTAGCCAATACTTTTGTCAGAACCGATATATATTAGGTCTGAACTATTTAGGTGTCTGGTGGTTCCGAGGTCATCGACAAGCAATGTCGCTACTGACGCATGATTTAAATAACTCATTGACGCATCCGCCTGCAAACCCTGTTCAAAAGTGCTTTGATAATACGATTATACTACTAAACACAGCGGCAGAATAGACCGACTCTAACCGAACCGGAGCCCTTATATTCCCGTCAGTCACGGAACAGTACGCGGTTGTTATATACCTCCAAATACCTCCTCGACATAAAAAGCCCTCTGTTTGATCGGGAGAGATATCGCACAAAAACTTGAATATTTTGATTGTATTTTTCGACAGTTCCCACGCGAGGAAATTCATAAAAATAAAAATGAAACTCTTGCATATATAAATACATAGATAAGAACGCAATAAATTAGAACAGCATTAAAATATCGAACAGTAAACTTTAAATGTGCAAATAAAACAAGATTATGAACTATAGCGCTCGTATTGATACCATTCGGCGACGGCGCTTAATACCAGTGATTAAACCTGTCGCAACGACAACCGTATCCATCCAAACATATAAATACCGATGAGAATGCCTTGAAAAGCAATACAAGGCGCGCACCAATCGGCAATCTGGCTGATCCAGAAATGTCATCCGGATAAGCAGATTTAGTCTGCGTTATTTTTGCGAATCTTGAGCACCGACATATTCGCATTCCGGAATGTGCCCAGCATAGCGCGTTAATGAAACACAAGTGTTGAACAAGAAAATAGATGAAGTGTGCAAATATGAGTGAGGCACGGAGTTATACGCACAGTATGGCACCATAAAGAGTTGAAACCGGGAATATTTTGCTGCTGTGGTCGCCGTTACAATGGCCTGCACGCTGTGTTCGTTCCTTTGCATTTTGAACATGAACAGCTCTTTATGATGGCGATAACGTGTCTGCTATCCACTCCCGGGTTGCATCGCTGCAGGTTAATAGTCCGGTATTCGACTTTCTTCGGTCTGCACACTCTGTGGTTCTTTTTTACGTACGGTGGGTGCACGTCGGGTATCTCCCACGTTTCGCACATGCCCGCGCATATCCCCGTGTAGATGTAATTCGTCCGGCATCCCGGTTTTGTAACAGGTACCCACTGTCCTTTAACCTGGCATTGCCCGCATTCTAATTCTTTCGCTATTGCGTTGCCCGTGAACGATCTTTTAGGCACGATCGTCCTTCTTCTCATGCTTAGACGCCGGGAGTTTCCTCCTCGCCGATGCCGCTTCAAATCGTGAAGAAATTCGCGAAATTCAAGGTACTCCTTAGAGATGGCCGGTCTGCGAAGGCGGTCGACGCGGCTAGAAATATCGAACATATCGGCTGTGGCGACGCCTCCCCTCTTTAGATCAAAATCTTTTGATATTAAATCCACGCCTCTCATCTTTCGCGACGAAGTAGAAACGGAGCACTCGGCCGGTACGGTGAAAATTGAAATGTAACAAATCGCCATCGCCAGTGCGGGTATGCTGCAGGACACTTTTCGTCGGATTACATCCAGATTTTTGCAGCATACGTTTCGTGCGGCAGACGCTATTGACGCGGTCTGCATTTTACAACTTGGTTGTACTGTAATCTCCATCAATGTCGATTTAACTCTCGGTTTTTCTCGCTCGGATATATCCGTCTCAAATATACGACTGTTCCAGATTTCAATGTGACAACTGAAAGTCGCGCCCCTCTTATATAGATTTGGAAAGAGTGCGAAAAAATTCCCGTTCCGTATTAGTCACTGACTGCTCGTTAACCCAAGGCTGACGGGGAAACAAAACACGGCAATCCTGTTTCTTTTACCGAAACTCGCTTCTTTTTTTCTTTATCGACTTATTAAAAGGAAACAGTCACAGATTGAGCTACTTCGGTGCCGTGCGAGCGCCCTCCTGAGCCTGCAAATTCCAGAGTCTTCCGGATCACTTCACCGCCGCGGTCTAGACCGCATTTCAAACGCGCCGCGTTAAGCCACAAGGCGGAGGCAGCCGATGTTTTGAATCGGCGCCGTGCGATCTATATCAAAGATTAATTGATGAAATTTCACTTATCTCTCTACATCATATCTTAATTTGATCGATAAAGATCGCTCATACAGAGTTATCGCATTTTGAGTTTTCATACCCCGAGAAGGTAGGTAGACTTCCTTTGGTCAATCCACACGCTATTGGGATGATGAAAAATAGTAGTAATTGGATTTCCACTCTCGTGACTCTCGTAGATGCGATATTCTACCCGGACTTCAAATTAGGTTTACTGCTTTGCCATCATTTTTTCTGATCAAAGATATTGACGTAACCGATGACGGAGGCTTCAAGTCATATCTGATGAGTAGCGAAATGTTGAGTGTATCACACTTACTCCTAACGATTTATTCGCACACCATTCTAAAAGCTTGCACGCAGAGACGTTTGTCTATGCGTGAATAGCTTTCTTAACCGCCAAACTGCGAAACACAACGATATATTTAGGTCAATTTGGTGATTATCGTTAAATTAGATGACACGCTACTCGGGATGACCCCGGTTCATTGTAAATATGCTAGTGTCTTGGGTGTGGCGTGAATAAAATTCGAAATATAGTCAACATATCAACAGTTTATACTCGCGATTACATCTACCACGACAAATCTCCCCTCCAGTAGGCCTACATAAAAAAGTCGCAGACCTGCCTTTGTATAGGAAAAATGAGAATTCGCTATCTGTTGCGGAACAAGTGATTTGTAACTTCGTATGGCGTTTCATGTAATCATACATTGGAACACTGGCGGCGAGCATTTACCAAACTACTTTTTTATCGCTAGGAACTAGAGTTAATTTCAAACTTGCTGCTTGTAGTACAATTTAGAAAACAGTTACTTCGACTTCTGCGCAAGTATACTTGGAATGGCATTTGTTTTGCGCCACATAAAATGCTACAGAGTTTTTCTGTGGTCAGCTTTTGTTGCGCAATGATACATAATTTAGGCACGTCACAATTTACGTAAGAAGAGAGATGTTCAAATTTTGTCACTCTCCGACCGTACTGCAACTGCAGTACTGCAGTGCACTGAAATGCCCATAGATGCAAAGTGAGCTGAGCTGCAAGTAGCCTAGGCACGCGGTAGCAAAGACCACGATCAGGACACATGGAAGTGAGAGCGACTGAAGAATGACCGCGAGAGAAATTGAAAGACGTCCACGAGCGAGAGTACAATGACCGACCAATGAAAATTACGAAATTCGTGTCGTGGAGCAGAAGGCCTAAAAGGCGATACCACTGTCTCGTGAACATTTATACATACATACCAGAGATGAGCGGATTTGAAATTTCTATGTCCTAATCCAATCCAAATCCGAACCTTCAAATCCAAATCCAAATCCTAATCCAAAACTTTTTCATATTCAAGTCCATGTCCAATCCTAATCCGATTCCAACTGGAAATTCAGAAAAAATACTAATTTATGCAGTGGAGGGATTCGAAAATTTTCCTTCACAACCAACGATTCACTTGATTCAAGATAACTTAGTAACCATAAGTACATTAATAACTGATCTGAATAAAGTTTGTCGCGATTCGCCACACGACATTTCAATCTCCCAGAAAATAGGTAAATCCAATCCAAATCCTAATCCGTTCTGAAAAAAATGTCTAATCCAAATCCAATCCATATCCGACAAAATTTCACAAATCCTGTTTTTTCAAAACCTAATCCTAATCCATGCTCATCTCTGATACATACATAACTTGCCCAATCAATGGGGCAGGATTTTCTTGTATCGGTTAATTTCAGATAGCAATGTTATCTATTTGCAACTAAACGTTTGTGTACAGGAAACCGATACATATCTCCACAGTCCAGACTCTTAGAACTAGATAACTGACGCCTGGACGACGTCAAATTGGACTGCGTCTTACATCGTGTCTTGATGAAACCATGTAGGCTGATTGCAATAAATAGTGTGGAAATCCGCCTAATATTACGGCGTTTAAAATAGATGACTGGGATATATTATACTTTCAAGTTACCTTGACAAGGCCACATAATGACCAACCTGTCTTCTTAGCTTATTTTATATGAAGCCAATATCCCACATTTTATTCCCATAAGACCTATAACTTTACAAGACGGTACTGTCATAGTTTGTTGATTAGGGTTGCATTTAAAATGAAAATCAATTTAAAACAAACTTGTTTCAAACAAGGCCCTAATTTAAAACATGTTTTCATTGTTGTTTTTTAAGCCATGACGTCACAACGTGTTCAATGTTGGTGCAAACGGCCCATTGTCTACCAATGAAGAGTTCAATGCCCTTTAAGCGTTACAGAGCCGCTGTGGATCACAAGCCCAAACCTATTTTGATAATCCATGTGTTAAATGTTTCCTGAGTAAAGGTTTCTTCGATTCATGCCAATGATCGGTGCTACAATGATTACAGTAAGGTTACTATATGATGATCATGTACAACAGTTTTGGCTCATGCTTGCGATAACTTATCGTTAAGTTATCGTAGGCCCCGGTAAAAGCAATCAAGCTTCTTTATTGTTGTTGTTTGTGGTATTCACGGTGTTTGTTGACTACTGTTGCCATTGGTCATTTACACCAGGCCGATATTCCTTACTTTTGATTCCGTATCTGCCGGCCTGTGTAACGGCCCACTTCGGAGTTTTGTAACACACCGCTTACGCGGATGTGAGGGCGAGTTTCTAATTCAAGTTTCTAAACCAGGGGGAGGGGGGTAACCTGTGGCCGTAGAAGGAGATTTGTGCGGCCGTGGACACGTAATTCAATTAGTATGTGTTGGCGGCCGTGGACAATGTGGACATGCAAATTTAATTTATGAATTGACTCCCGAATTTTTGAGAGATTTTAATTAAAATCTTGATATTTTATTCGCGCCATGCCTTCATTTTTCGATTTTAATATAGTATCGCCCTTTGCAATCTAAGCACCATAGAACAGATGTGAACAGCAGAGGAAAATAATGCGCCCACTCCCCCGTGAATATCAAAAAGGTTGGCCACCCCTGTTCTAAACCTAAGTGTCCAACGAAGGTGTCACAAACAGCTTCTTGAATATCCTTATCCGCCTAATCTAGTTATCTGTGTTGTAATCGAAATAGCTGCTATAGCGCTACCCAGAATAGAATATAGCTAGATCAAGGTCCATGCAACTACATTTAAAACAGGGGTACGCAACTATTTTCAATGGCGGGTTGGAATGGAATATTGAGGCGGGTCAACAGTAGGGTTGCCATATTTTGGAATAGGGAATGGAGGACCCTTTTATCAAATCATAAAAGTTAGTTTACCGAAATTGTAAACAGCTGATTTTAAAATATTTACTAGAAATCTTGTTGCGTTGACTAAAAATAAAAAATAAAAAAGGTCATCACTTTGCCTCGACTCCCGAATTTCCCACTTTTTACGATACTTCTGTGGTGTTGACCAAGAAAAAAGTTCATCACTTCGACTCGACTCCCGAATTATCCGCATTTTACGATACTTTTGTGGTGTTGACAAAAAAAGGTCATCATTAGGGCGATTTGTTTGACCCAAAAAACGGAAGATTGTGACCAAAATAATCAAAACTTTGACACTTTGGCACTCTAATAGCCGGCTGGACTCGAAGCTCAATGTTCTACTTAGAATTGAATCATTCATGTACTGGGTTTTGCTCAGCCCGAATTATCAACGGGAATTATGGTATCGAATCTCGATACTTTTTCGCCAGCGTTGTTGTTGTCGTCGTTTTTTTGTGATATTCCTGGTGTTTGCTGGCTACTATGGTCATTTACACGATTCAATTTTCTTCATTTTTATTCCGTAGATTCCAACTTGTAGCACGGTCGACTTCTAGGCTTTTATAAGACACCCCTTAAACGGATGAGATGGCGAGGAGAAGCCTAGATTCTGGAGTCGACCTCGGTCGGACTCGAAGTTGCAACCCATTGGTGTTGCAGCTGTGGATTATACCACTACGCTATCTCGCCGCCGGGCTAGCCAACGTAGAAGCCTTGAAACGTCTATTGCTCGTATAACAACATCCAAAACATGTAGTACAAACTGCCCACGTTAGTGGAAATACAAATTATCTGGAGTCATGATCAACCCACAGTATTGTCACAAAGTGTAATAAAACAGGTATGGACGAAAAGATACCAAATTAGCTTGATGCGTAGTAGAACTGGCATTATTGCATTTGTGGTCGTAGGCCTACATGCCCTACATCAGGGGTGTCAAACTCAATGTGCGTCGCGGGCCATATTCAAACCTTCATATCCCTCGCGGGCCGGGCCAAAATGTTACCTTAAAATCCATGACCTTGTTTTTCACTGAATACTTTATTATCCAGCCCATGTTACTTTATTACATTATATTACGGACAATAGATGTTCAATTGTACAATTCTAGCAACACCTTGATACGCAAACAACAGAATTACCAAAAGAAATACGGGGATTGGTCATTTGCATACCGACATCTATCTTTAAATCGCGATTCGGTTTTCTCATGAGGCTGGGGCCTTGTGATACAAAATTCAGACAGCAGTGCGACCACAGATTTATACTGCTGTGTAGCCTAACTATAATATTCTATATGTATCTTGCATATAACGGTTTCATTTTGGCGTTTTCGCTTCTATGAATAATTAGGTTTTGGTCCATTTGTCCACAACGACCACAACACTCAGTGCGTGCACTTTTTTGCCTTCTCGGAATTGGGTGTCAATGTCAGCGACTTGTTCCATATAGTAACTGTAGAGTGAAACCACAAATCCGCTGTCGGATAGTCATAATGTCGCCTACGACGAACAATGAACATAAACATATACTCGACATTTGCTATATTGAGGGATTATTATATAATCGAAGTATTTCTTACAAAAAAATCTAATCATTTGTTAGAAATATACTGGATAATATAGGCATTTTGGGATCTACTCAGAATTGCTTCGCGGGACGAATGCGGTGATCGGGTCGTCTGTTTGACACCCCTATACCCTACATATTTGAGTTTTTCATGTCATTCATAGTCTTATGACGAGTACATACTCGAATCAAAGTCTCGATTCGGAATCGAATGACCCAGTTAGGCTACTTGATTTTGCCCAGACAAAGTTATTACCATTCCTCCCGACGTATTTTTAGCCAGAGACTGCCTTCCTCTTCAAATTTTCGTGTCCGGCTCTCCATTGCAAAATGGTCGCCGACCCTGTTTTACGTCACGTTACCATCAGTCGTACGGTCTACTCTACAATGAACGCAATTCTAAACAATAATATTTAGACCATGATTAGATTACACCGACACCTTTGAAATGGAAACATCCGTAACCCCAAAGGCAAAGCAATCGGCGGTAATCGAATCTAGTTTGATCGATAAATATTCATTTGCATTCTAATCACCGAATTCCTCAACAACATCAACAAAATCTGAGATGCGGCTGAAGTAAAAGATCCCAACCGAATCTGTAATACGAATTTAAGCATTAATTATAAACAATTTGATCACCACACAGATCACAATCGTTAGAAGGCAAAATGCACATTTGTTTTGCATTACCCCGTGCTGGAATTGGGTCGGAGGTGAAACTGGGCAGCGGGGCCTTATTACGAAAGCTCCGATAGGAGTAATACGCGGTAGAGTTGTCAAAGAATTGAATTCGTCCGCAGCACCGTAACTGCCGCACCCCAAACCCCCCAATTGGGGGGGGGGCGAGCTCGAAGGTGGTCCAAAATTATTTCGTGAATTAGCATAAATCAGAGAGTAAGTTTTTCAAAATTTTCTCGCGCTGCGCGCGAATTCAAGTAGCCGTTTATCTTTATTGTTGGGTATTGGGGCATTACCGCGCCACGACCCACCAAGAAATACAATCAAGTTTTAGGCCATATAACATGCAACTCGAAGAAGTGTGCCAGAACGATCGGCAGCGAGAAAACATTGACCGAAAAGGTCTATGCCCTTATGCTGACCGAAGACTTCCTTATATATACAAAATACATATAGGTTTAATTGTCCATAGGCGCCTAAATGACTGGCGCCGAATTTTCATGTCTTTGCAATCTGAACCTCACAAGACAAATACCATCCCGCTGAGAAAAATTTTATGCCAGTGAAGAAATACCAATTTGAAATCGTGTGCGCCTCTCAGTTTAGAAGCCTACGTTTGGGCGATTCTATATTTTTTGATATAGCAGACTGGAAGTCACGAAATAACATCATGTAACGAAGTCATATCAACGGGTCCGCCCGCCCGAATATGTTTAATTATTATTTACGGGCCCTCCCGTTTTCAAGACACTTCACTCAGCTCTACCGGTAAATCTAATTACGTGAGTAGAGAGGACAATAAATTGATAGCATAATATATATGCAATCGCCGATCTGATTGACCGATTTTATCATAAATTATCGAAAATTTTCGCGCTGCGCGCTCTACTCACAATACAGTGCAGATGATTTCGTGACAAACGCGAACAACGTAATGGGGGGGGGGGTGTTCAACAAACAAACTCCCAACGAAAATGATAGATAGCTGTAAAAAATGTATCGCTGGAGGGGGTCTGGGGGGCGAAGCCCCCCAGAAGTTCGGCCTATAACCTTATGGGGGGCCCAACACCAAAGTTTTTTGAGGGGGCCTGACGAAGTGCTGTTACGGCCCTGTTCGTCCGACCTCACCTTCTGACAAATAAAATAGTCGCGTTATTAATCTTAAAACGGAGCATAATTGTCCTTATTTTTGCGTGAGGCACTGAATATCCAAACCAAGGTTATGTAACGCATGGCGAAGCGTAACAGTCAAAAGTCGCTGGGTTTCCAAATAATTGGAAATAAATTATGCGGTATTCCAACAGTTCACCGGAATGTTAACGGTCGTTAATATATGACGTCACGGCTGTACTTGTGCCCGGAATTTTAGCATAATTTCACGGTCGCAAAAACAACTGATAAAGTTCATTTCAGTTAATCTACAAGATCTCCAACAAATGTTTACGAATCTCTTAGATTTCGGTGTTATCAGCTACGGCCGCGAACGGAGAGAAAGCCGAAATCGTGAAGGCGTCGGTGAGACTGCGTGGAGACCAAAAACAAATGAAGCTTTTACCGCTAGTGAGGTATATTAAGGCCTTGTTATCTACAACGCCTATAACTCATTTTCACCTAATCTGCGACTATATCATTGAGACGAGTCAAAAATAAAACCGAACTTACGTCATTTCTCAGACGTGATGAGATGCCTGGTGCTTTCGATGAACTGCAAGACAGAAATTCGATTTGTGGTTAAATGTTTCAGGTCATTAATCATTCTGATATGATGTCGTTTGGTAAGTTAGGACCAAGTTTGACATTTGTAACAAAACTGTTTATATTTCTTAGCTATAAATAATCATATTTTCAATGGAAAACATCGTATCAGCTACACTGATCTGCTATAGGAGGGTATACGTGATTGATAACCGGGCTCGATTCCGAGTCGGAGGTTATTCTGGGCTCCTCATCCCCGCGTCGTCGCTGTTCTTATGGCGACAAAGAAGCCCAGAAAAAAGACCCGATGAAAGAGCGCACTCGCATGGACTGGAAAGACCAAGAAGGAGCCGCCGAATCAAGACAAACATCGAAAAAGAATTGTGAGATCGGACACTAGGTCGAAGTGGATGCTATAGTGCAAGAGAACGCAACTATATGGTCGTTTGGCATCCTCCTATCTGTTCATTACATCACATTGTGTCTTATCGCATTGTACATTGTGTGTTTCTTGTTCAGATGAAAATATAGTTGAAAATGTCAATATCAACTTCAAACTGAGCAACGAAATTTTAGATTTTGCGTATTGAGTAAAATATGGGTGCTATAACTGCTATATATATATATAGATATTCTATATGTATGCATCTCATAAAATATATAAATATAATATAAAATTGTCACTCATGCTACGCGAAATGAAAAAGTAAATCTGAAAAATTCTATCTACACATTTTTGTCAATGACACGATTGCAAAGTTGCAATTAATACGTTCAACAATCCAGAATGGCGGCAAATGGTGCGATTTTGAAACCATGCGATTCGTAATCGGCGAAGTAATATCATCTCATATGTCTTGTTTTTCAAAGTTGTGTAGGGGAAACAAGCCTGCAGTCACACTGGCTTAAATTTGAATTGGGGGGAATGGCCCATACTTCTTATAAGAAAATAATGTTTTCTTGTAGATTTTTCAGAAGTGGCCTAAACACGTTCGCATTTCATACTATATAGGCCTACATTACACAACACATTGCAAAATGATGGAACAGGAACAAATCCATTTCAAGGCTACGGACACGGATATTGTGGAATCAATTTCAATGTTTTATATTTTCATGCATAGCTGTCGCCGAGGCTTCGGAGCTTTCGGGGGTAATTCCTGTCGCATCAGGACAGGATCTTGAATAAAACTTGCTGATTGTGATCTCATATGATCAAGTCTTCGCGGTCTCTGGGGCTGCTTCAGTCTATCCTGAGTTATATCCGGAAGATTGTCATCACTCCATATATGATCTTCATCGGACAAAAACCTGAGTAATCAGCAGTTCTACGAGTATCATACCATCGCTCGTGGTGATTGGTGACCGATAACTGTTTGTTTTGCCTTCCAAACTTAAGCGGATTTATTCCTCTCCATCGATGCTTATCTAACGGTATACTTTGAATAATTTTGTTTCTGTTTGTGAAGTTTCATTTTGCACCAAGCTATCTCACACGCCATGTTTGTAATGCCTGATTGCAATTGCCGGTAACTAGGAATTTTCGGATTCGACCTTATATTGTGTTGACGATGCGATATGCTTCATTAGTTCTATCAAAATATATTTGTCTTGCGAATTATGTTAACAGTCATTGATGCAGTTTCAAATGTTAACTGCAGGTCACGGTCACCCATTGGTAGCTGTATAGAATATGGATAACGAATTTGACATTTTGATGTAAACTCTTTGTCTTCGGCAGACCTACCAAGAATTGCAACTGACCATTTGTTATATTTTGAAGAAAACCTACACCAATGAGCAAGGTGCTACGATGGTTTGAATATAGAAGACTCGACAAGGAATGCTGGTGAAATTATTGATAAGATGACCCTGTTATACAATGGATCGAGACAAGCTGTTATCACCACGAAGACGGTTGAAATTATGTGAGAAATGTCAGCTCTTTAATATCGATATTCATACTTTTGGGTTTACTTGGGTTTGTTTTACTTTTGTATTCAAATACCACATGCCAAGGTGTTGTTGTTGTTGTTGTTGTTGTTGTTTGTAATATTCATGGTGTTTTTCGACTACTATATGGTCATCGTCCGGGTTCTTGATCAGTATAGGTCGTGGATTATATCCCAGGTCGGGTCTGACCGAAGACCTGATCAATAAAACTGGTACCAGCGCTGCCTATTTCCGGGACAACATGCGGAAGGGTGGTACAAGCCTTAGAAAGCCCCACAAGACTATTTCTGCACACTCCTTGTCCAGCGGCATATGCTCAATTGCTCATGCTCATCATGCACGCATCGTATGCATAAGTAGGCCTACTGATCGTCTGTATGTGTTGTGTACCATGCGTTGCTAGACTATATGAGTCGGTGTATGATACCGCAAAAAAATCAAAGACAAATGAACAAACGTCTTATATACTTCAGTAAAGAGTGTATAACACTGTACACATTACGACCTGACAGTCGTATCAACAATTTACCTTTCTCTGCGGAGCAATTTCCCAGAGCCCCAATGTCAATGACAATGCTGCCAATAAAATTGCAAACTTCCTTGGCGTCTCAATTTCAGGTTCACGCATGCAGTGTTTTCGTTAGGATTAGATATAATACTTCCGATATCTCGTACAACCAGATTTGATAGAATGTATAGAAGATGTATTACCAAGCGCAAATGTGTTGTATTCAACCTCTCGCCTTAATTGCGCGCGGTTTCGGATACTTGTCATCGCGTTTACCATGATTCGATTTCGAGCAATACGTATAGAACAAAACCAGTTATTTGTTATTGAGGAGGTAAAAGGTGCTGGACGGCGAGCATATGAGGATTCTAGAGGTTTCTGAACTAAGAAAGATAGTGTATCCGCTTCACGCTATCACGTTCGAGATTCCAGATGTAGATACGTGACAATAAGTACTTTCAATAGACCTACTAATTTGTCCTTTGGGCCTTTGTTCAACGCTAAGAAATATGTTTTGTCTTGATTCCAATCGCTGATCTCAATCCGTAATATCTTCACCTTTCGGCGTTGGCCTTTCGTCTACTGATCTTGGACTGTCAGATAAAGCATTGCATGGGTTATTAAACAGCCAGTTAGAGGTAATTTCAATTTTAAATCGGATGAATTACTCTGCAAATTTTATGCCGATATTGATTGCTCTGATAATTCGACCATGGCAAGCATGCCGCCTTGCGTGCACAGCATCAGCAAAATCCTTCTTCCCTGCGTGGGCAAAGAGTTGTTGCATGATACCCGCGTAGATATGGCGACAGTGGTGATGTCAATCTTAGACGGAACTTTGCATAACCTTATTACTGTCACATTATCTATAATCCTGCTTGACTTTATAAGCATCCATCACCTCAACACACCCACAAACACTGCGGGCAAGACACCCGATCCGAGGTATGGTGCCTTTTTTCATTGGCGTTTCCTCGACGTGTTCATCTTACTATGCAGTCTGCTCTCGACGCCGTAAACCTGCGCATCGACACTCAGCACAGCGGACGGACTGTGCCTAAGGACTCTGTCAATGCGGGTCTTGCATTGCTGCTCTTGAGTAACTATATATTCTCTACTCGACTCACCTAGGAATTGTGACCTTGCTACTTTCTCATGACTTCCATTGTGCTTCCCAATAAGCTAAAACTCAGTATTCTATGCATAGAGTTGGAAATATTCACTATACAACTTTGGCTTCAATAACCAACCCGTTAAACTTCGAAATAAGTTCCATCCCAAATCGAGATCAAGCATTCAATCAACATCAAAAATCACCGTCGGCTCCAATGTATTGAAGAAAATTGCGGCCACAACGTCATCTCCCCGACCATGAGTTGTGCCGTAGCAAAAACGCAACGTACGACACCCAGGAACGCATATACCCCAGTAGGGTTCAAGTATACGCAGAGGTGATCAAAGTAGCCAAGAAATCTACTCAAGTAGAAGTAGAAGTAGCGACAAAAAAATCTACTCAAGTACGAGTATAGAAGTACTTCTTCCATAAGCAGCCTAAAACTACTTGAAGTATAAGTAGAATTTACTGACTTTAAATCTACTCAAGTAAGTAAGTAGTTGTGAAAACGATCGTTATTCGTTCACATGGATTGTCAAAGGTGCGAATTGAGCTATGCGAAAGGTGCCGAGCTTGATTCGTTTTGATGCATACCAGGAGGTATCCAATTTTCGACAGCATAAGCATTTGTCCGCATCATGGGATGAAAATGATAGTACTGATATGGAAATGCGATACTAATCCTCTGTTTACTCTAACAGCACGTTTTAGAAAATATGCTATGGTGCCCTCCCCCATATCATAAGGCCTGTAGTTTATTCAAAGAGCAACACAGAGAAGTTGCACAGGATACGGTGTAATGTAGTGAAATATAAATACTACTTCTAAAAGCGAAGCATGTATTTCATGACAATAGTCAAGAAAGTTTCGAAGGTTGGTATGCTAAAACAGCTCGAAAACTAATAATAAGTCTGAGTCCACTTTTACAGATTAGGACACGCCATGGACTGCTAAATTACGATATGATAAGTAAATGCTAGTTAACGACATTTCTGTTTCAAACATTATGGAGCCATAATATTATATATACTGTGATGAAATATTTGATATGGCGAAGGGCGATAATGCGGTGTGAACGGAACCACGTGGAGAAAATTTTGGGTTTTACTCAGATTTTATCAAAATTAAATGTTGATGCTCCGTGAAAACAGCCCCGAAATTCCTCAGGCTATCTTTCCGTTTGGAGGATAAAACTACTTCTACTTGACAAACTGAAAATAGCGAAAAGTAAGTAAGTAAATAAAACAAGTGCGTAACACCTGTTCTGATCAATTTATTCGTGGCTTCACTTTGTAGGAATCCATTTATGTTTTATAAAACACAGGAAGTCTGGTTATCGCATATGTTTCACACGTGTTAATGGAATGGTGTTTCTTTCGAACAAAACCTGAACATTTTTCATTTAAGTATCTCCCATGACCCAAGTCATTGCCTTGGCCATTATTGTTTTGCCGGGAATGTGATCCTTAAGTCTTGAGTTAAAACGTTTCCGCTGTTGGATCCCACCGTGCAAGTATAATTTAGCGGCGAAATGTAATTTCCCTACCATAACGACAAATCAGACCGCGATCGTAGTGTGGTTTTTTGGCAATTATGCAATTACAAAGACTTGGCAATAATCAAAATATACAGTCGATGATTACGTAACGTTTTTCAAGTGGTAATAGAGTCGCTCTAACTGCTAACAGAATATTCACGCAGCGTAAAAATGCGGATGGATAACGGATATAAACGGTACGTAAAGATACTTGGATGCTGGGTAATTTGTTCGCATTAGTATCACATTAATTATTAATTTATTATCGATAAATAATCCAAAGGTCCCTGAAATTCATCGAGGCAGTGCATTTAGATCCGCTAGATCCAACTGGAAATCTATTGAAATTATTTCGTAATATGATCAGATGTTTTTCATACGCTTACAATGTCAAGTTTAGATGGGTGGATAAGTGGTATTTTTTGGCGAACGTACCGCCGAAGGTAGACTGGATTTATTATTTTCACTACGAAATATCTTAATGAAAGTAGATAGGGGGAGATGTGGTACCGATGAGAAACTGGGACCGAAAATACTTGAAAAATACTCTGTGATAATCCCATGATTACAGTACGAGAATTTGTTTACAATGGCATGCTGACAGAATCTTTCCTCACATGCAAAAAACTTCGACCAGTGTGAGTTATGAGGTCTGTGACAAATGATTTACGTTTTAGGGGGTGTAAAGTAAATTTGAAATCGACATTTGCATTTTTATATCACCTTCCAGACTAACAAACCCGCCATAATTTTTGATGTGAAGTATAGGGCTTGTATCAGGGTATATAATGGCACATATTTTTTGAATCAATACCATCCTCGATCGGACTATTTTCAATTAAATTACAAAATTTTTGGGGTGGGGACATACGGTACCATAGCCAAGTCAAGCAAAATAGATGGACCAACTAATCACTTAAAACAGAAACACGCCTACATATATAGAGGCTGTAAATCATGGTTGACTGTGGTGCTTTATCGCTATTACGAGGTATTTGAAAGTCAAAATGTCGATTTGCGGGTAATATGTATGTGGCAATAATTTTGTAAGTTTGGACGTAAATCAAAACGTGATTTTGTGCCAACATTTGAGTTGATATAATCTATTTTATTCTTGAAGGTAGCGACGAAACATTCGTCATTGGCTTGCTTTAGCTTAGATTGTATTACACAACAAAACAAGTTAACAAATTTAAATGTTTGAGCGTATGTCTCATATGTCCCATGGCCTTTGGACCCACCAGGTGCGGACCGATGATACGTTCGAGCAGCAAATTTTAAACGTTCATAAATATTTTTTGAAAAATCGGATATTCATGTAAATGCCCGCGATAGGTAGAGCTTGTATCGAAGTGTTGAAACCGCAAATGATCTGCTATTCTCGGCTGAAGATTTGAGGCCCAGAGATCATTTTGCAATTTTTGATCCATCGGTACCACATCTCCCCTACTGAAGTCATTGGCGTACGCGAAATAAATATGTATCGAAGCCATAAATTACCTGGAATTGAACAAAAAGAAGCCACGCATCGGTCTTACGCCTATAGTGAAGGATACGGTATGTGCGAAATGAGATGATGAGTCGCTAATTTGAGCTGAGCGGGGCAAGTTGATTCTAACCTGCGCACCTGCCAAGCATTGGATTTCATGCGGAAGTAAACACAAAGGTCATCGATGTTAGTCAAGTTCTGTCCGACCTGGGTCATGACACTGAACCCATGAAATCTCGCTGCACCAAAGTACGTAAGAAAGATGAACACTAATGTCATGTCTGTATATGTGCACTACTGTGGGATGCGTTGCAATGGTATGACGATATCGGAGCATTACAAAATATATGTCGGTTAAAGTAGGGGTACCAGCATATATGTCCTCTTTTAAGGGGAGTTTTCCTCTCTTATTCTCAGTGAAAGTAAACTGTCTTCGGAGGACGTCCAAATGTCGTCTTTTTTCATATGTCATCCTGTTTTTTGCCGTGAGCGAGACGTTTAGGCGATTAGACATCGAAGACTAAAAAAGGCCATCCCGTACAGTGTACTCGTGGATACCGATTTTTACGGTCTTATCACGGTGTGTTGACTAAAAAGGTCGACTTTACCGATATCCGAATAATATGTTTTGTTTACCAGGCCAGGTCGTCCCAGGCCTCAATGTAGAATCTTCACACTCTTCATTCTTCCGGCTCATCGTGCATCAAATGTCGGCCATTTTGTGGGTTATCGAACGAATGCGTAAGTGACTGTTGGCACTGGAGAGTGCCGTGTTCTGTTTGTTTTCGATATAGGAAGGCTATCTTTACTTGCCTGGACATGGGTTTGTTTAGAGTTTGATTGCATCGCTTTACGGACGGCCCGTGATTATATCTCAATGTCAATTACAGACGCAAAATTGCTCAATCGATCGAGTCGTTTGATAAGACGATTGGAATCGAGGTCAAATGATTAGTGCCTACGGAAGCAGCTGCTGTCAGGTATAATGAAGGATAGGATACTTTCAGCGACTATTTTCCTTATTAACCTCACGATCTTCACTTAGTTTTGGTGTAAAATGGTGCTTCGACTGCTATGATTTGTTCGTAACAGACAATAACATTGACTTCATGATTTCTATGCCAAGCGATCATCATCCCAATCTTCTGATTGTTCTCACCCGATCAGGAGATCATCACACATTCTCCGATTCGAGAGGGGCATTATGACCAATAGGTTGTGGGATCGAGTCCGATCCATCGGTCAACTCCTTTCCCAAGTGTTGGAGGTTTATCTAGGTTAATCCTCGACATCTGATACGCGTAAACGGTGTCTTTAAAAAAGCCTGGAATTAGGCCGTGCTACAAGCCGGCAATTGTGGAATCATATTAAAAGAATTTCGGCCTCGTGTAAATGACCACTGTAGTCAAAACACATCATTCATGAATACCACAAACAACAACAAGGGGGCCATTATACCCGCAGTGCATTTAATTAGCCTACATGTACGTTGTATAGTCCCTACTGCCAATTAAAAAAACAAATTTTCTTCCGTGGGTGCTGTAGGTCGCACAAAGTCAATTGAAAGAATCGTTTGGACTTGATATGGTTATACTGGATGGTATTTATCTCATCACCTCTCTGTGGGTTTCCAATATGATGCGGGGGGCTCTTGTTACAGTGTTGCATAATAAGAAAAGTCCAATATAATCGAGTACGAGGATCAATTGTTGCTGATCAGAGCTGATGATTCGGGTGCCAGATGTGAGGATACTGGAATCAGAGCATCAAATGAAGAAATCATGTACAAATTTGTGTGACGATGATGCAGCATAAACTGCCAATGCAATTGCCTCTTGGTATCAAAATGCCAAATTAGGTTTCAGCTCAGTTATCATTCGCATGTTTCATCATCTCACTGATCATGAATGACATTTACCATTCCGTAATCAAGATACATTTAATAGTTAGCCATGATGTTGCTACTTCCAATCGTTTTGTCATCAACGGCGAAGCTTATTATCGACACCATGTTAGCCGCACGTGATAAAGCCACAACAAATATCAATTTGATTCGGTCACAGTTATGATTGCTAACTTGAGGGTAGAATTGATTAAAGTATTGTAAATGAACTTAAATATTTCTCTTTCAATTCGTATCACATGGTAAAGTTGATATATCGTCAGATGTTATGGCGCTCTCGCCCGCGTGTAAGTTCAGTAGGCCACATACCATTCCATCATACTATCTTTCTCTTGAAACTGCAACAGTTCGCTTCTCAATACCGCCATCAATAATGTTGTGACGATAACGTGAAATTTCAGGTTGCCCGACATGATATCTCTGCATTTGATATTTGTTGCCAAATCATAACAGGTGGCCCGCTTACATTTACCCGGGACCGTAATAAAAGAAACCTTGATAACATCGGAGGTAATCCAATTAGTTATCCTACCACACACGAGACTTGAATCAACCAGGAAGGGTTTGCGTCTCATCAATAATAAGGATGTTCTCACACAGATTTCACGCTTCTCAATAATGTCGTGCTACAGTGAAGGCTCTATCAGCACTTCCAATTTCGGTTACATGCGTACAACGATCTCACCCTGCAAGACGACTATATACCACCAAGTCGTCGGAAACCGATAATTTCAAAGGTTAATTTCCAAAAATCATATTCCCATTATAGGTGTGCAATGAAGACGCAATCCCTGCGTAGATGATAGCAATCTTACCTAATTTTGAAACCCTTAGTCGGTGAGTGTTGCTACACGTTGATATTCGTGATACTTCAATTATTTTATTCGTTTCCGATGCATGTAGTCGGCAATATCTTCACGCTACAAAGTAATTGAAGCAGTGTGTCCTTCATGCTTTGTCGACACTTCACTGTAATATTTCCTTGATAGTACTTGATTGCTTGGTTTTAGTTGATTCAATATGAGTTGATTTGTGTCAAACTATACACCATTGAGTCAGAATTAAGCACGGCTGTATAGCAATGTATGGTGAGCCATACAAAATATAATGTGACGCTGACAACATTTTCTCCTTTAATACTAGCAACAGGTCGAAAATTTTTAGCAATGCCAGCAACATCGATGCGTCGAATGTGAAAATAGTCAAAATTTTCCCTCAGCTATGAGTACTCTCGTCTACTAACTCTACAATATATATACAAAGTCAAAGGCCCTAGTTGCGGAGCCGGCACTATGCTGTAACACCATTCTCGGTAATGGCATTCTCGGTAATGGTTTTCTCGGTATTGACCGGACACCCCGAGTACCACGCATCTGATAAGATGGTAGGCCTACTATATACAATATGCATAAGTGCAACTTCCGCATAAAAGACGAAATTCGACCAGTGGCAACTGAATGTATTTCTTATTTTCCCATGGACAATTTTGTCTCATTATTACAGTATCTGTTTAATACAAGTTCAAGAGTAATTGTAATTGTTTTTTGACACTGGTGGTACAGCAGTTGAAGCATTCATGTCATATTTGTTGTGGATTAACGAATTCGAATTTTACATGTTATTTTCATCTGTATAGGAGATCATGACTAAAAGCATTAAAATACAAAAAAAACAAATTTATGCTTTAAATTCGTATCCATTTTAAACAAAATCCTCCGCATACTTAGGTGCGCGGATTCTGCATACAGCACGTATGCAAACTGGAGAACTTTAGGTAGATTTCGCTTTCCCATAGTATACTGACTGACCCGTCACCATGAAAGTGTTCAATTCGCAATGACGTTTTCACTTGTGCGATTACACATAATATCGATCATCAGTGATCTTTCGAGCAGGTGCTATCACAGTGCAAATTCGTCATGATACCACACGGGTGGTTGGAAAGCATCAATGGTTTTGGTTTTACACCATAAACCCGGCGACATGAAACAGACTCTTCAGTTTTATCAAACGAATTGGCTGGTAATGAGTCGAGATAATGCCGATAACAATAAAGAGTGATGTCGAATGGAGCTTTATCGCATTGCCGGATATCCGGTACGACTAATGTTCCTTGAACAATGCTTTGTACGTGGAGTTCGCATTTAGAATGATACGGATTTAGAACACGTGTAGACAACGGGATGAGTTATTACTCCATCTGATTTCTTGAATACTCATTATATTACCGATTGAGATTTCATCTTTCGTTTATCGTAAATCGCAGTGAACTATCGACTATAGTGAAATAAAAGCACGAAATACGTCATTGTAATATATTTTCTAGTTTTAAGAAGACTTGGCGATTTTCTATTCAACTTTTAATACATTTGGTAGTAACCTCTGCCTTAATGGGGATGACTGCAACCTTATAAAGGTCACTGCTGTCGTCTAAAACAACGTCATAGCTCATAACTACTGCACTAACAATTTATTTACCACACGTTATTTGCACATTGCACACTGGGGAACGTTTTATCGCCGTATAAATTGTTTATCACCGTCGTTTTTATTCTTCTTGCAGAAAGGCATATAGTCATAGTATGTCACCTATAGGAAGAAACTATATTCGGAACGATCAAGCGCTTTCAAAAGATGTTCTAACTTGCATACAGGTCAAAATGACAATGACAATGTACAGTAATACTGTTGCTATTATTGTTTATAATATGGTATAAAATCACATAATTTAGCTATGACAATTGACTAAGCTAAACAGTAGCCACGCGCGAGTACGTCCCGTTCGTAAACAAGTTTACGAGTTCCAGTTGAATGATTCATACAAGCGGCGACATATACAATTGTATATTCACAACAATGATACTACAATAACTGCATGGAGGTGCCCCATGATTTTCTCTTTACGATTAGATGTTCTTTTATTGGTTCATCCACCAAATATTGAAACAGTGGCACGGTGGCATTCCACCATTAGCACGGAAACTACGTCAATATGATCTTATCGCACGATCTCACATATCTTGATAAAATCGAAGGAAATATTCGGTGACTGTCGCAAGATTTCATGACCACCTTCCGATCCGAAGTCTCACTTTTAAGTCGATTAATGAAGTATAAGCGACGTGGACGATTAATATTGATCTTATCCATGGTCAGTTGCGTAAGTCGGCAAGGTGGGACTATAATCTCAAGACCGTTAACGAGGAAATAAAAAAGCTCATTGCCAGCGGAATGCGAATTGGCTCTGATTTCAACCACAAAGCGTTACGTTCGCAAGGAGCGCAGAGCAAATTGTTTATACTTTCGGGCATGAATTCACGCGGTCACTTTGCGTCGCACCAAACGCACGTGAAAACGGTCTTGATTTCATGCACTTTGGTCGTTGGAAAGCCAAAACGAAACCAATTCCTCATGATAAACGATCGCCAGTGTTGGGATCAACGATATCACTATTAACTTGTGAGTTTTGTAAATTCTTGAAGCGTTACAGTGAACGGTAAAGGTACCCGAAACCTAACACATCATAAATTCGGTTTGATCATATTGCCACGTTTTGTGAAACGTCTCATATTAAAATAAAGTGGTATTTAATTACTTCACCACTGAGCGGTATCAGACCTGCGCAGTGCGAGCAGTCATTTCCTGTCCGTTAAATAAATGGGGGCGTTGCAAAATATCATTTACTCTGTCCGAAATTGCAGTAATTTCATTTACCACCGAGTACAGACGTCTAGTTGCTAGTAACTATAATGACGGACTGATTGCATCGCGACCATGACCATCCGTACTTCGCTAGCCTATACCGACAGCTAGCGGGAGTTACGACGTGCCTGTTCTATTCCAATTTTTGTCATCATTTACCTTTCTCATTAATCGCACAAGTATCAAGAATTATTATGATTCTGCAAATTCAAATTACTTTTGCGAATGAGCTTATATATATTTAGCGTTGTGTTTTAAACAAATATCAATTTAAAACAAACATGTTTAAAAATGCCTTCGTTTAAAACATATTTTTCAATATTTTTTGTAAGCCATAACGTCACGCATATTCAATTGTGACATCACAGTCGCTTGATTTTCACAATTGAAAATATAGGGTAAATAATAGCTCCTTTGGCAATATAGGCCTCCAACCCTTGTCATATACGGACCAAAAATATCTTTAACCAGGACTACATCGTCTTGCAGAATTTTTACCGGGGGCCGTCATCATCATATTAACATTCATTCAGTACCAATGATGTATCTATATCTACTTACTATAGCTGTTGAACCGACTATTTCGTGGGTTCCAACCACCCCATATCGTATACGTCGGCTGCATCGGGTGGTAATCGTCGTCCGTAGGCTCATACAACATGTTTTTGGAAATTATTTACACAATTAGGACGTAATTATGCAGCTTAAATTTTTTTTAAAGGCCTTTGTTAAAAACACGGTTTAAAACATGTTTTAATCAAACAAAGTGTTTTAAACAACTGCTTGTTTTAAATGCAACCCTATTGGAGATAGAACTGGCATTTCAGCCCAGGTGAGCGTCCGATTTCAAAGACTCCACCAGTGGCCCGCGAGGTTATTTCAGGCGGACTTGGACAACTAGAATATTTCCAGCTTTTTCGAATTAGATTAGAATTAGAATTAGAGCTACACAGTTATTTTCAAATTAGGTTAGAATAAAAATTGGAGCTACGCAGTGTTTTTTTTCAAATTAGATTAGAATTAGAATTACTGAATGAAATGAATCGGAAATGAATACAGCAAAAATCAGTTCATATCAAATCACAGTACATTCCCGTAACCATGAGAATGGTTAACGTCTGTACACCAAGCTTGGTTCGGTTTTTCACTGTACTAGGGGCCACTGCAATCACCGCTAACGATCTGATTTGAGATTTTGGAAATACGCGAAATAAGGCATTTTGAAATGTTAAAATTGATTTCAGTTTCATATTATTGTTGTTGTTTCAAAATAAACTATTCACCTGTGCTGAACAACACTATTTCACACTAGCTGAGACGGCCTCGGCGATGGCAACAGCATTCCATCGATGGAGAGTCTGCTGATATCAATAAGCATATTGCCTTGGCGTGCAATGGCCCCAGACCCTGCCAAGACAGAGACGCTTAGAAAAGGGCATATGACGTCCCCACAAGATCAATCTTTAGGATGAGATGGTCTTTCAGCTAGTAACGTGTGTGGTTATAGTCTCAATATCGATTCATTAGTCGTTGGAAAACGTAGTCAACTCGTTTGTGCCCCTATAAGCGACACCAGTCATTTTCACATTCTCGCAATACTTCGCGAGTCAGATTATTGAGACAGTTGATTTGAGGAGGAGCGAGAAATTGGATAGTGTGTTATTATGTGTGTATGCCTGAGAATCGCGGTATTAATTCCTTCTATCAAAGTATTGGCGAACGTTGATCGCGAAATGCAGCAATCCAGCCCGATTTGGTGTAATAATGAGCAAACAATTGCCGCGACGCAAGCTACTCATAACCCCATTGTGTTCAACGTGAAAAACGAATTACTAATTGGATACGCGCTTTGTCGATGTAATTAATCATATGTTACGTATTTGAATTGTTGTCTGTTTATGATACTCTCGCATTGCTGAATGACTGGTGACCACGCAACGTCATTTGTCGGCATCACATTGCGGGTCGCAGGATGTAACTTGGATCAAAAGTGGGTCGCGAACTGAAAAAGGTTGGGACTCACTGGCCTAGAGCATTAAATAAATAGTTGCTGACGATTACCCCTAGCGAGTGTCAGCCGAAAATATTCGGGTTCATTTCGATATGAATATACTATTTAATTGTATATTGAAGTTCTGCAATTTAGTAATTAGTAAATGAAATTAGAAACGCTCCGGCGGGTATTTCGGGAGTCGAGCCGGAAAGTTGACCTTTTTTCAGTCAACCAACCACAATGTCGGGAAATATGTAACATTTTTTCCGGATTTTACTCCAGTATTGTAAGTCTGAAAATTTGGAAAGAGTATCCTCTTTTCTGATTTCTAAAATATGGCAACCCAAATCAGGGCCGTAACAGCATTTCGTCAGCGCCCCCCAAAAACGTTGGTCTTGGGCCCCCTATGTGGTGATAAACCGAAGCCCCGCAGAGCCCCCTCAGCCTCTATGCTGTTTACCGCTACTTATCTGCTACATTGGGTGTCCGTATAGTGAGTCGACTTATCTCGCTTTATCGCGCGAAGCGTGAGAAGTTTCTATAATTCATTGCTGAATCGGGAAATAGGCCTATGATCGGGAATTGCATATACATTGCTATCAATTTTTATCCTCTCTCCGCTCACGTAATCTTATTTACCGGTAGAGCTGAGTGAGGTGTGATTGAAAAGGTAGGTCCCCTTAATAATAATTAAACATTTCCGGGTGTATACCCGTTAGCAGGAACGAAACAGCACTTCGTCAGGTCCCCCCAAAAAATTTGAGTCTTGGGCTCCCATTGGGTGATAAACCGACCCCCATCAGGTTATTCGTTTTTGCCACAAAATTATAGCTGTACTGTTTAGTGAGCTAGTGCGAAGCACGAAAATTTTCGATAATTTGTGATAAAATCGGTCAATAAGATCGGGAATTGCATGTAGGCTATATTGCTACCAATTTCTTGTCCTCTGTGCTCACGTAATCAGATTTACCGGTAGAGCTGAGTGAGGTGTCTTTGAAACTGTAGTGCCCGTAAATAATAATTGAACATTTTCGGGCGTGCGGACCGTTGGTATGACTTCGTCACATGATGTTTTTCCGTGACCTCCCGTCTGGTATATCAAAAAATATAGAATAGCCCAAACGTAGCCTACTAAACTGAAGGATCACACGATTTCAGATTGGTATTTCTTCACTGGGATATAATTTTTCCTGCGGGGTGGTATTTGTCTTGTGAGGTTCAGATTGCCAAGACAGGAACACTCGGCGCCAGTCATTTACGCGCCTATATGGACAATTAAACCTATATGTATTTTGTATATATAACGAAGTTTTCGATCAGCATAAGGGCAGTCCTTTACGGCCAAGGTTTTCTCGCTGCCGATCGTTCTGACACACATTTTGGAGTCGGATGTTACATGGCCTAAAACTTTATACGTCTTGGTGCATCGTAGCGCGGTAATGGCCAACGTCGATATGCCCATTTCAATAAATCTTGCGTATTTTTTCTAAATTAAAAAAAAATACTCTATAATGTATGCTAATTCACGAAATAATTTTGGGATCCCTCCGAGCTCGCCCCCCCCCAATTGGGGGGTTTGGGGTGTGGCAGTTAGGGCCCTGACCCTACTTGAGGGATGACTAGTAGACCTACTTATTCAGCAGAAACTGTTTGTACTTCGACTTGAATATGGACACTGGACATGCTGGAGGACTGCGTCGGATAGTCGGCGAGACATCTAGCTGTTCCATACTTGCGGTCCAGTATACTTGATAGGTAGAGGTGCTTTCTTGTATTTCGGCCTGATCATATTGTAGTTAGACGACGAGGACGCGCGTGTATTGTTGTCAGGACCGAAATAGGACTTCGTCAGCCCACCCCACCCCCCAAAAAAAATGTTGGTCTTGGCCCCCATAGGGTGATAAACCAAACCCCACCAACCTGTCCGTTGTTACGTCGCGATTGGTTGTACTGTTTGGCGAGTCCGCTTGTATCGTATGAACCGCGCCATGAGCGAAAATGTTTACATAATCTCAATATGATCGAGAAATGCATATGTATTGCTATCAAATTTTTATCCTCTTTCTGCTCACGTAATAAAGATTTATCGGTAGAGCTGAGTGAGGTGTCTTGAAAAATGTAGGGCCCGTAAATAATAATTAAACATATTTGGGCGGACCCGTTGGTATAATGACTTCGTTACAAAATGTTATTTCGTGACCTCCTGTCTGCTATGTCAAAAGACATTGAAATCGCCCAAACGTACTAAACTAAAAGACGCACACGATTTCAAATTGGTATTGCTGCACTGGCAAATAATTTTTCTCTGCGGGATGGCATTTGCCTCGTGGGGTTCAGATAAGGCGTACCGGGACAGGAACATTCGGCGGCAGCCATTTATGTGCCTATGGACAATAGGATTGTTCAGATTTGAAAAATTGTCCGGAAACTTCGACCATTGTGATCCAATGGTTTAGTACATAAAAACACTTTTATGAGCAATTTTGGTCATCTTCATCGTGATCTTCCTTTTCCTCAAAGCCCCTAAAGATCAGGGGCCAATTCTCCTAATTATTGGGGATTCCCCAGACTTTTTACCTAGCTCTTATTGTAAAGCAGTGCTCTGAGGTGATGATTGTACCTTTAGTGGAGTTTGCAGTCGAAAACGACCGTCTATAGGTGATAAATATCATGGTAATATATCTTTTTGGCAATCGTATTGAACTACATATGCCAGTGCGACCTTCTGGTACATGTGTTGTTATCTCTATAGGCCCACTGCTACAGCTAGTCAGGCTATATGAATGAGACAATTGCATGCATTTCGAGGTTGCTTTTATTTTGTTAACGTTAGTGAAAGATCTATTAAGTAGGAATATAATGTGCAATGCCAGTGCCTCCGGACAATTTCAGCTCATTTGTAAAATACCGAGTTGTCTAATTTGATGGAGGACCGGAATTTAGTTGAAGAATGCCTGAAACAAAGCGGAGAAGGGTTGTACCTGTCCTGCAAAGAACAAGAGACAAGTCCACTACTCAATATTCCCGTTCACTTATTGCCCGAAGACGACCAAAACGCAGGACTGTCCTGTTCAAACAGTCTAAGAGGTTACCATAGTGTGGAATATGACAAGGGTACCTACTGAGCAACATTGTGAAAATCCAACAAGTTCATGATACAAGGCTTGCTCTTGTAACAACGAGAGAGTCAAGTGAAGGCAATGTATGTTTCTGAAACTCAATGAATTTATTGTGAGAACATTTTGAATAATCAAACTTTATGAAGCAGATTATGGCAAAAAATAATCAGCACGTTATAACATTTTCGTGGCTTGCGACAATTGGTATTATCATTGAAAAGATGTTGAGAATTCCAAGTAATTTTCCATGTGTATGCTGAGGATAACAAGACAATATCACAGCCAATGCTTCATAGTTTGTTCCAAATCTGTCTTCTGTCAACTTTCCATCCCAGTGTATAGCAGCATGATTGGGTAGGTCTTGTTGGAATGATACAAATATATAATGTGAAACCTTACGGCAATAAGCCTTTATATGTCTCTTTTATACTTGATATGGATAGCACAAAGGCATCAATATTCCCTCCGCATGCCTGCATGAAAGCACTAAGTAGCATAGTTGCTTGGTTATCAGTCAATTTTAGGCGGTTCAGCTCATCAGTAATATGTTTCTTTCTTAACAAGTTTCTAGGAGCTTGAAGTTCAATAAATGAAGGATATTTGATTGCAGCATCATAATCAGAGGGTGGTGTACTGGTTTCCGTCCCAGGTGACGAGGACATTAATGTAACAAATTCATCACTAGAACTTAAGCTCGCAGATGCTGAAACAGGTTCGTCACTGATCTCAGCTTGGCTTCTTTCTAAGGTCTCATGTTTTCCTGCGAGTCGTGCACTGCGAGAATACTATTGGTCCTCATAAAATGCGATGTCTTCATTTTTCTGAGATGGCGACAACTGCGTCGCAATGTCCAAGGTCCCCCAACTTATCGAGTTCATCACAATTGACATGTTCTTTTGAAGATAATAAAGTTCAAGCGGCATGAAGTTTGGCAACCTCTTCCAACAGTTTGAAGAAGAAATTCCTGCGTTTTGGTAGTCTTAGGGCAGTTTTCTTTCAGATATAGCAGATATTTTATTTAATTTTGGGCCTCTATCGAGCTCGAACCTCCCCAATTGGGATGGGGTTGGGGTGCGGCAGTTACGGTCCTGATTATACTTATGCTTATACTTATTCGTGTGAGAGTTGTCGCAATGGAATTATTGACAGTATTCATGCACAAAATTTAACAACCAGATGCCGATAGGGCTATGGTAAGCCCCTAGAAGATGCATCGATTACGCTATGGTGGGCCCAAGACCGGTTTGATATTTGGGTAGGAGGGGGCTGTAAAAATGTTATTTCGGTCCTGATTACAAGTCCTATAACACACAACCACATAACTGCACCGACGCAACTGTATAGCAGGGCTGAAAAACTCCGTGATGGATGTGAACTTTTCTGCCTGCTGGGAATTTGGTGTCAATGTCACTGACTTTCTTTGTTCCCAATGACGATTAGAATGCAAATGCAACACTGACGTCTCATGGTAACAGTATAGAGACATGTGCTTATTTATTAGCTATTCAAGCAGCTAGAGCAGTAGTTCCTAACCTTTACTAACCTGCGGAACACATACGTTAATCTGTAACCCTTCGTGGAACATCAAATTTTCGCTGACTAAAAAAGGTCAACTTTCTCGCTCAGCGCTTTAAATAGGCTGCAGTTTTTCTTTCACGTCAGTTGGTTGACTAAAAAAACAAAATCCTCAAAAAAGAGGACAAAATCTTAAAAAGGAGGACATTTTCAAAAACCTGATAAAGGAGGACAAATCCTCCTAAAGGAGGTCGCATGGTAACCATAACCACAATACACATCTAACTATAGTCACTACAGTCTCTATAGCAGGGGTGGGCAATTATTTTTCTCCGTGGGCCAGATGAGAAGCAGAAAATATGTTGGCGGGCCAAGTCAGAAATCTTAGCTGTATTCTCCAGTGTATTGATTTTATTTCGAAATTGAAAGCAATGAATTACACTAAATGGTGCTCAGAGGATGTGTTGATATGGGGAATGAGAAAGTGGCGGTTGATTACAAAAAAAATTATTTGCCGTCATATTTTGAAACAATGTTAAACATGATTTGAGATGGCCGAAACAGCCGGTCGTCAGCCCACTCCCCCCAAACGTTGGTTTTGGGCCCCCATAGAGTTATAAACCAAATTCCTGGGACCTTCGACCCCAGACCAGACCCCATCGGGATGCACGTTATTAACACTATACTTCTGAGCGAGATTTCTTGTATACACTAATTGGCAACTACATGATCGCGCGAAGCGCGGAATTTTTCCATGATTCATGATTCAATCGGTCAATAATATTGGTAATTGCATATATTTTTTTAACCTCTCTCAGCCCACGTACTCAGTTTTACCGCTAGAGCTGAGTGAGGTGCTGTCTTGGAAATATTCGGGAGGGCCCGTTGGTATAATTACTTCGTTACATATTGTTATTTCGTGACCTCCCGTCTGCTATGTGAAAAGATATTGAAATCGCCAAAGCGTACTAAACTAAAAGACGCACACGATTCCCAATTGATATTTCTTCACTGGCAAATATTGCCTATGGACAATTGAACATCGTGGTTTGTTGGTCAACATAAGGGCAGTCCTTTTCAGCCAAGGTTGTTTCGCTGTCGAGCTGTTAATTTGATCAGCAGTTGCAATTGCAGTGCCTTCTCGGAATCCCATGTTGGCCGAAACTTCATATATATCTTGGTGCGTTGTGGCACCATCGACCTATAAATCGCGCACAGCTAGAAAAAAATTTGAATGAAGTTGCATAAATTTTCAAAAAAAGTCTGTAATTTATGCTCATTCACGAAATAATTTAGGCACCCTTCGAGCTCACCCATCCGCTAATTGGGGGGTTTGGGGGGCGGAAGTTGCGGTCCTGGGGATAATAAAAAGCTTGTCGTCTTGGTAGCTGGTTTCAGAGACGTCTGCAGCTTACCGAAATGACCTTGTTGTCGAGCCAAGCTTGCAGTTATTCCGAAATTCACCATCCCTTGATCGATTGCATGTCTTCGTGTTTTTGTCATAGAACCGACTTAAATTATAATCCTTAAACGGCGACGTGCTCGGCACTAACTACTAAAAATAGGGTAGTAAACAAATATTTAGTCGTCCGAACCTTCCATGAATTTCAACTTTTGGCTTTCTTTTTTTGACATCCTTTATGGGTGGTGATATATATACTCATAGAAATCACGGGCACTGATTGACTTGTTTCACGAATTAGGGATTTGCAAACGCATCATGTAACAATTTGAAACACAAATCGTCTCAATCAATCAATCAATCAATCAATCAGGTTTATTAATATTTTCAAAACATCGTAAGACTGCGATAAAATGAAAAGATAGGAAGGTGTCGAAACAACTTGGAGTAGCCTTTATTATCAGACACCCACCTTAGCCTAGGCGAAGTAAAGAAGAGGCATGTACAGTAGGGCTCTTCAAAAATGACTTTTTTTCTCAAATCGTACTGGCTACTTGATAAAATTGTTAGGTTACCTTATTTAAGCCTACACACAAAATTTGGTTCAATTCCAGCCAGTAGCCACTTTGCTACAGGAGAAGAAAGTTTCTATTTATTATATAAAAATAAACAATAAAAAATTTGAAAATTTTCTGTTCATCCCATGAAAGTGTAAGGCTGTCTATAGAAACGACGCTCACCAAATTTGGTTCAATTCCAACCAGTGGAAGCGGAGTTATTGCCGTCGAAAAATTTGGATTTGATTAAAATAGTATTTACGGTGACCGATTCTTTGTTTATTTATTATAGTTACGCTCACCGTAAATACTATTTTATTCAAATGAAAATTTTTCGACGGCAATAACTCCGCTTCCACTGGTTGGAATTGAACCAAATTTGGTGAGAATCGTTTCTATCGACAGCCTAACACTTTCATGGGGTGAACAGAAAATTTTCAAATTTTTTATTGTTTATTTTTATATAATAAATAGAAACTTTCTTCTCCTGTAGCAAAGCGGTTACTGGCTGGAATTGAACCAAATTTTGTGTGTAGGCTTAAATTAGGTAACCTAACAATTTTATCAAGTAGCCAGTACGATTTGAGAAAAAAAGTCATTTTTGAAGAGCCCTAATGTACAGCACACTGAATGAAAAGTAATGCAAAGAAATGCAAAGAAAGAAGACGCAAGCGACAAAATGAGGTGGCATGTGGCGGAGGGCGAGGTCGATGTTAGGTCGTGGTCCGGTAATCCTGAAGACTGGCTAGTATTCATTTAGAAGGAATTACTTGTATTTCGACTTGAATGTGGACATGCTCGACGACTGTCGGATAGCCGTCGAGATGCTGTTCCACAATTGGGGTCCGGCATACTTGATAGAGCAATGTGAGTAATGCGTGTTATGCGTAATGTGACCATGGCAACAAAGAAGGTTGGGGACTTCTTGTGACTTTAATTGTAACGGAATAATTTGCTACATTGACTTTACTTTGAATCGGAATTAGGCATGTGAGGTACGTATAGGCTGCGTAATCGCGGCATGTTAATGAACAGGCTTGATAGTGAACGAATTTCCGGTTCAGTTTATACATCCTATGGTTTCAGTCCACGCAAAAACATTAAAAAATAGATTTAATATTTTCAATTTCAACCAACCTTTCGCGGGCCGCACAGAATAGCTCCGCGCGCCTCACTTTGCCCGGGCTTGCTCTATAGTGTGAACGTTGAGGTTCACGTTCGCGTTCTGTGTGTGAACCTCAGAAATTTAAAGGTTCACGTTCACAAACGAACCTTGGTAGGTTTTGCACGGTGAGCTTTTTTCATATATAACAATTTTCACGTAATTGTAGCATCTTTGGTTGAAATTTATTGCATTTCAACTGCGGGCCACTCCATGCATTGCGCCGGCAGCATAAAAAATCAACACTAAACTAAGGTTACCATATTTTGTAACACAAATTCCGGAAGCTTTTTAGCGCCCACTAGCGGATTTCAAAATGAGGTATGAGCGCATCGTTGAGCAACATGACGTCACACTAGTAAGGCTTTGTCTACCGACTAGAGGTGGTCACGATCCGGTTCAGGAGTACATAGTTGTGTGTTGTAAGTTTTAACCAGGCTCGAAGTCACATTTTTCAGCCCCCTCCCAACAAAATAAACACTGATCTTGGGCCCATCGTAGGGTAATCGATGCAACTTCTGAGGACTTACTATATACATATGGTTTCTATGTGCATCTGGTCGTTGTATTATTTGAATGAATTCTGTCAATAATGTTGGTTCTTCCATATATTACTATATTTTCACCCTCACGTCCCTCCGCCCACGTGATCAGGGTTAGCGGTAGAGCTGGTGGAGGATTATGAGCTCAAAAATGCAAGGAGCGTAATTGCATGTACAATGTACATCCTTAAGTCACACCGATAATCAGCCTAATGCATGTACGCACTGCGCCACTGAGCTATATAAACACCGCACATTCGGTGGTTACCGACCTTTTATGGTCGCGACTCTACTTCCAATTTGAAAAATTTCCGTGGCCCAGTACAAAATTTGATAAGCTGATTACTAATTAAAGGTCGGCACATTTGCCCAGACTTACCCACGGCCTATTTTGGAAGCTGATTTGATTACGTTCAACGTCTTCGCGAACCCCAGAATAACGCAAACTACCCCCAGGTTTAGAACCACTATATTTGAATAAAGTATCCAAACGGCCTAAGCCGACTCTATGAATATACCGTTATCTTGTCATTGTGATTACAATTAGACTTATTTCTGTAAATGAATGTTATTTATATTTATTTTTGATTGCAATGTTCGGCCAGGGGGGTAGTCCCCAAATTAAAACCAGCATATGTAATACCAAAGCGCGCAAAGCGCGAAGAAAAATTTCATGTAGCATAAATCTGCCCAAAAATAATATTGCTCATGTTGATTTAGGAAAAAATTATGAACTGACTTCAAAATTCCGAACATTTAGGCATATTTTAGAAATTCCTCCCGGACGCAGTTTTAACAATGAAATTCCGGACATATGGTAACCCTACACTAAACGAGCATGCAACTTGACAATCTTATAGATTTTACTTGCTTTGTTGCAAAAGTTTGCTCGAAATATCCAGCTTTCCGTTTGAGAATATTTATATAGTGATCGACTCTCTGCTGTGAGCTTGACCCGCAATCACACTACATCATCGGGCGAAATACGCTACATGTAGATAGTCAGCGAATGATGCTTATTCAATCAATCAAAGAAACTGATATCGTTGTCCGATGTAAAAAATATCTAGCAAGCGTATACAGGGTCCATCTCGATTCCCTATATTTATTGTATCATAAAAACCAAATCCATGCGATTGGGGCGTTGGCTACTGCTGTGTCACTTGTTAATGGGGTGATATCGTTTGTAACTATAGAAACCCGTTTTACACTCCGCTCAATATCAACGTAGCAACAGTCAGACGCAGAATACAGTGTCCGGTCTTGCATAGACCGTCAAGGCGTAAGCTTATATATGTCCATGTAAGTCTTTGTCGAAATTGTTGGCAGAGCGACGGAAGATATTGATTTGATGGGTTTATTATATATCATTTTATTGCCTCAGTTGATAAATTTAGTGACGCTTTAGTGACATTATGCGGCCATGTGGATGTGAGAAATGCATTGTAACACAGGCGCGGCCATGTATGCTTCTCTCTGATCAATCAACACACGGTGCAATCCTTAATCAAGATTTCAAGGCGTTCGATAAGCCCAGTACCCAAAATTTACCAAGATATCAATTCATTAGGGTTGAGTAGGTGACGAGATAGCGTCGCTGTTCAACTGTGGCCTAATTAATCTCGATATTGAATTCATATGGCCGCGTCCTCTACGAAATTTGAAAAGTGGCCCGCGACCCGTTTTGAGTTGGCGACCCCTGACATAAGCGGTGCCTTACAAAAGGCTAGAAATGTGCCGGACTACAAATCGGCGGTTACTGAATCAAAAATAAGAAATATCAGACTGGTGTAAATGACTGTTGTAGTCGACAAACACCATGATTACCACAAATGACATTAGGGTTGAGTGCATCGTAAATGCCGATAATGCAAGTCTTCCCGCTTCGACGAAGTTACGCAGAAGCTCCACTCTAGCACACTGCGCAGTGCGCACACACGTATAAAGTAACATACAGTCACTAAAATTTGACGTAGTAAGCAAGTAGTGGGGAATCTCGGCAGACTGGGGCGGCGGGCCACATTATAATGTAAGACGGAAAACTGTCCGCGGGCCGGACAAAATCCCTTCGCGGGCCTGATCCGGCCCGCGGGCCGTATGTTGCCCGCCCCTGGTGTACATTAATAAATCCCTAGATATGGAATTAGCAATATGACGTCACGTGACGTCATGAGGTTCACGTTCGCGTTCACACAGTACCTTTCAGAGGTACAAGCCATCCCTAGATATGACTATATAGTAGTCGACAAACACCATGAAGAATACCACAAACAAGAACAACAGCCTGCATAAGCCACTGCACTTGTCATACCACCACAACATCCACAATTAAACTAGAGATCGGGCATATCATTATCATCATCACAAACCATATGTACCATTTTGAGTGTATATGTCTTGTCCAGATCTACACGGAGCTCGTGAAACCCATTGTGTTCCGTGGAAAACTGGTTAAGAACCACTGAGCTAGTTTTTTAGGTTGTAAATACCCCATATTGTTTCCATTACTCCTAATATATTCACGGTATATCCGCGAATCTGTAGCGTCACATAGTTAAAGAATCACCGCTCTGTCGGTCTGTCACCGTAATAGTTCTTTTGACGAAGTAATAAGCTCTCGTCTATGCCATTTGACACCGCCACAGCAACCCGCATAGGCGTAGCCAGGAGTAAATTTTGTGGTGCAAATTTCTTTCGATAATGTAGCGACGTTACAAATCCAGATCCCTCGTGAATTAGTGCAGGGCTCGGCAATTCCTTTTGTATGCAGCGTGCCAAAATGTCAAAAATTGTCAAAATATTACCAAATTGCTTGCCAAACATTTTTAATTTTATCATATTTAGAGTTTCAAGCAAGGAATCCACCAACCGCTCATCCCCAGCTGATTCTTAAAGTACTGGTCGCGAAGGGTGTAAATTTGGGTCGCTACCTTACTAGAGACCTATCGCTTGTAATATTTGCATCATTTATTTTTAGACGCGGAATGATAAATCTTCTGTGTTTGCTTAGGTCGTTTCCAAGTCCACTGCGTTCGGTGCCATATCCAATAAGTTACAGGCTAATCAATGTTGTTTCGATGATATGGCCTGATGATGAAAAATGTGTCCAACAAGTCGGTTTGATGTCACATTAATTTGGCCAGACACAATATTTGTCTGCAAAGCTCCAAAGGTCGCGGTAAAGGTTGTCGTTGCTCCAGATATATTGGAATCGCTTAAACGTAGGCTACCACACGAAACGAAAAGAGCATCTCTTTTCGTGAGACGAACACGATTCGAAATTCGCATTTCGGGGCTCACACACGGCCCACGGAGCTCATTATTTTCCTCGACGGGTCTCATTTGATACGTGCGGCTCAAACTGCGGGCGCTGGACTATTCGGCGTCTGGACAGTGAACACTGGACGTATCAATGTCGAACATCTTGGCCAACGTGCGGCGGTTATTTTATTTCAAGATTTCATCGCCGCCAATCATTTGTCGCATGTTGTCAGAAACGTTATGTCTACCTAGGTCGTGTCTTCTATGCTCCCACGGTGCACACTCCTAGACTAAAGCATCCAAACGTTCTCATACCGATATTAAGTTGCCGTTCTTTCATAATTGGTAATGGTATGACTCATTTCTGTAAAGTACGCATATTTAAAAAAAAAACGATTTATATATATATTTATTGGGGGTTTCGACACTACAATCAAGAAATCAGGCTCCAATAAATCGCATCTCCGAGATAAATAAAATATGCCTCAAAAGACTCTAGTTTATGTTGATTTACGAATTTTGGGTCGCCGGCGATCTTCGCACATTTTAAAATCTTCTGTTTCACTTCTTGCAAAAACATGTCTATGATACGTCGAGGGTTTTCGACCCCTGACTTAGTGGGTACATATGAAGTCCAGAATACACAATTCCAAAATTTGAACTTAAAGCCGGCTTTGGTACCTCTAACTTTCCCAGTGACTAACGTTCGAAGAATTGCAGTCTTCTTTTACAAATATTTCAATATATATTTCTGTATTTTTCAAGCAAAGAAATTCGGAATATTTTGTAAGGTACGAGGCAGTGCGCGAAACATGACTTCTCAAACGCCCAAAATATTTGACACCCTCATCGTCCGCGTTTGCCGAACAAAGCCAAACATTCAATCGAGCAGAAATTTACGCCACGAAATTACTGACAACGCGAATATATCACAATGGCACTTTCAACAAGTTCAAAACACACGAGTTTACAACTTCGTTTCACGTCGGTGATATCTCATAGGAAATTAAGTGCGACAGAACTGAAAGAGGCAACACGCACTGTGTGGTGTATAGTCTTTAAAACAAAAGGTAAACAAAGAAGAACAGAAGCGACACGGTCGGGTTCACTATATACAGAGACAGCGCTCGATTCAGGCGACTGGCGAGCGACTTCGAACCAAGCGGGCGGGTGTTCAAATGTATGCTTTCGGAATCTACCAATAAAATTCGCAGACATCCGACACATATCCCTGCATATTGGGAAATGCACTTGCAAGCTTGGCCGGGGCTGAACAATAGCCGTGCACTGCACACCAATCATGACCTTACATCGATGCGTTCGAGCACACAAACGACCCCTCAAATTAGGAAAATTCAATATAACTTTTCTCTGCTACAGCCATGGTTTTCAATTGTCCATATTTTGAAGGGTAATGTCTTATTAGGTCCTTAATTTTGACTGGTTCCTTGTTTTCAGTGCTCACGGCACGTCACAACAGCTACAAGTACACCATAATTAACAGATAACGAGCCGTGACGATGGTTTCGACTAGACCAGACGATTAGACCGTGATGATCAGATTCCCACATTTCGCGGTCAATGTATTTTTGAAGCCATCGACGGCAACCTTGGCAATAGCCACACCGCCCTCTCGCCACTGTAGCACGCCGCGCAGCACGGCGACCAGTCATCAGGCCAGCCTAACGCGGAATGCGACGCATGTTTGACACCATGGTTCGACAGTAATCGCGCACCTTGACAAATGGCAACGATTGAGAATTTGTACAAAAGCGAAAACGTTCAAGTCCCGGCGTCGATTGACGGACGACTAACAAAGAAGTGCTCGAAACGTAAAACTCTGGGAATTTCGTTCAGACAAAACACAATTTTCGCGATTGAGTCCCGCTATCGCGTGTTCTACGCCGATGCCAACGCGTCGGACAGAGTCATCCACTCGAGAGCGGATATGCCTTCTTCCACGGGTGCGTTGATCTCGCAATCGTGCAGCGTGAGTATCGGCAGCCACGAGTTGTTCTCGTGTTTCGAACGAGACAGAAACGCACCTCCGTCGCTTGAGAACAGTCCGAGGAAATTTTGTTTGCCTCCGTCGGCATTGTCTGAAGATGTAAACAAAAATTGCAGTCGCCATGTGTGAGCAATACTGCAAGATCGTGTTTGCGCGACTTTCAGTTTCGTTATCGGACAACGCGGCCTGAAAGCGCGGCATGCTATCGCCGCCGGCAGCATTGTGCGAATTTTCATTATTTGCTAGAAAAATCTGCCGCCAACAAACAGATGTCTGCGTAGTCGGTAAAAGTAGTCATTTAAATAGATGGTTATGGTACAGAACATGGGGATTGCTTTCATCCCGAATAGTCTTCGAGTTATAATTATAGTCATGGTTGGTAGCCAATTAGAAGTAGAAATAAAGCCGTAAATTTTTCCTCAAGTACGAGTAGGAGCCATTTATAAGTAATAAAAACGCAATTATTCTGGACCAATTTTTTGCCTAAAAGCTCGACTGTTAAGTAGAAGGCTAAGTAATTTGAAAACAAAACCTACTCGAGTACTCATAAAAAATATATAGTGACCACCTCTGAGCACGACATGAGGAAAAGCTGCAGTACGCTACAATAACGCTCCCAAACCGATTTTTCAGGTTGGAATTGGGTCTTACAGGATCTAACTAATAATGTGTCACAAATTCGTCATTCCAAACAATTTTTTTCCGTTATGGCTGCTATGGGAAGCAATGGTAACGGTGTAATGGTTCTTCTTCAATTTGGAAGTCATCACAAGCGACTATATAAGGTGGCAAAAAATTTTGGATTCAGAAATCTGATATCCACAGTTGGTGTTGCAGAAAATACCAGATCGCTGGCAACATATTTCAGAGGTCATTCGGACTCCATAGCATTTTACCATCAGGGATATAGGCCATGTAGTATAACTCTAATGTTTGTACATTTCTATGAAGGAAATAATAAGTTCTCACTCGCCCGGATATCCCCTCAGACTCAGTTTATATGTTGGAAATGTGTCTTAGAGGAACCAAGCCAAAATATTTTCAATTCTTACAACACTGGAAGCGGCAGCAACGGTTTTAGCTTCAAATCGGAAGTGCCGAGACTCTAATTAGGTCATAAACATTTCCGAGCGCCATTTTCGACCCAGGAACCCGGTAATCTACGGATCAAATTTTAATGAAAAGGATACAATTTCTGTCATCACGTTTCCCCCCTGATTACCACATCCTAGCGCCTACTACCGGAGGGGGTTGTGACAAGGAAGACTCGAAAAAATTGTACTTTTTGGACAAAAGTCTTTAAGCAGCTTTTTCCCACAGGGATATCTCAACACACGTGATCTGATTGCATACGTTGAATATTTTCAACAAGCCCAAGATCCCATAATTCCAAAAGCAGCAGAATGAAGGGCTTTTACTTGATATTCAGTTTAATACTTATTAAATTCTGCCCGGCCGAGTTAATTGGGTTAACAGTCTTTACCATTTTCTAGATGCACACCCTCATCTACAGTTTAGAGTTCCAGTACTAGACCATCAATCAAGTATCGTAACATAGTATCGATGAATCGGTGCGTTCGCCACTTCAAGGGTGCAAATCGGAATCCCAAATTTTAGCTTGAAAATGGCATTAATCCCCGTCACACAAATTACCTCGATCCTTCCAAGAGTCTTCCACGTATCCCGATCGAGTATCGAGCTGACGTTTCTGTCTCTTTACCGGCGAATTAGAAAAGCCGGCTATCGTCTCCTCTTCTGACAGACTACCGTCGTATGTCCCGCATTTATTTTGACAGCTGTATGCGGGCTGAACGTGTCTCTGATATTGTGTTTTCGGAATTGCGATGATCTGCAGATCCTTTGGTAACTTGCGCTTCATTCCTATCGACGATGCCCCACCAGGGTCCTCCGCCCTGGCTAATTCAAACGAGGGTGATACTGAGTTGTTATTACGGTCTCTCTCTGCGCTGCCGCTGCTTTTTGTGTGTAGCTGTGAGTAAATTAACGATTTGTTACAGCCGAACACCCAACATGGGAAAGTGTTAACGACGTACTTTGCCAAGGCCGCCATCTTCTCCTGAGAAGATATCTTCGATCGTTAAGCCGTCGGAAAATCCCAGAGCTGGATTGCTTCCGACCATTGGTTTTGTGAATTGCTTCTTGATATATGCTTGGCAAGAGTCTGTGGAAAAAAACGAGGCTGTTTTTAGCCAAATCGAGGTTTTTAGGCTAACGAAGTCCGGAATTTTTCAAGGCGACGATGACTCATTACTATCACTAATTCTGAGTATCACGGCACATCAGTACCTAGAAACAAGTCGCACGCTGGCGTCGTGACGGCAAATCAGACACAAAGAGAGCACAAAGGCCACTTCTGCTGAGGTCGGCGGATGTGCCGAAACACAACCAAGATACACAAATAATACAACATGTAAACAAGGTGAACTTAGGAGGTTCACGTGATAAACAAAAAACTGGAAGGAACAAAAATTATTGTTTTTCATGCGCAAAATAACATTGCGCGTTCATAAACAGGAGAAAAATAGTTGTTTCATCGTCGCGAAAGTACAGGAAACAGCGACAAGAAAACTTACCGGGTGACGCAGTAAATCCGAAATCGCACAGCGGGTCCCCGATAGACGGAGCGTTTCGACACATTTCTTCATCTGAAAGCAAACAGGTTTCAAGAGAATCTCTGTGGTAGGGAACTTCAACATAAAATTGAATAATATATTCATGCTAAGACCCGAATGTTTTCGGCTGACACTCGCCCAGGGACTAGTGAGGTTTTAAAAGAACATTGTACATCGACGGTCGTATCACTGAATATGACATCACTGGCATCAAGAAATTAGAATAATGAGGCAAACAATCCAAAAAGGGCCGACGGCAGTTACTTGAATGCCGCCACGTGGCACCGGGTCGGACACTAATTAAACTTACCTATAAGAACGGAATCAGTGAAATTAAAATCCTTGAACTCGATCTCGTCGCCGATAGAAGGAGCGTTTTTGGCCATGTCTTTCAATGCCTCTTCCGTCGGTTGGAAAATGCTGTTCGTCGAATCTGTAGAGATTGGTCACAGTGTAAAACTAATCCGCATAACAACGATATCGACGCCATGAAAATACCTATAATCTGACTGTCATCTCGCGGCAGCACAAAGATGGAATCTGTGCTGTCGCAGAAAATGGATTCCGTGCTGTCGAAGCATTGATCGTCGCAATCCACAACTTCGAGCTGTAAAAAAAAATAGGTTCATACAGGTTCAACGCCGTTGCCACGAACCGCAAGTAGAAATTACCTGGCTGTTGATAACCTCTTCCAATTTCGGCATAACTACGATTTCCTCCGCGCACTTCATTTGTGGTAACGACAAAATGCAATTCTCTTCCGTCACACCGCTTTAGAGATGATAAGCAAGGAATCAATCATCGTTTCTCGGAAAGCGTTACAGAAGCCAAGTATATAATATCGCACAAAAAACAATTACAAGAGAAACGTCTCGCTGACGAGATCACCAGATTAAAGCTACGGGGAAAGATTGGCTGATATGTCCCCGGGCTGCGCTGCCCATAATAGCAAGTCTGTAAGTCTGTACACATTAAATATTGATACATGCGAGCACCATAACAAGCATATTTATCACTTGATCGACTTATTCAATTTCACATTCAATATTCAATGACAGTAACATCTTGTAGTGGGGGAAAAGTCGACAACAGACTTAACAAGATTGACACCAAAATGGATACACAAAGGCGATGTGTGTCAGCAAATTCCTATCTATTATTCCAGTGCAACAGCTATCCGATTACTACGCGGAACTGCTTCAAGTTTGCAACTTCCATAGACGTTTTGTTTATCACCTTTTCGTGGAAACTGATTGACCGTGTTCAATGTACATCTAGCTATTTCCGTTCTTTGAAACTGTGGCCGTTTCGTTTTACGTTAGCGCTTGTCAATTGGGTATTTCCGTTAGATACATCAATACACATAGTGTGGTTAAAAACCGAAAATCCAACTCATACAACGCTTGGTTGCCAAAGAGTCGTCGACCTTGACTTGCTAAAGGGAGAAAAGCAGGATGTTCTACAGATATTACAGGTTACCATTAATCACATCACTGATCTCGTGATATTATTAGCCCATAAGGTAGGAATTTTCAAGGATTCTTTATCTCTACTGGTCGATATGAAGTGCATAAAAATGTGGAATGAAAAAACATCACGGAAAATACTCGTGATAAAAGCATGTTCGTGTTGTGTACATACCTGATCACATAATGTACGCAAACTATATAAGACGGTTGCTGATTTCTTGGATTGTTGATAACAGTCGCTTGCGACACGACCCACACATATCCACCAGACTTAACCAGCATGCGGTACCGATTGGTCGTGATTTGCCCCAGGCGATACACTGAACGAGATATTAGATAACAGATAATCTCTGATCGCAAAACACATTGCAGAGCAGCGTGATTGAGGTACAAAAGTAGAGCGTACGTGACTGCCGTCGACCTAGTTATGGAGGCAGGCCACAAAATTCGAGAGAAATTACAGACGCTCTCTCCTAATAAACGCCCATCGCGACTGACCTAGCACAAGGAATACCTGAACGTTACAGATGTACAGCACGCTACTTATAACTCTAAATTCAGCAATGGTTCTGTACACAAAGACCTCTGTCGCGTGGAAAGCGATATTCACGTGCTACAGTTAAGTGGTTAAACCACAGATGTAATTGCCATGCTGTTGAAAGCTAAAATATGATTTGATTGATTGCCATGATTATAGCTAGGAATATACTTGAAAGGAAACTTACATTTTTTATAGGAGTCTTCGAGATCTTTGATATCTTCGGTGTGGCAGAAGTCGAAATATGATTGGCCAATCATATCTTCGTCACGATATTTGAGAAGCTCCTGGACTCTGCAGAATATAGCACAAAATAAACGTAAATACAGTTGGCTCAAAATAAGAATACGAGGACGTACCTGTCATCATCGCAGTAAGTGAAGTGCATGTTCAGGCTATGTTGGCTCAAGAACGTGTTGCAGTCCAATACCATTTCAATGTTGGTCGGATGAGGAATTGGTTCGCAATACGCAATCATATAACGCTGATCGTCGGCTGCAAATGCAAAAAAAATGAGTACTGAAAACATAACATAACGTTGCTGACAAAACTCTTACACTCCAATTTTTGGACAATGCCATCACATTTCAGAACCTGCAAAATAACAAAATAATACGATAAATAAGCAAAGATGCATGTCACAAGATCCAGCACGTAATGCTCACTTTATAAAATGCAGATTTCAGATTGATATTTTTGCCGGCTGATGTCAATGTGCTCTTCATTCGCATGAAAAATGATTGGACATTGCTGTCCTCTGTAACATATTATTAGTAGTTGCAAAGTGCCGATGCATGTTCATTGTTCAACAAGAGCATTGTTATTAGGCTATTCACAATGATTCAACTCATTCCAGTACTCAAATCTGAGACGAGTATTGATTGCAATGATTTGAGTCATGCAGTAAGAGTTGGATTTTTCGAATACCAGGCCCCTAATTACAAAGATTTCACAAACGAGAATTATCGTCTCAACACTATCTTCCCCCATGGTACGGTAGCCCTGAAACCTCGATTGACTTATCTCAGTATCGAGAACATGTAGGATAATGCCATGTTCATAGAAATGACCTGTTTATGTTGCGATATTGAAACGAAATGCTATAGCATTGCTAACAAATATGAAGTTTTATTTTGATATGTACACGGTATTATTTTTCTTCTGTTTGTGTAAGAGATACAAATTTCAACTTGAAATTCATTTTACTGTGTATGATGTCATAATAAATGATACTAGAATACTAGAAGTTTAATACTCAATTCGGAATCACATCAGTCGGATACTAATTTGATCAGCTTAAACGTCAATCACATGTTACAGATAAATATATGTTTATTCCATGTTTTACATAAAAATCCCTTTACCGAACCAGTGAAACATGACAGAAATATGTATAGAGAATACATTTTGGTGCGGATAAAACACAAAATCCCACGAAATCAAGTTTATGTAACAGATCGTAATTGCCCATTAACGCACAATCGAAGTACCAGAATTAGGCTTATAAAATTACAATAAAACAGCCCGCAGGCATATTAAGAGTATCGGAAGGAATCAAGTGCACTTGAAAAATTTTGAATTTCATATTCTACGTCATAAAAAATTCCAATAAGACATGTCCAGACAAACCTACCTCCAGATTCCTTCATACAATTCGTTATCTCCAAGTGATCACCGTCATGCGCGTAGCCGAATAGATTCTGACCCATCAATTCCAACTGTTAACATGAAATTCCAGTAAATTACAGAAAGTACAAACAACAACTCTCCATACTTACACTACCGATGCCGATGTACTGCTTCACGTTTTCTGATACGAACAGAATATCACAATCATGCGATAGCACCAATATAAATCCATTGAGGGCATCAACATATTCTTTGTCAAATGCTGCTTCATCAGCTGAACTATTCGCTTTACAGTCTGGAATAGGATATATAATGTCAAGAAAATGGTTGCTAGCATGAACATTGCACCGGCAAAATCATCTTGTGTATATTATGATTCGCTTTACTATAAGTTAAGTGTAAATTAATCATAATGCAGTCATACCATCAGCAGCCTATCATCTTCTGACAATGAGTTACATCTCAAATGCTTTCATATGGCATACCGTACCGCAAGCTCATTTTGTGTCCGGCATAAATCAGTAGCGTAATGGAAAAAATGCTTCAGCAATTTTGACCATAATGTTTGCCTATTGGAGTTCTAGACCTTTCCTTATCATTCCATGTTACAATAAGTATCTAAGATTGGAAATCTCTGATATAATATGCAACTAATGAGATATTATATCCCACTGATCACAAGGGATGACTAGCCATTAGAGTCCTGCACAGATTCAGACGGGTTCCAAATTTCAACCAGTTCATCATTTGATAGACACAGAGTTAGTCAACATCAAGGGGAGATACCACACATGGTTCAGGCATGGGGCCGTTGCCATGCAGGCCTACTGCAATGTAGGCCAATACAGTTGTCAATGCAGCCATATGCAGCATACTGCCAATGTAGTTCAATCGATATCGGATTTTCGAGAAGATAACCGATAACTAGCACCTTTACTGATAACCCTGATATGTACAGCCGAAATTCAAAGACATGGCATCTACATCAATGAGCATTATCAAAGCTTGGGAGAATTTATTTGAGCAGCTTTACATCCCTAGCTATGCTTGGACATGAAATAAACTAGAAAGGCTGCATCTGTACACCCATAAGCTATATAATATATACCAATACTGCCAATCAGCAGTCACCTATTATAGGACTTCATACTGCTTGTGCTATATGTTGTGTTGTCATGAAATCTCCAATATTTTTTACCTCGAATGGCCGATATTTCTTTTAAAGTATTATATCAACTCGATAATATCAGTGAACCAATATAATCGGTGGGGCTCTAGTTAGAACTATTCTGCCTAGTAGGTTAAGTACTACTAAGTACTAAGCATTAAATGTAGTGGCCTATTCTAAAGCTTTGAAAGTAAAATGGAATGAAAATTGTATTGGACCACGCTCTATTTCACACTATCAGCTAACTATTGCAACTCAACAGTCTCTTTTCATTCAGCTAGGTTAGGTCAAATTTGTTTATTTCATAGTAATATTTGCTACATGTAGGTACTGCACAAAATTTTACTGTACAGACCTTTGACGTTGATTGCTTCGTCCATGCTCATCAGTTTACGAAATTTCATGTAGCTTATCATCAACCGCATAACCATTGACCTTGAATAGAAAATTCCATTACAACAGTCACTAAAACTCTCATTTTGTGAACTTACCTATCCATTTGTGCCAATACTTTGGACGGAACAGGCATTGCATTGCATATTTCATTGAATGTGTCTGATTCTTGTTGACGTCGACATCTAGCAGCATCACGGCTCTTTTCTCTTCTTCTTGCACTATAAATCAATGTATTAATTAGAAATCGAACTTACAAATAACTTTCCAAACAACGCTAACCTTCGATCAATGCTTTTTGGTTTACTCGCAAGTTCTGTAGGAGCCATGACAACCAAAATTTCCAACTGCGTCTTGGGTATGAGTAATACACAATAAATTCTAATCGAATGTCTTCGCGTTTTTGCTTCTGCAAAAAAATAACACGGATTGTACACGCAGTAGTAGGCTAATAGTAATAAAATGATGAGGTACGGTAAGTATCCAGTCTTTTTTGTCCCTGCGTTTACCTATTCATCAGCACAATATAGGCTACCGTTTTCTAGTCTAGAACCGGGCAGCCCTTTACTTATCAACCGCGTAACTATGTCGCATTTGCATAAAAACAATATAGTATACCTCGAACTCTGCTACACTACAAAAAAAAATTTGACAAATTTGGTCTCAAAATTAGACAAATTTGGTCTCAAATTTAAGAAATGAGGATGATTTGGTCTCATTTTACCACCCACTCACCATAAATGCTATTTTCGACTCAGACAACCATATATATATTGATCTGAATAGTACATGTGAGTAGTAAGTGGCATGTACCTTGATAACTATATCTAGTGAATATCTTGTAAACTCCTTAGTACAGTATCATCCCAACACTGCAAATTCTGGTCTCTCATGCTTCCCCTTCGCTCAGACCCCAACATTGAAAAGGATGCCCCCAAAGCACCCCTACTATTTTCGATCAATTCCGGTCTTACTTTTAAGACAGAAATTACTTGGTAAGACTAATTTGTCTTTAAGACTTTTTCTGCTAAAAAATCGATTTGAGACCAAACTTGTCTAATTTTTTTTTGTAGTGTACATTCTCAACTAGTCAGTACACGATCACGAATGCCAGCGACAGGCGCTCATTCAATCACCTTTCTATATGTCGTAAAACATTTGTACAACCAAATCTCATATTATCTAACTTTAAAATTCCACGGGCGATAAACACAACCGCCGCCATTATGCTGCACAGCAACGTAAATGAACTAAGGCCGAAATAATTTTCGAGGTCGCCGTGATCTTGTGGTAAACAACTTCGAGAGTGCCGCATTTTTACCTTTGCCCGGAGAGAAGTTTCGCGATCCTCTTCAAAATCTGCATTTTAATTGGTCGGGATAGCTCCGCCTCTCTCGAATGACTTGAAGGCGGGTTTCGATACGCATCATATGCTCTGACCACTGAGATATACGTCAATCGGCGATGGGTGGATCTTGATTTCTGAGAATCCGAATCCGTCCGACAGCTTGACTATTAGAATCTGAAGAATCTCACCCAAGAATCCATACGAATCTGAAAATCTCGTCCAAGACTCAGAAAAATCGAAAATGCTAATTGATGAGCGTTTTGGAGGTGCAGAACTTCAATATACAATTGATTAGTATATTCATATTAAAATGAACCTGAATATTTTCGGCTGACACTCGTCAGGGGTAATCGTCAGGAACTAGTAGAGAATTGGAAATAACATTGTATATACATTGTATATTGTACATTACAATGTTCTTTCCAAGTCTCTACAGTTGCTGTCGATTACCCCTGACGAGTGTCAGCCGAAAATATTCGGGTTCATTTCAATATGAATATACTATTCAATTTTATATTGAAGTTCGGTACCTCTAAGAAGCTCTTTAACTTCAATAGACAATTGAATAATGTTTTCATGTCGAAATAAACCGGGATATTTTCGGCTGACACTCGTCGTCAGGGATAATCATCAGCAACTAGTAGACAGTAGGAAGGAACATTGTAATAATCGTAAAGAACATTCGATAGTATAACCAAAACTAAACCATTATGTTAATTGTACAGCTGAGCTGAAATACAGCTAGGGCAGTGGTTCTCACCCCTTTTAACCTCGTGGTAACATCAGAAACGGAAAAAATAGTTCGTGGCGCTCTGGCATTTGAGAATAGACACCAGAAAAGGTGATCAACCTTATTCATCAACCCAAATTCTAATGATGTTGACTAAAATAAGGCCTTCACTTTCGGCCAAGCCCCAATATCACTCCACGGCCTCATCGCCGGTGACGCCGTTTTTTAGGCGCGGTACGCTAGTGGTAAATTCACAGTCATCGCCGATGGAGACTTCGATTCACGGGAATAGCACGTTCCGGAGTGTGAAAGTGTGGGAGGTGTATCTGGGCTCCTCATCCCCTACGTGGTTATGTTCTTACAGCGTCTTTACAAAAAAGCCCATTAGTTAACGGCGAATACAATGAAGGTGACTAAAGACCACCGAGCAAAAACCGGATGAAATAATCGTCATTTTTAACCGCTTGGCATCGAATAAGAATAAGTAATATTATATCAATGTATTTACTAAATATTCTGACGCGTTAGTCGTACGCTATCGATTGCATTTTCGCAAAGCAAATTGCAGCTAACTTTTGGCTATTTTTCTGTCTGGCAAAGGGTTAATTCTGACTTTGCATAATAAAAGGCAACGAATTAAAATTTTTGTTATTAAATCAAATCACAAAGCACAGGCATTTGGTACATGGAAATTTGCACATTAATGTATTAACTGTATCCAAATCAATACCATCGTTAAATGTTAAATCTAAAAGTAAGTAAATATTTCAGGCTAAAACAGTTCAAGTATAAAATCAGTTCAAAATGCGGAATTTTGTTTTGTATTCCACATCACTTTCCCGCATCAAGGCCCAGACATAATCTCCCATCAAGGGTTACCATATATTGGAAATCTGAAAAGAGGACAATTTTTCAAAATTTTCAGACTTGCAATACCGGAGGAAAATCCTGAAAAAATGGTAAATTTTTTGCACTTCATGGTCGGTTGACTAAAAAAAAAGTCAACTTTCCGGCTCAGCCCCAAAATAGCCGCCGAAGTGCTACTTTAGTGCTGATTTACTGTATCTCAGTCGAATTTTGCCCAATATTTAACCAAAATTATCGAAAAAGAGGACAAAATCTCAAAAAAGAGGACATTTGGGCGTCCTCCGAGGACACTTTCAAAAAAGTCAAAAAAGAGGACAAATCATAATAAAAGAGGATGTATGGTAACCCTGCTTTCATTATATTACCCTTGGTATCTCCTTTCGAAATCTCTTATGTCTTGATGGAATCGCTTCCGTTGATTTTCTGAATAAGCTCCAATATTATCTTTAAACTCGTCCAAGTGAGCATCAAGCATATGTACTTTCATCGGCATTCTGCAACCCATGTTTCCATACAACTTTACCAATTTAGCAACGAGTTCTGCATAGTTATCTTCCTTGTTATTGCTCAAGAACCCATTCGTCACATCTGCAAAGCTATCCCAAGCCTTCTTTTCAACAACATTACGCATTTGGATAAAATCATTCGACTTGAGAATCTTTTTGTGTCATGGCCCAATAAATACACCAGCTTTTACTTTAGCTTCTGATAGTTCAGGAAACAAGTTCTGGCGAAACTGGAATGCCTTGATCTCCTTTATCACCATTATCTCATTCTTTCACAAATGATTGCTTTATAAGGCCAAGTAGGCTATTAGGTGAAGGGGAGGCATAAGCACTTTGTTTGGGTTAATCAACCGAGTTTGCTTTTATTTTTTCTCTCCAAGAACAAATTCGTTTCGTTTTGGCCATATTTGCTTTTTGTAGTATTCTGTGGTAGCCCTATACTATCCCAAAGGCAAAGGTGGCAAGGATACTTGGTGAGCCCCCCTTGCATTGCATCAAAAACGCTACCATTTTAATGTCCCCAATTACTTCCCATATATATTGATCGTACAACACCTCAAAAATCAACCCTGCAAACATAAGTAGGCTATTTACAAAATGGCAAATATTGCAGATTACATTAACATTTAAAAGTGATCAACATCCATCTTGGATGCTCTTTAGCCATATTCGTGATATCTTTTCTCAAAAATATTGCGATTTTAGAATTTCATTCTCTAAACCACAAAAGAAGAGTTTATATGAAATAAAGTTGATTTTCGACACTTATTGGTACTAAGCAATAGGGAAAAATTAATTAGAACCTGGGAACAATTTTTTTGTAATAGTTGCGTTCCCGTAGTGAACACTCCTAGACTAAAGCATCCAAATGGTTTCATACGATATTTGGTTGACGTTCTTTCATAACTGCCAACACAGTTGACTCATTTCTGTACATTATGCATATTTTTGAAAACATTTTCCATATAGGCCTACATGTATATTTATTTATTGGGGGTTCAAAGATTAATATTAAGACATTAGGTTCTAATAAATCGCACGCAGAGCGAAAAAAATTCAAGATAAGTAAAATCTTCCCTTTATGTTGATTTACGAAATAATTTTGGATCGCCTACGAGCTTTGTACATTTTGAAAACTTCTGATTCACATTTTGAAAAACCTGGTCTCAATATGTCGCTTGCGTGAAATCATTTGGCGTGCCATGAAAAATCATCTCGCGTGCCGGGGGTTGCCGATCCTCGGTGTAAGCGGTGTATTACAAAAGCCTAGAAATGGGCCGTGTAGCAAGTCGGCATCCACGAAATAAAAATGAAAAAAATTAGGTTGGTGTAAAGGACCATAGTAGCCAACAAACACCATGAATACCGCCGCCAACAACAACAACATATAAATATGATTTATGTATTTTGGTACCTATGTTTCACAACCAAAGCCACTATGGTGCTGACAAAATCAGAGCAGTAGGTATATAATGCATGTATGATGTGACGATAAGCGCCTACCGCTCAGGCGGCCCGGGTTCGATACCGCATCGGAGGTTATTCTGGGCTCCTCTTCCCCGCGTCGCTGTTCTTACGGCGACAAAAAAGCCAAGCAAAAGACCCGCTGAAGGAGCGCCGTCAGAAAGAATGGAAAGTGCAAGAATATAGCAGGGTTGTAATGACTAGAGTCATGACTCGACTCGAGTCACGATTTTATGATGACTCGACTTGACTCGAGTCATTTACTCAGAGTACAGAAATGACTCGACTTGGACTCGAGTCATTGCGCATGACTCGAACCAAGTCATTGACTCGAGACTCAGACGGCCAAGACCGACATTTCATTGTAATTCCGAAGCCAACAACTATTGGCATTTTTTCTGTTGGTACTGGTACTTGAAATGCGACCAGAAACTGCTAAAAGTGAGGAGAATTGGTATATTATAAATTCGAACTATTCGATATCACCAAACAGAGTTATAAAAAGTGGGTTTACCAAGACTTAACTGTAAACTGAGCTGTCAACACAATGACTTGGACTTGAGTCATGATATCATGACTTGGACTCGACCCTCTGATCGCTGACTTGGACTCGGACTTGACTCGGTGGTGAATTGCAAATGACTCGACTTGACTCGAGTCAAAACTATAAAAGTGAGATTGACTTGTGACTCGGAGCCTTGTGACTTGGTTACAACCCTGGAATATAGACTAACATGCAAAAAGGAACTGTGACATAGGGTAGCCTATAGGTAGATGATAGCGTAGTGGTGAGCGTGGGCGCCATCCAAGCAGACGGCGCGGGTTCGATTCCTGGCGTAGAAGGTTATTCTGGGCTCCTCATCCCCAGTGTCGTTGCTCAGACAAAACGACCTGATGAAGAAAGAGAAGAAAGAGCAAGAAATGGCATCGAAAAAAAGACCGATGAAAAAAGAATAACCTCGAATCACACTGGGACATCGGGCACTAGGTCGAGGTGGATGTCAGTCAAGAAACCTCAACTGGTTGGTCCTTCGGCACACCTCTACACTATTACATATAAGAGTGTGGATAATTGGATGTGGATAAATCTGGTTCCTGCTAGTTTATACCCAAATCTGCAAAGATCATATTCGGTGCTGAATCAAATTTGTTCAAATGTTTGGATGATAAATCCATTTTCTGGTACCGATCCGCAAGGGTGGCCAATCGTTTCTGCCAAAGGGCCACATGAGATTTACGGACCATTGCGCGGGCCACTTGAATATTGATGACCTTTTGGTAGGCGTCCAATAAGAGCGAACCGGATTAGGTAACGGTGCAAACAATACATATAGGCTATTACTATACGCATCAAAATCGATAACAATTATGTCATTAAAACACAGTTTACATTAATGTAATAGTCGCGCGAGGCGTGAAATTTTTAAAAGTCAATGAATGAATTCGGACAACAATAATGATGCTTGCATATATTGTGGGTCGCCTCTGTATACCACTGAGTTCATTTGACAAGGACTGGATCATTCGGGGCCTGGACATATCAATATCGAAGATCTCGGCGAACATGTGTCTCATTTTGTGCCAAGGTTTCATCGCCGATGATCTTTTGGCGAGTGTAGACGCGAAGTGGCATGTTGAACGACACGTTCTCTCATAATAGCGAATTATAGCTATTGACTCAATTCTGTAAATTGGGCGTATTTTAAATTTTCAGGAAGGGGTAATAATACTAAAAGCAAGTAATCGAGTAACAATAAATCGCGCGAAGGTCTCAGTGGTTCTCAACCTTTTTGGACATGCGCCCCTCTTGGCGATGGTCAAAAAATTGCGCCTCCTGACCTCCTGCACTTATCGTGATGTCAAAAAGAGCACATCATCTAATATAGAAGTAGGCAACCTTTTTGCTAATCACAGCCGTATTTCGATTACTTATGTAGCCTAAGGCCGCATTCCAGGGCATAACCGTAATGAACTAACTGGACGCAAAATACCTATGTTAATCTGTCCAGTCCATATCCATTCTCGGCAAACTCTGAACCATTCTACTTTTCACAACGGCCTATATTGTACGCACCGAAATCGCGAGTGTCAATGGTATGAATAGTTGCTGGGGATTGCATATTGTCGCGCGGAGAAAATTTTTCTGATTCACGAATGAATTCCGTAATTAATAGTAGCAGTATCCCATATCAATTTCAAATATTTATCCTTTCTCAGCCCATGTGATCAGATAAACTGGTAGGGTTCATGGAGGGAGTGCTTTCAAAAATTTAAGGCAAGTTGTGAATGATAATGCATCTTCGGGTGGGCCAATTGTAATTAGTCACTTTGTTGCATGCTGTTATTTCTTGACCCCCATCAGGATTGTCGATTGTATCGGTAGTGGAAATACTGGAAATATATTGAAATCGCCCAAATGTACCATAAACAAATTTCTCTCGTGAGGAGCACACGATTCCGATTCCGGATCAGATTGAGAAGGGCGCTACTTTGTTAAAATCGAAAAATGAAGCTATGTTGGATTGCGCGGAGCGAATTCGTAATTCCGATTTGTTTGTCGACGGCCGCCAACACATACTAATTAAATTAGGTGTTGACGGCCGCACAAATTCTCTTCTACGGTCGCAGGTCGCCCATCCCTGATCTAATAGTATACATATGGTATGTTTTACGCCAAGTATGAATAATCCGCACTCCAGTTGTTGAGTCTTGTTGAGTTGTTGGGTCATTTCTGACAAATTTCCCCAAACTTGTTTGAAAATAGTATCAATTTATTTCAAGGTAGGTTGCACTGAGACGAATCCTAAATCCCAGGTTGAGAACCACTAGTCTAAGAAAAATATTAAGTCAACTAAATCTGCCACGAAATTTTATATTTCATGGTCATATATAAAGATCTACGAAAAATGGGCCTGGCCCCTGGCTACTCCGATGCGTCGGAATTGATATTTTAGTCATCAACAATCCCGCATTTCGTATGGTCAGGCTAATCAAATTTTTGGTTGGGCTTGCAAGTTTACAATAAATCACCTGGGTAATTTATTTTTTTGATATTATAGCTAATTTCGAAAATTACCACGCGGGCGACTCAAAACGTTCTCGCGGGCCACATTTGGCCAACGGGCCACATTTGGCCAACGGGCCACGGATTGGCGGCCCCTGTTGCAGGCTCCACCGCTTCACCTGGTGGAAGATTTTATTGCAGACATACTGTCTTCAAAGGCCTTCAAAGGTGTAAATTATTCCGGAAATATCCCGCATTGCGCATGCGTATTCACGTAGAAAGTCAATTCGGCCAATTTAGAGTTTGTAATTCAAAAATTTATTCCATTCGTTACTGCTTGGCTTTGTGAGAACTGGTATATGATTCAGTGTAGGCCTGTACTATGATTGTTTAATACGAAGCATGGAATGCGATTGGAAGCTGAAGCTGACCTGTATGCGACATTGCTGAGTTCGGCTTAATGAATTTCACCATAGTTCAAAACACCACAAGGATTGTGATATGGTCAAGTACTGGAAGGGATCGAAATAACTTGATATAGTCTTCATCAAACAACTACCTTATTGGCCAACAGATAATGATAGCGTAGTGGTAACGATAAGCGCCCACCAATCTGACGGACCCGAATGGATTCCCGTCGGAGGTTTATCTGGGCTACTCTTCCTCCGCCGTTGCCGTTCTCACGGCGACATAAAAAGCCCAGAAAAAGACCCGACGAAGGAAAGCACTCACCAGGAATGGAAAGAACTAGTAGAAAGGGTCGCGGCTTCAAAAAGATCAACATCGAAAAGAACTGTGACATCGGGCACTCTAGGTCGAGGTGGATGTTAGAGTAAAGGATCGCTACCGATTCGTGTCGTTCGACATCCGCCTATCTGTTCATGACATCGCATTGTGTCTTATCGCATTGTACATTGTGGGTGACTTGTTCAGATGAAAAATATAACCCAACGATATCATATCATATCCACTGAGCAGCAAAAAGACTGGTGTAAATATGAGGCATGCTATATAATTACAGACTGCATGAATAGTAACATAAGATAGCATTCAATGAATAAGCAGTGGAATTGAATGATCTTGCGCCGGTATAGGCGAGATCAACATTTCAGTTCGTGGTCCGGTAAACTCAAACACAGGTTAGTATTCCTTCATTAGAATCTCCTTGTATTTAGTCTTGAAGGGGCATGGACAGGGCATGGACAATATGGACAATTGGACATGCTCTGCGGTAAAGTTAGCTTACGATAAGAAAATTACGACAGCAAAGAACAACCTTCTTATCATTGCGATTAGGATATCGTTTGATAAACTAATGTCAAACATAATTTACTTGGGAAGGTGTATCCATGACGTGACTAAAGGCTGAAAATTGGAGGGGGTACTTGGAAATATATTTTTACTATAGGTAATATTGTCAACAAAAACTTGATATCGTGACAGTTAAATGTAGTGTAATCAACGCGTAGACCAGGGGTGGGCAAACTTTTGGGCTCGCGGGCCCCATTCACCATCTAAATCCTTTCACGGACCGCACTATATTAAATTGAGATTATTAGCCCAAAGGCAATATTGTTATTTAATCATATAGCGGTGATTCCTAAATTTTATTAGACACGCCCATCTTTATGATAGTGAAAGTTTTCTCGTCCCCTTTATCGTGATATCAGAAAATATCCAAGAGAGAAATCAGAGTTCTAGCAATCCCAACGGAAAGTTTGATGGCATTGGAGGCTATGGCTGTAGACGAGCGAATTATCAAATATGAAATATATGGACAATAGACAGGACAATAACCATGAAATGGAGACAAATTGCGCGGAGCGCGAAAATTTTGTCAGTTTATTTGCGGCTTCGCGCCTCCTTTTAAATGCTTCCACGCCCCCCAGTTTGAGAACCACTGTCATATAGTGACCGAAGAATTATGGAGATATAATCTATAAGTGGATCGTCCTCATCAGTAACGAGTTTGTAAAGAAAAACACTCGTGGACCTAGCATTCAACATCTAAATCCATTCGCCTGCCGCACTATCAAAAATTGAGATTATAAACCAAAACTCAATATTGGTATGTGATTATAGTGAGGATGTTGAAATTATATATATTTTGATTTAAAACCAACCAACCATTGATTTGAGGATATGGTACACGCGTCAGAAACATTGGCGAGCTGCTGGTCAACCTCAATATGAGCAATTTTCAAAACTAGGAATGAAGGTCGGTTGTCGCACCCGATTCTTAGAACAGGATGGAGATTTGAATCTGTGAGCAGTCATTTGTTTATAGATTTGCTGATTCTACTTTTGGTTCAACTCCAGGACACACAATGCTGACAGCGTCATAACCATGCTAGCTTCAAATAGATTTTAGAAATATAAATACTTCTGCAAATACAGAGAACGAATTATACCTAAAACACGCGCGAATCGGTTTATCCAAGTACAGCATTGGAGTGGCCAATGTAAAATTTCACACATGATCTGTAAGTCATTTCCATTTTGGCTTTCTGTAATGTTTAGCAATTAAAACCTTTTAAAATGCGTGGTCCGGCTATCGCACCAGCAATGAAATAAAAATATATACCAGTCAGAATATAACTTATAATTATCATGGTGAAATATAATGAGAAAAAGTTTAATGGAGTCCCTGCAGAAATTAGATTTTTACTGCGCATTTTTTCAATATTTTAAATACGATTCTTGAGCCTTTCGCGGGCCGCATGCGGCCTTCGGGCCGTAGTTTGCCCACCCCTGGCGTAGACTATGCCGGCAATGCGTTCGAATCAACGATTTAGGTTTCCCCCTTGGCAACGCCTTGGTTCCAGAGAACATTACTAATAACTATCATTCTCAAATCACAAACGTTACAATTTTGTCCACGTAAATTTCACATCACTTTCTATAAATCAACATTGCATGTGTCGCAAGATTTTAACACGACATGCCACCCCATTTTTTGTAGCTTGCTTTTTTCTAGTCGCTTAGACACCTCCCTATCTTTTCATTGTATCGCATTTTTGTGGTATATTGAACTGATAAAATTGCTAATAAACCAATGATGATGATGATGTTGCGCTTTGAAAAAGGTTTGGAGCCACCGCTGGACTTTGTCTACCATAGGCTACGGTAAACCCGTCCTGCAGTACTGAAAGGGCTGTGTCACTGATAGCGTCCCGGTTCATGCATTATTACACGCGACAATGTATGACTGTATTTTTAGCAATGCAAGGTGGATAGTTTTGCAGGATAGAATAGGAGTATTTTGGGTGGTCAACGGATTGAACGTCAGTGGTTGGCGCTGCCAAGCTATTATTGGGTTAGTATTCATGATTCCTGAGCCGCCGACTTTTAGCGCGGCCCACTTTCGTCCTTCTAGACTTTATAGAATAGACCTATAGAATAGATAAACCTCCACCAAGCTGATTGAAAAATGTGTTCGGGTCTTTCAGCAGGCTGCATCACGGTGTGATTTAGAGACTTAAAAGCAGTGATTCCCAACCGCGGCAACCATAGCCGCATGCGGCTAGCTACCCTTCTTACGGCTCTGATTTACCTCTGAATATGCCACAAATATATAATATACAGTTGTTGTTTGTTTCTATGAATAGTTAGAGTCAATTTTTGTATATGAATACTAAAATAAGGGGTATTAGTCATGTCTACAGCCGCTTCCGAAAACGGGGAAAGTGAATTCTTGCATAGTAGCGTCAATTATACGCAACGCATGTACCCGTCATACAATGATATATCTTGAGTTCTGCTTGTCATAGACCTTTATAGATCGTGTCTGTGACAAGTAAATTTCGACACAACTTTACTGACATCAAAGTAACGACTCATAGTCAAGTACAAAATTGCAATATTACCAATATATATTACGTAGCGTATAATCCCCTCAAACTTGTGCATTAAGTGCTGGGAATTATGAAGACTCTTCATTGAAGAGCTATCACATTACGACATATATAGTAGGCCTATACTGTAGTAATGATACGCATTTTCCGTTTATTTCAATGTATAGCACTCGCCAATCTGCGTCTATCAATGCTAAAATAACCGATATAGAATCTATAGAAGTTCACGTGCAATCGTGCATGCTTTTGAATTAGCTTGATGGTGAGATCCAGAGGTAGTCTGGCTAGCTATTCTTTAAAATTATCGTTATAAGTAGCCTAACTGAATGTTTTCATGCCCCTCCATACGTAGCCTGAAGTTTGAAATGCGGCTCCGACATCCAAAGAGGTTGGGAACCACTGCTCAAAAGGGTATAGGTCTTCGTTCGTGTTTTAGGCGCATATATAGACCATTGTAGAGTCACGAATCCATAAATTCACAACTGCGATTTCATTTAGATTTATAGATAACGAAAATTTCCTCGTTTTACGACGTCGTACAATAATGTAGAACAAAGAGCGATTTCGCATTGTATTTCATTGTCAGCTCAATCGCATTACTCGACGTCGAATGTTACGTCAATATCTCATTGACGTCAGTATTTACGCCATCTATGCATAAGTAAAACACAGGCGCGTCCACTTTTGTACAATCACATGATCTGCGAAAATGACTGGCGGACTGGGCGGTCAATCATGTTGGTTGGCAGCCAGTGACCGTACAATATCCCGAGGGATATCAGTTCTCTAGAGCGACCACTGTCCAGTGTCCAGTTGCCAATCTTCAAGATGAAAATCAAGCATCTGCTACTGAGTAAACACTAGCCTGCTTTAATAACATTATCAGATGACGTTTTTGACGTATCGATTGCGACAGTGCTCGCGCCAACGCATCCTTCCCACTCCATGGTCACTTTTATGCGATTACCTCTCCATATCCAACTCAATGTAGCCTCGGCTACACTCCGCGATGCTTCCTTTCAACGTGATTTGTAGAAAAATTTGGTGTTTGATTAATAAGCCACAGCAAATTATTTCAAATCCATCCTAACTTATAGTATCGCGATCGTGCGCTGTCTTAAACTGCTGATTATTATAGTGATACCCGGAGCAGAGTGAGTTGCTTTTATTATTTGCGTTCGACACAATGGGTATGTCGCGTGTGCATCATGGATAGGATTTGAGGATGGATTGTCATTGGAGATTAGATTTTGACACTATGGGCAGTATTCAGGATACAGGATACAGGTTTTCAATAGTAGCAGCTAACTGTCATTCGCACAATGTTGTCTATTTTATGCGAATGCGTTTCTTGCGCGCTGTGACGTCATGTATTCCGTCGGTACATCATGGTGTCTTCCGGTCATATCACTCTGCGGTGATCTACGTCACATCTGCATCGTATAGTATTTTCATAAATTTAAGGTCACCTGGGAAACGGCAATTAACGTAACCGGGACGTACGTATTGCGAATGCGTATGCTCACCCGACGTAAGGCAAAAGTGACTTGACTTTCGGAACAGTACGAGTGATTGACCATGACCACGCTACGACGCTCATGAATTCGGTAAATAACAAATATATTATGATAAGCATCTTACATTCGCCAGAGTGTAAATAAAGCGAATTTTAAAGTCGCAGCATCGAGTTTCAACATCGGTGTATACTGTATATTGTATAGTAATTTGTCAACTCCAACTGACCCGATTGAGTACAATTCGACGGACAGTTTTGATATCGAAAAAGCAAAGCAACGCGAAGGGACGCTTTGGCGGCTTACATTACTCCGCGCTATTATGCGACACTCAATGCCCATTGACTGTTTCATGTCATTCGCGACAATTGAAGTATTCACCAGATTACCGCACGCCGCACTGATCTCAGCGCGCTTGACGTCATAGCGGCCAATCGATCGCAGCCGAAGTTCCGTATTACGCATTCGTCCCTTTTGTTTGATGCCTGCTGGCGATGATGTGACTTTTGTCAACACTGTTTCGCGTTGTCTAGATTATGATGTGGAAGTTGTTCCTGTGGGTTAAAGGAAATATACAGATGATGTGACATAGCACAAGTGGACAGTGAATAGATTGCAGATGCTCGTTGCTCACGAATTACATTTGCGATAGAGACTATATGCTAGATTACATTATTCGAGGATGGTATGTCGTTTCTGTGTCCCTTGTTTCGTGCAATCAGTCGAATTTCTGGCTATGATGCTTCGATCATGCAGCGGCTGCTCTTTCAATGACAAGTTGCTGACAACCATAGTTCGGACATTGTGCTGCAATACAGGAAAGCCTGATGAAATGCCATTAACGTCGAGGGATATATTTTTTCCAAAATTGAATAACTCAATTTTTATTATAGTGTCTCCTTTTATATCACCCAGTATGTTCAAGTAACTTCAAGGAATTGATCCGACCAACGTGAGGTGGCAATATTGTTTACGCGATAAACTTCATAACTTAATGAAGTAATGCTACCCGGTCGCGGTTGTTGTTTTCGCATTTATGACGTTTCGGCGATTGTGGTCATTTCACGCCAGACCAATATTATTATTTTATGATTCCTGGGCAGCTCACCGGGGCCGGTCTAATAATGGTAGAACCCGAGCTGACTTAAGCACGACCCGCTTTCAGGTTGGGAGGTTTGTGAGAAATATGGTATTTGTTTCGTTTGGTGCTGACAAGATAAGTAAGTGATCGGGCAATATTCAAATCTGTATCCGACGTCAACATCGACGCAAACAACGTGGAATAGATTAGGTTTGAGGATATTAATGTTAAATTAACGATAGGTATTACAGCGATATTTTTCGATATCTCTTCCAGCCCAAGGATTGTCCTAGCCCGAAATATGTCAAGTCTTGCACTTGCCACCCTCATTAGTTAGTAATAGTAATGGTGAAATCAGCATCCTTTGCTGCAATGAGCAATTGAAGATTAATGAGTATACATAATGAGATGTTTAATTTACAATGATAGTGTGCATTACAATAAACGCTAGTTATCGCAGTGTCAATTGTAAAATACAATCATTCAAATCCTTAAGCGTACTGCAGAAACAGAACGCCAGCGTATCATAAATGGTCAACAGTTCAAACAACTAATCGCTTTATCGCGAAGGATTGTTTATGTAACGATATGTACGAGAGCTGAAGTGAGCAAGCAAGCATTCTTGTTTTCACTTGGGCTTCTCAGATCGTATAATACGGATTAGCGGCCGAAAAGAGCCAAGCCGTATCATTGATCGATAAATGGGTCCTGTACGTGCTATGACTAATGACCATATTGTCATTCCAGCCGTCCCACTATTCCATGCATAATCTGTATATCTTCTGTGCTCAGGTGCGCGAAATTGTGTGTTTACGGCGATCGCCAATTGATTTGGGCGTAAGATGTTTCTTGAATATCGCAGACGTATCGGTCTGTTAAAATTCTTTACAAAGGCCAATTTTCTTATTTACGATTGCGCCAGTGTCGGAATTGATGACCCGACACGTTCTGTTTGTACGGGCAGCACGTTGTTCGCGGTAAACACGACTATTTATACAGACGTCATAGCTTAACAACTGAGGTTCGGATGACGCACGTCAACGATCTCCCGCGAGGCTCAGCAATATGAAGCGTCACGTGACGTGATACGAGTCGGCAAATTCCGTTCCAGTATGGATCAGTCAATCTGCGTACCGTACTGCGAGCTCGCATGAGCGAACTTATAGGACTTTCTTGTCTCAGGCTCCATGCGAATAGCGACAATGTAATTGATACATAAGTCGAATTCTTTATGCTAGTACTGTGTCGATATATCCCTAAAGGGCATAATTAGCCAGAATTTGTTATTTTAGAAGTCTGAATTAAATCAATTAGCTGAAAAGATCTATTTAAAAAGCTTATTGCGAAGTGGAATGTCGGGAGTCATTAGGTAGAATTCCGTTTTCGTAAAATACTCCGGTGTCAGAAGACTTGTCGTCAAAAGACCTACATGTACTCATGAATAAGGAACGCTGTCCAGACCGAGTATTGGACCACAAAAGCAATTTGGAACCAGTGCTAAATAAGCATGGTAATGGCGGAATACGTCACTCGAAACAGGACACCCGTCAGGGTGGGATTTTACGACATAATTCGTACGATCGGACGAGGGAACTTCGCAGTTGTCAAGTTGGCGAGACATCGCGTAACTAAAACAGAGGTGAGTTATCCGTACAGTTTCGAGAAGCCGGGCGCTTGTGCTGTCTATACTGAAGCACATGACTATTATTATGACTATTTGCTCAAACCGGCTCGAAACTCCTGTGTCGACTCAATCATAGTTCGATATTTCAATCAAAAGGCACACCAACCAGCGACACTTTCGGTGTGTCTAGGTTGTGACACTATGGTGTTATAGGATTTCTAACCGATGTGAACCGTACACTCTGCAATAACATTAATGAAATTGCCTAACAATTATGCATTTTATGCGTATTTCATGTACGTATAGCACGTACGAGTACGTACATCTTGTGTGATCTTTGTAAAACGGAAACTCGGTAGTGCTGTGTAACTTGTGTGTAACTATGTAACAGATCAGTATTCGTACTTAACGTAGGCACAGGCGTGTTGTACATATAGTGTATACCGCCAGTTCGCAATAGAAGCATTGATACTCTGCTGATCGTGCGTAACCACACGAGTTATGACGCACGGGCCTTTTAATACCGACACCTTTCACTAATAGATATTTTTGAAACTAGCTCATCGGAACGGGGCCTGTCGCTTGAAAGCACCATCATCCATAATTACGCATGTACGCCCAATTACGATCTTTATCAAAGCAAAGGCTAAGTCAGTTGGTGTGGTGTGGATGACTTTTTGGATGGTGATTATTGTGTTTCTTGTCTTGAAAATGCTGTTTCAAACCTTTTCGATAGTGCTGCGTCTGCGTACGACCGAACCAGTTTATCTGCAGCTGCACGAATCGATAATACTTACAAGCCCTCAAGTTACAGTAACGTCAAGCAAAATACAGTGATTCATATAAAATGATCCCTTGACGCAATCAGTTAGGTTTTCTACATGCAGATGATATAATATATCGCATTTTTGAACTGTGACAGCGTTTGTTATGGCGTTAACGAAAAATGGTACGATGTTATACCATCGATTCCACGGACGCGTTTCGCGATTGCGAACAGTAAAATCATTATGTATACCGGCACACAATGCATGTCCATCCTGACGCAGGTCGCCATCAAAATCATCGATAAAACGCGGCTCGATCAATTGAACTTGAAGAAAATCTACAGAGAAATCCAGGTTCTGAAGCTGCTAAATCACCAGCACATTGTAAAGCTATATCAGGTATTTACAAAGCGACGCAGCGCGATGCGAGATCGCCCAATGAAATCTTTCAATTAATTCGTAGGTCATGGAAACTTCGTCGAAAATCTATCTTGTCTGTGAATACGCCAGAAACGGCGAGCTATTCGGTAAGTCATTGGGACTGCTGCGGGCAAAATCGAATAGCCTACCTGAGTGATTCTATTCCAAACCTAGTATTACTCCTTGTGACGTCATAACTGTATGGATGATGTAGCAGTGCGACCCAAAAGAAATCAATCCAGTTCTTCACCACGTTAACGACGACTTGGTAGTTTTCGACCTACTAATTTCATTGCATTTGCGAAAATGTTGTTGGTTGATCACGATTTCACAAAAGTGTGATCCACTAATTTGCGTAGCTCCACACTACATGTTTTGGATCAATCGAGGTTTCGGGGATTCCTCGGTGGGAAAAATGACAGAAACTATAAATCTCGTTGATAATAACTCTTAGAGGTAAAGAACGTATAATTTCAATACTCAGCAAATCGTCTTTCACTAGTGGACTCGAAATCATTGTGCCCATCCCTAGTCATTAGTTAATCCACCTAATTAATCCATTGACCATATAAGTAGCTCAGTGCCTTTGGCATATACTCACGTAATCGCGGCGTAGGGAACATATTATTAGAGCATAATGAAGGAGATCGCGGTTCAAAATCATTCGGCGTAGACCTTACTTACCGACGAAATATTCGCAATTTTCGCAGATTACATCACGGAACAAGGCAGGCTGCCGGAAGACAAAGCAAAACGGATGTTTTGGCAGGTATTAACCGCCGTTGAATACTGCCATAAGAACAATGTGGTACACAGAGATCTCAAGGTATGTGCGAAAATCTTGAAGTTTCAATTCAAGCATGCAAATTAGATTCATCAGTCTATTCAAACTGTCGTCGATTGTTCGCTCATAAATCTTTATAGTAATAAGATAATATTCAGCTACAATTTTATCAACTCACATCGCACACTCGTTCTTTAATTTGTGTGCCACAGTATCGTTTGAAGACATGGCCATCGGCCAACTAGCTTTAATTTTTATTCTGACCATGCGATTGGCAGAATAACCTTTATGATTTCCCCGCGAACGTATGAAATTCAAGAATTCAGTATGTCATTCTGACATTTCCAGGCCGAGAACTTGTTGCTGGACTCTAATAACAACGTAAAGCTTGCAGGTACAGTAGATTGAGCACGTACTTTGATCGCTGATCTTAATCAACTCCCTCTTTGTACAGACTTCGGATTCAGCAATTTTTATCAATCCGGTAATAAGCTCAGTACTTGGTGTGGCAGTCCGCCGTACGCGGCTCCCGAAGTGTTTGAAGGGAAGTTGTACGACGGCCCGCATCTCGACGTTTGGGTAAGAAATATCAGATCTACGTAACGCGTTCCCCGTATAATTAGTAAATTTTGATCGTTTCGGTATGAATTGCAGAGTCTGGGAGTTGTTCTCTACGTGTTGGTTTGTGGTACTTTTCCGTTTGACGGTTCCAACCTGGCGACTCTAAAGGAACGGGTTCTCAGCGGAAGATTTCGAATTCCGTACTGGATGAGTCAGGGTAAGCGTTTCACCATTATGACCCAGCACGACATTCGTAGGACATTATTGGGAAAATCTGGTTGATGGTTGGTGCTAAGTTTCTGATACCTGCAAATTATCCGCGTCTTTTCGCTCCTTAGATTGTGAAAATTTGGTGCGGCGGATGCTGGTGATCAATCCGAAAAAGCGCTTGACGATAACTCAAATTAAGAAGCACGATTGGATGCAAGAATGCGTACGTATCGGGACTTCTTTCTTATTCTTCATGGAAGAAGTAAACAAAACATTATCATCGTGAACGCTGAACAACTACGCGTGTTTGCTGGTCAAACTATATAGCTCCAGACCAGCAAATAGTGATAAAACCATGTACTATTGACATTGTTTTTTATGGGTACAATTTCACAAGCTATTAAACGCTGTTCTTGGTTACTAATTAACGCATTACTACGAACAGATTACTCAACTTCTGCACACGATAGCGCATTAAATGTTAGGATTCCACGTGATATGTAATTTATCTATTAAGCTAACAAACCATTGACACTTATGTCGTATCAACCTGACGCCAAACACGAGATTCGAGAGCTAGACAAAGCGCAAATATGAAGGTAGGAACTATAGGAATCATACCGACTTTCCATGCTACAGGTTACAGCACCCGTTTTGCGTCCTGCCAATTCACCCAAGATACCTCGGAGAGGCAAGCTGTCGGAATACAACGAACATGTACTAAAAATTATGCAAGGCCTCGGAATAAATCGTCAGAAAATTTTAGAGGTGAGATCGCGCGCGCTTTGTATTGATGCGGGAAATTAATTCTGGCCATTTCAGTCGCTGAGCTTTTCCGCGTACGATCACTTGTACGCGATATACCACCTGCTCGTCGACAGGCTCAAGCTACACAGGACAAGCTTCCCGTTGGAAGGCTCAATCACGTTCGACGGAGGACGCAGGCGCCCTTCGAATGTAGCAGACCAAGCTCTCACTTCGGTATGATATTGTCTCGTGAGTCACGCATGACTTATGATATGTGACCGGGCTATTGACGTCATGAAATAACGAGATTAGCTGTTTGACATTGCAAAGTTTTCATGACTGCCGCCGCGTGAGTAATATGGAATTAGAGCTGCCCCCCGTGTTCGATAACGATCAATTTTGTTTTTAACGGAAATACTGCGGAAAGGAAGTACCAAATCAGATTATTTGCGAAATTCATTTTCTGTTCATGAATTTTTAATATTATCCGCTCCGAATTGCGTCAATATGACGTCAACGCTTGCATATTCACAACTAATGCAATACCGATGCGATATACTGTTTGCTTGTAGATGTTTGAAACTTCTCACCAGCAATCCGATGCGGGCTTACCGGGACAAACGCACAATCATATTCCCAATATCAGCTCTGACGTTTCTTTTCAAGATGTTATCGCAGGTACGATGGAATGGAGGATAGGAGTTATGTCTTTCCAATGCTATACTTTAAAGCCATTTCCAATCTATATGAGAATATTTTACAACCATGACGCAGGCTACGCAGTACAAATATATAGTATAGAGTAGTCCAAACACAGAATCACTAAAGTAAATAGCCCAGGAAAGGGGGATCTGACAAGTAGGGCTCTACAGAACGATTCGAGTATTTGAATCAAGAATAAATTTTAGTGATTCGAGTCAACTAATGTGGGTTGATTTTTCGAGTACCGAAATTATGCGCCCCTGATTCGAAATATATTGGAACTAAAATGATATTCGATACTTTTTCCCAGCGTGGGAATCTCCATTAGTCCTCGAACCAGATCACTCAAAACATGTTGCAAATGACTGCGCATGTTAACGGGTATGGCAATTATGTGAAATATTCACCCGCGTCATAATTGTGATTATGAAAAACGAAATTATTTTTAATGTGGGAGTAGTAATATATTAATTTTGCCGTAATCATGCCCTACATGTATACTGGGCCATGTGGACTGTATAAAGCAGTGGTTCCCAACCTTTTTCGACCCATCGCCCCCTTTACAAGGTCAACACCGATCATCGCCCCCCAAATTTTGTGTACCGAAAATTGGGCATACAAATTGCAATCACCGGCGGGTTGACTAAAAAAAATAAAAAGTCAAATTTTCGGCTCGATGTCTGATTTGACACACTTTTTCACACTTTTGTAACTAAATTTTGCGTGGGTTGACTAAAAAAAAAAAGTCAGCCGTTTTGACGCGTCGTCGCCCCCTATCGCCCCCTTTGTCCATTTTCGCCCCCCCCGTCGCCCCCTTCGTCATTTTCGCCCCCCTAGACCGCCAAATCGCCCACGTTGGGAACCACTGATATAAAGGTTCGTTTAATAAGTGTACAATACACCCACGACGTGGTTCACCATATAGCTATCGATTAATTCATACATTTTCCGAAGGACTGCCACAAGTTCCGAATTGCCTCACAACTCCGGTGCGGTACGCGTCACCGCCACTGCCACAAATCCGGACGTCCATATACGAGGATAATACCGTGTCATCGGCCGGCCCTTACGCAACCGCGCTAAACGACGAAAACGCATCGTACGATAGAAAACAGCATCTTCTGTCGGTGGATTATAAACAGAAGTCTGTCGATTCCGAGAAACCAAATCTGGTAAGAGCGTTTATTCGTCGGGGGTTGTATACACTGCTAAGTGATAGTGTTTGTCGCTTAGGGCAATTACAATCTCTACAAAAGGAGGCACACGTTAATGGTGCCGACTCCAAGTCAAATTCAAATGCTGCGAGCAGGATTGAATAACATCGAACACTCTTCCGCTGTGAATACGCAGGCAGACCACTCGTCACAAGAACAAATTTCTCAAGTACGATCCTACTTTTTAAGCTCGTCGAAAGCACTCGCTTAATATGCTCGTTTTCAGAATCCCAACCCTTGCCGAAGATTTGAGAACGCTCAGTGCGAAACAAGAGTGTGCTCCGAGTGAGTATTGTTATCTGGCGGATTATCAAATTATATTGATACCCAGAGGTGGTCAAAGGCCTTTGTCGGTGCTATAGCACTTACAATACAGTAATACATTGGGTTATCATTTTCATCTGAACAAGCTACACATACAATGTACAATGCGATAAGACACAATGCAATGTAACGAACAGATAGGAGGATGTCGAACGACACGCATCAGTAGCGATCCTTTACTCTAACATCCACCTCGACCTAGAGTGCCCGATGTCACAGTTCTTTTTCGATGTTGATCTTTTTGTTCTTTAGTTCTTTCCATTCCTTGTGAGTGCTTTCTTTCTTCGGGTCTTTTTTCTGGGCTTCTGGACAGCGGGGGAAGAGGAGCCCAAATGAACCTCCGACGGGAATGCTTGGTCGGCGCTTATCGTCACCACTACGCTATCTCCCCCACTTATAGAAGTAACGTTGTAAATTTCTACTCCATTACAAGTAGAGGTAGTGATTTCCAAGCCATGACAAAATTACTTCAAGCGGGAGTAGAAAATGAAAGGACTGAAAAATACTCATGTACGTATGTTCGTTCATAAAGTATATTCGGTCACGTATCTTAGTGGCCTATTAAAGGTGGCTGCATTCGAAATTCCAGGGTACATCTTCCACAAATTGTTGCGATTTTCCGAAAATAGATTCAGTTACCGTGACTCAGTGGCCATTTCACCCAGTCGTTAAAACGATTTCGCTCATCAACGTGACGTAGACATATCCTAAAACTACATTATACTTTTTGAAAGTCCAAAGTGCAAAAAGTAAGTAGTTCAATAGAAGTGGAAGAATTAGAAAAACATAACCACAACAAAACCTACTTAAATACTTTGAAAACGTAGAACTATCTCGTTGTTGACCAGCTTCACCGCATCTGTTAGCAGCTTTCTGTTGTTGCGATGTGCAGAGTCGTTTTTAAAAATAATTATTGATCCGGCCACAGGAATGCTTGGCGGCGAATGACTAATTCAAAACAGTGGTTGGTTGGTTGATTTGATATCTCGCTCAAAACACCGATTTTCACCAAAACAGCTCGCATTCTTCACAACAGCTTCAAACTGTGAGCCGTTGAAATTATTGTATGTCCGACATAACAAACGTAGGCAGATGTGACACAGTATCCCACTCCTACACGACACTCATTCTTATCGACGCCCGCAGGGTAGCAGATTACAATCAATCAACAAACAGTTTCGCATCGTGTGTCTCACACGCAGTTTATTTTCAGTCAAATGTGCGAGTGCGAGCAAACGAATCCGATCGGCAATCTGCTGATGCCGTGTAAAAATTTACCGAACTCGTCCGAGCTGATGAATTTCAATCAACAAAACGCGCCGGTCAAGTCGCAATTGAGACGGCGATCGGGAGTGCCGGCGCCTTTGGTCCGGGGACAGTACTGTCCGGCGCACAACGCGAACAACGAGAGGGACGCGACTGATGCAAAAGTGGCGTATATTATCAGGCAACGCCAGCAATTGGATTCTTCGCCGATAGGTAATAATCTAGCGATGCCGTGTGTCGCAGTAGGCCAGCAGTACCTATCATGTTTATCTCTCCACATTCAGTCAATATTAAATTGTTACATTTTGTTTTGGCTTACTTAACGTTAAATTTTCATTGCATATAAATCAGGATGTTAGTAGCGGGCAGAGGCGGTCAGTACTGAAATGCTTATAAAGTAGCCACCTTCGATTATCAGATTATGCGATCCCTGGACATAGTCTACTATAAACTTGAACTACTGCTTCACGAGTAGCAATGTTGACTATATACTTTGAGCCAGCAGTAGCTATCATGTTTATCCCTGCAGATTCAATCAAACCGCATATATTCTATCATTGAATATTAGTTCGTAAAAGTTTGTCTGCTCCCGTGCGTTTGCTTTGCTTGCATTTTAATTGGGATCTAAGTCACGGGGATTGATGTGTCCCAGTTAGCCCCACTTTACAATTTGAAGTTGAAGCATTGTCACTTATCGTTCTGCGACCTCATATCTCACGGGTCATTTTGTCCCTACGGCCTACAGTTTGTTCGTCTCTTCATTAGCCCCCTCATATGTTGCCGGTGTTGAGAATAGTCAAATTCTTATATTTTGATATGTATGTGAGATGTTTACCAGAATGATTTAGAATCGTGCTGCCAATCGTGTTCAATGGTATGTCTTTGTGACATGCAGTTGTTTCAATAACGTGTTGCCCACGCTCGTCGCTCCTGTCAAATGTTCTCGGCAATATAATTCTAACATCAATATTCAATCAGGAAATTACAGCGGTTTGACCAATTCCGTTATTGAATATCAACTCCTTCACATGAGCACTCGTCAACCCTAATATTGATTGTGACCTCTCCAATATCATTTCCCGCGTCATACGTAAATCAATTCGTACTATCTCCTAAAATGTTGTTTGTTGAGTTTTGCAAACAACACTCAATCAGAAATAAGCAAATTGAATTCGATTCACAATCTGACAACTCCAAAGCAGGGCAGACCAACCCCCGGCTCACGAGCGCCATGCAACCCCTCGATCGGAATTTCGGTTTCTCACAACGGCGGATACCCAATTACCTTCACTGTCAATATTCTCATAAGATAGGGTTACCATATTTTGGAATCGGGAAAGGATGACACTTTTCGCTATTCTTGCTGTAAAACTTGGTGGGTTGACTAAAAAAAGTAGGTCATCACGTTCGTTCGACTACCGATTTACACACTTTTTACTTAAACTTAGTGGTGTCGAACCACAAATTTCCTATTTGGCGCCATTTATGCCTATTTTCACTCGATTATATTAGCTGTAAAAGCTGTAAAGGAGGATGAATTGCCAAAAAAGAGGGCATTTAAGCGTCATCGGAGGACATTTTCAAAAACCTTAAAAAATGAGGACAAATCCTAAAGGAGGACGTATGGTAACGCTATCATAAGAGGCACCCTAAATGTGATATGGTTGTAACGTAAGTGTGAAAACCTTATTCGCAGTAGGCATTACCTATTTTCCTCAGAAAGCCACCGTATTCGTCCCATTCACTCTAGATATCTGTATGGTATCGAGGTCACAATCATTTTCAACGTATCTAGGTTGAAGGGCGATGTATAATTCGATCTCATTCAATGTCACCGGTCGGTTTCTTTCGACAATATCTTGAGACAGCATATCTGTCTAGTATAGGCAACGAGACCATATTTGAACTCGGACAACAGAGATTTCACACCAAAGTAATCGCAATAATTCATGTTATGCAAACGTAAAATGGCACTGGGGCATTCAAGAGTCACAAATCAAATCACTGGCCTGCAATAACTCGTCGTCATTACGACATTGCTGTGCGACACCCTGAGTAAATGGACCAAATTAATAGATTCGTGAGTGTGGGCAGCAATGAAGCAATAGCCCTATGTATGGTGCGGCTCTTCGCGGTAAACCAAACAAAATGCGGATCTCAGGCTCTGACAGGCTGGTCATGGCCACACCTGTTGTAACACCAATTGTATCACCAATTTATCACAATCCGTCCTTTGTTTCAGGATTTCGGCAAGGGAGGCGTGCCAGCGACGGCCTTCTTTTATTAGGCGATAACATGCTCAAGGAACACCTACAGAGGCTTTCTCAAGGAACGGCGGTTCCAGAAACCACTTTGGTAAGCAAACAAATTTACGACGTTTTATCGAAAACTCCCGAGTACTTACTTCATTGTGCCAATCCAGTTTATGGCCGCGAACTTTATTATTGAATATTTCATTCTCAGGAGGACGGCGAAGCGCCGATGACTTTCGACCAGGCTACTTGTGGAAATCATTATCTACAGATTCCGGTAAGTCGAGGGAAGACGTCATCATAAAAGCGGTAATGGTATTAATTAAGGACACTCTGTCACGGCGGCTAAATTGCCTTCAATTTATTAATTGGATATAGCTGGATATTGCAAACCTGAACGCGGTTTTGAAATTTCATTCACGAATCATTGCATTTCCGATGGCTCATGACAAGCAGAAACGGCATAGTGTCAGTACAGAGTAGGCCATACTCTCTAGTCTATAGTGTCGGTAATATAAAGCTATTTATATTCAGAAACAGAATCCTGTGAATCGCACTAAAAGTGACGAAAGAAATCTAATCCCGCAACCTAATTCGCCTACCGCTACGCCGATAGGAAGTGGCAGCAACATCAGCTATCAACCGTACAACAACAGTTTAGCGAGGAGAAGAAGCTTGCACAATCAGCAACTTCAAAGGTTACTACAATTTCATGAGATTCAATGTCAACAACGACTTAACGCCCAGAGTTTTTTTCCTTACAGAAGCTCAGTGTCAGGTGGCTCGCCGTTACACTATGACAGTTTGGAAAGCGCCGTTTCACCTAACACAACTCAGCCGCCCACCGCGAATATACCGAACCAGATGGCGCAAGAGTCTCAAACATATACAAACGAATCGAATTTCCAATGGTCGTCGTGGAAGCCAGTACAAGAAAATACTCCTGCCGAAGGTATGGAGTTAACTAAACAATGTAAACTTGGTTGTGAACAAAAATAACTAGTTTTCGGGCTCGTGTTCCACCAAATTAACGTAGTAACGTGTAGTGGATTACTTTTACTTGAACGAGTGTTCCGATTGAATGTGTCTTGCACGAATCTTAACAAGCCCACAGCATGAGTTAACCATAATGCTGAGCTGGCAATCTTACATGGTAAAATTATCATTGACGTCTCATCTTCTCACATATTAAATTGTTTGAAATAGAGCCTTGAGCAAAATCAATGTGGGCGCGGCAGATGAGATCTTTGCATCATGGCGTCATTTCAATCGACATCTGATCAATGCTATAATTTATCGCAAAGTGTGATTAAAATCATAATTTCTTTTCTATTATTATTTTCTTCAGCTAAATACACACAATGTACCACGCGATTACATAAGATACAGCACATGAACTTAATATTCACATCGGCCTATTACTAGTATTAATGCACGGTGCTCGATCTCTACAGTCCCTTACTTTGCTTTTTGTCTTATAAAGACAAGAGCGGAGACTAGTAACTGCGACCAGCAATCTCTGCGAAATATTTCTCTACCATTTTACCCGCATTAGAAGTGCGTCATCTGACATTTGTTGAAAACTCCCAGTGCCAGCACAAATGCTCGTGAGGCAGCTCTAAACATTTAGCCTGGAGATATTATGATGACACAATGTTTGACAGACACTACACGCGTACCGAACATGTACTGTACGCCAATAGAGCTTCAAAAATGTGTTTCATAGCAATGAGATCGCCCGCCTCTTGTATTTCGCCATCAGAACAACGCTCTTCATTAGGGATGGTGTGAACCTCGCAAAGGTTCAGGTTCGTGTGAACGCGAACCTTTTCGAAAGGTTCTGTGTGAACGCGAACGTGAACCTCGTGACGTGACGTCACGTGACCTACATTTCAATGATGCGATAGCCTATAATAATGTACTATTGTACACGATACCTAGGGACGACTCTGGCCACATAATGCCAAATGATAAAGTATATATTGACGTTTTAAACGTCGCCAAATGTATCAACCGGAGCAATCAAATGATATAATAATTAATCCCACAAAATCAATATCTGCCGTCGCTTTGCCAACAATTTCGACGGGGACTTGCAAGGGCATACAAGCTTACTCCTTAACAGTCAGGGCCAAACCGGACAATTCGGCGTCTGAGTATTGCTACTTTGATATTGAGCAGAGTGTAAAACGGGTTTCTATAGTTGCTACCGATATGACCTCATTAATAAGTTATATAGCATTAGCCAACACCTCAATCGCACGGATTTGGTTTTTATGATACAATAAACATGTGAATTCAAGATTGAACCCGTTCGCCTGCTAGATTTTTTACATCAGACAACCATATGAATTTCATTGATTGGTTGAATAAGCATCATTCGCTGACTACCTACATGTAGTGTATTTCATTCTTGATGTTGTGTGATTGCGGGTCCAGCTCACAGCAGAGAGTTACTAAATATTCGAGCAAACTTTTGTAACAAAGCAGGTACATTTTTTGAGATTGCATGCTCGTTTAGTGTTGATTTTTTTATGCTGCCAACGCCAACCTCTAAATATCTGAGGTTCACACACAGAACGTGAATCCCACGTTCACACCATCCCTAGTCTTCATAGTGTGTTAAATTTACATCCGGTGTAAAATCTCTATTCAAACCACAGTGACAATCTCACGGTCATTCATTTGGCGACTGCCCGAAACTGCCGCTTGGATCGCGGTTTGGAATGTGCTAGGCTAGACCAGCGGTTCTCAACCGCCGGTCCGCGGACCGGTGCCGGTCCGCGACGACATTCCGACCGGTCCGCGAGGTATATTACAATTTTATACCTTAATTTCAAGATGCAATGTTGAAGGCGACAACACGAGCTGACTCATCGCTAAACAGCGCAGTTTGTGCGATCATTCGTTTTCGATTCATTCATTTCGGGTAGGACCGTAACTGGGGCCCCCAAACCGCCCAATTGGAGAGGGGCCGAGCTTGAAAACAGCCCAAAATTATTTTGTAAATGAACATATATTAGAGTTTAATTTTTTTTAAACTTCAACATTTTTCAACTTCTTTTCGCGCTTTGCGCTATTTAGTGTCAGTAAATGCCATGCTTATAGGTGCCCTTTTCCGAGAAAGACGCATGACTTATATAAATAGGCAAGGCATTTCGGCATCAGCCATTACCGCGCCGCGACGTACCAACGCAAGTTCAGGCTAACATGGGACTCCGAAGGTTGTGCCAAAAATTCGGCAGCGAGAATACCGATTCAGTCATGAATGATCGGAAATTTTCGCTATTGGCGCGATTAAGCTGCATAAACTTTCTGCTTACACTGAGCAGAATGAATGTGCTCACAAGTACAGGTGAAAACATCCACCCAACTGTAGGGTCTGGGGGAGAAGCTCCCGGAAGTTTGGCTTATCGCCCTGTGTGGGCCCAAGACCATCGTTTTAGGGGTGAGCTAACGAAGTAATTCTTCGGCCCAGGTTTGCGCATGGCCGGTACAGCTGCTGTAAGGTGTTGTCTTGCGGCACGCATTGTATTCGTAGTTGCCAGCGTAGCCTGCGTCTGGTGGCAGTGTGCAATGAGCAAGGTAGCACGACAAGGTGTTTGGTTCTACTCCGAAACGCTTCTTCTCTCGATATAGTCAAAGAGAAGAATATTATTCGTGTTGGCGTGGTCGGTTAAACCCACGGCCTTCGGCGCGAAAGACTGTAAACGACTCTCGGCGTTAGCAAGTTTATCTGGACAAGGCAATTTTATCTCGACTCAGCAGACCAACTACCATAAAATCACATGGATGCCATCATGAAGATAATTAATTACGATCAAAACCCACTAAATGTCACACTCTAGCACCATATAATTGCAAAAAACGTTTGCATACTTTACATTTTCGCTTCATTTCAATTTTGAAAGTTCACCGGTCCGCCAGACATTTTCGGTAATTTTACCGGTTCGCGAGGTGAAAAAGGTTGAGAATCACTGGGCTAGACAATAAAAGATCAATGCGTAGATTACTAACAGCCATTCCTTTGCCGACTACCTGAAACTGCCGCTTGGTCCCTAGTTTGAAATGCGATAGGCTGGACTATTACAATGTGTAGATCACTATCAGCGACTTTGAAGTTTCTGGTTGTGGTCAAGTCATTCAACCATCAAATACGACAGAAGGCGAATATTCACTACACGGTCGTGACTCGTAATAAAACACTTCGACCAGAATGCGCCTTAACCAGGGTTGTAACCAAGTGACTGATAGTTTCTGGCCTATTTTTTCAATTATCGGTCCTGATATACGAGTCAAGTCATGCGCAATGACTCGGGTCAATACACAAATCAACTCGAACTCGAGTCATTACAAACCCGGCCTTAACCGAATGGCATTCCTTTCGCAGGCAACACCAACCCACCTCAAACCATGTGGCAGCAGGTCGCTATGATGAAGTCTAACTCACGCAACGAGGGCGACGTATCCCCGCTGGCAGTAGCCTCTGACGAATCCGTCGCCACGAAAGCCGCGTCGCAAGAGCAACGCGAACAAAAGCCGGTACGGCAACAGAGCCTGCCCATCACGCCAAGCACTTTAAACCACGCGTTCGGCGCCAGCCAAAATCCCAGCATGGCGCAGATGCTGCAGCAGCGACGGCTGCAACGTAGACTGAAAGTAGCAGCCAGCAACATGATCCCGATACCTGGTTACCAATTGCCGCTACCGGAGATGGAACACTTGAAAATCGACACAGGCGGAGTCCTTGGGCATTCACCAACTAACGGCGTTTCCAGTCGACAGCACAACAACCTTGATTGGATTGATCAAAGCTGGCGCGTGCAGTACAACACGCTAGGATTACCCTCGCCGAATGCGAGTTATAAGACGCTCTCTGACTACGGCGGCTTTCAAGACGCTAACCACTTGCCGGAGTCTAATCCTATTTCGAACCAGACTTTTTCGTGGTCCTACGACTTTCCGAGCCAGTTTAAAAAATCCGCCGAGTTCGACGCAGCTAGCTTGCTGGTAGCGGAAAGCATTTCGAATTCCGCGGAACGACTTGACCACTCAGGAACGGAATCGATGGAATTTGCGATGTACTAAACTGTACTGCTACGCAGCAGCGACTCTGTCGAATTTACCTTGCGGGCAATCCACTGTGCAAAGGACTGAAGCGCAGGCTACACATCAAGGGCATAGGCCGTAACATATTCCATTGCATGCCATTAACACCATCTGACTTGATCAGTGTATAGCGCCAGAGGTGGTTAACAACCAAGCAATTTTACTTTATCAAGGAGTTGTCTACTTAATCAAATGGTTATGTTTTTGGCTACTTCTTCTACTTGAGCACCAACAATTACTTCGACCACCTCTGGTTAACCTTACAGAATTGCATGCATGCGATGCTAACAAAATGGTATCGACAGTTGTATTGGGAGATATAGCGTAGTGCCAGGCCAAAATTGCATGCCAGCCCTACCGGCTTGTGCTCATATTTGACATGTTGAATCGATGCACTGTGAATAAAGTACTTCTATCGATCCGCTCGTCGATGCGAGTGTTCAAAACGAGACAGCAGTGCAGACAAATTTCAGTAAAAGAAAATATAATCAACAAACTCAAATCAATGATCTCGTAAAACATCAACAGTCGCACTTATCGTACAATCGCAATGCTATACTTAAAAATGTGGACGAAAACACAAAATCCTCAATCCGAAGTGGCAGAACGGTTTTGCTCAATGCACATAGTGTAAAAGATGACCGCATCACGTTTCGTGTCGTTGTTGCGAAGTGCGTACATGTTCTTATAGGGAACTTGAAACTGCGAACGTCTCGGGAGTTGTATGGATTCGCCAGCTAGTGTCAGTTCCACGGAACCAGCTTCGACCAGACAGGACTGAAATAAGAAACGTTAGCAATCATTTGCTTGCAAGACTCAGCACTATAAAAATTTGTCTGTGAGTTGACCACATTTTACAAGAAGGGACGGACCAATGCCAACCAACGTATCATAATTGATTCGAACTAGCGAATCGGCAGAAATAACCATACGGCGGCGCTGAAGGGAGGAAAGGGTCAAACAAATCACCGATCATTACTTGACTCGAATTCCTCCACCTGGGCCTATACACAATACAGATATGTGTCCGCTCAGGCCATGGTAGGTACTAGTACTACAGGTATCTTATATCAGTTAAGCCCCTATTACCAAAATTAATTCAAAGCATTGACACTCAAGAGACAAACGATCGCAAAGAGAAATATCATGGAAGAACATTCACCATAGTCCCATAACCGCAGATCCTCTCCGGCTTCGCATACTTGGGCTTGATGATGATCCGGCCCTGCACGACAGACGACAAGCCCGTTTCAGACAAATTAACGGCCCGCGTTATCGAGATCCCGTCGGCGACTTGGTGCCGTTTTGGCCGCGTGGCTAGGGGTCCGCTGCCGCGCACGACGATTTGCGACAGATCTGGCAAAGAAACGAGAGTGAGTGTGAGTTGCAGGGTGAAAAGCAGAGGTGTTCAGTAAAGGAGTACTTTTTTCTTTTTGCCATTTCATTGCATCACAATCTTGCAGTGTTTTGAATTGAGGAAATTAACAATTAATCGACTGATGCCAACACTCAATTAGATTCCGCCTACTTGCGCTACATAGTAGAGTTGTTACCTTTTTAGACAACTTCCACTGCTACTTCAACTACTTGCTTTTCACATTTCGGGTTTTAAAATCTAGATGAGTGGCTCCTAACGTTTTCGTCTTCGTGGACCCTCTTTGAACCGACACGGACCCCCTACCAAGCTATAGTTCAAATCCAGATCTACTATCACGCAACCGTCAATTCGTCATTTGTCTGGCAGAAATATAACTGTATGTAGGCTAGCGATAAACAGCAACAAAATGACCTTTCTTGAAACTAACATACTATTTACATATAAACTGGGAACACGTTTCCTATTTCAAAGTGAATCCTGTATCTGCATTTCTTGAGGTTCGTGGCTGTGTCTCGAAAATTCGCGCCGTCGATTTGATATGAGCGAGGGCCGAAAATCCATTTTCACAAAGAGAGGTGGTGACACCTTTGGGTATGATCACAGCATAATATAAGGGAAACCTCTAGAATAGTCATTTCTATCTAGCTGCAATAGAGGTTGTGGATATCACATTAAAAATGGACTTTTGCAAGCAAATGTTTTCCGAAAGCCCGACAGAACATTCTAAACACCAATATGTTTGTATCAGACTATTGGCAATTTGCAGATTAAAATGACTTTGCAAAGTCGAATATTTCATCTCAGACGGCCATTCTGTTTTCTTGTGAGTTCTGAAGTTTTTTAGCAGTTATGAAGCGAAACGGCTTCGTGATTTCTCTAATTTAAAAAATACAAATTGTAGGTTATCAAGCATTCGGCAAATTTGGAGGTTTCGCGGACCCCCTGAAAATGCCTCGCGAGCCACTAGGCGTTCGAGGACTCCAGTTGAGAACCACTGATCTAGATAATAGTTGTTTGATATGTTTACAATTGCACCACTCATATGAGTAAATTTATATCATCACGTGAAATAGTCCCTGTAGTATCGTGGTTGCATAAGTTTTCAAAGATTGCACATATTTGGACTGCGATTAGTTATTTTGCTTTAGTCCCAAAGATACGTATTGAAATTTCGAAAGTAGCTGGCCATTAATTGATAAATGTACGCGAGTCCTTGACCAAATAAACTTTTTGGACCTACTTGCTGAATAGAAGTTTCCAGACCTTTTGCCTTAGTCGCTTAAATGCATCACACAATTTCAAACGTTGCACAGCATATCAGTTTGGGAAACGAAGTGGATCAAATCATGCTTTTCTACATCAATTGCGTGTTGCCTGCCGTTTGAGCAAGATTTATTATACTGCTTGTCAGCTCGCAGTTATATATCATGGTAAAATGCAAAAATTCACTAACATCAAAATCGAGTTAGGCTTTCCATGCATACGCTAATGACACATTTAAATGCATGAGGAATGAAACGTCGAATAACGATCTCAAATTCTTCAATCGGAAATTTTAATATATCATCGAACAAGATATCAGCAGTGCCGGCATATGCCCACAGATTTTTGAGCTGACACTCGCCAAACACGGTCGCTAGCTTGACGGCATTCTGTTTCACAACTATCGGCATACCAATTTCGCTACAACAAGGATAGGTGATATTTCAAAACGTCCAATCAAGTTCCAACTACAACACACAAACAATGGACGTAGTAGTATACATGAATCCTTCAACTGTGCACCCGAGCTTGGTTGCTGTTATAAAACAATAAAGGAGCTATTATATCAACTATAATCGGGAAGTGCCACTGATAAATTCAGATATTAATCTGCCCTTGCTCGCATTACCACGGTGATTGCATGAAACGGATACGCACCGATGTGACACATTGAATTTGTCGTGCTGTTGAGCAAGTTTACGGTCCTCTCTGCGATACTCCCAGACTGGTTCAATATGTCATCGTCTTCGCACGACGATGGTTCCTCTTCATCTGTTGCTGCAAGTTGGGTGGTTATTTTCAAAGCCGGCAGCACAACATTGCACGCATCTCACACCTACAACTACACCAGAGTTGGATCAATTACATTATTTCAGTTCAATTACAATTACAATTACAATTACTTTCATGCATGTTTCAATTACATTACAATTACAATTACTCCATGCTAAAAATATCAAATTACAATTACAATTACTCCTTGCATGCTTCAATTACATTACAATTACAATTGCTGCTGTTGAACATGTAATTGAATAATCATAAATTCAACTGTGCTCCTTGACAACGGTAGCGTCGTAATTAACAACAATTCAAGTATTCATGTTTCATTCATGATGCGCAAATACCCGTTAATTAATAAAAAGAAAAAACGTTTTCGAATTATTCCAGTATGCAGTATGTCGTTGAAAAAAGTATTATAATATATGCACGTGTTGGATTTGCGTATATAGTATATAATTGAAGAAATATTATTATTTTTTATCGAGGGACGTAGGAATTAGGATGAGGAGTAAAAACAAAACCGTGCTTTGTCAGATAAGACGTTATATAATATCCAGTGGTCTGGTTATTAGCCAGACGAAGTAAGGATGCAGTATCGTGATCTGAAATCGTATTGTAGATTGCCAATCCACGGACAGATGCGCAAGATGTGAGTCATGGATGAATGCACCGACAAACGTACTGCAGAGTCGGCTGAAAGCAGCAAACTTTGTAGTCCTAGAGCTGGCGATCCAAGCGTCCAAATTTGATGCATCTGGTCTTTATCGTAAGCTATTGATGCACTAATTCCGAAAATACAAATTAAAATCTCGTCAGAGCAATGTAACTGCTCCAAAATAGCCGTTTAAGGCCGACTGTTCTGAAAAGTGAGAGCGCCGCAGCAGCATGACCACAACAATGACCAATTACGCCGAGCGATTGTTCAGAACAATGCTGATTCCCAGACTTTCACGACTATTTTGAGATGGTACCATTGCCTGGAAATATACTTTGATTGCGGAATCAGTGCGACACTAGCTTTCGATTAGGACCACACATATCAAATTTCGACGCTTGGATCGCCAGCAATTGGACTATCAATTCTGCTGCTTTTAGCCGGCTCAGCAGTTCGCTTCTCGGCGTATTCAATCGTGAGTCACGTGTTGCGAATCCATCCGTTGGTTAGTAATCTAATAATTGTATACAATGGCAGCCGAGGCCAGCATAGCGGTAAAAATAAAAAACTTTGCATGCAAGGGCGCAGTCAAGGGCTTCCGCGAATGGATCCATCAAATTCCTTGTCGACATTTAAAGAGAATGCATTATATGTCAATTATTTTATGTTGTGCTTGTCAGGTATCAATAGCAATTTAATGTAATTGAAATTGTAATTGAGCAAAATTTTTGTCAAATTACAATCACAATTACAATTACACAAAATAAAAATGCTTTAATTACAATTACATTACAATTACATTGAAAAATGTATTTAATTACATTCAATTACAATTACAAATTACAATTGATCCAACTCTGAGCTACACCCACGAATTCTGATACGTCGGAAAGCGATTGAACACACTGCCTCTAAGTAAAAAGGAGATTCGTGCACATGGCAAATGTCACTCAGAGACGCATATCGAGCATGCCCCCTGCCAACGGAGACCTCAAACGTAATCTATAGATTTCGAGACTCGATATGGACTATGGAGCATAGCAGAACAGCGCATATTATCGATTGATTACAATCAGAGCCCGACCCATATCATAATCTCTAGCCGATAGCGATACAACATATTTTCGTCAACATCAAAACATGAGATGTACCGACGAAAGCTTCTAATTAGTGGTGGTAATTTAAAAGATATAAAACATACCCCATACAAAGCTCTATCCCAACGCTGCATCACTATGACTATCACCAAAACCACAAACACAGATCTGTAATAACGTGGCAGACTAGGCCTACCTATCGGAGCTGGTCTTTCCACTACAGCATCTGCCTTTTCAGCCACCCGTTTCTTGGCTCCACCCTTTTTCTTTGCTGCGCCTAGACAAGAATCAAAATGCCTGGGTCATATCGACGGCGACACCCCTCGAGGTAACAGCCGGAGACCGCTTGAAATAACTAGGGCTGGGGAGAATGATTTGAGTACTCCAATCTGAATTGAGTATTAATTATAATTATCTGAGCCGAATACTGAGTACCAAAACTATACGCTCTTTGCCACTAAGTGCGGAGAATGGAGATCATAAAGTTCGATTATCATGTTCATCAGGATTTAACAACCCATGATTAATGAAACCGGTTGATCGCAGCGCATAAAGTTAGTTTTAATCCCACGATTTAACAAACCTTTACGGACTATAGATAATAGTAATCTATAAAAACTATGTAGAGTGCGTAACATTCCTACGCGCAAATATTTCCGATAATGACCGCGTCGATTGTCTGTTAGGTAAAGGGTTCACAAAAGGATCAGACAATCAACGAACTATGTAGGCTATCCACCATTGCACTGCGATATATCTATCGATATTATAAAATCAATTTCTTCGCTGTACATTACTGATCACGCACGCCTTTAATTTCGCGAAGCTGATGAATTCTACCTATCATAGTCGCAGTATCTTTATCAGCAGCCTACCGTTTTATTAAACAAATTAACAAATGACAGCCAAAACCGAGTATTCGCATTATGATGCCATACATACCGCAACGCAATTGAAAACTCGGACACCTCAAGTAGTCATAGCACGTAACCTTATCCAACTTTACGCGCCGCGATTAGCAGTTTTCAATCACACAATCACCATTCTTCCGGATCAACTAACTTTATGATCCCCCCTTAAAATGCGTCCCGATTAGCGGTTTTTAATCACATGATTAGAATTCTCCCGGATAAGCTAACTCATGGGTGGGCAAACTTCTTAGATCGCGGGCCGCATTCGACATCGAAATCCATTTGCGGGCCGCACTATATAAAATTGGGATACCAAGCCAAAATTCGATGTCGTTATTTGATTATATAGTGACTGACGACACGGAAATAATATATATGTATCTGTATATTTAAAACAAACCAAACGTTGATTTGATGATGATGAACACTCGTCAGAAACGTTGACTAGAATATACAAGCTAGTCGTCTTCATTGTCAAAATTAGGGATGAATGTCGGGCGTCGGCTTAAAACTGGATGTAAATTTCAGTCTGTGGGAAGCGACCTGTTCATAGCTCTTATGATAGCAGTGGAGAAATTAGCGTAGCAGTGACGATAAGCTGCCGGCGACCCGGGTTCGATTCCGTGTCGGGGTTTATCAGGGCTCCTCTTACCCCGCGTTGCGTCGCGTCTTACGGCAACAAAAAGAGCCCAGAAAAAGAACGCACTCTCAAGGAACGGAGAGAGCAAGAAGGAGCCGAGAGATTAACATATAAAAAGGATTTTGACATCGGACAACCGGCCGAGGTGGATGTCAGTTTAGCAGACCGCAACTGGTCGTTCGGCATCCTCTTATCTGTTCATTACACTGCATTGTACATTGCGTGTCTTGATCAGATGAAGATATAGTCTGATGATTATTGATTGTACTTTTGGTGTAACTCCAGCACACACAATGCTGACAGCATCATAACTATGGTACCGTTTAATACGCTTCTACAATGCATAAATATTACCAATTACAAATATAAATACTTCTACACATATGAAAAACGAATCTATCTGACACACTTGCGAATCGGTTTTCCCAAGTACATCACTAAAAGTAATAAGCTCGCTCGTGTTGCTCTAATATCACACTCGTGGTCTGAATAAAGTCATTCACGTTTCAGTTTCTGTGATGTTTAGCGATTAAAACCTTTCAAAATGCATGGGCACCGAGGTCGGGCAATCGCGCCATCAATAATATAAAAAATACTATGCTAAGAATATAACTTCTCATCATGACGAAATATATTAAGAAAAAGTTCAATCAAGTGCGACAGTAATTTGATTTCTAGAAGCATTTTATCATTATTTTCATGTTTCTCGAGGTTTGCGCGGGCTGTAGTTTGCCCACTCCTAAGCTAGCTTATGATCTCTGCCCTTGAGAGCTGATTTGTAAACGAAGATGATAGCTTCGACATTATTTTCCGCCACACAAAACATGTATTGCAAAGCTACGCACGTTAGTGGAAATTACATGTGTGCGTGCAAGTCCTGAACGATCCGTGCCATCGCCAGAAAGTACACTGAAATGGGCATAGTCAAAATAACACCAAGCTATCTTTATTCTCACGTAAAGCTTGCGTCAATCTCTCATCGCGTAAAAGGTGCATATTTGAACTGTCCACATCTCTCACACTGCTAGTGTCATAATCTGCGATACTTGAATAGGCTATCAGATTCGAGGCCTAATACTCGATTCAAAATCGAGTCACTCAGGCAGCGGAATTCGATTTTGACCAGCCCTAGAAATAACGTGAACGAAATGGGATCGACGATACCTTTTGACTTTGCGTTCTCGGTCTGCTTGGTCTCGGCCTTCTTGGTCACCTTTTTCTTGGGTTTGCTTCTCCTTTTCTTCAGCGACACGGTAGCAGCGTCTAATTCCGCATCGCCTATGAACAGAGAATTTCGCCATTACTCGAGCAGTAGCAACGCCGTACATAACTCCTCGATCACCGGCAGACGTAGCGATTACCGAGATGTGTCAAACCTAATTCAAGCAGTAGAAAGTAGAAAATGCAGAGAGTCGATTTTTACGAGGGGTCGCAAACATTGAGCAGCGAGTCAGAGCCAGGTGACTTTGACAACACAGAATGACCAATGACATTACAAACAAGCGTATTGAAAAAAAAAAAATACATTCAATTATTGTGATGTAGGGGTTATTTGACCCCATTGTTATGACAATTTCACTCACGGAACCGATGCAGACATGTGACAAACTGCACGCAGATAAACTAACATCTACTTTACAAAATACAAAGTATAAAAACTCCCTTCTACACTAACGTCGACCACCTCTGCCTGGAAATCACTATTGCCACCCTTGGCTGGAACATAAATTCGCGTTACCAAACCATTACTCAAAAGTCAATGTAGCAACAGACAATATATTCATCATGCCGAATATATCCCACTCAAAGCTTTTCGACTGATTCTCATCAGGAGCGAACGTCAACATACCTTCGATTGTCAATTTCCTAACCCCGACCACTTTTTTAAATCCATGCTCGTCAAACTCCGTCCTGCAACGGAACAAGACATATCAATAGTCATGGTACTCGGCGTAGGGAGCACGCGGTCCACTCACGAGTAATGGATCCCGTATCTTACTCCGATACCGACTGGTAATCGAACTCTTTTGCTTCTTCGGACGCCTGCGCCGTCGTCGTCTGCAGAAGAGGCTGGCTCCACTGACAAAAAAGAACAGGCTGAATTCGCAGAAGGCGGGCCCGTGACCGAAGATTTAAATCGACCCTATCACCGTACGGACCGTAAAGACGAGTGTGCATGTCGGGTTTTCAAATTCAAACCAGGCTCAACACTACGGCAGGTTGATTACAAAATATTCCAATCCGAAGTGTGGTAGGTTTATCTAAGCTCCTCCTCACCATCTGAGCTAGGTAAGTGGACTCTTAAAAAATCCTAGAAGTGGGCCGTGCTACAATTCTGTAAATACGGAGCCGTGATTACAGACATGACAGTCGAGTACCGATGACTACCGTCTCCCTTTCCGATCGATCGCGTCTTGAAACGCAAATGCTTACCGGGATATTCTTCTATCTGTTTGGTCGAGAGGACGTTGTTTGTAGTTTGCAGCGCTCTCCTGCAATGCAAGACGTTGTCTTTAAACTTCAGGAAATACATCGCAGGTCTTAAAAATGGCCATGGACACACAAGCAATCGAGCATGTGCGTTGAGTTAAGGGTTTAGGGTTAATTTTGGTGTTAAAGTCACATGCTCAAGTGTCGCACATTAATTTGCAGTTTTTCATTATACCACCAGGGGTGGTCTGGTCATTGTTGGTATACAAGTAGAAGTAGTGGTCCAGGGGTGGTCATTGTAGGTGCGCAAGTAGAAATAGTGGTAACTTTGTAATTCTATAATCAACTAGAAGTTTCCAAGTAAGAAAAAAAGTTTAGTAATCGGAACCTAATTTGCCTAACACACAGAAATCTGCTGAGTAAAAGTAGTATAAAATGATAACCACATGAGCAGTGATTCTTCGCCAGTGTTCCATGGAACACCGCAGGCTCGTTGAGTAAGTATCAGGAGTTCGACCACGCAGTACGATAACAGTCTCCAAGGTGAAGAAACATTGATTTGCAATGAATAATCATTGTAATGTTTTCGTTTTGTTCTTTCACAACGTCGTTGATGCTGCCCAGTTCAATTTGCTCACAAGCATTCTTTAGTAATGTGTTGGTGACTCGGTGAAACTTTGGGTTCAGCGAAGTACTGTAACTTTTTTGAAGTACTCAAGTACGTTTGGTCCACTCACACTACTTGCTCCAGCCAATATGCCTTTTCATGTAACAGTATCCCGTGTTTTTTAGGCAAAATTAGGCCTAGAATACTCGCTTCCTACTTATTTGAAAATAGACATTTCTAATCGCACTCAATAGAAACTTGACTACTTTGACCATGTCTGCTTAAGAAGCACTTCACCTTTTTCGTTAGTGACAACACAATTGAAACAATCGAAAAAATTGCGACGTCGCGAAACACAAACAGCCTCATCATCACCTGGACTTGGGCGGCTTCGATTTCTTCGCCGGGGCAGATTTATTCGACTTTTTCTTGCCCTGCTTCCCGCCTGTTTTCTCCGGCTTCCCCTTCTTTTTCTTACCGGACAGCGGCGGCCGGGTCGTCTCTACGACAGTGCTGGACCTGTCGATCCCGCTGTCCGGGTCGGGCCCCGGCATATCCCCGTCAATTTCAGTAGCAGCAGCCGGCCGGACCGATGATTTTCGCCGGCCTGACCTGCCGCTTTTAGGCGTCGGTCGGACCGACATGTTCCGGCTTCTCGTCGAAGTTTCGTGCCCCGGGACAGACGGCGGCAGCACGATCGCGTTCCCCAACGAATAGGAATCGTGGGACACCACCTCGCTGGATCCGCTCTGCACGTCGTCACCTGGCAAGAAAAAGGCGCTCTTAACAAACTACTGGATTGTTGACATGCGCAACTTGAACAGAAGACCTTATCGGAGGTACAAATCGTCAATATCCAATTGAATACTTTCGGCTGACACTCGTCAGGGGTAATCGTCAGCAACTAGTAGAGAATCGGAAAAAGCATCAGCAGCATGAAAGTTTGAATAGTTATAATCTGGGAGAAATTTCATACCGCTGATGTCATATTTGGTTATACGATTGTTGATATACAATGTCCTTTCCAATTCCCTACTCCCGGACAGATACCCCTGACCAGTGTCAGCCGAAAATATTCGGGTTTATTTCAATGTGAATACACCATTTAATTGCATATAGAATATTCGCTTTTCGAAAACTCGAAACTAGAACCGGAGACCTTTAAAGATCTGCCACTTACTAAACTGAAATCCAAAACAGTTCATTAATTTTTTATTATATTTATGTTTTTGGAATCTGATCGGCTCTCCGATTGCGGCCAATGAGCATCAGCCGTTAAATTGTTTTTTCGTTGTACAATCTGCAACTGGAAGTGGAGCACGAACTACTCAAAACCCTAGTCACTAGTTAACCGCCACCCAACATTAATAGCTTGTACAAGTCTGTCATCATTTGTGACAGGCGGCAGTGGTGGGCCAGACATACCTTCGTCCTCGTCTTCCGGCGGCAGGGCGTGCGACACTGCTTTCCGAGGCTTTGGCGCTCTCGGGGTTGACGACGGTGGCCCAAATGTATCACGTGGTACGTCACTGAACCTGCGCGTCGAAGGTAGACTCAAAGTAGGAGTTTGTTTCATATGCTCCAACTTGACTACTTTAAAATCGAACCAAATGTTGCTGCGAAGTTGGAAAAGATAGTTTCCCTTCTAACAACTAAAGATTGTAACAAACGCACCGTTTTCCAAGTAGATTCACGGGAATGAGTTCTGTAAACTGTCACGAGTTGGAGTGTTTTGCGGCAGTGGTACTTAACCGGGGCTGAGACATTTTTTTCGTTACATTGTGTTATCGCTCCTGATATACGAAATTCGAATAGGTCACGAGTATGGAATGTGTCGAGTCATATGACTTGGTCGAATCATACGCAATGACTCAAGTATATGTCGGGTCAATACACAAATTGAGTCGAGTCTGGTCATTTTCCATTTTTGAGAAAATGACTCGAGTCATTACAGCCCTGGCGAACCGACTTCACAGCCCTGGCGGCAATGCTTTGTTTTCACTCTAGGTCCCCATTAGCAACAAGATGGTGACATCTGCAAATCAACATCGGGCCACAGTGTGATTCTGATGCTGCTAGAATATGTAAAATCTCGAGTTCCATTGAAGTAATGCTACCCCGATCAAACCTACATAAACACACTCACTCGTTAAAACAATCGTGTATGAAAAAGTACAACGTCAGTGACCAGGCGCGTAGCCAGCTGAAAAATAAGGGGAGAGGGGGTTTCGATTTTTTTGGATTTAGTAATGTAGCATCAATTCATTAGGGTTAAGTACATACGATGCGTGAATAACGATTATACAACATCCCCGTGTTGGCGATTATATGCGTATGATAAGCTTGTCTACAAGTCCGGAAGTGCTGTTAATTAGAGACTCCCTGATCTGTCGTGAACAATGAAATACGCACGCGTCAAACGTTCGAATACGCGCGCTTATCAACGCGTCCAACAATTAATGACGCCCGTTTGTCAATGCGTCTTGCGTCTTACGTAGCCACGGCGACGATCTGCGCAAGTCAAAATGTACGAGTTTTTATGGAATATGTGCTATAATGACGCCAATTTCAGGTGGTTCAAAACTTACCTCTTTTATAACTCAAGCCTACTAGACTATAACTCAAGCCTACTAGACTATAACTCAAGACTAGTGGAAATCAATTACGCATGTACGCACGCGTCGCACATGATTGCGGACATTCGATGTCATACAGTTACGAGATGTCACTCTTTAAATACAATCGTTAATCAGCATATACTTGATAGCATTTTATCCAAGCCATCGAGAAATAGGAGCCAAAGCATGGTAAGCCCAAGACGCGGTAGTTGAGCTAGCGATACCTTGAGTACTAGGCCTATGGCAGATGCGATTGTGCAGGCCAGCGAAGATATCGTGCGCAGTGCGCACCAAGCCAATGCAGATGTGATTGTGTACGCCAGCGACGATATCGTGCGCACAGGGCCTATTGCAGATGCGATTATTCAAGCCAGCAGAATTAGGCTTGTTGGAGACGCAGTAAATCAGGCTAGCAATGATCACCGAACGTGCGACAATGAATGACATGATTTCGTAATTATCTCAGCGGGAGATCGTGTCGCGTTACATTGTGAAGTGCAATGCGCAAGGACGAATCTCGATAATTGGCAACACACCTTTCGTTAATTGGCCGCGCGCAATACTGATAATACAACTTATTGAATTGCAACCGAGTATTAGCATCAGAGCGGTCATTTGAAAAGGTCGGGGTTTGGCGTTGAAGGAGGGGGTTTCGCGTTTCTAAAGGAGGAGGTTTCGACCCCCGAACCCCCCCCCATGGCTACGCGCCTGTCAGTGAAGTAAAACACGGCCAACACTAACCGATCGTCGATAGAATCCTGCCCGTCGCGGATCGTAGACTCGTTGACAAACGGCAGTTTGCTTCTCTGGTTTGACGGCGTGCCAGATTCGCTGTCTGTAGAAGATTAGAATCGGTCCGATAAGAATGTCGCAAATGAGCAACGTTCAACGTTAAGTCGGAAATTATAGAGTAAATGGGAACCACCAAGCTGACAGAACGATGACAATTGGCGATGATTTGTCAACGCAAGATGGGTGGAAATTAGGGGCAGTCGGTAACAAAGCACTTCTACCTTCTCAGAGTCAGTTTTGCTTACGTGCGCTAGTTACTCAAGTGGTTATGTCTCTCGCTTTGTGTAGGTGCCCCCCCCTGTATCAAGGTAACTGAATACATTTTTGAAAATGGCACCAATTTTTAATGGCGTTTTATTAGTCGCAAAGATGCACATTGCACGCCGCAATTTTCAAAGTGCAATCTCCGATGAACTCCTACCAGTTTGCGACCAATCGAGTAAATCTACTCAGTGATTTTCATACCATGATTGCTTATTTCTACTTGGAAGGAGCCTTGACATTTTTGGAATTCGCTACTCCAACTCGTAATCTAGTATAAATTTACGAATCTACTTGTACTTCTTTGACCGGTTCTGATGAAAACATCACCATGACCAATACCACTCTGGCATCGCCAACGGTCGCAAACAAACAAACCCGGCCGGTGCACTCACGTTTCGAACGCCTCCCGGTGACACTGGTCCCGTCCGATCGCTTATCCCGAAGCCGAGGAGACGCGTCTCCAGGCCCATCCTGTGACTGCAACCACTCTGCCAAACGCTTGTCCCTTCCCCTGCCAGTACGCCGTCCCGTCCCGGATTTCGACTGGTCGCGATTAACAACCACAGTCGCCCGGTCATCCACACCACTGGCAGACTCCCCGTCGGTAAGCCTAGTCCCGGAACGGACCAGTCCGTATCCCGCGGCAACGACATTTGAACTCCGCCTTTTCCTCGAAGACAAGACAATATCGCTATCGTGGTCTGAAGACGGGCTGTCGTATTTGCTTTTTGATCGAGCTTGTCCAAGATAAGCTTCGCGGACTTCGGCCGCGATACTCCTCTCCCCCATGGTGCGGTATATACTGCGGCGTCGCCGAGAGCTGTGCCGGGACTGTTTCGAGTCCAACCGGGCCTCTGTATCAGGGCTGGGTTCGTCTGCCTCGATATCATCGCCGCTGTCCGGGTAGCTCACCAGAGATCGAGCCGGTACTTTGTCCCGCGGTGTTTTACTCCTCCTTTTGACCGTTGACTTTTTGGGCCCGGACCGTCTCCCGGAATCCACGGCTGAATATTCCAAACTCTTTTTCGCCTTTGAGCTCAGCTTGAGACCGGTCGAGGACCTTTTGCGGGCGCCGCTACGATTCTGGCCCGAAAAGCTGAGCGAGCGCTTTGCCGGGTTGGCGCTATGGCGGTTCTCGGACGTCTTCTGCAAACTCCTTACCGACCCAGGCACGATACCTGGATCTGCACCGGTTATCGTGGGCGGCGAGTCTGAGACACTTTCCGGCAATCTGAACAACAAGCGTATTAAAATATTAAATCACACCGTGCACATGGTTATCAGTGACTTCGGAACTTGACGACCCCTTCCTAACCCTAGCATACTCCTACTCTAAACCCCAACGCTAGCCTCAATGCAACCCGAAAGCATCAATACATACATACAAGTGGCGAATTCAATAAGTGCCGTATATCACAATTCACGCTCATACCCAATGAAAGAGTCATTTTCAAGATTATTCTTACAATAATGATGCACCACTTTTATATTAAAAATAGTTGATACACTTCTAATGCCACTCGTGACCGTGCAATCATGCATAGAGGTGGTCAGTAACGAACAACTTCTGCTCTTTCAGAGCACTCAAATAGGATACTCTGACTATTTTGACACTTCTGGTGTCGAAATTACTCTGCTACTAAAAATAGCGTAATGGTGAAGCATCCGGCTGCTTGATCAGTAGGTCGTGGGTTCAATCCCCGGCCGGGTCAAACCAAAGACCTGATTAGTAACATTGGTGTCCATGACTTGCACGCTTGGTGCTCAGCATTACTGGGATAGCATGGAGGGGTGAGGGTGCAAGACTTAGAAAGCCTTATAATCTGCACCTTCCTTGCCCAATGCCCAGCGGCATATGCACATCATGCACTCATGGTATGCATATGCACAGATTGTGCGTATGTTTATCGTGAGCCGGTGTATATGCCGCCAAGTCATCAAGGACAAAAATACGTAATGTCTTTCCTTTTGGGACTTACTCGACTTGCCAATCATCTTCCAAAGCAGGTGGCTCGACCGGACCATCACCGAGACCCTAAATAACGATGAGATATGAGACAGCCGACACAAGTAAAACACGGGCAGCACATACCACAGATTTCCGCGTCGAGTTTAAGGGGCTGCCACTGATCCCGTCTTTGAAGGATAACCTGAAAAGAGAAATGAACCAAGTACGTTCACGCGAGAGCAGCGAGATTCCTGTTATCTGCCAACATTCAGGATTAAGCATGCAAAGTATAAAATTAGAAATTCTGCTCAAAATCCCATCACAGATCACAACCATCACAATGTGTAAAATTGCAGCATAACAAGCAGAGTGCGTCCAACTGTCCATTGACCAACATTGTAGATTTATAGTCATAGAACTCAATCAAACAATACCGAAAACACTCTCACTTGGAACAGCTTCATGAGTGATGCCCGCATTAGACCGATATTTTCACGGGAACAAATATCAGTCGGAGTCTATAATTGCAAAATTAAAACATAGTACCGCAAAATCACCTTTTTCTTAAACCTGTATCCTTTTCCTGTTTAGAATCTCGGCGAGACGATGTATAGCTTTTACTCTGAGACGCCTGCGTCACGTCCATCACTACAAAGCAAAAGAAATGGATCACTGCTGAAAAGAAGTAACTTCCAAGAGACGATCTCACTTTCCGTGTATTTCTCTAGTATGTTGCTTCTATTAGCCGATGCTCCTCGTTTTGACAAGCCAGAGAAAGTTGATATCTGAGAAGTGATCAACGTTTAGAAAGACATCAGATAATACCGTCGTCATAGACCATTGGGATTGCACCGCCGTTAATGCGCGACAAAAACAATCAATCATTCCCGTTTACACATCAGAGCCATAACAGAAAAGTTACACGCTTGGACATTTATTCAGTAATTCGTATTATCAGTGCTGCCAAACACTGAGAATCGAATGTATACAATGTACAGCCGCACGAGGTGCGTATTCATTCCGACATCTCTCACATCTCCTGCTGTGTTGTAATATGATGCGCGCGTATCATCGCTTGCCCGAATTACAGAGTCTGCTGCAAACCTCTTCCCCTCCTTGCCTTGGTTCAAGACTAATAACAGGAACGAAATTACTTCGAATATGCGTAACTGGCTACTAATTTACGATCATATGTGGTGCAGGCTGGTCTGAATCGTCTCAAATCGGAGTCATGACTCAACAGATTGTAGAATAGACGTGGACACTATCATTTGCGAAAATAGTAAGCCTACTTATTCATTTGTTGGCGAAATTGAGTGATTGAAATCTCCTGTTGCGTTGTAATATGATGCCTTGCTGGATACGGTGTTATGTTATTGCGATGTTCTAGTTTTGCTTCACAGCTTCATGAATAGTAGGCTAGTAGTGCCGGTAAGATAGCACAGCACCTTTTATTTTCTTAAAGCTTTGATGTCTGGCAGAATTATCACCTAAATAATCAAAATGGGCCGACAAAAGATGCAAATCGAAGATATATATTGCGTCAGAATAGTTAGATTTTGCGAACGATTTTTTTTGGAGGCACTTATCATCAATAAAAGCAATATACTCACCGCTTCGGGTGGCGTGTTTCGGATTTGCGAAAGCAACGACTCCCGACTTCTCCTATCGCTGCGCCTTGCCATCCTGACTTGACTGCGAGACATCTCCTTATCCAGCTCCTTATCTATGACATCACACTCTGCATCGTTTGATGTCGGACTGGGCCATCTGTTGCGCGGACGCAGCAGCGACGACCCCAGAGATTTTCTTTTGTCTACATCCCGATCCGATGTGCCGGTTGCGGCGTCCATAGATTTTTCACCGGCTTTGGACCGGCGTTTGTTCGGGTGGCTGCGCCGTGCGGTCCTGCTGGCCAGGAATTTTTTGTAAGGTCCGCCCGAGATCATTTGAGTCCCCGTATCTTTCACAGTAACGTCGATTTCATCGTCGCTGCGTGAAGAATCGGCTCCGTTTTGTAGAGGAGAATCTTCGTTTATCGACGTCTGGGTTGCGATGGACACGGTTACATCGTGCCTTGTCGCTGAAACCAATAGTGCCCAACATAAAAATGGAACTTCTCGCCAAAATTAGGTGGAAAGTTGACTACCAGTGAATTCGGCTAACCAGAGAAGATGGCCAATTGGCCATGAAACCGCTTGTTCTGTTCGGGTGTGCTTTGTACATGCAATTGAGAGCAAACACTTTGGACCGTCCATGAACATTAACAAGACAAAGCCGCCTTCCAATCGAACAGATGTTCACGTGAAGTCTTTACTAAGGGTTTCTATGTCTGACATGCAGTCAGAGTGAAAAAAAAACTTGTTGACAACTTTGATCGACCACAGATGACACATTGACATCAACAACTATCGAAGTACATTGCGTCAATAAATTCATTAAACCCTATTTTTGGTCTTTGTGCTTTACAGTTTTGTTAGTTTAAAGTTTACATTAAAGGGGCACTGCGCTCTAAAAATGATGTGGTCTCAAATTGAAGGGCAAAACGAAAGAAAAATTTAGGCCGCAGCCGTTTTCTTCAGAACGCCACCGTAATGGAGCTGTAATGTATTGAAATTTCCAGAGTTGCAGCACGCTCCAGCAATCACGCAGAGATCGAACTTTATATAGTTGTCAGCCGATGTTATGAAGGAAATAGAATACACTAGGCCCGATTTTGACATAAATCTCCTGACTGGACATCTTCCGTCGAACGTGGTATCTAAACCACCTTGGCGTGTACGATATATTTCCTTCATAACATCGGCTGACAACTATATAAAGTTTGATCTCTGCGTGACTGCTGGAGCGTGCTGCAACTCTGGAAATTTCAATACATTACAGCTCCATTACGGTGACGTTCTGAAGAAAACGGCTGCGGCCAAAATTTTTCTTTCGTTTTGCCCTTCAATTTGAGACCACATCATTTTTAGAGCGCACTGCCCATTGAAATACACTTTATTCCTTGCATAGGTGGATAAATACGCGATTAATGAATCGATTCAGGAATCCGACTCGCCCAAGTACTGAATTTTCCCGCAACTGACCCATCGTCTGGAGAAGTTTCCCGCCGCTGATGTATAGCCTACCAATAGAGCTGGGGTTTGAGGACGGACCCACGATAGGCCAATGCTGCAACTACAACTATATTTTACTACATTGTCCTTATTCATAGTATCTGTATTATTTTCAACTTATGTCCATATCTTATCATATTTCCAGTGTACACCGCAGGCCGGCGGCCGCAATAGGCTCAAGGGCTGGGCGAAAACGATGACCATTCTTTAGTCTCATGACATAGCTTTATAGACCAGATGGCAGAGTGGCCGCAGTTAGGATAAGGACTCTGCGAAATGGATGACGTTTTTCTAGCCATCCGCTGCCCAAATTGGGAGGTTGGCCTACTTCAAATTCAGTTCAAAATTCATCACAATGACGGGCACATACAACCACCCCAAAAATTTAGTGGTCCACGGTAGAAAGAGGTTAGGAACCCTATTATAGAAAATGTTGGATGGCTGTTTTACGAATAATTAAATTCAATCAGTCAACTAAAAATAATACAGCCAAAAAGACTCATACATTTTCGTCTTCTCTTGGGTGGTGTCGGATTATCATCAACCGACTCCAAAGTCTGAATCTGCGGTGCTTCAGACGACAGGTTATGTCGACTGACTCGAGAGATTTCCTGAGAAAGGGCAACAAATCAAATCCAAGCTGCACACAATATTATGAGTGATTCTAAGCAGTTACTATTCCGAGCAACACTCACCGGGACATCCGAAGCATCACCATCTGAAATAAACCAAGATATTGCAGATTTCATACATGATTCTAGGATGAACTAGGATGAGAAATATCAAGTACATGAAGAAGAAAAAGCAATACTTCAGAGCAGTGGCGGGAAACTTATGCCCAAATACAGTTATCGGTCTTACATGATAACATGGCCCGTGGACATCAGTTGGTAAACCCGAGATAGATGGTCATAAAACTACTTCGGGTCTACCGGTATGTACATTAGGGTTGTCCAAAATTTGGAAAATCTCAAAAATCCTGTTTCGACCGGAATCTTACTGCACCATTTCCGCTCCGCGTCTGCCTGCGTCTCTAGCATCAAAAATCTACGAACCCAGTTGGTCTTAATGCCATATCACGATTATATATGGCCAATAAATTGGCAGGGTTATCGATACATAAAATGAGCATAGACTTCTGTAAATATTTCGGCAATTTAGCAGTTCTTCCCACACGGCTTTGTAAATATATTTCCTTCTTTAGCATAACATAACTGACTTTCCTGTTCGCACCATCAGCGGCACATGTGATCGTCACATGTCCCTATTGGATGCCAGATGGTTGGACATTGATTTATCCCTCAGAGGACCAACTTTAATGTGTTTTATTATTCCCCTTTTTATGCATGCATTGTATTTTGCCTGACAACTAATCAGCAAGAAGCCACGGTCGTGCTCATTGAAGCATACCCGATTAGCCAATCGAGAGCCGTGATTTCGTGATTACTAGTCTTGTTGCCGTTCTATGGTCACTGGCATGCCCACTCGTCGGTGGCTACTTTCAAACGATTTGTGACAAATCTTAACGACTTTCCTGAGAGCTTATTCCATACCCATTGCTGTTTCTTATCAATAATCTATAGAATGAGACATTGATACTCATCATTTTTGAGATTTTCCAAATTTTGGACAACCCTAATTTACATTTTCGGGCAAACATTTCCGAACATGAACAGAACAGGTTTCTATGTCCAACATGCAGCCAGAGTTTAAAGAATTTGCTGACAACTTTGATTGACCACAGACGTCTCATTGACTTCAACAGCTCTTGAATAACATTACGTGAATAAATTCAAAATTTGGAAACAATTTAAAAATAGAAAGCCGGAATTGTAGGAGAGAATGAGAATATCAATTATTCACCTGATTCAGACTCTGAACACCGAAAATACCCCGAGATGTTATCGATGGGGCAGACCTTGATTTCCTTCCCCGTACGTCTAAAAATTGTTATCGACAATGTTCACAAGCAGAAGTCGCCAGACGTGGAAACACGACAATGAATCTCAAACTCACGTTCCAACATTGGGATTCCACCGGTTCCACCGGCTTCGACTGTTGGCTTTCTTCGTCTCATGCTCTTTCAAGAGCTGAAAAATGCATAGAGATGCCAGGGTGCAAAACCGGGAACACAATGGGCGATACTGGATGGTGCGGTCTTGAATACATTAGAGCAGGGGTGGCCAACCTTTTTGGCCATAGGGTCACATGCGGTTTTCCAAACCGTTGTGCAAGTCACTGTTTTAGTCATCCGATATGAGGGAGCCGGTTTAGTTAACGATGAGGCCAAGACTTCTTACTACGCACCAAAATCGCTGTCATTTAGGTCATGAAAAATCAGTCTGTAATCATGTTGTAGCGGCGCTAGGCGGAAAATATATTTTAAAGTTTACGAATGAACTCGGTCAATAATATTGGTGCCTGTCCATGGACTGTACACAACTATACTGAAGCATCCCAACGACCTCAGAAGATACCAGGAATAATCAGTTCTCTTGCTATTGCGAATAAAGTTAGACTCAATTCTGTAAGTTAGGCGTATTTCTCATTTGGGCCATTCCATACTTAGACATCCGATGTCCCCACCATCACCTCTTGAAATTTTCCGAATTTCGTAATGCATAGATGAGCTAATTCCTAACACGATGAACTTTATTTTATGAAAATTGGACTTTGAGGCTGTAAAGTCCATTAAATTGCAGTTTCAAGAGCACACTTCATTTTTGGTGACATTATAGCACGCGACAATTGGGCAAGCGTCACATGAGCATGTGAGTTAAATGACAGGTTAGGGGTGGCTTAGGGTTGGACTCAAGTCATTTTTATTTAATCATCAAGTCAATCCGAAATCTAGTAATTTTACGAACGGTCGCACCAAACCAAATCACAATTTTCAGTCACGAATCATCAACGGGTCTTCTACCGCATGATAGCTTTTAAAAGTGATGTGATAGTGTAGTTTGTTTATATTTCAGTGATATTAAACAGTAGTAATTTCAAGGTGAACTTTACGTTCTTATATCTAAAAAAGGTATGTGGCGCTTGATTATTGTCGAATACTTGAAATTCTAAAATGCTGTCGCGGGCCGCACAAAATGTTCTCGCGGGCCGCGTATTTGAGACCTCTGAGTTAGCTAAACCTTCTTGAATATTACAGTGACAAAGCCTGAACTGTGCGGACCCGAAATGAGCAGAAAATTGTTGATTTTCAAAGTGACGTAACTTTTTACCCCAAAGTCCAATTTTCATAAAACAAAGTTCCTCCAGCTTCGAATTAGCTTATCTATGCATATACCAAATTTCAGAAAATTTCAAGAGGGGATGGTGGGACATCGGACGTCCAAGTATGGAATAGCATATTTATAATATAGCGTCTGGACGGGTACTAAAAGCAAGAAATCTAGCGGCACTAAATGCCGCGAAGAAAGATTTAAAATTAAATAAATAAATCTGCCGCATTATACTTTTACTTCGTAAATTTACAAAGATTTACGAAAAAGATATGAGGGGCATGGCGCCTTTTGCCTCCTCTGGCTACGCCAATGCGTCGGAACTGTTTTACTATTCATCAATATCCCAAAGTTCGCAGTCAGACTAATCAAAATTTTGGGCTCCGAACAATCATAAATAGTGCAGCAAAGGTCATTGTATGGCGCCTGCGGTGTTTGGATTGTACATTGTATAGGATTCTTCAGAACAAGGCCGATTTCCGACTTTTAACAGCAATTGGGGGTGTAGAGTCAGTGCCTTGAACGGTTTACAATTTAAATTTTCGGAATCCGTGCGGCAATTATCGTTCGTTTAAGACTAGTTTCAAGGCAAGATCAATTTTGGTATATTGCACATCACGCACATAATGACATAGCCTGCATTGCCAATTTATATCCAGCGCATCACCTCTATACCTGATTGGAATCGCTGGCCTTTTTGCATGATATATCAGGTGTGAGCTGCGATGATTTTCCAAGTTGAAGTAATTTAATAAAAAATAATTAAAAAATGAAATATAGTGTGAGCACAGGACACCGATTCCAAACAGGACTCTATACAGTTTCATCACCATGCAGAGCATAATTCACAACGAAATATCATATAAGTGGTACAATACCTTGGAGAAATAATCATTTACACTCATACTGCCAGAAGCCATCTTTCCTGAGTCAGATTTGCTTCACCACGTAATCCGTGTGTGCAGGTACCTCCACGGCTTCTTTGCAGTAGTATAGCCTTATTGTTAGATTCAAAGTAGTATTCCGCGTTTATATACACACTTAAAACAAAAACGAATCAATAAAACCAACCATGCAAGCAGTACAGACAATAGGAGACAGGCCTATCATCATAATGCTGATCAAAACATGTGGAACTATGACACATGCTTTGCGCCATTTCTTTCAAACATAGTCATCCTGATGAGAACTGTATAACTTCCACACCCGGTATTTATTTATTCCGCGCCGCCGAACAAAAAACAACATGCATCAACTACAGACCTGATTGGAATCGCTGGCCATTTTGCCTGATATATCAGGTGAGCAGCGATGAATTTCCAAGTTAAAGTAATTTGATAAAAACTAATAAAAAAGTATAACAGAGTGTGAGCACAGGAGACCGATTCCATACTACAGAAAACTTACAAATGGGAGTTCAAAACTTTCACGGCGCCATTTTCCCATGACGTCATTAAGTTATGCTTGATCGGAAACAATTTTTGAAAACTATCATAAATCATAAGTATCTATCATCTATTTAGAACGGAGCTAGAAGCAATGACAAAGGCTTTCATAATGAAGGATATAAATAACTTTCGAACATATATTTCTAAATACTATAACATATACTTTGATCATTTACTACGTTTAGCGTCATCTAGTGGCTTATACATTTATATACAATACTTTCTTCACGTTTGTTTTGCCGAGGCTGCTCACTGCTCAGCTGCTGCAAAACAACAAGGGCTGGTAAGGTAAGATCGAAAGTTTTCCAGGTTGCAAAAAAATCCATTCTAACAAAGTCACTCAATTTAACTTTGGTTTTTGCTGTATTGTATATTGTTGATGACCCGACGAGATAACTTTCCTGTAGTTGCGGGCGTTGCATTAGACTCCGTGTTTTAATTGGTAAAAGTTGGAGGTTGTCCACTGTGTTGTGCAGGGACGGTATATGCATGCACCTGAATGGAGTACATGCCTCACTTATACTAACGAATTCCTCGATGTCCTTCCTGCAGGTGTATTAGCATGTTAACAGTGTCTCGTTTTTACTGTCTCCCCATTTTTCTGTGACTTCCCTCTTGTCAAAATTTCGAAAAAATAAATCAAGAGAAGGCCAGACTGGAATCAGTGGTTGTTTTCATCAATAAGTTGCGCGTGATAGAAGGGTTTATTTCATAGAATAATTAAAGAATTATATGAAAAGTTGTGCGTGACGTTTGCCACCAATTCCACTCTGGAGAGAAGGATGTATCTCAGTATCTACACTACAAAAAATAATAAGACAAATTTGGTCTTATGGTCTTGAAGTGACTTATTAGGATTGGGGAAAGAGGGATATTTGGGCTTGGAAGGGGATGTTAGGCTTGGGGGAAATTAGGGTTATGGGAGGGGGATATTAAGGTTGGGGTAAGGGGGATTGGAGGTGGGTTAGGGTCAAAGTTGGGGTTGGGTATCCCAAGATTAGGGTTGGGAATAGGGGATATTAGGGTTGGAGGTGGGTTAGGGTCAAAGTCGGTTGGATATCATGTCCCTCACCCCAACTCTAATATCCCCCTCTCCCCCAACCGTAATCTTTGGATGCCCTAACCCACCTCCAATCCCCCTTTCCCCAAACCATAATATCCCCTTTCCCCCAACCCTGACCCTAATAACCACCAACCCTAATCCCCAACTTTGACCCTAACCCACCTTTAATCCCCCTTTCCGGCAACCCTAATATCCCTCCTCCCATAACCCTAATTTCCCCCAAGCCTAACATCCCCTCCTAAGCCCTAATATCCCTCTTTCCCCAAACCTAATATCCGTCTCTCCAAAGACACAAAACACAACAATTCATTTTGACGTTTATAAATTTTTATTCGTGTTCATGGGAAACATTTATTGGTGATCATGGTGAACACTTTTCGATGTCTACCTACTATCGAAGATGTGCCGACTTTTTTGGATAAAAATTCACTTTGAGAATTTTTCGTTTAAAATTAAGACTGAAATTGCTTGAAAATAAGACCATTGTTGCTTAAAACCAAGAGACAAATTCCATGAAATTACTACGAGTGCTGTGGGTGGGGGCAAAGAATGTAGAAGGACAAGAAGTGCGAGGTCATTGTGTCGTCATTTCATTGTTACGTATGCCGTCCGCCATTTTGGTCTCAAAAGCTGCAGCGATCTGCCTTCAGTTTGCCTACAGACGCGCTCGCCGGTACTAATAAAATTTATTTTTTGGATAATTTCACCCTTTATTTATAAAGTCCGACTATGAGTGATTAATTTATACTCCAATTAATCATTACTAAGAAACTGGAACGAGCCTTAACCCGAGAATATAATAAAAAATTCAGAAAAATGTTCGTGGTATCAGAGGATTTACTCAGATATCTACACTCTACATTCGATATAGAAACACTGTTGGAGCTCAAAAACTACCCATACTTTCCAGATGAAAACCTGATTTTCAGTGCTGACATAATTGTATCACCGGCCCATCTGCATCCAGAGGCCTGCCCTTCTCTTTTCAAAGCCTGAATCTGATCCTTGTTAAGAAACCTGCCTATCCTCCTCCATCTGTTCCGCGTTATCCGAGCTTACATGCAACTACCAAAACGATCATAAATTGTACAATTCCGCTATTAATCACATTTGGGTATCTTGTATGGTTCTCATTGTGTATTTGTATCGTCAAAATGCTACAATTAATTTCACAAGGATTTCGCATTACCAGCGATTTCAACGGCGCAATTTCTTCATCTTTGTCCCTGAATTTGTTTGCACTGTATACCGTGGCACACAAGACCTGAACAGGTGATAAGGGTGACTCTAAACTTTTAATAATACGGTAATAATAATAACGCGCAATTTCTTCATCTTTCTCCCGACACCGGCAATTTCAATTGCAACAAACTTCGCAAAGTCGTCCATTGATCTCGCCTGTAGTTTATTTTGCATCTCCGCATCCTCTCTTCATCCACTGGAAAACGTTATGCAGCATAGCCACATGTAGGCCTACAATTAGGTGCAGCCCATAAAGGCATTTTGCTGTGGTAGTCCGGGGTGATCTGAAATAAAAACGACCAGCAGACAACGAAAATACATAAATTCACCTTGGTTTCTATGTCCAATATCCCAGTTGCGAGCGTAATCCCATAAATATCACTGCCAATATGACCGAAAACTACAGCCGCACGCATAGGTTCAGGCTGTTTTTGTGGTCTTTTGAGACCAAAATGGATGCCGCTGCGTAACAGTGGCGTGACGCAACAATGACCTCGCACTTCTTGTCCTTCTACATTCTTTGGGTGGGGGTATTCATGTCAGTGTTAGGTTCTGCATGAAGGGAAGCATAACATTCCTGGATTTGCAGTTCATTAGATACCCATTATATAACATTATCTTTTTTTTTTTTTTCCTGCCCTTCCTCGACCCTCTTTAAGATTTAGGGTCGCCTCTGGGTCAGGGGTTTTTTAATATATTTTCCAACTAAGGTGTGTTTGTTTCCAACTGAGTTTTTAAGGTTTGAATTAATATAACTATTCCTTCTTGCTTCTTATTTTCTTTCCCATACCTTATTACAACCAAATACTCCAACTGCTGCGATGGGTTAAAGGCTAGAAGGGGCAGTATCTCCCGTTGCGTTGGAATAGCTGCCTACCCGTCGCAAGCAGTTGGGGGGTTTTTGTTTTATGTCTCCATCCTCCCCCGGGGGAGTTTTTGCTATTTTTTGTTTTGGGTTGGCGTTTGGATTAACCAAGGTTTCTTTTGGAACCCAGCAAGCCCCCCCAAAGTCTTGCGTTTTTCTTTTTGCTTCCTCTTTCGTGCTTATGTTAGACTCTGTGTTGTGTCTAATTTTTCCGTCAGATCTTCCATTTCCGTGTCCGGGTATTCGAGTAATTTTAGCCTTTGTCTAAGCGTGCCGCACGTTTTTTTGAGTATTTCAGTTACCACATTCTGTGTACTTTTTGGTTTTTCGTCCCCGTTTTCCAGTTGGATTCGGCTTTGTATTATTTTATGTTTGTAGATGGCCAGGATCACTTTGGTCTGTTCTTTTCTTTTTTCTGTTTCTTCTCCTTTGATCACGTGATCTTCTGTTATTCTTATTTTTACTCCTTTTTCGTCCCGAATGTAATTGCTTAGTTTTCCTAATATTTTCTGGGCGACGGGGCATGTGTACACGACATGTTTTGCTGTCTCCTCTCCGTGGCCGCATCTCTGACATTTGGTATTTACTCTTTTTCCGTTTTTGTTGTTTAGGATGTTTTTAGAGATTCTTTTCGCCCCAAAAAGATATCCTTCGTGGGCTACTCTGAATTCTGTGATCCTTTATTTATTAGTAATAATCCTTTCTACACTTCCTGTTTGGAAATGGATGTTCCCCCACTCGATGTTTGAGGGGGGGGGTCGAGCCCGTATGTTCGTTTTCGAACGTGGCTTTTATAGCCTGATAGAATTTTTTCTGCGTAGCCTCTTTTATTTCATCCAGAGGCCAGTTCAGACTTTCCATCGTTTTTGTTATTTCCCTCCATTCTTGTGGGAGTTCAGTTTTATGTGGCATGTTGTTCGTAAACAATGCCGTGTTCCACTTCCTGATTGTAGGGCCTAGACAATATAAGTCAAAGAAATGCCAGAATTCTGTTGGTTTTTCCAGGCTGGCCAAAACATTATCTTGTTCATACCACTTACCTCTTTGTATACAATGCTCAAAACAATATATACTTGAGTCTGAGTATATAATAGTATTTGTGGTGGGTGCGACGTGCCACCACCATTGTGTCAGTGAAAAGTGACAAGGTACGGTAAATTGAATTCTTGTTCTAGCGCAAATGCATCCTGTATTTGACTTATTTGAATTGTGACATGTGACCAATGAGAAATGGACAAACATGGCACCACCAAATACCTTTGGCTCTCCGCTCTCCAAGCCACCGATTAGATTGTTTTTGCAAGGACCTTTGACCGATCAAAATTTGTCAAAGAAAGCTAATTACGTCTTGTGCTCCTGGCTCATGACAATTTACCATTCTGATTTATAAGACCACGGACCATGATGTTTCTTGATTAGCAAATTCTTCTTAAAAACAAGACCAGAAAAACTGATGCATCAAAGATTGTTCAAAAAAGCACAATGTGTCTTTTAAGAAGTGTTTATCGGTCTCAGTTATAAAACCGAATAATCTTGGCAATTCAATATGGTCTTAAAAAGTTTGATCAGTCCTAATTTTAAGACCAAATAATCTTGACAATTCGATATGGTCTTATAAAGCTGAATCAGTCAAGACCGAATAACCTTGACAATTCAATATGGTCTTAAAAGTTTGATCCGTCTTAATTTTAAGTCCGAATAATCTTGACAATTTAATATGGTCTAGAAAAGCTTAATCAGTCTCGATTTTAAGACAGTCTCACTTCATCAGTGAGACTAAATTTGCTGAAAATGAGACCAAATCTTCTCAATGTCTTGAATTTGAGACCAAAATTGCAAATTATTTTTTGTAGTGTATATATTTTGAAATTGCTCAATGAACCTCAACCGTATGATGGGTGGCACTGGATTTGACGGCAAGCCACCCTTTCATTCTTTTCTTGCCATTTAACAACACATCAAAATATAATTCAATTGACTGTTGCATTGATAGCGTTTTTGATTGTGACAGAGGAAACGATTTTTATCTTTTCATGCGTGCATGACTTAATCCTTGAACTCTGGTCTTTTGAATGATATCTATAATCTTCTTCAATCATAGAATGTTGACAGAGAGGGAATTGTTTATTCGGTTCCACAAATAATACATAAATAAATACAAAGGAATTGAAAGTAATGCACAATCAGGCTGTAACAAAGGGATTGACTGATCATACAGTAAGCTACAGCCTGAATGATGAATTGCTGCATCATTTGAAGTGAAGACGGCACATGCACCTGCCAAACATGAAAATGCATGCTACAAACCGTTAAAGGAGCACAATTGTCAGATAATGTAATAAAAACAAAATAACTGTAAAACCTTTCACCGTCAGTAACTATGAATAAATGTTTAATAAGAAACATGACTAATAGTCAAGAATCAACAAGTTCAGGAATAAATAAGTTCAGTATGCATATCACTGCATATAGTATTTATATAGATAGGTACTGCAGGAGGGAAGCTGGTAATTACTTGAATGACATCGGAATAATATTAGTAGTAATAAATATATATTACACAGATGATTGATATGACTTGAAACACCGACATGATATAGACCTGTGTGAATTTTTGGGTACTTCTATGCACCGACTGCAGGTTATTATAAGCTTGGTCACTCAAAATATGTCACATTTTGATGTCAAGACCATAATGTTGAATAATGGCATTGAGCTGCCAGCGGTCGGCATCGGCACTTCAATGAGCAGTGGAGAGTTACTTCGCAGAACATTGTCCAGTGCTTTGAAGAATGGATATCGACATTTCGATTGCGCTCATGTATACGGAAATGAATCAGAGATTGGAGAAGTGCTATCCCAGAAGTTTCTTAATCATGAATTCAGAAGGAATGAACTGTTTATCGCGAGCAAATTAGGTGTTAGTTGTCTTCACCCAGATGTTGTGAAAACAGAATTAGACGTCACTTTGAAGAATCTACGCATGGACTATCTGGATCTGTATTATGTTCACTGGCCTTTTGCCCTGAAATATGATGGCCCGATAAATAACTTTCCCGCAACTCCCGATGGATGCCCAATATTTGACGAAAATGTTGACTATGTAGAAACCTGGAAAGAAATGGAGAAATTTTACCACAGTGGACAAGTGAAGGCCATTGGGGTCAGCAATTTCAACATATCACAATTGAAAAGACTTCTTCAAAGCTGCGAAGTCCCACCTGTGGTCCATCAGTTTGAATGCCACCCGTACTTGAACCAAGCTGAAATGATAGAGTTTTGTCAAAAACATCGCATAACGCCTGTTGCATTTAGTCCATTATGTTGCAAAGATAAGAAAAGGCCGCTGCACAGTGTTGACCTTTTCAATGATTCGATTGTGACTTCTCTTGCCCACAAGTATGAGAGAACAGTCGCTCAGATTTGTCTCCGTTATCAGATTCAAAGAGGAGTCTCTGTGATTCCGAGAAGCACTAACGGTGAAAGGATGAAAGAGAACATATCGGTTTTTGATTTTTGTTTGTCTGACGAGGACGTGGCTGCTATTTCTGGGATGGATAAGAATGTGAGACTTTATTACCCAGATAAGTTTGCAAAACATAAGCACTTTCCATTTTAAGAAATTGATTATAATTATGTCGCTTCAGGTGTATTACTGCTAATTTTATTGTGCATTTGATGGTTGACAGTGTTGCATGGAACCCTACGCTAAGCAAGGCTTCTTGATGAATTGTAATCACACAAACATTGACTATCTCATTCCTTATGAACACATGTCTTTACATGTGCATTAAGTATCATGCTTTTATCCCAACTTGCATGGTCAAGAATGAAAGTACTAAAATGCATGAGTTTGGCTATATTTCAATCCCTGTTATATTCTTGTTATGCTGTGAAACTCTGAATTAGTGGTCTTTGTCTTCGATCAATTATACTGCAATGCAATGCGATGAATGTAGGCCTAGTGTTGAGAGACATATATAGCAATATTATGCACTTGGCTTTTAATGATAACTGACACTTCTATCCTGTTCAAATGGCTCATTGAACTCCTGGGGTTTATTTAAACGCCAGTTAAGAACCAGTGACTTAGTTTGATCAGGTTGCGGTTCGAATTGGATCAAACTGAGAAGTCAACTGACCCGGAGTGACTAAATCAGTTCTGTAACCAAATTACAAGGTTCGAGTTGCAAGTCAATCTTGCTTTCATGGTCTTGACCACAGTCAAGTCGAGTCATTTTCAATTCACCAAGTCCAACAGAGGGTCGAGTCCGAGTCATAGTGTTAAAACTCGAGTCTTAGGATGGAGCCCAATTCTTCACCTCAACTAAGTAATGCTCAAATGCTTATCTCCACTCAACCAAGTATCGATCGATACTTGGCGCCGAGTGCGCGCCAATTCTCGCTGCTCAGTTAAGTATCGATTTCCAGACGTCATTTTCCGAAAGTGCATTGTCAGATTTTTGAGGACGATTTTGTCGTGACAACGAGACGCTTTCCTCGTTGTTTCGTCGCAAAACCTACTATGTAGACGTCGATCTCACTGATTTACCTCATCCAGCCTCTTTCAAGATGGCCCAATAGAAATAATAGTGATACTTGAAGATATCCGGAACATTCCTTTGCCCCACAGAAGTATATTTACAAGATGTTACAAACCCATTCAAAATTCATAAAGAGAAGTTTCACAGCAGGCGCAAACTTAAGTGCGGGCCTCAAAGAACAAAAGAATGCATCGATATCATGTAAATAAATTGAAAATTTACATTTCTTCAAGGTGGGCCATTCCCAACATACACAACAAAAGTTGGAACCACCACATTCCCAAATCTTCTGAAATTTGGTACATGCATAGATGAGTTAATTTCGAACACAATAAAGTTTATTTGAGGAAAATTGATCCCCGGGGTCATCATAAGTTATGTCATTTTGAAAAATTGACGATTTTCTGCTAATTTCAGCTCTGCAGCATTCAGGTTTATCAATGTAAAAGGTGTAAACAGATGTTGGACTACAGTTGGCACTGGGTTTTCTGAGTAGCCAGTATATTGGTCTATATTCCCATGTGGTGTAGTGTTAAAGGTTGAATTGAGGTGAAACTTGGTTGATGGTCTGAAATCGGTCAAGCGGTACACAATTTAGAATGCGAATTGAGCAAAACCTTATGAAAGCTGGTTACAAAGACAATTTTCCATAGATTTTTTATTTGTTTTTTTGACTGTAAGGTGGGGAAATCGCAATCTCGAGAGTACACTGCATTTGTACATGGATATGCTTAAATTTGGAATATGGTAAACCGATGGTTCCCATACTTTTTTGACTCAACACACCTTGCTAAGCTCAAGTTATACTCTGCGGACTATATGTCAATTTCCAACAACCTATTTGAAACCAAGAGCTGTTCCTTGGGTATATATTAATGAGAATAGCTACCCATTGCTCCCGCTGTTTACCCGTCCGTTGTCGAGAGGGTACAGAAGAGAATTACTAATATAATTATAAACACAAAATCCACCCAAGCGCCACTGATTTCATTTGCTCAGCAGAACCTCACATCATGAAATAGCGGCGATTTACTGATACTACAATACCGGTACGGTACTCCGGTATTATGCGGGTGTAGCTTACAGTTGGCAACTGGCTAGTGAAAATTGACACTCAAGTCTGGTGGTGCGCTGACTCAAATCTGAGTGTTGATTCAAATGCATTTGAGTGTGAGTATACTGTTTGGCATGAGTTGAGTAACAAAATTATTGCTGAGTAGAGAATTGCTACTCAGCAGAGAAATTGGGCTCCGCCCTAAGTCATTGTATTCACTTTCGAATTCAGATCATGGTCAACCCACTTTATTACAACTGTGCTTAGCTGATATCAAATGCCTTGCATCAGTAATATACTAATTTCCCCACTCTTAACAAGTTTCGATCCCTATTTTTCCGTCTGAGTCTCGAGTCATATGTCTTGGTCTAATCATGCGCAGTTCAAGTACACGAGCCCAAGTTGAGTCAATATAGAAATTAACTCAATTCAAGTCGAGTCATCTTCCATATTTTGAAATTTGCGACTCGATTCATTACAACCCTGAACTAAATGTCTTACTGAACTACAGCTGTTACTAAACAGCATCAAAACTACCTACAAACCTCATACAGCGTCATTTATTTCCAGTTTCTACGCTAGAGTTGTCATTGCATGATGTCTTCTATTAACGATATACCTGATGAAATAGTGCTCAACATCTTTTCATTCTTACCAATTAACGATATAAAAAGGTAAGTGCTTGTTTTTGTACAGGCCTAGGACTGATAGCGTAGTAACCTTGATCATCTATTTTTCAGTTTATTGTTCGTGGACTCGAGATTTTGCAGTCTTGCAAGTGACGAATTTATATGGGAGCGTTTATGTCGTAATCATTGTTTCGTTGAGGAGTAAGGCCCCCTTTGTGGCATGATATGATGATCAACTTACTACTCTTTGTAATTTAGAAAAACATCAAAATCCTGGAAGGAAACTTACAACAACTATTATAGTCAGTATGGTACATACCTTCATACAGAAAATGAACTTCTTCGTACATGGAGCAGGCTTATGAAAATTGTGAAGACCAAGTTACCAATCATCTATGACAGTCTCCTAGGTACTGTTTCTTCTTCGAAGGTTATGGCTGCTATTTCAAATCTTAAATCAAGAATTGGAACCGTAGGCAGGAATTGATGAATGGATATTGGACATTACCACTCACGAATTGAAACCATGCTTTTTTGCATAAAGGAGGCTCCAGCTGCTCAAGACTCCTTAACTTACATATGTATAATGGTATAATGATACTGAGAGTGCACTACAACCTTGAATGTAGTGACAAACCCAGTAATTCATTTTAATCAGAGGTGATCAAAGTTGCCATTGTTCATAGTCAAGTAGAAGTAATACTGTAAAGTAGAATTAAAAGTAGTCATGTTCAACACATGTGGAAGCTACTCCAAGTAGAAGTAGACAATGAAACTCAGAAATGTATTCGAGTAAGTAGCTTCAAGAAGTCAATTTGGTCAAGTCACTGCATACTTTCAGCAGCCGATGTAAAGTGGTCACTTTGAACGTGATGAACGTAAAATAAGTAATGCTAATACAAATCTTCGAAAATGCATGTAATTACCATCATACAGGGGCTATTTTGTCCAGTCGTTGTGAAAATTTCACTTGTAACTGTGATCGCAACAGATCTCAAAACTACTTTGTGCTTTACAAAATCCAAATTTTAAAAAGTTGTGGTGGGGCCTTGAAACTGTTGAGTAGAAGTGGAAGTAATCAAAAAACACGACCACTTGAGGAAGTAATGCAAGTAGGCAATACCAATTCAAAATAAGTAGAAGTACTTCATTACTGACCACCTCTAATTTTAATCTAACTGTGAGAAAGGATATGCCACTTGAATACAATGCGGAAATAGTGCTACATTCTTGTCCATGACTTTTGTTCATGTACCACAGATGGAATAGATGAGGAAACCCTTTACGTAATGAAAAAAGCGTGGCAAGTCCGGTTCCCATCTTCACTGAAATTTCTGTATCAGCTGTGTGGAGGACAAGGCCCTATCTCCGATGCTATTTGTAGCAAACCAGGGTAGGGAAAGCAATACAGGGTGATCGATCAATTGATTCATGTTTTTCTTCAGACTATTCGGAAGTGTAAACAATCCATACATTCATGAGCGCGACAGCATTACCTCATTGCGTTTCCTTCCAATTTTACGTCAGAATTTGGAATATTCAGACCACTTTATGTATGTATATGTTCATAAGATTAGATTTCGCATTTGACAATTGTTCTTCCCTAGAAATGACACAAAGTGCATCAAGTATCTGCCTATAGCAAAGGATTACGCGCATCAGATTTTTGTTGCATTACCGAAAACAACCAAGCACCTCTGGACTTCTGATAATTGTTCTCCTCCACCTTATACCATTGTATGGACGAATTTGATGCAGGTAGCCTCTAAGACTATGCAAACAGAATGAATGTAGTCAGTGTTTGTACAGTAGAATTGAGAGTAACTTACTACTCAATTTTCAAAAACTAGGTTTACCGAAGGGGTTCATTAGTTTTAGCAGTTAATAGGTGATTGGGGCGCAACTTTACGAACAACGCAAAACGAATCCACCACAAATGATGTGATTTTTCGCCCGTCCATGAAACAGTTTTGTGATGATTTCACTCATGAAAGTGATATAAAGATATTGCTAAACTACTTTTTTCTCTACAAAATCAGTACTATAGCCCCCCAAAAAACAGTCTATTAGAAGTGGAACTTGCCAAAAACTAAACCAATTGGGTAAGTAGACTTAAACAGAACCACTTGGTATGTAGTGAAATTAGGTAAAACCCTCTTTGAGTCGGCCTATTCCGATAAAATAGAAGTCTTCTTTACTGACCATATCTGTATGCAACATCGCTGGTGTATGCAGCAGATTAATCATACAATTTTATATTTGAGGATCGCATCTTCCATGTTGCCGACTCATTGCAAGATTGGCTCCGAGAATACACAGACAGACTGTCCAATGGTCAATATGTCATTGAAAATGGGCACGTTCTCCGGTAATTTAGGCATATTCGGCTATTGCTACGGTGAATTTAAAATGTCCCATTCCAGATATTTCTACCACCCAGATAGTGTATGCAGTACTGGATCAATAACTGTAAAGGCGGGATGGTATACGGCTGCTATATATGAAGATAAAATGTTGTATCAATACAGGATTATGTAAGGCACAAGTAGGCTTGTACCGAGCTGACATTTATTTCAATGGCGACGCCTTTCGACTCAGTTTAGAAATGAAGGAAGACGCCGACCCTGGTGATGCATGTCAATTGATGTCGAGACATTGGGATATCGATCAGTATGTTGGAAATACAACTGTCCGTGAAGTTGTGGACGGCGAGGGTGTAGTGGGGCAGCGTCCAGTTATGAAACCAGGTTTTTCAAAGAACGGGCAATGCGTGGCTTTGATATTGAATGATGTGCATCTATTTACAGGGGTTACTTTCTCGTGGGTGAGTCGGACGTTTTTTCAGAAACCTGGCGGTAGCATGAGTGGTTATTTCACGATGCGCAACCTGTCAACACATGTCCTGAGCCGGGTTGTCTGTCCGAGGTTTACAATGCCTTTTCCAAAAGAATACCTTGATTCGTCCGAGGTTGAATCGTAGCGTAATGGACTGCCTGGTCGCTTGTCACTGCCGATTTTGTACCTTTTTCCATATCCTCAATAATAGTGCATTAATATCAATTGAAATGGATGGTATTCATGGCTAGGAATTTTCAATACTACTGTGTTCTTACAAAGTTATTCATGTGCACATTTTGCAGTATTTTTTCGGTGCGGATTACAAATGTGGTGAATCCATATTAACAATTTACGCTTTATTGCGAAAGACCAACCATGGACTGTGATGACAGCTTTAGTTGACAAAGAATTACTCTGATACCGTTGCTTCAACATCCAAACGTATGTTTTGGTATCATGGTCAGCACTGATAAATTCTACTCATGAACTTTAACAAAAATTCTGCTTTTTTGAAATTGCAATTCTATGAACATGCTGAAAAGTTGTAACAATGCAGGAGATGATGTGGTGATACCGTTCTTTTCATATTGAATAATAATTATGCATTTCACTGTTATGAGTAATTTTAAGGTACATTTTTCTGAGGCAGAATCTTGAGAAGCATGTACTAAATTGTACCAGAGCCTGTCATACAAGTCCGGTATAGGACTGTCATTCCTCCTACCCAATGAAATATTGGTCATCCCAAACTTCCTTACTTCAACCAACCAATCAGGATGCAATTGCGCATACATCACCCGAACTACGATATGCATGGGTGGATTGTAAGCTCATCAGGCTACTACAACTTCCATGATTCTGTCATTACAATAGGCCTACTTGCTCGCATTTGAAGAGAAATTACTTTTATAACTTTGTCCAACTATCACGCGATTTTGAGATTTATACGGGAGTATAGTTTGAAAATTCTACCTACCTCTATATAGCACGATCAGCTGTTCTGCACTAATTCACTTGGACAAAATACATTGGAATGATATTGCAGTTGACTTCACTGCTCGATGGCATCCTGTCATGCATTGTTGCGAGAGGATTTTATGACCACATCTTCTACAATAAGCTACCGCATATGCAGCTATTATATTAACAGAAGGGTGCTAACTTCACACTGTTGATTGAACGGCTGATAAGAACACTTGAAGAATTTGAGGTGCAGCAGTCGATAGGCCTGGCGTTGAAATGTGCATGTCGCAGGTCGAAAGTGAAATATTGCTACGCTGTAAGCATATCTTACAAAAAGTCTTTATTACATAATTCGTGACAGAAGATCTTGATTACATTCATCAGGCCAATGAAAAAAGATGATTTAATCAAGGTTTTGTTGGCATAGGCTTCAGTGAACAGGCTTTGGCCGCCTTCATCAATGATCTTATAGCTCGTGCTCTAAGTTCCAACTCCAGTATTTCCAGTTGGGTTTTGCCGGCGTATTCTTCAGACTTGTCGTCACCACTATAAGTATCCTCGTCGTGGACGTCCTCGTTTTCAACGTCAGCGATTACTTCGAATGCCTCTTCAATCTCTTCTACTTCCTCCACGAGAACTTCATCTATTTCTGGTGCCGTGTCTTTTACTGCTGGATTCTGGAATCAATAGTGTGTTTGAATCACGTCAATGACAGACTTCAAGTTGACTTTCTAACAAAACGATCATGAAAGAGGAGAATAGAACTGTGACAACTGATCTAGAAATTCGACAGTTTGGAGTTGCTTCTGGTCACTCAAACGATGGGCAAGGTTACTGTTACTTGCGCCGAAACATGACGTAGGTATTTCAAAGATTTGTCTAAACTGGTTTACATGTCATAATATCGTTGTACCATCCACACACTGATGTTAGGTTTTGACTGATACCGAACCTTGCACTAATCAGAAGATGTCCCTGAATGAGGTGTAACTGGTGATGCGTTTAGCTGTGCTATTGGTTTTCGATTTAGCTAAGCTTAAGTGCGGTAATAAAGGGGATTAAAGCAACAAAATCGCTAAATTATATATGTGCTATGTGCCACCATTGCACATGATTATTGCACTGTGTGTAGGCCGAATTCCATATTCGAGAAGTGTCTCAACAGCCATTACACATTCCGTGCTAGCAAACAATGCGTTGGCATTGCAAACATTCTAGTGGTAGCAATATTTTTTGATATGAAGGGGGCACGAAATTTTTCACTATCATCAAGGTCAAGGGAAGTTTGAGAACCACTGGTATAACGTGTATTCAAGCTAGTTTTAATAAATTGATTTGGTCAACGCATTGTTTTAGCAGTTAGTCGGAGGTGGCTACTTTTGTAATTTCAAGCGCATACACACAATGGCTAATGAAGCTAAAAATAGAATAATATAATGACATCGGACAGCGAAAATATTCGGTTTCATTTCAAGATGAATGTAGCCTATTAGCAACGTTCCCTCTAAGCTGCGCAATTGCGCAGTGCTGACACGGTCTCAGCGCACAGAAAATCTAAGCTGCGCACAAAAAATCCGAAGTGTTGTCCTTTTTTTAGTCGTTGCGCACTTTTGTTCAATGGATGCGTAGTAAGTTGGTGAGTGCGCGCAGACTCGCCAAAAATTAGAGGGAACATTGCCTATTAGCCTGCACATTGTATATTGAAGTTCTGTACCGCCAAGTGTCTCTTCAGAAACTAAAAATAAGTACAATTTCGAAAAATGTCTTCCGTTATAGTGGTTAGGCTATTTCGCCAGGTATTTTCGCAAACATTTCCCAAAACTGCTTTCTACGATACAAAATCTCAAGTTTGGAACGCGAGTAGTTTTTCTAATAAACTGTTCAGATGTCAAAGTCCACTAAAATAAAATGACACGACTAAACAGCCAAAACCTCAAGTAGGCTACTCCAAAATAGAAATCGTTCGCTAGTGACGCCATATGTTGATACCTCATTAGTACAGACTTTTTTCAAATACCATCAAGTGAAATACTTACCATTTTACTAAATGGACTGCGATGCACTGTTTCCTCATCACTACTTGAGATAGAATGAAGTTCCCCATCTTCGGCCTCATAATTCCCATATTCGGTGTCTTTAGCAATACTAGATGTTTCCGCATTAGTTTTGACAGACAGGGAGGTCGAAACATTGTCTATTTCACTGTGAATTGGTTGATGTGTATCATTTTCATGTACATTGCATTGAGCAGTATTTATAGCGGAGGGAAATAGCATTGATGGACCAGTCGCATCACTAGTGGTTGAATCTACGAGATTGGTCTGTAACACATTATCTTGACGTCTGACATTCGGTTTCCGCTTTTTCCTAGACTTTCTTTCATCATCCGACGAGTCCGTTCCAGAAGAAGAATCCATACTCATACCCGTCAAGACATGAAGAAGCCTTTTTGAAGACATAACAGTCAAATGCTCTCTACATAATTGCTTGATTTGATCCAAAGGCATGGGTTTTAGCGTGTCAGGCAACATGGCAGTAAGCTTCGAGCCTTGGATGATTGAGAAAGCAGTTTCCAACAAGACATCCCTGTCTTTAATCAAACTCGTCAGAGAAGACAGCGGCTTGGACAAGTCAAGATCGTCCGCGTCAAAATCTGAATCATCTTTCTGTTTTTTATGATCATGGCCGGAAGACTTTCCACTGTGACGTCTTTTAGAAGGTTTCCGACCTTCCTCCACTGTTCTCTTGGCTTTAGAGGACTGTGACGAAGATGCTTTTGTCCTTTCTTTGGGCCGAGTGGAATGCTTTTTGTGCACTCTCTCTTTTTTAGAACCATCATCAACCGATGACCTGCGCCGCTTGCTATTCTTTTTATCACTTATGTTTTTTTTCATTTCTTTGGTGAACTGCTCAAGACGGTCGGGGTTTACGGAAAGGACAGCGCGCTGGAACGCCGACATGAGTCACAGAAGCTTGCCGTGCTTGTCTTCTAAGAAGTGAAATCCTTTGTCGAGTTGCCTTTGCCTTTCTTTCGGCGACTCAACCTTCATATAATGACGGAATTCCTTCCGAATGTAATTGAAATAATATTCCTTTTCGGTGTATTTTAAATCAGTGAGACCCTTTGATAGAAGCTGTTTGTATAAACTCAGTACAGCACGTTTACTCCACTTAACCATTGCTCGAAACAAAGAGTAATGGGAGATCACTGACTACAAGATCGATGATCGCGGTTTGCGATCAAGTGGTTCAAGCTTAGAAGCTGTTCGTGAACGTTGCCGGTGGTTTCAAGGCTTTTTTGTATTGCTTCTTGTTGATATGAGAGGTGTACTGCTAGTGCCGAAAGCTTGTGAAACGTATTTTCAGTGCTGGAGATGCTTTGGTCCGTGGAAGCAAAAGCCTTGGAAGCTTGAGATAAGAGTTCGGACGTTTTACTTCCCTGAAATTTAGTATAGCTTACAAGTCATGAATGGATATCAACTTTCCAGACCCATAAAAATATTCAAGCATAACATGTACAGTAGGGCTGTTAAAAAAAACTTTTTACCCCAAATCTTGCTCGCTACGTGATTAAATCGTCAGGCTGCCTGAAAAAAACGATGCACACTAAATTTAACTCTATTTCAACCAGTAGATGTCGAGTTCTTTCAGATTGATATTTCGGTCATTTTTTAAATAATAGTATTTACGGTGACAAATTTAGTCATTCTGACATGACCAAAAATCTTGTTACAGGTATGCCTGAAGAGGCAGGGATGTCTTTTCCACTCGTTTCTATCTTGACAAGGGCCTATTGTGGAGTTTGGATGGAGACATCTCCAGTTAACGAAAATTGAAACAACACAGATCAGCTGCTGGAAATTAGTCCACTTCATCCAAATAGTCACATTAAAAGGATGGTGTGATAATGATCTAGGGACTAGTGATATTTTTAGCGACTTTTGAAAAGTATTTAGCGATATTCTAGCAATTTTTTTCAAAAATATCCGAAATCAGTCGATTTTGAGCAGCGAACATCATGCACATTCACAATATCATATGTGCGCCACAACCGCCGATCTGCATTCAGGCCACGTTCACGTGCATGGATATGAACGTCTTTTCCAGTGGTTCCAAGCGTGGGCGATATCACCAGTGATCCAGTGAAATATATTTATAATTAACACGGTCAAAAAATGCAAGTGAAGATGGCCTGTAAGGCTATAATGCATACGATGCGAAAAAGGGTCCACTTAACGGAAACTAGACGCGGAAATCAATTTTCCGAGCACCTTACCACCTCGGAAAATGGCCTTTCATAGTATATTCACCAGCCATCAGAGTTAGGTAAATAAATTTCCCGATTACGCGATTATATGTCCTCTTTTTCGGATCCATAAATATGCCCCCCCCCCCCCGGGCGAAAATGTGTGGCGAGATTGATAAGGGGGCGATGAGTCGAAACAGGTTGGGAACCACTGATATAGACAAAGCTAAAGTGAAGGGCAGACAGCTTGACTTGACCTATGTCAAAACACACATGAGATGAGGAGACGCGTTATGTTACGGTATATTTTGACTATGGGTCGTCAGTGAGATTATTATAACCGAACGAATGCACTCGCAGTTATAAAATCAATTTTTCAACTTACCTTTGACACTTGCTTGAACAAAGCCGATACGTCAGCCAAGTTTGTCTGTAATTGGTTAGCGAATTGAACGTTCGGGATTCCAGAAACGTGTGCAGATTGACCTCCAACAGCGATGTTCATCACCAATTCATCAACACTAACCAATATCTTACGCCAACAAAGAGTAGAGACAAGGACAATAAAATGCCAAAACTACAAGGACAGTCAAGAAACAGCAAAGCTGCGAACGCAACGCAATGCAAAATGCAATGCACCAACTGCAAACTGGAGGCGGAGGCTCGTCAATGTAAGCATGTACCACATGTATTAGCTGTATCAGTATTTGTGGTGGTCCCACAAAACACAGCCATTCCTCTTCGGTTTCTATAAACATTTAACCCAATATCATAAATTAAAAATTAAAAAATCCGATACTTTCAATTTCTAACCGCCCCACTTTTTACACAGACTTGGTTATAAATTTCATGAGCAAAGCACGATTGTGAGCCTCAAATTTCGAACACTGAATGCATCAACTACATAATAGTATATGTTATGTATGTTAGGTACAGTGCCGACTGCCGAGACAGTGACAACTCTGGTGCAGAAAGCTCAAGAGAAACCTTCGACTATTAATAGGTAGGCTACTCATCACGCAGAGAGGGTGGGCGAAGGCTGCTGCACTGATTCATATCGTGATTGTCACGCTGCATTGGTATCGGATTAATATCGTTACACCATGATATTCCATTCATAAATGGCTACAGCCACTGAGCTATATAAACACAGCACCAAAACTATGAGGTCGCGCCATGTTTGCATTTTGTGCTTATCATAAAGTTAATGTCATCGACAATGGAATTCTCGTCCTCGTAGTAGGTCTTAGGTCAAGGAAGAAACTTGCATTTTGTGGCGTTATGTTCGCTACTTGAAGTTTTGATTTGTTCTTATGCCTCAGAGACTGTGAAGCGGACCAAAAACCGCGGGCTCAAAATAACCCATATGCGCACTAGGGCTCTTCAAAAATGACTTTTTTTCTCAAATCGTACTGGCTACTTGATAAAATCGTTAGGTTACCTAATTTAAGCCTACACACTAAATTTGGTTCAATTCCAGCCAGTAACCGCTTTGCTACAGGAGAAGTAAGTTTCTATTTATTATATAAAAATAAATAATAAAAAATTTGAAAATTTTCTGTTCACCCCTCGAAAGTGTTAGGCTGTCTATAGAAACGATGCTCACCAAATTTGGTTCAATTCCAACCAGTGGAAGCGGAGTTATTGCCATCGAAAAATTTGGATTTGAATAAAATAGTATTTACGGTGAGCACAACTATAATAAATAAACAAAGAATCGGTCACCGTAAATACTATTTTATTCAAATCCAAATTTTTCGACGGCAATAACTCCGCTTCCACTGGTTGGAATTGAACCAAATTTGGTGAGCATCGTTTCTATAGACAGCCTAACACTTTCATGGTGCGACCAGAAAATTTTCAAATTTTTTATTATTTATTTTTATATAATAAATAGAAACTTTATTCTCCTGTAGCAAAGCGGTTACTGGCTGGAATTGAACCAAATTTTGTATGTAGGCCTAAATTAGGTAACCTAACAATTTTATCAAGTAGCCAGTACGATTTGAGAAAAAAAGTCATTTTTGAAGAGCCCTAATGCGTACATTATTAGAAGGCTCCAGAATAGTGTGGTTTCACCATAATGGATAGGACGTTGTTCGCATTATCGGCATATCTGCATGCCATAGTAACATATGACAAATAGGTGAGAGATTCTTGACCGGGAGATGGCAGCTTTGCACAATCCGTTACCGGCGCCTGCGCGACGACTTATCAGATCGTAGCATTGAAATGTAAATGTCGCCGAAGGACAGCTCCTTCGTTCATAACGCGTACCAGCGTTACGCGTACGCGAGTGATTGATCAGTTTTTATGGATTGATTCAGTCAGGTTTCAACGATGTTGAATTCTATACCAAACAATTGGGCATCCCAGCGTTGTATTTTAGTGATCGCGAATGATGATCGGTTGTAAATTACCAGAACTGCCTTCAAGCGTATCACAATCGCAAGTGCGGAAGTGTGTCAGGTTTTCTGAACTGTTGCAAGCAGCTAATCACATGTTTCGTTGCTATTGCCGTACGATAAATGCATCAGATAGATAGAAAATCATATACCAGTCGTTTAATGCCATTCATAGTCGAGTCGCTCGCTACATTAGTCAGTATATGACTATTGCGAATATGTCCTTAAAACTGTTATTCATTGGATTTGACATGGGAATGTTTACCTTTGTGGTGACACCACTGACACGCATATTCATGTGGTTCGCTAAAATAATCCACTTCTACCACGATGAAGAATAGGCTATATTAATAAAAATATATGCATGTTTCACGACGCAAATCGAACAGCGATTGAGGACTTGGTAAATTTGGTGTAAATTCACCGTTGATAGCACTACTTCAGCGACGCCCAACGATTTGCACAAAAAGTTAATCAATGGTCACCACTCGTCAGTCTTGCGATGACTCGAGTCACTTGACTAGACCCAAGTCCCATCCCTGAAACGACTTCACTCGGAATCGATGGATGAGAAGTATGGAATGACTCGGAATCAAATGTTCGAGGCAATTTTCAAGTCTTCGAAATTATATTTCGTAAAAGGATATTGAACCTCTTAGCTGTTTTGAGAAGTGGCCACATTCTCAATACTAATTTATTCTAATGAATTCCGCCTTTCCGATATGATTATGTATTGTAAGGTAATTGCTATCTCTGTTTGGAATCACTTCGGCGAATCACTTCCAATGGCTATTAGCGTATAGCAATATTTTGTGTATAGAGCAACAGATTTTGCAGTTACTGCATGACTCTACATAAATGTTAGTCATTCTGATTTCTGGACGGATAACTTCTTTCTGACGATGAAAGCAGCGAAACGTGTGAGAATTGAGAACGGTGGCGATGAAGGTAGTGCGAAAGCTCTCAAACGGACTTTGAGTAGGAATTCATTGGGCGGCTACAAGAGATGCCTTACGTGCTCAGACTTGACCGACTGCCATCGCGAGAAACGCCCCAGTTTTCTGGCGAGGACTTGTTTCGAAAGGATCGACAGCCACGAGCATGAAATCGCCCCGCCGCCCGTTGACAGCGAGGAAGAGGATTTCTTGTCCATCCGCAGATTATCGAGTACTGACGACGAGGGATCGCGCAAAGCCTTGGAGCACAAAGGAAAGGATAACTCCATAGTGATTGTTGACTGCGTCCGGACGGAAGATACATGCAAGTGCTTTCGGTAAGCCGACTAGAAAGAGAGCGAGTATCGTATAAAGTTATCCTATATCTCAGTTTGCAACACAATGAACCATAATTATATGCTAGACGTTGATCAGCCTGTACGAAAGTGGCCCAGGATGCTACATACCGACAGTACGAGAACCCATGCGTGGTCGCCTGGTCATATTGGCCTGGCGTAAGTGGTCACTGGTCACTGGTGATATTGTAGTCGAAACGCCATAATTTGCGCACAGTATGTGTGTTATATTGATGTTGTTTGAGAATGCATGGGATTTAAGTGGAAACTCAAACAATATCGGGACCAATCACTAGGGCTGGGCAAAATCGAGTACCTGAGTGATTCGATTCTGAATCACGTATTTATGCTTCGAGTCGAGTATTCGAGCACCACTCATTATGACGTCACAACACAATGTCAAAGTTCAAATATGTACCTTTTATGCCACCACAAAGAACATATAATGCCTGTTATCCGATACATTGAAGATACTTTGGTATTTTATCGATCATACCGATTTCATTGCACTTCTTGACAATGTTGTGGGATGATCATGACTTCGGAAATGTGTTATTTCCAGTAATGTTCGTAGCTTTGTACTATGTCTCGGATGCTGCGACACGGCCTACCAAGGTTTTAAGGCTTCGCAGTGGAAAATAGTATCAAAACTATATTTCTCGTTAGCAAATTAACTTTCAGTTGCAAGGAGGGTATAATTTCAGTACTCGAATAAATCGGCTTTTCACTACTCGACTCGAATCATTAAAGTAAATACTCGATTCAAATTCGAGCATACTCGAATCATTGTGCCCAGCCCTACCAATCACCAATGTAAAACAATTTTTAGTGTGCTGTGAGCTCCCATGCCTTTGTTATAATATGTTAGTAATCGTCAAGATCGTGTCTTTTTTTTATTATCCAGCGAAATATTCTGTTATGGACCTTTGCTACACGCTGCTCAGTATGCGTACATTTTCAACGATTCCAAGTCCTTCGTGGATATGCACATGAAATATGAACAAGGTACGTTTGCGTATATAATGTGACGTAACGACGATTGAGATGTCACTAGTTCGTACGCTTAGGGAAGGTCTTGTATGTTTGTAGCATTATGAACAGATGTGCCGCTATATTTAGCCAGCCTACATGGTGTTCGCTGTCTATTGTGGATATACCTGCCTAACCCATAACTATATGTCTCATATCTCCAATTCTCCACTATAAAATATGCTTGTTAACAATATATTTTTGATATCAGCTCACAATTTCACCAGTTCACAAGTTCAATTACGCATGCTTTACGCTTCGATTGTGGTGGCGTTGGTGTAATCATTTACGTTTGCATCATTATTATTATTATTATCAAAATCGTTATGTTAATAATAATAAACATCATTATCATGGGATATGGTCACGGAGATTTTTCTGCTTCTATAATCGAGAAAGAATTTTGCTAAAGCATGTAGCACAGAACTTGCACTTGTGTTGAATCAGTGTCCACATTTTTTAATCATTCACTTCTTAGTGTAGAAACCAATTCCTTACGCTGCATTTACAGATAAAGTATTTGGGGATTTCGCTGTCCTGCTGAACAAAACCAGCAACAGACCCACCGCGGATCAGGTGCACAGTTTCGTGTGCAATTACTTCACCGTGCCGGATTCAGAATTTGAATTGTGGACGCCGGCCGACTGGAAAGAGACGTAGGTCGATCTCGTGAGTCAAGACGCATGTCCGTACATTTTCAATAGCTGTTTTTATGGCGACAGGCCGAAATTTTTGAGTCGCGTCAAGGATCCGATTTTGAAATCTTGGGCAGTCGATTTGAACGCGCGCTGGAAAGACTTGGGCCGGCGGATTAAGAATGACGTGCGGCTCAATCCCAATCGGTACAGCATCATTTACTCGCCGAATCCGGTGGTCGTTCCAGGCGGCCGATTTCGAGAGTTCTATTACTGGTGGGTGTGGGAGAGTGATGACATACTGATATAATTGGTCGGAATAAAATAATTATTTCCAAGTCGCATGAATTTGAAATTGGGACTTAGGGTCGGCGAAATTGCCTTACCACTACCGGTTTCACGCCTGATGGGTGGGGAAAGTTGTCTTTCCCGAATATATTATTTTCGTTCGTGGTCTGAGCATATACGTTCGATAGTAACACGACGAAGTTAGTTATTGATTTTTAATACTGCGACAGAATAGACATAAGTTGATTGCACATAATAATGCGGCACCGTAATCACTCTAAGTCAAAGATATTTTTCCATACTTCAAACTTTGATGTTTGCGTAGTCGTTGTGACAATATGGCGTCGTCGTGGAAGCGGGAGCATCCTTATACTTATGAAACATATGGCCATAACCCTGCTAACACATGGATGTCTGTTTTCGTTTTCATGACTTCTATAGAATTATATACACTGTAAATACATTCAGTAGATTGATGTTTAAAAGATTTCGCCATTGCGTAGGGTGCAAGTTAGCCCTTTGGCACTTTTTGGTACCGCTTACTTTCACACCCATTGATGAACAAAGTCAAAGACACCAATCCTTATGGTCACTATTGGGGTAGTACGCACCAACATAAGGCATCCCTGGGAATTATCTCCATAACAATTTTTGTATAGGATCGTTTTAACCCGTTCGAGTGGGTGCGAAAGCAAGATTTTGAATCAGAAAGTCGCGATTACCTGATTTGCGTAAGATTCCTGCTAACGTTGTGGACACGTATTCCAGGCATTGGCGTTTCTAAGGACATATCATCCCTTTATATATTCCTCATACGTTTCGTTCACGCCAAAAGGGACAATTACTGGATCATACGCGGACTTCTCCTGAGCGAAATGTACGACACGGCGAAAGGCACGATTCGAAACTTCTTCGATATGGTCAAAAGATTCGGATACGTCCCGAACGGCGGACGGCTTTACTATTCCCGTCGCAGCCAGCCGCCATTCTTAACGCTGATGGTCAGAGAATACATACAAGATACGGGTATAACCTTAATTCCACCTGGGATATTATTTCTGACATTATTTCATAATTTGTTTCCCAGAGGTAGTCATACATACTTCTAGGGTTGCCTTTAAAACAAACGGTGTTCACAAAGTGTTTTAAACAAATGCCTTTTTGAAAAAAAAAATGTTTTTTTTCGAAACGTTGTCTAATTATGCCATAATTGTATAAATACTCCGAAAGACCATGTAGTATGCGCCTACGGACGATTTTCACCCCAAATAGTCGACGTATACGATGTTGGGTGGCTGGAACCCTACAAATCGTCTTCGGTTCAAGAGTTTTTGCACGTGGATATAGATCATTGTTAGGGAATGGCTGTTCTGATGATGATGACCGCCGACCGTAAAATGCTGCATAACGATGTAGTCCTGGTTGATGATATTTTTGATCTGTTTACGACAGTGATCGGAAGCCCTTTCTCGTCGAAGGGGCCATATTACCCTATATTTTCAATTGTCATTGCCAATCCACTGTGACGTCACAATTGAATAGGCATGGCGTCTTGGCTAAAAAGGAACAATAAAAAACATGTTTTAAACAAGGGCCTTGTTATAAACATGTATGTTTTAAATTGATTTTTGTTTCAAATGCAACCCTATACATCAGACCTGGGCAAAGTGCGGCCCGCGAAGCTATTCTGTGCGGCCCGCGAAAGGTTTCTTCGAATTCAAAACATAAAACTTGCTTCTTGAATGACGAAAACCATGGGCTGTCTCAAATGAACAGGAAATTCGTTTACTTTGAAGCCTGTTCAATAATATGCCACGATTGCGCTGCCTACGTAGGCTACCTGGCATGCGTAATCCAGATTCGAAATAAAGGCAACAGATTCAAAATAAAGGCAATGTGGCAACGTATGAGTAGCAATTGAGGTCACAAAAAATCACTCTTTCCATATAGTTTAGTTCAAACATTCCTCGTCGCAATTGTCACATTACGCGTTATGCGGTATGTGTTTCAATTTGTTACGAATTCTCGTAAGACAAGTCGATCAATGCTCGCGATTACTATTACTCCGTCATATCTATCACACATAAAAAAAATAACGGGCATGCCAAAAAACATAAACATAAAAGCTATTTAAGCGACCAAGAAAACATAAGCTTTGTACTATTGCATATTAATTTCATTGCAGTGGTTCTCGAACTGGGAGATGTGAAATCATCAGAAGGGTGGCACGAAGCCGAATTTTATTGAATACTAGGGCTTACAGCTGTTGCTCTGTGTATTGTCCGACTTTGATATTTCATAATTCGCTCATCAACAGCCATAATATCCTCTACTAGGTGTTTGAAGAGAGCTAAAATGTATCATGTTTAACATTGTTTCGAATCATGACGGCAAATAGACATCTATTAATTAACCGTCACTTTCTCATTTTCTAATATCAACAGTTCAACACATTCAAGGAGCAGCATTATTAACAACGAGATTCAGAAATAAAATTAAATTACGCTGGAGAATAAAGCTAAAAATTTTCACTCGGCCCGCCAACGTATTTATTTTTCTCATTTGGCCCGCGGGGAAAAATAATTGCCCACCCCTGCTATACATGCTCAAAGAAGCAGAACTACAAGCGGATGTATGACATAACCACTGAACTGTACAAGTAGTCAAAACCTATACTTGAGTACTCCAAAAATGTAGCAATATATTTCGTTACTGGCCGCTTCTATTTGCTCCTCGCTTTTCATTCCAAATTCCCGAACAGGTGACTACGAATTCCTAAAAGAGGCCTTGCCGGTACTCCAGACTGAGCATGTGTTCTGGGAGCGAGATCGGTCCGTAGTTGTACAGGACTCTGATGGGAAGCCTCACTCGCTCAGCAGATACGGTTCCGACGTGAACCAGCCTCGGCCAGAGTCATACCGCGAAGACTACGAGCTGGTGCACGATCATAAGCTGAGCCAAGGTAACAAAGAAAAGCGTGACTTTGCGGGCTTGTGATATCGACTGCTCGGAACTTGCATAGACGCAGTATGTTGTTTGCTTGATAATTCACGCTTTGTTTCGTAACAGCGGACAAGCTCGAATTGATGACTCACGTGACCTCGGCATGCGAATCGGGATGGGATTTTTCATCGAGATGGACCGGTATTGACACATTGTTATTGGTTGGATTTAGTTTTTACGAATATGAAGTAATATCGCGTGGATTCGCGTGCTTGCTTAATGTTGGAAAATCGCATTATTTTAAAGTTGTACGCCTTGGGCATAATGAAGATGTGATTATGTTGAAGGTATCGTGCCTAAATATCATGCTCCGCTAATTGGTCGAATACGTTATCAATCTGTTACGAATCAAATACTTGATTTAGGCGCACGACACGAGAAGGGCTCGAACGTGCTTTTGGAACTGAAGACACGTGACATCGTACCTGTCGACCTCAACAGCATCTTGGCCGCTGTCGAAAAAACTCTATCTGAATTCAACAAGCAACTAGGTATATGCGAAAGACATCAAATGTCCATATATACGTGCAATTAGTAACAATTTCTTATGGTAACTTCCATTCTCTATGCAGTTCAGTGCAGAGGGGGTCAATAATGAAATAGTTCTGATTTTTTTTGAGTAATCAAGTAGGTTTTGCCAATACTTGAACTCCTTACACAAGTGGTTGTGTATTCAGACTACTTCTACTTCTACTCGACAGTTTATGACGTAAAGCTACTTACTTTAGACACTTAGGCATTTGGAATGTAGCACTTACTTTAGAAAGTGGTTTTTATCATTATTGTTAATAAAATTATCAATTTGCCGAAATAGACCCTGTTAGATGGTAGCAGAATATATTTCGACAATTTTTATCGTAATCGGTGATTGAGGCTTGTGCCGATGATGCATCTTGTAACTTCGTAACTAACCCACCTCTGATTTCCTACGAAAAATGTGCGATGCCACGAGCCGAATCTATACTTTTTAAAACTACTTACTTCAGCATTTTTCAAACCATTCATTTTCTACTTCTACTTGAGTAGCAATGCTGACTATTTTGACCATTTCTGGTGCAGTGTAGTTATGATGGTGGGTGAAGCTAGTCTGCTAGAGTAATCGATCTGGTATTCTCCCTCAGTCTTGCATTGCAAAAGATGTGAGGCCGCCTGGTGTTTGATTTCTCAAATAAACCGTGTTTTTTTTTAGAGCAGAAAATCCCGTGCTTACAATGGCCGTTTTCGAGCTATTCTCCTTACAGCTCTGCGCCTATACCTTGACTTCATGCGACGCTTTTCCATTTCAGGTCGTACCGAAACAGCAACTGCATACCTCGAAAAATATCAAAATCGAGTGGACGCAATCGAAAAGATTCACTGGCACGAAGAAGACGGAACGTATTACGATTACGTCATATCGGAAGCGTCACACAATCGGTTTGTTCTCGTTACAGCGATTGAGACATATTATTTATCCATGTGACTTCATCAGACCGTTCAGCCAGTATATGGATCCTGAACAGTGCACACTGTATCGCCGATTCTTCTAGTATACTCGTGTATCACTTGTGACTTGATCAACAACGCAAGTAATCAAGAAAACATCAGATAATCACTTGGTCTTTGAGGAGAATATTCAGCGCCTTACTGACTACCTCTCTCTGAATATAAGCCATCACCACTTCCATATATTTGACTGACCTTATAGTTTCAAGTCGCCAAATGTGTTACCACCATTCAGGCAATACTTCTTATCGAACGCGACGCCTTTATGGACAAAATCCTATCCTTATTACGTCGACGTCGAGAAAAGAGAGAGGAAAATGCTCGAATACTTCAAAGCGCTGAAACACGACGTGTGTTGCTGAGTACACTCACTGGAAATAAGTGTCGGCATCTCTGACTGAATCTCTCAATTACGCAGGGTGTGTGCGTGCTTGATTTTCCCGGTGGCGTACCGACATCTCTAAATCACAGTGGGGAACAGTGGGACTTCCCTAACGCATGGCCTCCTATTGTGGTGAGAGGATTGTTGCGAATATTTCTAGGTGAAATGTGTACTGTAGTTAGCCGGAAATGCTAGCCCTCGTTTTGTGGTGGGGGTATCCTGGGGATTGAATATTTTCCGGATGTGGTAACGAAGTACTTATACTATTTCGGAGTATTCTGTAGATTTTGCCTACTTGCCCGACTTATTCAAGAGATTATGTTTTCAGTTTCAGAACTAGGCCTGGAATACTTACTTTTGTACTTACTTGGAAATAGCAAATTCCCTTTGTACTTCAGTAGACATATACGACGTTGCTCCAGCTTGTACTTGAGTACCAACGTTGAGTACTTGGACCCCATCTGACATTCCACACGAGATGGTGATGGACAAAATCGTATGCGAATCGAATCATCGCGTTTCAATTATTATCATTACCTATATGAAACAGCAATGTCAAAACCACTCTATGTGGAAGTACTTTCAAAAATTGGATTAGGTTGAATGGTTGCATACTTTATGCGGTTAATCGGAGAAGACTAATTTCGCAATTGTAAGATTTATGTTCGCGACTATTGAAAAATGATTAATGGCTATTTCACGCCGTAATAATGGCAATTTCACTCGAAAAAGTGATGCAAATATATCCCAAAACCTCTACTTTTCAAGATCCAAACTGTAAAGAGGAAGTAATCGTGCCTAATACCTCTTCAAGTACAGGCGCAAATAGTTTAAAAACGTGACCTAGTGGAAGTTGGCAAAACCAACTTGAGTACTCTTCGTTACTGACCACCTCTGGCTATGTATTGATAAGCGAAATTGTGCATTCTAGTCATTTTAAATACCCTTTTAACAAACTTCGTTCCTCTTGGGAAACTCGTATCTGGGCCTTGGGGCCTAACACCATTGACTCTATGAGTCTGCTTTACAGCATATGTTGATAGAAGGAATGGCGTTGAGTAAAGTGGGCGAGCTGCAAGACGAGGCGATCCGTCAATCTCGAAAATGGATCAAAACGGGCTATCGCGGATTCTCCAACCCAGGCTACGACAACGCCATGTTCGAGAAAGTATGCGCTTGCGATTGGCAGGTATAATGTCACCTTACCGACTGTCTTGTTTAGTACAACGTGTTGCGAGATGATGGTCTGCCGGGTAGCGGCGGGGAATATGGGGTGCAAGAAGGCTTCGGTTGGACTAACGGCGTGGCTATGATACTGTTGGATTCCTACGGGGAAATACTCAAAGGTGTGTGATGATGAGTTCTAAACGGGTCGATTTTATGAGCAGCAGCGGTCAGTAATGAAGTACTTCTACTATTTTGGTAGTACTTGACTGGGTTTTGCCTCTACTTGCTCTACTTCATCAAGTTGTTATATTTTTACATAGCTACGTATACTTGAACACTGAACAATTTTTTAGGCGAGACCACTTACTTTCTGCAATTTTTACACTATTCTACACACATCAAGCATGAAATATCCACAATATGGCTCACGGTAATGGAATATATAATCGAAGTTTGCGCATACTTGTAGTGTCATTTCAATATAGTATGTGACATGTGTGAAAAATGTCAACCATTTACGCAGAATTTTGGACTTGAGAATTGTGAGTGTAAATCTCAACATCATAATATGTCTGTAAGACTATACGTCGTTGTTGAAAAACGTATACGCTCCCAAATAGTCAAAAGGACCACGCGTACACCGCTTGCCTGCAGTAAGCTTGAGCACTCATTTCACACCTCTTGTTGAGATTTCACAACTAATATTTGTCCTATTTTCTTTCAAAAATCGGTGGTACTTATGACTTATTATAATTTTGTTTCAGTTGACGACGACACATCTACCTCATCAAGCAATCAACCGCTCGATTAACGAATCGTCTTATTCCTCGTATTTGTTTGTGACACAGAGTTCCGTTGAAATTGTTATATTCACTTTTGTGTAATCTTTGCGTTGAGAGTACACTTGGATCTCACGTATACACGGATAACAAATAGTTTTTAGCGAGACCGCACTTCGCAATAAAATGAGAGTTTTAGCAAATGTGCCAAAACTTTGGCTTGACTTGAAGGGTATAAACTACAGGCTCTTATGTAAAAATGACAAAGATAGAGAATAGGTATTGTAAAGCTTAAACGAAGAGAAGGAAAATCAGATATCATATATTCCCTAACCCAAATAGTTTGTGCTTACAACGATCTACATCATATTCAATGAATATCCAACTGGTTGAGAGGTTCATTCGGGCGCAAGCAATACAAATGATAAAATTTGACTTAACTATTACGGATGGTGCGAACCCTTAAAAGGCTCAGGTTCGTGTGAACGCGAACCTTTTTGAAAGTTCTGTATGAACGTAAGCCTATGACGTCACGTGACGCCATATTGCTAATCCCAAACCTACATTTCAGTGAAATGATATATTTATGCCAAGCGACGGCTCAGGCCACATCATACCGAAATACCTGCAGACTTTCTAAACGTCGCCAAATGAATCAACTGGAGATATCAAATGCTATAATATTCCCATAAAGTCAATATATCCCGTCGCTTTGTCGATAATTTCGATGAGGACGTGTAAGGGAATATAAGCTTACGCGGTAACGGTCTAGAACAGTGGTTCCCAACGTGGGCGATATCGCCCCCCAGTGAACGATTTTGAGAAAAAGGGGGAGATAATACCAAAAGAGTCGAAAATGCTAGAACGTCTAGTGAGATATATTTAATTAACATGGCCAAAAATGCACGTGAAGGCGGCTTATTCTGATTATGATGCGAAAAAACGGCCAACACAACGGAAAGTAGACGCGTTAACCGGTGTTCCGAGAACCTACCACCTCGGAAAAATAAGCTTTTTCTAGTAAATTCACCAGATTTGTTTCGAAATTAATAAGGGGCGATGAGTTGAACAAGATTGGGAACTACTGGTCTAGAACGTACCGGACAATGGATTCAGTGTCAGACTATTTCTGTATTGATATTGAGCAGAGTATAAACGGGTTTCTATAGCCTTTCTTGATACAGACTTGCTACAGATAATTACCCCATAAGCAAGTCACACAGCAGCCAACAGCCCTATCGCACGGATTTGGTTTTTATGATACATTAAACAAATCAAATCAAGATCGATCCCGTACGCCTGCTAGATTTTTTAACTTAGTCAACGATATATTGTTTAGATCAATTTCATCGATTGGTTGAATAACCATCTTTCGTTGACTACCTACAGGTAGTATATTTCGTTCTTGCGGGTCCTATCGTAGGCCCCGGTTCTTTATATTGTGAGATTGCGATTCAAGCTCCCTGCAGACAGTCACTAAATATGCACAAACGGAAAGCTGAATATTTCGAGCAAACTTTTGTAACAAGGCGAGTAAAATTTTTGAGATTGGCGAGGTGCATGCTCGTTTAGTGTTGATTTTTTTATGCTGTCAGCGCGATGCAAAGACTGGTCCGAAGTTTAAATGTTAAGAATTTCAACCAAAAATGTTATAAAGACGTGGAAAATTGCAATATATGAAAAAGGTTCACAGTGCAGAACCTGCCAAGGTTCGTTTGTGAACGTGAACCTATAAATTTCTGAGGTTCACACACAGAACGTGAACGTGAACCTCACGTTCGCACCATTCATATTAACTATATCTTATTAATCGCAAACAGTCGTATTAGTATGTTATGTAGGGCAGGGACTATTATAGTTTTGAGTTCGGGGATACGGAAGATGCGTAGATTATTATTGATAAATATTGGGGATGGTGTAAACTTGAGGTTCACGTTCGCGTTCTGTGTGTGAACCTCGGAAATTTGGAGGTTCGCGATCACATCAGAACCTTGGTAGGTTCTGCACTGTGAACCTTTTTCATATATTACAATTTTCACTTCAATATGATATTTTTGGTTCGAATTTATTGCATTTCAACTGCGGGCCACTCTATGCATGACGCTGGCAGCATAAAATATCAACACGAAACGAGCATGCACTTTGACAATCTCAAAGATTTTACTTGCTTTGTTACAAAAGTTTGCACGAAATATCCAGCTTCCCGTTTGTGAATATTTAGTGACTCTCTGCTGTGAGATTGACCCGCAATCACATAACATCACGAGCGACATGCAGTACCTGTAGTCAGCGAATGATGCTTATTCAACCAATCAATGAGATTGATATCACTTTTTGATGTAATAAATCTAGCGGGCGTACGGGGTCAATCTTGACTTCATATGTTTACTGTATCATTAAAACCAAATCCGTGCGATTGAGGTGTTGTCTACAGCTGTATCACTTGTGTAGTAGCCTAATATCGGTACCAAATATGGAAACTATTTTACGCTCTACCCAATATCAATGTAGCAATAGTCCGACGCCGAATACATTGTCCGGTCTGGCGAAGACCGTTAAGGCGTGAGCTTATTCTCACTTGCAACTCCTAGTCGAAATTGTCGGCAAAGCGACGGATGATATTGATTTTATAGGAGTATCATATCATTTGACTGCCTCAGTTCATACATTTACCGAGGTTTCAAACGCCAATACGTATTTAAGCTTTGTGTCATTATATGGCCCGAGTCGTCGTTAGGTATCGTGTACAATAGGCTATCACGTAATTGAAATGTAGGGTTGCAATTAGCAATATGACGTCACGTGACGTCATGAGGTTCGCGTTCACACAGAACCTTTCAATAAGGTTCGCGTTCACACGAACCTGAACCTTTCAGAGGTTCACACCATCCCTAAAATATATTCACATATGGACTGAAAGTATTAAGCTAATTTAGGAATGATATTACTCCTGCCTTTTCATTGTGTCGTAAACTCTGAATTGATGAAAACTGCTATGAACTTTTGAGCCGGTGCTTTTTTATTGACGCCAATAATAATAATTAGCCCTCGATGATACATTCACATTTCTTAATTGGGTGACGTCATATGGCAACTTCATGAGCAAGGACTGCCATGTGAGAAGTGACAACTTTCGGTGAATTTAGCAAGACCGTAAAACAACAGTAGGTAAAGAGAGTGTGATACCGGGCATGCAGAAGATTCTTACGGTGAATCTGCGTGGCGAATCTGTAGAGGCATCAAACCCAGTTGAGCTCAGTGCATCATACCGTCGAAAGGTGGTTGTTTTCATCTTTACCGCGAGGTGTCGCTTCGAGATCAAGAAACTAATGATGCTAAAAGAGCGAAATAACAAGGATTGATAAACAGTAATTTGAGCTTATGCTTGGGAAATGGAGAGAGCTGAGATCTAGGGCAGTGGTTCGCAACCGGTGTTGGATTTAGGGGGTTGTGGTGGAGAACAGACGCACTTGTAAAAAAACTACATGGGCTGCAGTATATACATTATACTTACATAATTATACAGGCGCAACACCACGATTACGGTTATCAGCTTACTGCTCTGGACTGTAGGCCTATGCGCTGCGTTGATAGTTTTATCACGTGTTGTTCGCAAAAACTCATTTTTAACTCAGGAAAGGAAAACCAATAATGGCGTCACAAACACGTCTAGCACGAATATTGCGGGTTATTGGTACACAAGAAGTTTTATTTTACAGTATATGGCGATTGTCCAATCAGACGTCCCAGAGAAGTTAGGTGCACTCAAACAAGCCAATAGTTGGTCCGTAACATCCGGCAAACATCAATGAAAAACCTTGAAGTTTAATAAAACGTAAGGATTGAAGCTTAAAGAAAGTACGGAAATATTTATCTGGACCTACAGGATTCAGGTTTGTGCAGAAAAATTATAAGCAAGTGTCACAATCATTGGATTTCGTTACACGGGTCGTCATCGTCACTATCAATTATTTGATTTTTCAACTTTGAACGATAGCGACGAGTCCTTAATAAACAGTGTCCTACCAAATTTTATTGGAGGGAGTATTTTAAGGGCTGAATAGGGGTTTTAGGTTGCGGGGAATTATGACTCGGAATAAATGAGAAGAGGATAATGAAGAAAAAGAGTTGGGAACCATCTGATCTAGGGCCTGTGCTCAAAGATTTGGAAGGGATACAACACCGATAGCGTAGTGCGGTGTATTAATTATTGCTAGTTTCTGTTCTTCATGTAATACATTCATCTCGATATCTGAGTGCATAACAGTACATTACATTACAGTGAGGTACATTACATATATTATTTGTAAAGTTGCTGCGTTAGTTATTAGTACCGAACGAAGGGGCCATCGATAATTAAGTTATACCTCTGTGTTGGTTCTTTTCAATTCAATGGACTATTTGCGTCAGAGTTAGAGTTACTCATGTGATTGATATTCGGGTTAAGTTGACCAGAACATTTCAATAATATAATCATTCTGGTCAAAACCAGAAAAACCTGACTCTGTGTTGGTTCTTTTCAATTCAATGGACTATTTGTGTTAGAGTTATGTGTTAGACTCATACGAATGATATTCGGGTCAAGTTGATCAGAACATTTCAATAATATAATCATTATCGTCAAAGCTAGAAAAACCTGACGCAACAATCTTAGATGTTAGTACCATGAGGCTGATGTTGCAATGGGTAGGTTTTTCTAGATCGCTCATTACCGTCTGTCGTTAATGGTGCTGGTCTAACTTATATTATCAGCTCTTGATTTGTATTCAGTAGTACATTTAAAATTTAATACTAACTGAATAGGTAACTTAATAGCTGTGGAGCTATTGGTTCATTTCGATCAACTGTGTTAGAGTTAGGGATAGAATCATACAGATCTCCGAATGATATTTGGGTCAAGTTGACCAAACCATGTTCGTCCAGTTATTTTTGAAACATCTCCTAAAAATACTTCTTGACTTACGGGAATCAAAATTTGATAATCATTCGTCACTGGCACGGCATAGGTGTAATCGAATCGTCTTGCAGATGGAAGAATTAGTCATATAATTCTCGCTACCAACTGGGAGTTAAAATGAGTTACAATCGAATTACCTGAATAAACGCGGTACTTTGGATTAAATAAGAGAGAGACAGCAGAAAAAGCGGTCAACGTGATTTTATTTTAGGCTTTCGAACAATGAAAAAATCGTGCTAGCACATGCGTTACGTGCTACGTTCTCTCAATCACCGGCGAAATAATGCTGACCAATCCAATAATAAATATTTGTGCCTCCGCCTAGTCATGGCTGGTAATAGTGGTAATGCGTGGTGAACACGCTTGCTCAAATGTATCGTCATTGATTTGTGAAGCAATAGCGAATTCATAAACCGCTGTCTTTGTGAGATTGTATACAATGCGGTATGTATGAGCCTGACATTGAACAGTACATGATGATTAGTCTACGAAGAAAACATCTGTTTAATGGCAAGTAGTATGAGTGGCATGTTAGACCATCGGAATACAAAGCGATTTTGAGGTGTTTTGCGTTGAGATTATAATGGTGCAATGCATGTTTGCAACTATATATACCTCAGTAATATGTGTAACGGAGTCTTGCGTTGTGTTAGTTTAAAATTTCTTCGATCTCTGGATTGAAATATGTTACAACGGGATATCTGGATTAGATGAATTTTTCGAAATGTATGGAGTAGTAGCGGTTGTTGTTGTTGTTGTTGTATTCGCGGTGCTTTGTCGACTACTACTATGGTCATTTGCACCAGGCCGATATTCTTTATTTTTATTCCGTAGCTGCCGATTTGTAGCATGGCCCACTTCTAGGCTTTTATAAGACACTGCTTACACGGATGAGATGACGAGGAGGTTATAGTAGCGGTAAAATGATGAAAGTTGTTAGGCGGCGCTAGGCTAGGTGGCTTGGTATGGTAATCCCTGATCATGATCAGTGATCACGTAACTCCAGTTCATTCATCATTGGGTGTTCAGGTGCCACACCCACTAGCATAGGGTCAAGAGATATCTGGTTTTAAATTCCATTGTCTACGAAACAGTTCAGTATTTGCGTTGTTGTGGTATTTCTGGAGGCGTTGTTCTGTCTCAATTCATGATTGGTCTGCAGTGGCGGCTTGGCGTAGGCGTTCTCTCGTCGACGTAAACTACTTCCTTTTCGCACAGTTGTGTTTCGCAAGTTATGTCGTAACTCTCGCTAACGAGAGAAGACTTAACGCCGCTGTCTCTCAAACCCAGACGGAGTAGCTGATCGCTGACCTCAAATTCCTAAGGTGAGCGAGCGATTACATAATAGCGCACTGCCGACCGGGCATAACTGGTTTTGTCTGCAAGGGAGTTGAATTGACGGCGTCGGCAGAGAACAGTTTGTCAAGTGGCGCTTGCGCAATAATATTGGCGTCTAGATAAGCCGGGTTCTTTGTCATTTGGGAACGTAGCGTCGAGAAATGAGCAATGAGCATATGGCCTCTTGAGATAAATTGTGGATCAGTTGTTAACGCGAGTGAGGTGTGTGAAAGTAAAAGGTTTGTGTTCAAATCGAATTTTGCGATAAATCAAATCTATTGCATATTCATGAGGAGTATAAGGTGGTTTATGTCATTTGGAACAGGAGTTTTGCATATCTTGAACATCCAATCACATTTGGAGGTTAAACTGGTATCGATTTTAAAGGGGCACTGCACTCAAAAAATGATGTGGTCTCAAATTGAAGAGCAGAACGAAAAAAAATTTTTGCCCGCAGCCGTTTTCTTCAGAACGCCACCGTAATGGAGCTGCAATTTATTGAAATTTCCAGAGTTGCAGCAGTCGCGGCTCCGGATAATCTCTTAACCCGTTACATGGCACGATGACTTCATCGTCGCACTTGCTCGACGCGATTACGCAGAGGACGAACTTTAGATAGTTGTCAGTCGATGATATGAATGACTCATGTCTTGCACACCAAGGCGGCGCTCAACGTACGGTGTTAGGTCAGGAGGATTTGTGTCTGGAGCTTGTCACGACTCTATAGTATTTGCCAGTTGAATGATACTGAGATGCCGTTACAGTTGTATATTGATGCAGATACAGCTGTCATTTTCAAGATGTATTATTGACTGCACAGTGCACAACCTTTGGAGTAGTGGTCTTGCGGAAGATACAGACACATGATATTTGTTAGACATATTTGCTTCAGAACATCGGCTGACAACTATCTGAAGCTCGTCCTCTGCGTGACTGCGTAATCGCGTCGAGCAAGTGCGACGATGAAGTCATCGTGCCATGTAACGGGTTAAGAGATTATCCGGAGCCGCGACTGCTGCAACTCTGAAAATTTCAATAAATTGCAGCTCCATTACGGTGGCGTTCTGAAGAAAACGGCTGCGGCCAAAATTTTTTTTTCGTTCTGCTCTTCAATTTGAGACCACATCATTTTTTGAGTGCAGTGCCCCTTTAATGCTGCGTAATTCAGATAACAGTCCAATCAATGCCGTACGCATTGTGGTAGTATGCAGGGCGATGTCACCACCGTGACTATCAAATATTTGTTCACTTTTCAGCTTTCGTAAGACATCACCGTAGTCTATATTTGCAATTACAATGGAGACGTACGGCGTGAAGCATTTGCTTCGGCAGGGTCACTTACTGTTGAAGAACCACAAACCAAATCGACTTCCCATCTGTGCGTTGAATGAACGAGACCGAACCACTACCTTAAACGAGGCAGAAGATTTCGTCAGCACAGTACCAGGAAATCATACCGACGTACATTGTTGCCAACCAATGCATGGATCAAGCCAAAATCCGTAAGTAGTGTTCATACTCGATTCTGCGTAATTTAACGTAGTTTTTCAATCTTACACCATTCATTCCATTTCAGAGGGATATATTGTTACGGGCCGTTACTACACGAAGCACAGATCTCAAGTGTATTTGGTGATTCAAAAAATTTCGTTGACATGAAGACAAAATTTGATGCAAGTAAGTAATCTCATTGCCAGTAGGTAACTTGTCGTCCGCGCCGTGAGGTATTACTCGCCATTCGGAATTAGTCAGCGTGGCTTTGTATTGGTCGTCATATCCTGTGTCATGTTAAGTGACTGTTGAAAAGCATGGCCTTCCAATTTACAATGACCGTTTATCATATTCCAGGCGAGATCTTACGAAAATTCCGAACCGTGGGCAAAGAAATAATCTCATTGAACCGCGCTAAAAAGCTCGCAAAATTAGCGGAATTTATTAAAGAAAATTTATCCCCGGTATCAACCGACGCCGACTTTATCAAATGGACACCTATCGATTGGTCGGAAAGGTACAGCGCTAACACAGCTGCGTTAGAAATGTAGAAATGTATAACTACGATCGATATTTCCAGCCCGGACTTCCTATCAAAGGTCGCGGACGAGAAGCTTCGTGCTTGGGGCGCTAAATTGAATCAGTTGTGGAAAAAACTCGGCCGCAAGATATCCGACGAAGTGTCAGAAAGCCCTAACAATCACAGCATCATATACTGCTCCAACCCTTTCATCATACCAGGCGGTCGATTTCGCGAATTCTATTACTGGTGAGTCATCCATGTTTTATTGCCTACACTGCAGTCATATTGTTCAACAGTGATGGTGTATCGTGCTTCGAAGTTGTGAAATCTGTGTAATAGCAAACTTTGATCAATTGCATTCTGATCAGATCATAGTCGCGGACAGCGTAATCCTGCAGATGCTGCTTGGCTAAGATCCTTATTACTCCACACGGCATTGGTGGCTGCGTTTAAACGCGAGGGGTTTCAGTTTCAGTAATATGTTGTACAAAACGTAACATATCGAAAGGTACTGTTTCGTCTGAACGCTGAAGGCTTTGTAAATAAATGGGCGTGTCGTATTATGCAGACTGTGATTTGATGTGCCGTTACGTATCATAGCTTTGTAAAGGTCACGTTATGGAGCAGGTTTAAAATATTGCCAAGGACAGTGACGCGAATGGATGCCATTGGCAGTAATTTCGACGTTTCACGATACTTTTCTTCCAATTCAGGGACAATTATTGGATCAATCGCGGTCTGTTATTATGCGAAATGTACGAGACGGTTAAAGGCACGATTAGGAACTTCTTCGAAATGGTCGACGCGTACGGATTTATCCCAAACGGCGGCCGAATTTATTACACCCGTCGCAGCCAGCCTCCGTTTTTGTCTCTTATGGTTCAAGATTACGTGCAATTTTCAGGTATACTTTAGTTTCGATGGTAGTTTGCGTTTTTGAACTGTCAGCACAGCTATTCGCGGTATAATCTTATACATTTATTGCATTGTCGGACGGTTTTCAGGCAATATATTTCGAGCACTCGTGCGCCAATAATATCACAAAACCGAAATTCGTTGTCCCGTATTTTGACGTGAAAATCACTGTGCTTCACATTTCGCTGGGGGCTGTTATTATGCAGAGTTCGCAGACGGTTTTATGCAAATGGTAATGCGTTGCACTCTTTGCTATTCGTGTTATTCCGCGATGACGCATTTTATCTCTCATGCCCATTGGTAATCTGCGGGCGTATCCCGGGTGGTTACGTGTTTCAATGTTTAATTTTATCCCAAGTTTGTGTTTTGTCCACTGATTTACCATGTTTATGACATCACAGCCGACCACGAACTTTCCCAATGTGATGGAATGGATCTATACGCGATAAAAAGCAGTTCAAATGAAGTTTTTAATTTTTTATTCAAATTTGCAGGCGACGAAGACTTCATTAGCGAAGCGCTGCCTTTTCTCGAGAAGGAATACCGTTTCTGGGAAACGCAAAGAACGGTCCAACTTACGGACAGCGATGGTAGCGTTCATCGCTTGACTAGATACGCGTCAGATGTGAATCAGCCCAGGCCAGAATCGTACAAAGAGGATTACGAGTTAATCCATAAACACGGCCTTGAAAAAGGTTAGTTTCCTATCACTTTGTAAATTAGTCGACTCGCTGACGCGTAATGAGCTAAAAGTCTTTATCATGACATTTCAGAAGCCAAACTCGAGTTAATGACGCATATTACGTCAGCATGCGAATCGGGATGGGATTTCTCTTCCAGATGGACAGGTATGGTTTACGGATACGCGTTTTTGGAAAAGCGAATATTCATGACTCGCTGTTCTGCTGAACAGGTGGCGAATACGACGGAGCCGAAGGTCAGGCACTTCTACTGCAGCTTACCACTCGTGATATCGTACCGGTCGACCTAAACAGCATACTGTGTGCCGAGGAAATAATTTTGGCGGGTTTCAACGACCATGTTGGTAAGTATTATTTTCTTTAGCTTCACAGAAAAGCAATATAGCCCGTATACACGGGACCGGAAAAGCGCTCCTTTGACTTTTGCGTGTACGTATAATTTACGTTACTGGTGATTTGAGTGAATCGTTGTCACTTGATCGGAACGCATCCTTAGAATAGATGTTCTTCGCGTGTATGATGAATAATCTTCTTAAATTCTTCGAGTTTTGAAAAAAATCGGTAATTATGTTTGCCACGACGCCAATTGTCATTATTTTTCGCGAAAACTATATTTTCGCTATTCATGTTTGATTGCAAATGCTCGGATTCGTTTATCATATGGATGTGTCTGACTGTATGCATGGCATGACGTTTAGATTTACTAATATTTTCGATGCATAGCAATCAAGTATGCCACGAAACAATGAGGGAAATATCTGATCCATGTTATTTATCATAATGACCTCGGCAGAATGTTTTACTGGGTATTGGCGTTCTGCCTGTAAAATCCGAAACTAATCTATAGTGTCTTAATTTTGCATAGATACAGACACGCCACCTATAAAAAACCGTGCGAATTACCCAACGGTAAGGCTGCCGCGGAATAATAAATTGCCCATCCTCTTCAAGGGAACTTGGTGCAATCCGAATTATTTCGGCAAAAGTACGCAGAACGCGTGGAAGCCATGGAGCGATTTCTTTGGAACGAGCAAGACGGGACGTATTACGATTACGTCATGTCCAAACAAACTCAAAATAGGTAAGCGTATACTCTCGCCGTATTCAACAGACCTAATTAATATGTATTTTCCTTTTTAGACAATTCTTCGCCTCAAATCTGACTCCGATGTGGACCAAATCATACCCGGCCGGTGTGGACGCCAGCAGCCGCGAGGTGGCCATGTACAAATATTTGAAAAGCCAAGAATATGAGGTAAGTGACAGTCTCAGTATAGTGACCTGGTATAGACATTGTCCGTATATCGCGAGGTTCTCAAGTAGATGCCAAATTGATTTATATTCAACTTTCGCACACGGCGAGACAGCCTCGTAAATTATACGCATCCGGTACGTTTAACAAATCAATTGTTTCCGCTCGCGATATCAATTCCACAAAAGCGCCTGCAATTATGGCAAGCGTGGGCGTGTATTTGGGGAAATCGTCATATGGGTGTGACTTGAAGTAACGAATTTTACTGGTCGATAAAAATAGAATGTTATCAGATTAAGGTACCACTTCGAGGGCTTCACATAGGTTTTCTTTTCAGGGAACTAAATTACTGGATTTTCCTGGAGGAATACCTGTGTCGCTAAACAACACGGGGCAACAGTGGGATTTCCCCAATGCCTGGGCTCCTTCCTCGGTAAGAAATGCGTTTGCTTCAATAAGTGTGATTGCATAACTAACGCGGCGCGATTCAATTGGCAGCATATGCTCATCGAGGGAATGTACGATAGTGACGTCATAGAACTGAAAGAAGAAGCGTTTCGTCAGGCGCAGAAATACGTCAAGTCGTGTTGGAACGGCTTTACGAATCCGAACTACGAAGACGCCATGTTTGAAAAAGTGAGCTTCCGCTCCGATCATCTCTATGCTGTACCTAGCCTACTATGAAATATTCAAATTGTCGGCAATTTTCTCTGGGGAACATTGAACGGTAGCGTGTGTAGCTGCCAGCTCGTGTCATTATCGCGTAATTAGCGGTAGAAGAGATCTGAAATTAACATCCCTCCAGCCAATATACATTAACCAAATACAAGTCTAGATAGACTCTGCGGCATTTGCATATATATGTATGTATCCTGTGCTGTACGTCTTAACAGTGTTGAGAAATTACAAATCACACGATTTCGATGCCTTGAACTTTCGTATCTCTTCTGATGTGTATCCGCGTTGGAAACGTGATTTCATTATAGATATATAAGTTCGGATGATATCACGAGTTTCAAAGTATTGCCTTTTAAGCAGTTACCACCATGGTCGTCTCCATAAATTCGTCCTTAGTGTTGGAAGTTTATCTATGCATAAGCGATGTCTTTAAAAATCCAAGAACGAAAGTGCGCCGTTCTATAAGTCGGCAGATCAGGAATCTTAATAAGAAATGTCGGTATAATGTAGGATAACTAATTTTACCAATCATCATAGATGTCGAAACACCATGAATACTAAAATCAACACATCCTTATTGTTTAGTTTTCCTAGTTACGCGGCGGCACCCGAATGATGGTTATCTTGTAAATTTTCAGTACAATGTTCTAACTGACGACGGTGTTCCTGGCAACGGCGGCGAATACGATGTTCAAGAAGGTTTTGGGTGGACCAATGGCGTCGCTATATGCCTGCTTGACACGTTCGGCGATAGACTTGAAGGTAAATGTGAACATTCTCGGCATACATCTAATATTCGTAACCGGCGAGATAGGTGAATGAAACCGTAAAAAGTGTATAATATCGCCTACTGCATTAGTGTCAAAGCATGCGACTTTTGACACACTTTGTCAACATTTTTTGCATATATGGCATACATTCATTCAAACATTAACTTGAGAGATAGGTGAATGAAACGGCAAAAAGTGTCGTATAATGTCGCGTACTGCATTGGTTTCAAAGCATATGACGTATGGCACACTAACGCGAGACATTTATAAATTTCTAAATCGTAGCTTTTCCCAAATGCGGAAACCACGTCACTAATTGTCAATTAGCGTGTCATTCGTAGCAGACACTATCACTCATGCGTTTCCACGCTCATTAAGGCGGGTGTGTGTATGGCTTCAACCAATCTCTGAGTGTCTTCGTCAATCAGGCAGACGCGTCCGATTCACGCCCCTTCGACACGCCTCGATTTTGGGCGGAGTCATGTTATGTTTTCGCATGCGTGTATTTCTGTGAGGTCGAATACGTGATATGTAATGTAACTATTGTAGATGCCATAATTTCTCGGAAATATTTCATTTCCCTGTTTCCTATGGACTACGATGAACGTCACAATGATCGGCTGCTTATTTTCACTTTATGTAACCATAGACCATTCTATTCGATATTCACTTGAGGACTATTTTTTACAGCCTAAGAAGTGGATCGTCACACTGAATCATGAAGTTTTACGAGATTTTACGCACGATACTATTACCTTTGCACTTACGGATCAGACAACTGCGTACGAAGGTGCTTTCGCTGTCATTTTCAAAATTGCTCTTCCGCTCTTGCGTTTCCAATGTCTTACCCAAATCATATTCTACTGTATTTTTATTTATCAATAAAATTATATTCTTGAAAATGGTGCTCCGTCGATGGTATCAGGTTGGGGTCAGGTTTGCTTACGAATCCACTGATTTATTAGTTCTTCAATTGAGACTTTCGAGTTAACACGCCTGTGTGGGTCATTGCACGACATAAAGACTACAGCGCTGAAGTGCTATTGCTTCATTGCACGGCGGAACAGAAGCGAACATGATGACCACCTATTTGATTCAATGGTTTCTGAAATATATTAGATACTTGGAAATCGTTCCACCAACTCCTCCGAAACTGTCCATTATCTTGGTATTCGCGTACCATAGGCCAATAGCCTTCAATCTTTTTGGGTTTGGGGAACCCTTGAAATTGCACCCTGTAATTTGATATATAAATTTACGGTGTCGTGTTGGAGAGAGAATCTGCTCGAGACAAAATGATCGATAGCTGAGCACTGCCATATCAAAGCTCGATTCGATACACATGCCAAAATCACCTGCATCAGTAACACACAGATCACAATGCCACTTACTTATCATCACTACAGTTCGAAAGGATTGCTGACACTTTTGGCTCACAGCTTTCATCACCTAACCATGGATGGCTTAAATTACCAATATATTATGAATAAATATCCACCCGACCAAGAAACGTCTAGTTAGGATATGCACTGAATCAGGCAGAATCACGTCGGTGGAAAAAGCCAAGTCGTAGAGTCACAGACATTGATTCAGGGATTGTAGAAGTACTTTGTACTCTTATGGGGAATGCCGTAAACTGAACATTTGTGAAAAAGTAATATTGCGTTGTATCAAGTAGTTGATAATTGAAACGTCGGATTGCAAATACCACAGCTGATCATTGCATCATCAATATTCGCTATCTTTGTAATTGCTTCAAATGTAATGAATTTATCCACATGTATTCGGTAGATCTTACGTGTATTTGTATGATTTTAAAAGCATCTCCGGTTTGTTCGATCATGAACAAATAACGGCTAGCTCGTAGAATGAGGGAATAATCCACACTAGACTCCATTATTATCGCAATTATCATCATCTCAACGAACCAACCTTCTATGCTTGTGTAAACAATGAACGTAAAAAGCTATAGAGCGCTCTCTAGCGTTGACTAATGATTCAACGAAATATAGGTAAAAAAAAAACTTTTCTAAAAAGCCCGGAAAACTCATTTACATACCCATATCCCATTCAGTGGCGTAGCAGCCACTTGGCGGTTATGACTCGGCGCCTGGGGCGCGAGGGGGCGGCAAATGAGGCTGCAAAGTGTACAGTGCACAGCCGGCTAAAGCAGCGTAATTGGTAGTCCCTAGAGCTCAAATTTAATCAAACTGGTCTCAATCGAAAGCTAGTGTCGCACTGATTCCGAAAACACACATCAATATTGTGAGCATGACAATGGAACGTCTCCGAAATTGCCGTCAAGGCCAATTTTTCCGAACAATAGTAGCGCCGCAACACAATGACCAATTGACCATGATAATGAAAATTGTATTGAGCGATTAAATTCGGAACCATGCCAATTTTCTGACTTTGACGGCTATTTCGGGGTGATTCCGTTGCCACGGCCAGCCTTTAAATTGTATTTTCGGAATCAGGGCAACAATAGCTATCGATTAAGATCAATATTGTTAAATTGGAGTTAGCTGCGGAAACTGACAGATTTAGGAGGCTGGTGCGGAGCAGTGAAACCACGTCAGATTGTAATGCAACAGCGTTTGATGTTTTACAGGGGTTAGTTAAATCGCACCTACTTGATTCGACACCATATTTATGCTCGTGTCTGAAACTTTGTCTGACCATTGGTGCTTCAATTGCGAGCTGTGAGAGGTGCTTCTGAAAGCTCAAACTGATAACGTCTTATTTACATTCTACCATGAATGATAATAAACTACCAGCTCGATCCATTCTTTATATAGAAAGAGACTACGTTCAAAAACTTGATCTTGAGGTTATTGTCGCTGATTTCGCTTCGGCGAAAACCCGAAAATTTTAGTTTTGAAGCGGCTATTGATATTTTATTTACCTAATACATTCGTTCACCATTTCTTGTCTTTATTATTTTTGGACTTAGAAACGCTTAGACGGTGAGGCTTCTTTCTCAGGCAATATAGAACTTCTGAGACGTGACATATTATTTGAAATTATTTTCATTGAAAAGATTGCTTGAAATAAAACTATGTCGAAATTTGCTGCGGTCTACTTAGGGGGCGGGGAGCATTTTCAACGAAACATGCTGCTACGCCACTGATCCCATCCCCTTTTCAATATACAACATACCTTTGCGAATTCGCTCTTGAGGCTTTATGGGCTGATTAAGCCATATTTACTTTGGAAGTATGTGATTGTTTTTCGAACTTTCACTGACGACAGGAATAATACTAACCAACAGTGCGGAGCGGATCGACAAATTCTATAGTACGACTCCCATCCTGTTTCTTCAAAATGGAGTCGTTCTCCGATCCAACTTCGGCCGTATCGAAAAAGTATGGATCATGCTGTAATACGCACCCAGACAAAAATCCTGCTAATATCTACCGGGGATTCAGCTAAATCCTCCACAATCAGAAAAAAAGAACGCATCCGACTGTCATCTTATTAGAAAAAGTATGAATCCGGATCCGATCCGACTCCAACCAAAATAAAACAAATCATGTACTATATCCATATCTTGCACTTACCATGGCCACTAGCCACTGTACAGTAGCGTGGGACATGAATATAATCCATGGACTGGATATGGACTTCTTACTTTTAGCCGGATCCGTCAGTTAAGTAATAGCACATTACGAACTTCTTTTCCACTGTGCTGTTTATGGCCAGCAATGCAATGATATATCCTGGAAAACGATGCTCCGGTAACGGAATTGAGTGGTGCATATAGGGTCAGGTTTACTAAAACTTGTGATCTTGCCCTAACTCAAGGTTTCGATCGAACACAACACGATTCAGTTGAAATATATACCTTCTATATTGACATATCTTTGGTTGAAAGATTTTACAAGAGGAAGTAGAGATAGAGATAATTAACAGGTATACGTTGTAATTCTGAGAGTTGTAGTGTTGAGATCTTTACAGCAACAATCGATGTTGAGTCCATCTCAGTTTTTTAGCTCGATGAAGTTCTGAAACATATTTTGGCGGATAATTATAATAAGGTTAAGGAAGGTAAGCTAGCAATGGCCGGAGATGTCGTTCCATATTTCAAGATACCTATCCACGACTAACAGGACAAGGCTATATGATGCATTAACCAAGTATACACTTGCGAAGTTATATATCCGGTGACAGTCCTGTAGGTACGATGATGCCACATTTCCATGATGTGAATCCATCCAATAATAATGTATGTATGTATATATGCATGTGTGTGTAATAGGAAAAAATTATAACAGCATCAAAACCTGTCGAAGTTAAAGTAGTATTGATATTACAAGGAAGCCACTTGAGCAACTAGTTAATGAAGCATACTTTGTGACCAATCCGGAAAAGTAGTATTATATTTAGAGGGGATTGATGGATAACCAGAGGTGGCCAAACTAGTCACCGTCAGTACTCAAGTAGTAGTAGAAGAACCGCCGTAAATTTATACTCAAGTCAAAGTAGAAGTAGCGTTTACAAGTAAGTAAAATAGTAAGTATTCTAGTCCTAGTTTTGCATAAAAACTGAAAACTGTTATGTAGAAGTAGAAGTAGTAGAAAATCACAGCTACTTGAGGAAGTAGTGCGAGAAGGGAAATTACTTCGAACAGTAGAATTACTTCTTACTGACTAGTGACCACCTCTATGAATAGCATATGGTATTTTTACATTTTCGTACTACTCGAGTGGGATTTGTCTAACTCTTGTGATTACGTTTTAGACACCTTCCATTTCAACTTCAACAGTTTGCGAAGTCAAGCTGATTACAATTTACAATATTACACATATTTTCGTCGCTACGTCACTCTGCGTTATGTCGTGAAGATGCATAGTGCAATTTAACATACTTAGTCACCGGCAATTGACTAGCAAAGGTTTGTGACTTCTCGTCTCAATCTCCTTCTTCAAACTATTCACTTCAGCAGCCTACTTCTCGGGACTTTTGTTTTTATAATTCTACTTGAAATAGTTTTGGCATGCTTTGAAAATCGCTACTTCCACTTGTAAATGAGTGTAAATTTACATAGTTACTTCTACTTGTAATTGAGTACCAACTATGACTACTTTGATCCCTTCTGGCTCTAGTATATGGAACACCGCTGACTATACGGATCATTGCTCACCTGAATAAGATAAGCTATGATGATTCCTATCAAAGCAAGTTTTATCAGCCGCATCACTTTTCCGAACGTGCCCAGTTCTCCAGGAAGGTTCTCTTTCATTGACCTGAAGTCAAAGCTCGTCATGGAGTTTACTTCTGATGCTGAAGAATCGCATACTTACTTGAGTCTATTCAAAGTCTTTTGATTGTAAGGCGGGTAGCGAATTGAAAGCAGCATATTCGGTGTCTTCTGTTCGTAGCAAGCACGCTTATGAGTGAAAGTATCGAAACCGTACTTGCCGTGGTAGTTACCCATTCCACTGTGACCTGTATTATATTGATATATGTATAAAGTACTAAATATGATAATTTTGGCATAGCCTACCTATTCCTCCAAAGGGTTGGAACTGATTATGATGCATCAAACAGTCGTTGATAACTGTTCCACCGCTAGAAGTACGATGCAGGACATGATCGACCAGCTAGAACAAATATAGAGAGATGCATATAGTCACATCAATATCAACAAGTGCGCATTGACCCTGACTGTTGTTGCAACCAACCTGCTTCGTTTGCGAGTAAACATAAAGAGCTAATGGGCGCTCTCTAGCGTTCACGAATTTTATGGCTTCTCCTATGTTCTTCACAGTCAAAATCGGCAACACAGGCCCGAAGATCTCTTCCTGCATCACAGGCGCGTCTTCCGGTACATCAACGAGTATAGTTGGAGCTGGACACAAAATCACTATATTATCTTACAGTTTTACAGTATCCTCACTTGTCTCTTACCGATGTATTTTTGACTTTCATCCACTTCACCGCCGATCACAGTTTTGCCGCTTGACATCAGTCCGCGAACCCGCGAAAAGTGTCGGCTGTTTATGATTCGCGGGAAACTTTTTGACGACTTTGGATCATCGCCAAAGAATTTTTTGACTGTTGTTCTGTTTGGAGTGAAGCGTAGATGTTATACCCTGATCAGGTGTGATGGTGACGCTACTTAATTATAAGAAGCAGTATTATAGAGCACATAGTAACATCAGAGATCAGTATACACCTGTATGATCTGCCCGCTAGTGGGTGACTTTGATCAACTCAGGCGCAACTTCACATACTGTTAAAGTACAGCAGTGTTGGGATCAAGTCACTACCCTCGAGTCACAAGTCATGTCGAGTCATTGCACATTTTGACTCGAGTCAAGTCAAGTCAATCGATTTTTGAAAGTGACTCGAGTCAAGTCAAGTCACTCGATTTTTGGAGGGGACTCGAGTCAAATCGAGTCAATTCAAGTCAAGTCACGAGTCAAGTCACAATTCAAGCCAAGTTGTCTTTTCGAAATACGACGCAAGGTTATGTCATTGCATTTTGCTAGCTGTTTGAAATATATAGATTTAATCGCCATTTATTTTAAATCGAGGAACAAATATAGAGTTAAATATACATGCAAAAATGCATTGGATAGCTCGCACATGCTTAGAACTGCTGAAGTACGTAAGTAACTGTTGTATATCTTCATTCTATAATTATCCGCCAAAATAGAGAATAGAATACGAAACCTCAGATAATTGAAACGAATTTATGAGATGCACTACCCATCTATATATCAATGTGATACAATTTGACCCGCGCCAATGGTTGACGAGTAATATAAACTTGTAAACTATATTCGGATTCCATTTCAACCATACATGAGGTTTGGTTAAGGTGGGAACCTAGCAGCAATGACCAGTCTATAGAACAGAGATAGATACTTCGCTATTCTTTTACTCTACTACTAGTTAACGTCAACGTGCGCCGTAGGCTCCGACCACTACGTTTGCGGTCAATTGTTTTTTTGTTTTTTTGGGGTATTCATGGTGTTTGTCGACTACTATGGTCATTTACACCAGGCCGATATTCTTCTTATTTTCCGTAACTGCCGACTTATAGCACGGCCCACCTCTATAGGCATTTTGTAAGACACCGCTGACGCGGATGATGTGGCGAGGAGGAGCCTAGGTAAACCTCCAACACTTAGGTATCGGGATTCGGAATGCGGTCAATTGATTTGTGATCGAACAATGGGGGTTCAGTAGAATGCAAAATTATTGAATGAATGCTGTCTCTGGTCACGCCAGCGTATCGAAAACGATCCGACCATGTCACATATAGAGCGCTTCTTATCTACACCGATTACTTGATGACTTGAAATTGACTCGTGAATATTGCTCCGAGTCACGAGTCATTCCACATTTTTGAGACGCCGAGTCAAATCAAGTCAATTCATTTTTGCAAAGTGACTCGAGTCAAGTCAAGTCATACGAAAAAGATGACTCGAGTCAAGTCATGACTCGAGTCATCCCAACACTGAAGTATACAGTAGATGGATTTGGAAGAAATGACGCTCAGCCAGTGTATAAGACGTGGTACGTGGGGCATTAGTCAACAGGTGTCTTGTAATATATAGGCATATACAGGCATAATAAGTATTTGTCCAATGTCCATAGTGTCTATGGCAAAGGCAATATGCCCACTGTCCATTGATGGACTGCAAAAGACGTTTGGGGCGGCGAGCCTTAATGATGCTAAATTATGGGTGCTGGAAATTAAGAGCTTAAATTTAATCGCGACCTCATCAATTCCACCAATTCATCGCGGATTTCTTCTTCACACAGAACATAGTCCGGAGACAGACAGACCTGTCCGGCATTCATGAAACGCCCGAAACAGATTCTTTCGGCGGATTTCTTCAGGTCCGCATCCCTGTCGTGTCAACATAAAATAATATTAGCTTCTATAGAGATATGAGAAGCAAGAATACTTGTCGTACTTTGCTACAATACAAGGATTCTTTCCACCGAGCTCAAGCACGACAGGGGTTAGATTCCTCGCAGCGGCTGCCATGATGAGTTTGCCCACCGCGATACCGCCGGTGTAAAGAATCAGGTCGTATCGAAACTCATTCAAGAGCTGAGCCGATCCTTCAGGCCCGGTTATGACAACTGGATAGCATTCCTGTAACGATAAATAGCAAAATTAAACGCTTCCATATTACTTTGCCTCATTCGGCGTCATACTTTACTCATGTACTTCGGTATTAGCTCCGCGAGTAAGTCGGCCGTGTGGCGGCTGGACTCGGATGGCTTCAGAACGGCAGAATTACCTGCAGCTATAGCGGCTACGAGCGGGGCAAGCACCAGAAGAATCGGGAAGTTCCACGCGCCGATAATCAAGCAAACACCATACGGTTCTTTTCTGATATAGATATAGTAAGTGGAATGTTACTTTATCGTTTGGTTATATATATATACAGGTACTGTATGTTCTCTTCACCTGACAGAGAGATTTGCCATTGCATTCATTAGATCTGATTTTATCTTTTCTGGCTTCACCCATTCGTCAATATTATTCAGCGCGAGGATGACTTCATTTCGAGTCACGTGGATGTCGCAAAGGTATCCCTCGAAATCGCTCTGGTAGATAATACACGAGTGAACAGTTCATATACTTGAAGATTACGTCATGTGCATGTGCAATGTGCATTGTGCATGATGCATCCGTGAATCCGGCGGTCACTTGCATCACAGTCAAATAATTAAGACCATACACACTACACATATATTGACTTGTTACATGAATATCTTCCCCATAATTCGCTTAAAAACTCTAAAAATGGTGCTTCGGACAATTTGCAAACTAGTGACCGCACTCACTGCGGCAATATTCTCGGTTTGGATGTATAGGCTGATAGATAAAAATATGTCTCGTATTATCCCATAATTAATGCTCAATGAAAAGTTGGTGCAGTTTATCATTTATATTTATAGAATTGTGTTTCATTGTACCTGCGTCTACCTGGAAGCTGATGGTAAAGCCGTGTGGCCTGCACGGTCTCACCCAGTATCACACCTGTCCCGCCTGGAATAAAGCCCGCATAATGCATAGTTGTATATATACTATAGTATATACCCTGGCCCACATACAGGGCCATGAGTGACGTGTACACCAAAAATGAGCTTTTAGGTTATTAAAAAACGCAGAATAGCACATTTACGCCATACCCTTCCCATATCTTTGTGAAGAGCCTTGCACAGTGCGTCCTCATTATCGTCAAGCAATTTCGCTAGCGCTGTTAACTGCTGTTTTCTGAATTCGATTGGCTTGGTTTTACCGCTGTTGAATGCCTTTCTGGCCCCTTCAACAGCTGATGTGAAATCTTTTCCGTTAACCATAACTACCCTAAAAGACTACACGACTTGCGCTCTACGATGGCATAGACAGATGTGGAACAGTAGATGAAGCTGCTGGTGGCAAACTAAGGTCGCAGTTATAGTTAACCCAATACGGCAAGCTAATGATTAATCCAGCGAGCGATATGCGTCAATGATATGCGACTAATTTCACCATAACCTTACTTTTAGACAGGGTCGGCATGTTATGCTGAAATATTATTGAATATGCGACAACATTAGCGTGAGGTAACTTGCAGGTCTACCGACAAGTGCCCGTATCCCCACAACAGCAAAGACCGTACAATGGTGAAACCAGCCATATGATCTCCAATTTGTGCATTCTATAATAACATTTTACTGTTTCAAAATATCACATCCATGCTATGACACTTAAAATAGCAATATGTCAAAGGCCATATTCCTGCAAATTGCTAAACTTTCCGTATGCCGACTAGAATGCAAATTGCACACTGTATACAGGTACACTGCACTTACACAACATCTGTGGGAAGATTTGAGCCTGTAATGGAGATGTGTTGTGTATTATAGTGGTGGTCTCTACTATACCAAAATTACGCACGTAGAACAACAAGAAATTTTGAACTAGAAGTTTATACTAGGGATGGTGATGGGAAATTTAAAGGTTCACGTTCACAAACTAACCTTGTTAGGTTCGGCACTGCAAATTTTTCTCATATCACAATTTTCGCTTCATTATGATATCGTTGGTTAAAATTTATTGCATTTCAACTGCGGGACACTCTTTGCATGGCGCTGGCAGCATAAAAAATCAACACTAAACGAGCATGCATCTTGACAATCTCGAAAATTTTACTTGCTTTGTTACAAAAGTTTGCTCGAAATATCCAGCTTTCCGTTTGTGAATATTTAGTGACTCTCTGCTGTGAACTTGACCCCCCATCACACAACATCAAGAGTGAAACACACTATACATGTAGGTAGTGAGCGACTGATGCTTATTCAACGAATCAATGAAATTGATATCGTTTTCTGATGTAAAAAATCTAGCAAGCGTGCGAGGTCGATCTTGATTTCATCATAAGAACCAAATTCATGCGATTGGGGTGCTGGCTACTGCTGTATAACTTGTTTAAGGGGTAATTAATTGTCGGTAGCAAGTACAGAAACCCGTTTTACGCTCCGCTCTATATCAAAGTAGCAATACTCAGACGCCAAATACATTGTCCGGTCTGGCCTGAACCGTTAAGGCGTAAGCTTATATTTCTTTGCAAGTCCTCGTCGAAATTGTAGGCAAAGCGACAGAAGATATTGATTTTATGGGATTATTATGTCACTTGATTGCCCCACACTGTAAAAATTATTCTTGTAAATTTACAGGAAAAAATATGGTATATTCGATTACTAGTTTACAGTATTTTTCTTGTAATTCGTTACAAGCTCTACAAGCTAAATCTAGTAAACTCAGTACAAGCTATATCTTGTAACTCTCTTTTTCTCTCTCTTATTATACCCAAATCTTGCACCTTTACTGGCAGAAAGACCCAATGCATTCGGCGGCCATGATTGTTCACAAAACTATAGCGAAAAGGCTCATTTATTTAAAGCCGATTAACAGCAGCAGATCAGCAGGAAATATACAGCAGGCTCAAGCACAGTATGAAAATCAACAGCATCAGCATGTATAAAAAGAAATTGTGCAAAAAATATTTGCATGACTTAGCCTGCAGCAGACCAAGCATGCTCCACAGGAGTGCACCTTAAATGGCTTGACAAGCACTCATGTAGTTCCTAAAGTATCATTAGGTCCAGTACAAACCTATTTTCTACTTCACAACGTCAGAATTGTCAAGTAATGAAGTATGCTGAAAATATAATCACTCGAGGCCAAATCTACTTCAGCACTCCCAAAAAAGCAAAACTATTTACACTTACCATTGTATATCAATGATCAAATGAATTTAAAAACTGCAAATCAATTTGTTTCACACATTGAAGCGACCGCAGACGGCATATGCAGCTCTTTGATTTTTGCAATGCAGATGGACAAGAAATGTAGAGTCTTATCCACACCACGTGCGAACTGGATATTGAATACCCAATGTATTGACAGGATGAGAGCTAAAGCATGTGTGAAATCTACTACGTCATTTATCACTAGCCCGTCGAAGTGCACCGTCCACTTGGTTTGTCGAGTGTCAAGATGTATGACTGGGTGCAGTGATTCTGGATTATCCTGAAAAAAGAGGGCACACAACTGTATACTGAAAGGCAAAGAGAGTATGAACTTATATAGCCAATGATACTATCAGAGTAATAATGGCTGATGTATTAGGTCAAAATTATGACTATGACAGCACTTATACCAGGGGTACCTTTTCAGCCAAAGGGACACAAGAGATTTGGGAACCATTGAGTGGGCCACTTGAATGTTAATGACCTTTCTTAAGTCGTCCGATAGGAGCCAACCGAATTAGGTAACATTAAAAATAAGACTTACATTTTACATTATGTCATGAGAACTCTGTGGGCATTCATGTCGCGATCGCGCTAGGTGGGAAATATTTTCAAAAACAACGAATGAATTCGATAAATAAATATGCTACTTGCAAATATTGAGGGTTGCCTTTGTATACCACTGGGTTCATTTTGCAAGGACATGATTATTAAACGCAATATTGATATTTGATTATATAGTGAGGACATGGAGATAACATATGTGCTTATTTAAAACAAGCCAAACATTGCTTTGACGCTCACGTGTCAGAAACACAGTGGCGAGATTTCATAGGCTGGCGGACCTCAATAACCAATTTGTCAAAACTATAGATATAAAAGTCGGTCGGCCCGATTCTTAGAACAGGATTGAAATTTAAATCTGTGAGCAGTGATCTGTTCATAGATTTACTAATTCCACTTTTGGTTCCGTTCCAGGACACACAATGCTGACAGCATCATAACCATGTTAGCTTCAAACACGCTTCTACTATGTGTAGAATGTAGATTCTACGCATACACACAACGAATCTACCCAATACACGCCCGAATCGTTTTTTATAAGCACATCACTGAAATAATTAAAAATGAAGTGGCCAATCTGAAATCCCACTGGTGATCCAAATTATGTCAATCTCGTTGCAGCAATCCCGCTGTGATATCAAGTATCTACCTTAGATCAGTGGTTCTCAAACGCCCCCTTATCGTCATATCACAAAACGCACCCAGGATGCTAAAAAACCTAACGGGTAGTTTGATGGCAAGGTTACGACTGTGGATGAGAGATTTTAAAATATGTAATTGAGACTAAATACAGAACAATAATTTTTTTCAGTCGAGCTCAGCTTCGCGCCCCCATTCAGATGCTTGCACGCCTCAACGGGCGTGCCCACCCGTTTGAGAACCACTGTCTTAGAATTATCGTGGTGAAATATACTAAGAAAAATTTAATCAAGTCCCTGCATTAATTCGATTTTTTTGTACGCATTTTATCAATATTTTTAAAAAGTTTTTTTAGAATCTCGCGGGCCGCACCGAACGGTGTTGCGGGCCGTAGTTTGCCCATCCCTGGTGTAGCACTACCATACTTCAAGCTTCAAAACTTACCCATGCAGGAAGATAATGATCTTCATCTGCCAAACTTGATCTCAGAACTTTATATTCTTGCACTAGAGCTGTACATGCCAGAGTTCTTGTATACGTTGGCACGTCAAGTCTGAATGAAAAGTGGATGAATGTTACATAGTCAAGAAGCTGAATGCACCAAAATTGGTATCGGGTCATCTCCAGTATTTTCATTCAGTATATCGTGAGTACAGAGGACTATGGTTGTCACAAAGCGTTAGTCTGTGAATAAGGAAGTAATAGATCCGACCAGATTGTGTGCAAGGCCCAAAATTATACCCTTTGTGACCCACCCCACACGTTGAAAAACGCTGCACTAGAATATAGATCACTTTAACAGCCAATACATACCCAAAGTGTTTCGTTAGATCGTGGAACAGATGGTCCACAATTGCTTTTCTTAATCTTGGCCTCAAGTCGCTTTTTGACTCCAGATGTTCCACCTCGTTGTGCAGATAAGCAGGAAGGCACACCTCATACTTGTGGTCAGACCATCTTTGAGGCTTTTTAGTACATTCTTCAGCATCCATCAATGGCGTATCAGTTATAGATGTAGAGGGCTCCAGATCATTCATGAATGATGAAGCATCAACGCCTTGTTCTGAATTTTGCAGACCACTGCACATATCTCCTGCAATTGAAATATCACTTATGAGACAAAATTCTGGTTCCCAAAGGAAGCGCTAGCTACAAACAAGGCGACTGGGAGGGGGAGATAAATTTTAAAATAATTGGTATTAATCGAATGTTACTGTCACACTGATCCCGAAAAATCTAAATATTGATTGACTTCTCCATTCTCAAAGTATTCGGCTGTAAGATAACGTTGCGCAACACGACTACATTTTAACGCCGGAACTAGAAAGTTATACTTAGCTGTCAGTGTTCATATTCTTGATTATACTAAGTATAGCTTTCTAGTTCCGGCGTTAAAATCAAGTCGTGACGATGTATAGCAGTGTTCCCAAATACATTCTTACACAGTGTGTAAGTGACATTCAAAATTACAAATTCAAATTACAAACAACGCCATAGCTGTCAGTGTTCATATTCTTGATTATACTATGGCAAGGTTTGTAATTTGAATTTGTAATTGTAAATGTCACTTACACATTGTGTAAGAATGTATTTGGGAACACTGCTATACACCGTCAAACAGTAGGTCAGGCGTGGCCAACCTTTTCGGCCGAAGGGCCACATGCAAGCGACTAACCGTTGCGCGGGCCACTATCCACACTATTCACATGTAGCGGGTTAGCCAGTCCTGCAGTAGGTGGCATAAAACTTACTATTCATCTGCTCTTCAGTCAATGATACATCCACATTACTGGTGCAATTTGAATTACGAACACCAGCGCCAAGCAAATCTGTCACTTTCGAAGGCCCTGCAAGACAAAAATATCAAGTAACGAAGCATGTATATTATGGTAATTGTATAACTATGAGACTAAATTACCTGATTTTTTTTTCACTCAATTTCAAAATAACGCCACTGCGTAGTTCCACATCAGAATCAAATTCAGCCCAGCCAAAATCTTTGTCATGGTACTCAATGTTGGCATTGTCAGCGGGAACTTCAGGAAATTTATGTAATACAGCAGTTTTCACTTCTAATACAGAGTTTATTCTAAACACTTTTGAACGGTCACCATAGGTCATCATTAACTAAACTGTGCTTCAGCGTTAGTCATAGCAATCAAGACTATTTCAATAACCTGAAATACATCAAATCACAAATATTGATCAGTTATATACGCCGCGACGTAGCCTCATCAGGTTAATGTCATTGATTACATATATCTGCGGTGGTTCATTCATGATACATCAAGTCGGTAGGACGAAAAACACGAACGCCATCTTCTTTAACAGAGTAACTATGAAAGTGTTTGATAAACTGAATAGACTTTATCAATTTAGTACAAAAGAAGCACTCGGCACTGACAAACAATATATACTCAATTCTACAAAGTGTTACCGTAGTTCATCAGCAATTTTCTCAACAACATAAATATCTTGAACCTGATATTTGTACACCATCGCAACATTCGGTAGGACACAGCCACAGACTCATCCTAAGTTGCAATAAACGAAGAAACCAAAACGTAAGAAACGTGCACCACCGCAAAACTGGCTGGTTTCGCCATTCGCGTTCGCGCCGAGATGGGCGGATATAATATTTTAAAATCCAAATCCTGTTACGAATTCGAGATTAAAATCCAAGTCCAAATCAATAAAAAGTAGGCATCTGATCCGAATAACACGTTGAAGTGTAAAGTTATGTGACATTTCAAGTTCATTTCTACATATATTGATCGTAAAATTAATCTAAAATCGAAATCCATTGTTCTTGAATCAGATAAAAATTATTAATTGCGATTATTTGAAATCCAAATCCAAATCCTTCTCGTATTGATCTCGCGCCTTTTTGATAAACCGCTCAACCAAAACCGGCGGATTTATTTTGTGCAAACAGGGTGAATTGGGAGTTTATATTGAAATATAATGACCAAAAGGATGATAATGAAAAATAGTAACAGTGGAATCTCATCGTATTTTGTGTCTTGTGCATTTTCCTATTGCCGGATATGATGTCTGGATGTTTTTGAACAACGTTTCAACTCACATATCTTAGGGGCTTGTCAGGGGTGTGTTCGAACTGCGTTAACACTCGGACATCATGTCTGAGGCGTGACTGGAGTAAGTTCGGACTGCGTTTTCTATCTAACATCATGGTAGGGATGTGTTCGGACTGCGTTATGACACTCGAGCATCATGTCTGGGACACATTTAGGGCATGTCTGGGGTGTGTTCGGCCTGTATTGACACTCGGATATCATGTCTGAGGCTTGTCTGGTGATAGGTTCGGATCACGTTGCTAATCACCCATCATGTCAGGGGGTATTTGTAGCGCGGTGGACACTCAAACATCATGTCTGGGACATGTCAGCGCATGTCGACGGGGGGAGGAGGGGGGCGGTGTTCGAGCTTCGTTGACACTCGGACATCATGACTGATGCATGTCTAAAACAGGTTCGGACTGCGTTGTGTCTATCGAACATCATGTTTGGGATGTGTTTGGAGTGCGTTTTTACATTTGAGCATCTTTATCTGGGTCATGTCTAGGGCATGTCTGGGGTGTGTTGGGCCTGTATTGACACTCGGACATCATGTCTGAGGCATGTCTGGGGGGTGTTGGGCCTGTATTGACACTAGGACATCATGTCTGGAGATAGGTTCGGAATGCGTTGTCAATCGAACATCATGTCAGGGGTGTGTTCGAACTGTTGTTGACACTCGAACATCATGTCTGGGACATGTCTGGGGTGTGTTCGAAATGCGTTGACAGTAAGACATCATGTCTGAGGCATGTCTGGAGTAAGTTCGAACTGCGTTTTCGATCGCGCATCATGTCTGGGACTTGTCTGGGGCATGTCGGGGGGCGTGTGCGAACTGTGTTGACACTCGGACATCGTGTCTGGGCATGTCTGTGGTGTGTTATGGTGTCTGTGGTGTGTTATCGTGTCTGTGACGAAGCTTGAGTGAGTACAGACTGCTATTTTTGTTCATTCTTCTTGCAGAAAATATAAACAATTTACAAGCACAATTACAAGCACCGACCTATGACAGCTTGTTATATGCTTGCATTTGGCATTTACAAGCTCCATCGAGCTTGTATCAAGGATTTATTAGCTCGTTACAAGCTATTTTACAAGAATTATTTTTACAGTGCAGTTGATACATTTGGAGACGTTTAAAACGTCAATATGTACTTCAGCATTGCGGCATTATGTGGCCCGAGTCGTCGCTACACTGTAAAAATTATTGTTGTAAATTTACAGCAATAAGCCTGGTGATTTAGGTATCGTGTTCAACTGTACATAGTGTACTTTTATATAGGCTATCACTTCACTGAAATGTAGGATTGGAATTAGCAATATGATATCATGTGACGTCATGAGGTTCACGCTCGCGTTTACACAGAACCTTTCAAAAAGGTTTGCGTTCGCACGAACCTGAACCTTTCAGAGGTTCACAACATCCCTATAGTTTACCATTGGCCGAGTATACAATCCAAGCCAGTGGGTCACAACCCGTTCAGTTTTAGCAACGTCTCGCGAATCAAACCAACTTTTAGCACCACCCACGTTCGTTCCAGACTTTTGTAAGACACCGCTTACTCGGAGTGGATAACCAGGAACAGCCTAGGCCCTAGATCAACCTCAAACACTAAGGTTGGAATTCTGCTATAGATTTCTAGAGAAAACAAATCTTATTATAAAATCAAACCGACTTGTGTTATATATTCACATTGACGTAATTACTAACAAGCACCCAACATATAAACGCGTAGGATTTTTCGATTAATTTGAACGCATACGCTAAGTCGCTAACGATCGCTCTGGTGCAGACGCGACCCAAATTTATACCCTTCGCGACCCATAATTTGGAAACCACTGATCTATCCAAGGTTTACTCTTTTTGCTGGAGCCTTGTCCCAATCGATTGAAGAAAAACGCCATACCGAACCGATGCGGGCGAATATAGTAATACTATAGAAATTAAACATGGAACGGCAACGACCGATTTTGCAGCTTCGTTCCGCTTCGCCGAGGCTGGAGTGGAGAGTGGTTTTGCGTAAGCGACTGTAGGATTTCTGGCAATCCAAAAGCTATCTTCCCCAGCACAGAAATTATTGAATATGGTCTTGATCGAAAGCCACTGCTTCACCGATTCCGAAAATATAAAGTAAAATAACGATCAGGCACTGATCCACCTAGAATCCGTCCTCCAAGTCGAAATATCGGCATTGTTCGAACAATCGGAGAGTCGCAACGGGTCATTGTGTTGCGGTTACCCGATTGTTCTGAACAATGCCGATATTTCAGACTTGGAGGACAGATTCTAGGTGGATCAGTGCCTGATCATTATTTAAATTTATATTTTCGGAATCGGTGCAACGGTAGCTTTCGATCAAGACCAGATTCAATAATTTCTGCGCTCGGGAAGATAGCTTTTGGATTGCCAGAAATCCTACAGTCGCTTACGCAAAACAATTCTTCTCTCCAGCCTCTGCGAAGCGGAACGAAGCTGCAAAATCGGTCGTTGCCGTTCCATGTTTAATTTCTATAGTAATACCAAACATTCATACAGAAGAGCAATACAAATACATACCTACAATACTCTACATACATATCTTACAAGCAATTCTGTAATTTTCTTTTTATGTTATTGTCAATGATATATATACAATGATTGGAAACTGCCACTATAGATAACTAAGGTAAACCGTTTTACCTTAGTTATCTATACTGCCACGCTCCCTAACGCTGTAAGGTCTACTCCCGCCGAAATCAGCGTGTGCGCGGATAAGGTTGACTGCATACACTTCATTAAGCAATGTTCCGTTGTGGAGTGCTGCTATCACCTTGGCTGGGAGGTATTTCGTTGATTTTTCGTTTGTTGGTTGATTGTAAATAAGTTTTACGAGCATAGTGAGACAGTACTGCATACTAAGGTCTAATCAAACTTCCGTCAGTGCGCAATATTCAGGTACTGACCAGCTGGTTAGGTTGTTGCATCTGTGTATGAGCGGAAAAGGCTTGGGAAATCAAGACAGATTGAGATTCGAACATTTGTTAGCAGCAACTAACGCCATCTGATATCTTGGAAGCGAAACTGATTAAGATCCTTGTGGGGGTTATCTTATTGCTAGTGGGTGGCCAACGTGAAAATTCGACGAGACCCATTTAACTACTCGCCCAGACATTGATCATTTGCTATGTCATCACTGCCGACTGCCGTTCGTTATGTATTTTGGTTGGATGAAAATGAAGACTCTCTCTCTCTCTTTCAGAAAGTAATTTTATAGACTATTCACAATTATAACTATTTTTCTCTAAGTTAATTGATAGATGAATAGTTGGTTGCGTCAGCATGCGCAGGCAATGTTGCATACCAGGGTGGGCAAAAACCTCTGCCAATGCGCATTTGTTCAAAGTTCCAGCAAAACGTTTTTGTACTGGCGCCAAATATGAATGGGCTGAAAACCTGGAGAAATTTATTAGAAGCATGCGTCAAAATCAGTGGCTGGATCAATTATACAAAAGAGACGATTTAAAGATTTGCGAGCTTCATTTCGCGTCATCCGATTTGTTGAAAGGTGAGGAAATGATTCTATACCGTACCCTTCATCATTGCATTGCACGGAATTAAGATGCTGCAAATTACCGGATGCACATTTTCGTATGCAAAGCTTTGCGAAGATGCGGGTGATTTTTGCTGCTCAGCTTCTCTCTAATAGTGTTGCGCGTATTATGCGAGCGAGGGGAGGTGAGGATATGGAAGCTTCTGCATGGTTTGCCGGTATTTTCAACAAGTGGTTCGACATTTTGAATACGTCAACTAAGTTCACCTACAACGCTGACTTGAAGCCATATTGCAGTCCAGACGATTCACGCTTGGACTGGCTGGAAAATGATTTCTTGCCTCAAATGCGAAAATGGAGAGATTCTTGTGCTGGAGGAACTGCAACTGAGTAAGCCAAAAAATTCTTGAGCTGGCAAACGTATGAGGGTCTCGAGTTAACGACAATGGCAATCGTTAATTTGATTCGGACATTCCTGCCATTGCTTCCAACAAATTACTATATTATTACCAAGAGGTTGAATCAGGATCCGTTGGAAGCGTTTTTTGGCCAGATCAGGAAGTCTGGTGGTACTTGTGAAAACCCGGACCTGGAGCGATATGGTCATTTGCAAAGAATTATTGGCGTCAGAAAAGACTTGAAAAATACCAGGGGTTCAAACGTCCTGTTTGATGCTTCAATACAATCTGATGCCAAGGGTCAAAAGCCTACTGAGTAGAATCAAATGTCTACTCCCCACTGCAGTGTCATCAACTGAACAGAAATGCTCAAGTAAATTGCATTTGTGCATATTTATTGTGGTCGTGTGGTACAATTGTTCAATGAATCACTATAGCACTGTTTTTCGGAATTCGAGAAAGAAAATTGATAACAGTGTATTCACTGCGTACAAATCACTTCTTGGTGCAAATGGACTTCAACACCTTCCGTTGACTAATATTTTGGTCCTTGTTATTCTGAAGTTCTGAGTTGATGACTCTTGCTTTTTGGTAGCAACGAATTCTGATATAATAACGAAAGATTTTTTCAAGCAACTGATTTGTTATGGAGTTTCGAAGTGCTAGAGTGAACGTTGTCAAATCTATATCCTGCATTAAATTTTCAATAATATGATGGTGTTGGTATCCTGATCGAAATTTAGTCTCAATAACCATTAATGCATTTAATAACCCCTGGACAGGTACGGTCAACTGGCCAAAATCCTTATTCTGCAATACAGATATTAATGAATTTGGTGACACGTTGTCATCGGGCTCGTCTTCAATCAACTGGCATATCAAATCGAATTCGTATGTATCTCGGCAACGTTTTTTCATCTTCTGAAGTATATAGCCTGCAATATACTGTATGATATACATTTCATCCTTGGTCAGGTCACAATTAACTTCCTTTTTACTAAGTTTCTTTCTGTGAAATTTGGATGACGCTATGTCGAATACTCTGCGCACACTTTGAAGTAGAAATACTCTTGGCTGACTTGGGAACTGTTCTGGAAGTGTCATACCATCACAGCTGAACATGTACATCAACTGGCTACCACTACTGGCCTTCTCAATCGTGTTCTTCAAATACTTGAACAAGTTGTCTGGTAGTATTTGACCGTTGGTGCTCCTGGACCATGCACTTTTGATTTCATCATCTGTAACTATTTAGGAAATTCAGGTTCATGAATGAACTAAAGGGACAGAATGCCTAAATCAGCGTGTATTGTGTATTTAGTTATGCCTAACTGAATATGCGGTCTTGTTTTAGCCTCCAATCTGTATACAAAGCATCCAAATAGTACTTCATATCTTGTAGTTGATTCTATCAAAGCATTAGTGACAATTGCTACCTTAAAGGGGCACTGCGCTCTAAAAATGATGTGGTCTCAAATTGAAGGTAAAAGCGAACAAAAATTTTTGGCCGCGGCCATTTCCTTCAGAACGCCACCGTAATGGAGCTGCAATTTATTGAAATTTCTACAAGACCCGCTGCCGCGGCTGCTTAACCCGTTACATGGCAAGATATCTTCACCGTCGCACTTGCTCGACGCGATCAGGCAGTCACGCAGAGAACGAATTTTAGATAGTTGTCAGCCGATGTTATGAAGGAAAGGTGTCTAAGTTTCGTTCTCTGCTTGACTGCCCTATCGCGTCGAGCAAGTGCGACGATGAAGACATCGTGCCATGTAACGGGTTAAGGAGCCGCTGCAGCTGGTCTTGTAGAAATTTCAATAAATTGCAGCTCCATTACGGTGGCGTTTTGAAGGTAATGGCCGCGGCCAAATATTTTTGTTCGTTTTTATCTTCAATTTGAGACCACATCACTTTTAGAGCGCAGTGCCCCTTTAAGTGGCGCCTTACTTACATTGATACCCCTCTGATGAACTGCTGGTGACCATTTGATTTGACAAATAACTGCAAGGAAGTGGAATTGAATTGTTGAATTAGAAATTTATTACTTCTACGGTAGAATTTACTTTCTTTCGTCCATAATAACTTCAACTGTTGAAATAGTTCCGTCACATAGATGGTGCTGCCCAAGTCTGGAAGTGTGTTGAGGGTGAATAACTTGCGGCATGTATCTTATAATGCATGCTAACCTGCTTTTTTCCGCTACTGCCTCAATTTCGTCTCCCATTGCAACTTCCATGTCAACTACGACAGTTAAAGTAGATGAGGAGGCCATCTTATAACGATGAAAAGTTTAACCTATACAAAAAGTACATCACACTTTGATTGGACAGTGGCAAGTTTATGAAAATTTGCCTGATTGCCTCGACTCAATAAATTTTAAAATGAGTCTTCTGACCCATATTACATATTAGCCACCATTGTTAAATGCTTGATAACTTCGCCAAACCAATATTGCACATCACGCAGGCTCATTGGGACATCGGTTTTGCCAATATATCAAGTCCATGTTAAATGTGAATAAAATTAGCGTAATATGCACATGCAGAGATTTCGACTTGAATGATCGAGAAAAAACTGCTTCCACGGCTGCGGTCCGCTTGTCTAGTCAGGAATAAATACCAAACGCTAGAAAGAAATACGTCTCTAAAACTATATTCAGCACGTTAACGCTGGCTGCCAGTGATGAATAATGCAAACTTTATCATATTATTGCTAGTTCGTCAAAGAAGTATTGCAGAGGGCAGTTTTGTTTACAACGTAAATGTGTATGCGATGAAGCGTGACTCGGAACACGCTGAAACGCAGAGCTCACGGGAGTTTCCAATCATTGTATATATATCATTGGTTATTGTACTTCTCGCCCTTCTCGGTTATACTGCACTTTGAAATAAAAGCACCAAAGTCTCAATCGATTGAAGACAATAGTTTCATACACTTTCACGAAACCATGCACCATTTTTCTTACTGCATTCTTGTTGGCATATTGAAAACCATAACGCATACTAAATGTAGCTCGAGCTACAAGCGTGCATCATTCAATCTATCGTTCATCTTCCCGTTTACAGTGCTCCATTATTGTTCTTATCAACGTATCTTGTGCCGCCTTCAAACGGGTCAGTTTGGATTGGCGGCACGTTTGTTTCGCATTGGTTTGAGTAGGATCGCATTTGAAACAAAAATCAATTTAAAACAAACATGTTTAAAACATGTTTTAAACAAAGTGTTTTGAACAACCATAGTTGTTTTAAATGCAACCCTAGTTGTGAGTAATTGGCGGCGCAGTTTCAAAAACGTACAGTTGAATACAGCCTCTCTTTCGGAGTGTCAGAATCGAGCTTCTTTCACACCGTTCTCATAGAATTTTGCCGTACACCCCCAACCCCTTCACATTATAGTTAACGTATATACAACATTGTCTCCGCCCTGGTTATCGATCACTGTTGTGGCATTCGTGAAATGGAGTAATAAGTATAACTCGTAACAAATAAATTAACTGTGTTGCAAAAGAACATCGAGATGAGCGTCACTATAATACATAGTAATAGTAATAATAATGCATCATATATATTGAAGAACACTTTATTGGGTACTGTGCATATTCTTCGGAAGACCTGGAGTGAAATGTACCCCTGGACTAATTTAAACTTATATACTCGAAAATAGCAGACTAATTTCTGTAATTTCGATTGTTAATTTTCAATCATATCTACCTATGCGACCCTTGCCAATTCTTCATCTGTACTGTAATTTTGTAGTTTAACCACTTTATGTATGGCATATAAGAATAACAAATTGACTCTATCACTTAAATTTTGAAGTTTACCACAATCTCGCCATTTTCCTTAGTGGCCAAATTGCTCTTCGGATAAAGAATGAATAAAGAATATGAATGAATGAATAAAGAATATGAATGAATGAATAAAGAATGTAATAATAATAATTGAATTGCGCTTGAAACCATTTACAAGTAGCCTATAACGCGATACACGTGGACATTCACTTCAGTTTCAATAGGCCTAGTGATTAACCATGGTGAGTATTTATATCGACGGTTATTCTTCATCGTAGTGGCGTTTGTTTTTCCAAATGTTTCATCTGTGCTCGTAAGATTTCAGGAATCGCTTGAACGGTCCCATTTCCATCAAGCGGAAAACGTGATCTTGTGCGTTATCGAACGTGCAATGATCAGGATCTTCAAGACGTCTTAGGGTGCTCCTCATCGTGCCGGCATCTAGATTGACCTATAAGCGCAAAATGCGTATAAATTAACCCTCTTTAAAAAATACTTATATGATCCTCAATACAACTAATTACAATGTTCCTTGAGCAACTGTGCAAGGATTTCACATTAATACTATAATACGCATGTACATAGCCAATGATCCGCTGATGAAATTTATAAATTACAACCGCTCTTAGTGAGAGGCATTATGTTTTAGTCATTTGCCAAATATTTGTGTCGACTGCAGTGATAGAAAACCAATTAGCACAATAAAGCGATGAGCATTGAATGCATGGTTGACTTATCTCTACCTCTTTGGCAGCATAGGAAGCCAGGTATTTGTCGTATATCCTCGAAGCAACTTTTCTTTGCTTTCTACTCTTCTTGCGTCTGTACGCTTCACACTCATTCCAGAAATCCAAATTTTCTTCGTTGTACTCGGAGCACAAGAACGCCCGGAATTCACACACCAAAGCTGAAAGTTATGAGAAAATTCGTGTGACACCCAGCAAACACAAAACCGTAAAAGGATCATCCGGGATCATCTCGATTAGGTTCTGATTTTCTAAGTGTCGAGGGAATGTCTAAAATACGTAGTAGGATGGTCTTGTGGTTATATTCAATCAGAATAAATTCATACTCGGTGTTGTTCCATCTCATGCATTAGGCTTCGTTATATCCGGTAGTTAACCTAATAATGCAAATTTTCTATCTCTCGCGGGTACGACTAAAATACGTAGAAAGGATGACTTTTTCGGTACATTCAATAACGATGAATTCTATCCGGTTTTGTTCGATCCCATGCGGTAGCTTCGTTCTATCCATTAGAAAACAATGTTCTCCCTTCGTTTTATTGCGTGAGGATGTCACCGGTGTTGTATATTCGTGTTGTTGCTCTAAGGTCGAATAGTTTTGTTTTCCTCTGATATATATGATCTTCATTATATATATATTCGCTCTTTCGGTAATCTCGCATGTTCAACGAGTATGGTTAATAGTTTTATTCAGAGAATAACTAAATAAGTGATATGTTGTACGTTTAGGAATATGATTATCGATGCGTGACTTCTAGAATATTTCGGCGATTCAAATTTTATGTCATCGCGCCATACAAAGATTTGAAGCGCAACAGGTCGCAGCCGGGCATAGTTCGCTCTTTCTGTATGGTAAATGCCGTAAATATATAGGAATTGTGACTGACTGAGGTAGCGGGTTAAAGGTATATATGCAGTAGCATATAGCTTATGGGGTATTTCGAATTGCCTGTAGTATATGACGCCTAGAGCTGTTTGACTTTCTGCAAAACAGGTGTAGACAACTATAGAAAAGTTTCAGCTTTTCCAGGTTAGAATTAGAGCTAAACCGTTTTTCCGAATTAGATTACAATTATATTGCTGGCATTTCGCTCTAATTTAGTGAAATTAGACCACTATAATTCGCTTCAAACATCTGAATTACCGGTACCTATACCTACGGTATATCATAATATTTATGCTTGAATTTTCTAGGTATATAAGTCATATAGATACATTCCTGTAGAACACTGATTCATGATTTTATAAAAGTTGGTGCAAGAATGGACATTTTCAACTTGATGTTGATTAATGGAGCAAAATTTGATATTTAAGTGCAATTATACCTCGAATCCAGTGACAAGATTATTAATCGTTGAAATCAAACGCAGCTTGATTATGTTGGCCCAGAGAATTTGGCTAGCCAGACCATATTGATGGAATATGGTCACAGTAAGATAATATGTTGGGCTATTTTACATGAACTTTCCAACATTTGATTTGATATGTCCACTAAAACAGTTGTTATTCTGCTTTCGAATAAGACCTTAATTGCTGGTTTCAATGGTAACTGTGTTTGTCAAAGGCTGCAAAGGTAATTTCTTTTCCTTGTTAGATGTTTATTTGTTTGTTTGTGGTGTTCATGGTGGTGGTTCGACTACACTGGTCATTTTACACCAGGCCGGTTCTTCTTCTTATTATTCTGTATCTGCCCGATTACCAGTGAACTCGGCACTTAGTGAATTCGGCCGCACAAACTCGGCACTTGGTGAATTCGGCCGTGGTAGATCTCGTAGCGGTACCGGTCACCATGATTGGTTACTGGAATGTTTGCCGGTGAACTTGGCACTTTGAGTGGTTGTCAATGTTGTACGGCGGTCAGGGCATGCGTAGATCACACAGTCACGGCGTGATTAGATCACAGATTGCGTAATTGCGGGAAATAACGCGACGCTCTTCACTTGGTGAACTCGGCCCTTGGAGGAATTGGCACTAGAACACCTTCGCATTAGAAATGCATTAAGTATGAATGAACAGTATCAAAAAGGAAATTTAAACGTGTCGTGGCTCGTGGTAGATCTCGTAATCTTGGGATCCTTCAACCGTGTTATCGAGTCACCCTAATCCCAGAGTGGAATCGTCTCTCCAAAGGCAAAAAATAATTTATTTTGACGTGATCATGCGAAACATTTGTTGATGAGGAACACTGGCTTGTCGTGATCGATAAACGAAGAAGCGCCACTTGATGTTCCACAGTTTTGATCTCACATACAACGCCAAGATCCATCTTCTCAAAACTTACACGACACAGGCCCGTGACTCACGCCATCGATTCCAAGCAGACCGCGCGTGGTCGGTATATGAGCGCTGTGTTATTTCCCGTGGCTACGCAATCCGTGATCTAAACACGCCGTGACTGCGCGATCTACGGATGCCCTGACCTCCTTACAAGATTGACGAATCACTTGATAATACTATTATTAGTTTGATAATTCATATTAATAGCTGTAAATTAGACTTACCATATTTCGGAAATGAAAAAAGAGGACACTTTTTCAGAAATTTCAGACATGCAAAACTGGAGAAGAATTCTCAAAAACCGGTAAATTTTGCCCACTTCATGATCGGTTGACTAAAAAAAAAAGGTCATCACTTCCGCTCAGAGCTCAAAATCACGTTTTTCAGTCCACATTGCCAGGTGGATGACTGAAAAAAAAAAAAAAAAAAAAAAAAAGGTCTTCTTTTCGCTCAGAGCTGAAATCACCACTTTTCCCTCCGAAATACCCGCCGGAGCTTCACTTCTGCGCTAATTTGCGGCATATCACTCGCAATTTCCTCTAAATCTCGCCTCAATTTTCAAAAAAGAGGACAAAATCTCAAAAAAGAGGACAAAAAAGCGTCCTCCGAGGACACTTTCAAAACAGTCAAAAAAGAGGACAAATCCTCTTAAAAGAGGACGTATGGTAAGCCTATGTAAATACACTTCATTTCAAAATTTCCCGAGGGTCGAATTCACCAAGTGCAGAGTTTGTGCGGCCGAATTCACCAAGTGCCGGGTGCATCGGCAACCATCTGCCCACTTACAGCACGGCCCACTCCTAGGCTTTTTAAGACATGGCTATGCGAATCAGATGGCGAGGAGGAGCCTAGATAAACGGCCAACACTTCGGTAGGAATTATGGAGTCGACGTGTCACGCTCGAACCTGCAATTCATTGGTGTTTAGCTATAATGGAACGTACCACTACGTTTCCTCGCCATACCTTGTAAAATGAGACCGTAGCATTTGGCATTTCGTGTGGCAATTGACTTTTGTGTGGAAAATTGTGTTCGTTTTAGAACTTATCCGAAACTTTTATTCCGCCATAGATTGTATATGATAAAACAATATCGGAATTGATCCTAGAAGAATTCCAAAGCAACTCACCACAAAGGAGGATTTAAAGAAGTTTGATGGAAAATTGAATGAAAGCAAAAGCCTTTGCAAGAAATGTGGTATGTTGAATCTGTTTTGGTATTTTTAAATAGGCCTACTTTGTTGTGCCGATAGCAGACAGTATATATAAACGTAAGATGTGGAAGCTATCAAGGTGTTTTTAGAAATTCAGTCAGTCAAAGTGGACGATCGTATTGCTTGGATTATATTTAGGCTTATTTTAGCATCTTTGAGATGCAACTCTAAACGTGGACGGTCATGAACAGTAGGGCTCTTCAAAAATGACTTTTTTTCTCAAATCGTACTGGCTACTTGATAAAATTGTTAGGTTACCTAATTTAAGCCTACAAACAAAATATGGTTCAAATCCAGCCAGTATCCGCTTTGCTACAAGAGAAGAAAGTTCCTATTTATTATATAAAAATGAATAATAAAAAATTGGAAGATTTTCTGTTAACCCCATGAAAGTGTTAGGCTGTCTATAGAAACGATGCTCACCAAATTTGGTTCAATTCCAACCAGTGGAAGCGGAGTTATTGCTGTCGAAAAATTTGGATTTTAATAAAATAGTACTTACGGTGAGCACAACTTTAATAAGTAAACAAAGAATCGGTCACCGTAAATACTATTTTATTCAAATCCAAATTTTTCGACGGCAATATCTCCGCTTCCACTGGTTGGAATTGAACCAAATTTGGTGAGCATCGTTTCTATAGACAGCCTAACACTTTCATGGGGTGAACAGAAAATTCTCAAATTTTTATTACCTATTTATTTTTATATAATAAATAGAAACTTTCTTCTCCTGTAGCAAAGCGGTTACTGGCTGGAATTGAACCAAATTTTGTGTTTAGGCTTAAATTAGGTAACCTAACAATTTTATCAAGTAGCCAGAACGATTTGTGAAAAAAAGTCATATTTTAAGAGCCCTAATGTCCATGTCAGAGAAACGTTTTAGGGTAGGCCTACTCATATGTCTCGCAGCGTTCTCTACATAATTGTCAATTGCGATACAAACTGTTTGCTTGTATTGGTAAAGCCATCCAACTTCGAATTGTAAAATTTTGGGAGTCTTGATATCAAATTTTTGAAAGGTGCACTTTGAGAAGATTTCGGAATCTGTCAAATTATACAAAAATTTAGCAAATTCTTTGACATATTTCATCTATTTGGGACTCGATCAACGTAAAAGAATTGGTAATCATTTTATACAATATATTGTATTTGTAGTTGAAGTATAGTAATAATTCTTATGGTTACCGCACTTGTAACGATTCACGGCCATAACTGGAATAATTAGAATGATGTAACTTTCAAATTGTCATGCATTTTGCAACAACATTGTTCTCAATTTTCAAGGTGCTGACCATTCGAGGAAGAATCACCCACCGGGAATTCACGATCCGTAAACGCGGCCGACTGTTTCTCTCCTCAAGCGGAAGCGACAGAGAAGAGGAACGAAGAGAAAAAAGGAGCAGAAATAGCAAGAGTGTGACAAGTCGCGTCCGTTCGCTTTAATGCGTATTTCCATCCGCGAAGTAGTAGGTGGGAAAACTAATGGGCGTTTGGTTAGGGCTTATATAAGGTTGACTCCAGCGCTGTATTTGCTAAATGTTGCTATGAAATAGGTGTGGTGTCATTTGGTATCAATATTGACTATTGAAAGACTATTTGTTAGTGGTCATGGATTTGTTCGGCCAGTATGCAGTAATTTCTGATGGTCACTTCCCGGGCTTCTGTTCTCTAACCCCTCATGATTGTTATTCTGCTTCTAGTAAGACTGTCGATTCTAATGTTTTATCGTATCATTTGTCGGAGGTTTCGCTCGCTTTATTTACAACGTTTTGCTCTCTGCTAGGTCAATTACTGGCTGAGTATCACTACAGCCTAAGAAACTGCACTAATTCTCATTTTAATGTCTTGCTGGTTATCTTGCTGTCAATTCTAATAATTTATTAATGTCTATACCAGTGCCGCCACTCAAATGTTTTGTTCTCTGTACACAATATTGTTAGGTCTTCAGCTTTCCAGGCAGAGTATCATTCCACTTTCTAGACTTGAGTATATATCTCTCCAACTAGCTGCCAAATAACTGATTCATTTGGATTGTTGAATTGATCATTTTGGACAGAATGTGAAGAAATTTTAGTCAAGAATTCTTTTTGTGTTAGTGGCTGTTTTCAAAGAGTGCTGAAGTAGTCATCGTTGATCTTGATAATCAAGTAGAAGTGACGATTGAAGTCAGTTCTCTAGTCATATAATATTAAAAAATATAATAATAAAACTTGAAAACTTGAGTGGAAATAGTTCAGAATCGAATCCATTTTAGTAGGTATGGGCGAAAAAAATGTAGGAGTCATTCGTTAGTCGCTACCTCTGCCATTTTCGCAGTACGAATGTCTTAGCTATTAATCATCATTTTCATTTTATTTCTGCAGGGTGTTGAAAAAAAAAGGCCGCATGCTGGTTATTTAACTGGCTCATCAGAAGATGAAACCTGATGATAAGGACTGTTTTCACTTTCTTTCTAAAGACATTCGTTCGTTTGTTTGTTTTATTTTTTACAACGGCATTATTGCCAATTCGTTTGAAATTAAATTATCACAAATGTGATTAATATGTAGTAAATAATGTGGTGTGTGTACGCAGCCGTGATCAGGTTAAGCCCATAGTGGTAGAAAACAGGTTATTATATTAGGATCTTCTTCTTCTAACGTAGGATCTACATTCTACTCACCATGTTTAAAGGCTGTAGCATCTGCATAATATTTACATTATTGAAGGACATGGAAAAGACGTTGAATTGAGTCGACACAAAATCCCCCTTTCTACGACCTGCCGAGATCTAATATCTACTATATCGGCTCGGCTTTTCTACATCTTTGGTCTGTACTGTGTTTGCTGGGATACCTATTCCACAAGGTCCATTTGCACGAAAGTCGCTTGGAAATACATCTTGCGAATGAAATACCAGTCGTTTTCATAGGCTTACAGCTCAACAAAGTCTAATTTCATTTACCCCAAGCAGAAAGTGGGAGGTATTCTGTGGCACCAAGCCACAGGACTCGATAGTCATTCCAGTGTTTTAATATGTCCTTTTAATGGTCCTGCAATGCAGTTTGAATAAAAATCTTACCTCTATTTGAAAGAAGCTCACGTAGCGATAGTTCCGGCGTGATGTCTTTTCGTTTTTGCCTTGTCCTGAAATAAATTCACGTCTAGTGATTAGTGTTGATATTTAACTTTAGATACATATCTATATGTCATCTTCTTCGTCGCCACTACTACTTGCGCCGATAGAGTTCGATAGCCGGTATTAAACCCGATCGAACCTAATTCTAATTTTAATAAGCGAAATAACGGACGCCGCAGATGACCTATATACCACAGGTGGTCAGAGTATTCAGCATTGCTACTCAAGTAGAAATACAAGTAATTTTCACTCAATCACAAGTAGAAGTTGCAATTTCCAAGACATTTAAAATTACTTAAAATGAAAGCGGAATGTGAAGTTCCGAAAAGTACTCCATTAAGTAGCTTGAAAAGGTAGATTTGGTCAAGGGTTGGCATGCCGGCCATGCATACCTTTAGCAGTTATAGTGAGGTTGTTACTTATATCCCGGCGCCTAACGTGAAATGACTGATGACGCTCAAGATAGACAGAATCTTTCGAAAAGATATTCGGTTATCGCGATTCAGGGGCTAATTCACACGGTTCGCAAGACAATTTAGCTCATAGAAGTGGTTGCAAGTTTATCCCAAGACTGCGTTTTAAATTCAAATTGTAGAAAGTAAGCGGTATTGCATAAAAACTGTTATAGCGGAAGTGGAATTACGCTACCCTTAAAACACAACCCCTTGAGTAAGTATTGCAAGCATAGCACAACTTGAATACTGCCAAAAAGTAGAAGAGCTTCGTCATACGGAGCAACTCTGGCCTATATACTGAGCCAACAACATTTTCCATTACCAACTATCCGTAAAGTGGTATAAGACGTCGTTAGAGATAACTAGGTTTGACGACGGATACTCGATTACTCATATTCACCTTATTTTAGTAAATTTCGCAATTTTGGAAATTGATCTTGATTCCGCTTTTGTTCCGTTCCGTTTTCCTCTCAAGGTAAAAAGTGCCGACAGACTAGTCGCGCGATTTAGCGACGGCCTACTTCTTCGTTGCTGGCGCTGCGAACCCCTGTGAATCGAATTTCGAATAAGTGCTTTATTCAAATAACTCCTAGTAGAAACTAGAACAATGTAAAAATTTCTTAATCCAAATATTGAAGGATATCATTTTCTCGCAAGAATTGTGATTGTCGCTAATATAGGAGAATATATACATCACCTTGAAGCAGTCGGCGTTTGCGAATGTTGCCGAAACCTCCAGGAAAAGAAAGCAAATATCCTGTTCCTCGTGTTGGCGAAATTGCTCCCGTTTGAATCGCCGCCATCGTGAGTAATCGCTGATATCGCCTGTAAGTTGTCGACGCTGATCGACGAATCTGCGACACCGTGAGAGAATGGAGATGCCATATTAGGTGCCGGATTGATGGATGGTCTGAAACGGACTCTCATTCGTCGCATACCATCCGCGGACTGAGTAAGGCGCCTGCTACCGATGTTGCTCCCTGGAATATAAGGATAGTGATTATCTTCAAAATAGCTGTGTTTCTGGGTGATATTCGCATAATAACAGCCAAAGTAACTAATCGTAAAACCACCAGAGACTTACGAGATAATACGCGTAGTGGAGTTTGTGGACATCCAAAACTAGAATCACTTAACTCTGCCATTTCAATTCTTCGATGTAATTCGCTTGCAAAATTATATCACTGACACTGCATCTGATGTCTGACTCTGTGCAACTGCGGTGATGGAATGGTCTTCATGGGAAATGGAGGGACATTATATACAACTGAGATATGATGTAGAAGGGCTTCTTGGCTTCTTGGCGCTTCTTGTCCGCGATAACCTAATGAAATATTCCTATTGACACCTGTTGTATCTTCTTAAACATTATCATAAATCGATGCGGTCGACCCAATGTTTAGGATCACAACAATAGGGATGTATGCGGTATGCAATTTAATCATAAGGATGTTAAAACAATACAGATATGGTAGTGACGAATTGGTGATAATCAACTTGTTAAGGACAATAGAACCGCATGTAATCCCCGTTGTGCGTTGTGGTCCCGCAATATCAGTAATAACCTCATCTCTTCGATCAGGTGTTAGCGATAAGTGAGCGCTTCGCCTTGTCGCAACGCGAAGTCTGTAACGGCTGAAATTCGCATCTGTTGACAAATAATAATTAGCATAGAGATATTACAGGATATGCGAAAAATGAACGCCTAATTAATGACAGTACAAGTTGATTCTATTTTCTCTAACCACATCAGTGGTGCGCTCCGTATGCAATGAGTATCTGATATAGGACTTGGAGCTAATATCGAATAGTTCGTGCTTCTATTGGTATGTATCTTGACGGAACATAATATTATTTATAGAAGCTATACGATATTTGGTCAAGACGGCGTGCTGTAGTTGTTGTTAGCGGTTGATGTGGTTGAAATTGACCTTTCAATCATTTAGTTCTTCACCCTGGTTCTTGTGCAATGTGCCCATTACATTTTAATAAATCTATCAGTTAACGCTGCGAAATCCATGGTGAGAAGGAAGGTATATTATCCTCGGATTTATTAATGCCTGTAAGAAGTCGGCCGGTCGGTGTTGCAACACGTTGCACTCACATAAATTTCAGGGGAGCTAAATATTTTCAATATGAAAGGCACTTTGACGTAGCAGCAAATTCACAGCAGGTTCAAATAAAAACATGGCAGAACCTGATCAAGACATCTCCTTATGCTATTTTCCACCTTCCGAGTGGAAATGATGACATCCATACACCTCGTCGCAAGATCACCGGTTCGATAATCGATATCAATGCGGTTGCCCATAAATAATTTTACATTAAAAGGAAAACTTCTGAACGAACTCAAACGAAAACATTCTCAATGTCGTATGATCGCAATTCCGACACATATAACAGATATAGGGCTCACGGTTTTCGGGATCAAAGTTCAATTCGTTTCGATCAAATCCGCTTACAGATCCTCACCGGATCCCATTTCCAGTTCTAAATTCAATATCCGGATGGGAATATATTCCGTCAATATTTGACCATCAGTGGACATTGGACAGCTCCTCGATAATTCCCCGAATCCTTGCAAAGATCCAACAATTCATTATGTAAGTGCATTTATGCTGTACGAAGGTGTTATGCGCTGCCCAAACACCACGGCGTGAACTCAATTTGATACCATCAAAGCAAGGAAAGACTCTGAACTTCGTAAATCATGTCTCGATAGGGAGTCGGATCGTTATTTTCGAAAGACTTGCGTGATGTGTGGCGAGATAGCGTAGTGGTATAATCCACAGCTGCAACACCAATATGGATTGCGGGTTTGAGTCCGACCGATGTCGACTCCAGAATTCCTACCTGTTTGAGGTTTCTCTAGGCTCCTCCTCGCCATCTCATCCGTGTAAGCGGTGTCTTATAAAAGCCTATAGAAGTGGGCCGTGCTACAAGTCGGCGGCTACGGAATGAAACGATGAAAATTGGGCTGGTGTGAATGACCATAGTAGTCGACAAACACCACAAATACCCCAAACAACAATAACTTGCGAGATGTCCGTTCGGAACACAATATCCAGATCCGTAAATCGCCAACACCGAATTATATTATTGACGGCAGGTAAACTCCATTGCATCGGGGCATGGCCATGATCCAGGTTACAAAATGTAAAATGTACAGTACTGTACAGTACTGGTATGCGGTACACAAGTAATTTATTTTGAATTCAATGCCAATTTCGAAATTTCGAGTCACGTGAGAAGTTATCCATGTCGAAAAGTTGCCATATGTAGCCTAACATGGGTTTTTCCATTAAGGTAAGCAATATACCAAATCACAATTGTTCAAACAAATTGGATTGCTAAAGTACATCAGTCTCACCGCGAATATTATGCGAGAATCGGATCTTTTAGCATCGTCTCTGCGGCGCAGCGGGTGCTTATTGTTGAGCATATTTGCTATCAACTATTGACCTGATCTCCAACAGAGCTGGATCATAGGTGTGCTAACTGATCATGTGTGCTGGCCCCTCACCCATTTCGGTATAGTCGGTTCGAAATACAGAAATAACTCTAGCAGCAGATTGAAAACAGAGCAGCAATTTTGACATACACCGAGTTATAGAAGCCTACACATTTCACTCCCTGCGAAGGCCAATAACAATGATGTATTTTCGCTCTATTTCTAATACTTTGGCCTAGTTTAGTGATTCTTGTCCTATAGAGAAGCGTATGAGACTTTTCGATGAGGTTGTGGTTGTAAGTAGGCAACATTAAACTGTTTATATTTTATTTCGTTAGGCTGAGATATCAATTCGAAGATAGCAGTTAAGTAATCCAAAGCAGTTTTGGCAGTTAATTTCATCGAAATTCCACAATTGCTACATCCAAAAATATAATCGTATCTATATTGCATAGGCCGAGTTGAATCTAGGCATGCCCCTTCGTCCTGCATTTTCCCGTCTGAAGCTGCTTGTCGCAGGCGTTGAGCCATCAGTTATTTTCAGGCCGTGTTATTTTTGGCATATGCCAAAACTGCCAAAAATAAGTTATTTTTGGCATTTTTCGATGTTTATTTTTGGCAGTTTTGGCATCGTCATCTAAATAGATAGTTTCAGCCTCGAATTAGTCACAAAAACGCTTTATTTGGGCTAGTTTGTCAAAAGACACCACAAAATGTACAGCATCCACGTATAATCAGTGCCAACAAACAATAAGAAGAAGAAAAAACCTAACGATTTCATAGGTTACTAATATCAAACGAAACCACAAAATGTGCAGTATCCATCGGAATCGGTGCCAATAAGCCAAAAAAAAAAGAAAAGCCTAACAAACACGCTCAACAGCTGATTGTTACAGCTGTCGAATAGACTTAAATCGTTTGCACTGTAACAGTGCTTCCAAGCTCAGGTCAGCTTAGTTTCTCATAAATTCATTTCTCGCCCAGCGAGTCTGAGAAATATCGGCTTCAACAGTAGCCGTTGAGGGAAAGAATGTTGCCAGTCATCCACAAAAGGTTTTCAGACCTTCAAAATCTTTGGAGGGCCGAACCGGCTTCCATGCATCATGAAAAGAGATCACTTCGCCAGTGCCATCGATCTCATCGCGGAAAGAATTTTCTTCCAGATCCTTTCCCAGGAGTTTCCTGTGTTGTCTCTGAACACATTCTATTTAGCAGTGTTGGGATGACTCGAGTCATGACTTGACTCGAGTCAGACTCGAGTCACCTTTTTCGTATGACTTGACTTGACTCGAGTCACTTTGCAAAAATGACTTGACTTGACTTGACTCGGTGCATCAGAAATGTGGATTGACTCGTGACTCGGAGCAAAATTCACGAGTCAATTTCAAGTCATCAAGTAATCGGTGTCGTAAAAAATCACTGTATCTTGCATATTTTCGGATTGTTCGCGAAACTCTGTTGTAACCCGTGAGAGCGACCACTCATGCATCCATTGTTCTCGCACAAATAAATTTACCACAAACGAAGTGATCGGAGCTTACAGCTTACGTTGTCGTATATTTGTAGTAAAGTAATTTAAAAGTAAAATATCTGTTTTTTCTGTTTTATTCAAATTGAATTAGAATCTATAGTTTATATACTCGTCAACCATTGACGCGGGCTCGAATTGTATCGCATGAAGTAGGTCAGGGGTCGGCAACCTTTTGCTAGTCGCGGGCCAAATTTCGGGTGTACAACCTTTCGGCGGGCCGGATTTTTTCTTAGTACTATATTTTACGCTCACTTCGGTATATTGTCCTACATTGCTGCAATCTCAATCATACCAATCCGAAGACACATGTATTTACACTTCAACGACACAGAATAATTGTGACAATTGACGCAGCTTGCTTTGTGAAAGGTTTTCAACTTCTGGTAACAAGTCAGATGAAACAAGAATCAGACCCTATTCAAAATGAACGTCCGAAATACGTGATCTTAGCTTGCTCTTCGTGAATTTCATTGTTCAAAACTATTGTTGACATGCGTACGTGCTTTCAAAAATCGATGCAATGTTTTTGCATTGCTGGTCAAGCTAGGATAAATACCAATTTCAAGAACGTACTCTTTGTCAAAGTCATGCAGCGATATGCTCTTTGTATGAAATTTGTCATTCAATTCAACTGCATCGCATTTCAGAAAGGCCCATTTGAAATTTTCAGGCAATGGTATTGGCGTCCATATTAAACAGAGTACTGAATAGTCAGAATTCATTTTGTAGACAAGGAATGTCGGAAAAGCGGGTGAATATTCAGTAGTTAGATTTCGTATCACAGTTACAAATGTAGTGTTGGTACTAGGTTTTCTCTCCTCCAGTATAGGGAAGTGAGCATAATTTTCGTTGTACTGTTGACATTTCCAGAGTCACAGATTTGTTTTGAATGCGCCTCAACATCTCATGTATGTAGTTGTTTTCCCCCTGAAGTTGCAAGTTCAATTTGTTCAGATGTGACGTTAAATGTACCAGGAAAGCAAGATGAGATACCCATTTTCGATTACAAGATTATGAGTCGGCGATATTTGTATTTTCGAGGAAAGTTGCTATTTCATTTCGCAGATCATACACTCGTGTAAGCATAGCTGCTCGACTCAATGAGCGAACATGACAGATATGGGCCTACATGACATCGCCATATTGATTCTCTGCATCTAGTGATATATGGCGTAACTGATACAGTTGATGAGACAAAAATCATATTAACAGTTTTCACCATTGTGGCCAAAACACTATTCAGGTTTTTTGTCTTGGCACACAATGCCTTCTGGAAAATCAAACTATAGACAGGCTAACTAACATACGGAGGCTAGTTATCTATAATTGAATAGTTCGAGATTCCGTCATTGCGTCTGAGATGCTCCAAGCGCTTTGAAGCTAAGCAAGAACACCTTTGTTGTCACACCCCGTTAGAGTGATCAGCCCTTTAAAGAGCATGGAACACCTTCGGTTGCGAGATACACGCGATTAATAAGCACTGATCCAGTCTAGTCTATCTCCATCTCCTACTTCAACCACCTTCGTTTTATGGCGTAACAATTGACTAATACAATGTAGGCTACTATTATATCGTAGTAATGCCGCATTTTTTTCATGCAGCGCTGCACTGCAGATTGAAACTCATTATGAAGCGGCGGGCCGTATTCTTGTGATAACTAATTATCATGTCGCGGGCCGGACGATTTGGCTTGGCGGGCCGGATCCGGCCCGCGGGCCGTAGGTTGCCGACCCTTGAAGTAGGTGGATCATGTATTGCATCTTGTCAATTCGTTTCTCTGTTCTCTTTTTGGGCCGGTAACTTCGTAGCTATAAACTGAGGCTATTCAATTACTTACGTAGTTTAACAGTTCTACGAATATATGAGTGATACAACTCTTTCCTGCGTGTATGCGTACTCTATATTCGTTCGTCTGTTCAAACTGCAGAGACCACTCATGCAACCTGTATTTTAAACAGCTAGCAAAATGCAATGACGTAATCATGTCTCATACTTCAAAAAGGCAACTTGACTTGAATTGTGACTTGACTCGTGACTTGACTTGACTTGACTCGACTTGACTCGAGTCACCTCCAAAAATCGAGTGACTTGACTTGACTCGAGTCACTTTGAAAAATCGATTGACTTGACTTGACTCGAGTCAAAATGTGCAATGACTCGAAATGACTCGTGACTCGAAGGTAGTGACTTGATCCCAACACTGCTATTTAGTAGCCCGACTATCATTTCTCCTTCAGTCTACCGATATATTTTCGAACGACTTTTGTCACTTCAGGTGGCTTTAATATTACCAACTCGCATGGAAGAGTCCTGGGAAGGTTAGCTTGTTTAAGAACATTGACGCAACAAGACTGTCTGGCAAAACGAGACTATGCAGCTCAGAAATAGCCAGACAGTTTGTTGCGTCACAATGTTCAACTCGATCACGATGCAAAAGTCGTGGTTGATTTTGGGGGTTCCAGTTCCATGAGCAGAATATAATTTATATTTTAATAATCAGTTCTGCGGCAGCTTCTCATTGATACCCGTTTTATCAAATTTAGCGCTCGACAAGCCGGTCAAAAATGATCGTAAAATTGCCTTTTGACAAATGGAAAGTATGACGTAAACCAAATGCAGTCAGCCGTTCAATCTCGCTGTGCCCACACCATTTAGGACCACTGGCGTAGCAGCATGTGCTGCCGCCCCTGGCTCCCACTTAAAATGCCGCCCCCCTCCCCTCCCTATGTAGACCGCAGCAATTTCGACATAGATTCATGTGCAAACAATCTTTTCAATACATTTTTTACAAATTATATGCCGCGTCTCAGCCTCATCGTCTCAACGTTAATAAGGCCGAAAATGATAAGGACAAGAAATAGCGAACGAATATATTTCATTTTCGAGTCCTAATTAACATTTGTATAAATTTAAGCGCAATCTGTCAATCGGACAATTATTATCAACCTAATCAGGACTGGTTTACCTTCACAGCTATCTCGGTCCGCTGTACCAAATCGTAACCCAGAAAGTAGATCACTAACCTACGGATAGATGGGCAACCGAGTTGTCACACTTGAATTCCCAGACAAGCCTCCTGCTGAGACAACTAAAAACAGCATAATTGGTCATGGTCATCCTATAGTTATTGGCCAGGCCCTCCGAGCGCTCAAATTTAACAATACTGATCTTAATCGAAAGCTATCGTTGGCCTGATTCCGGAAATACAATTTGAATGCTGGTCTGAAAATCGGCATTGTTCCGAATAATCGCTCGATATAATTTCCATTATCATGGTCAATTGGTCATCGTGTTGCGGCGCTCCGATTGTTAGGAACAATCGGCCTTGACGGCTATTTCGGAGTGGTTTCATTGCCGTGTTAACATCATCATCATCATCATTGGTTTATTAGCAATTTTATCAATTCAAGACACCACAAAAAATGCGATACAATGAAAAGAAAGGAAGATGTCGAAGCGACTAGGAGTTGTTTATGGAATCGGACACCCACCTTGGCCTTGGCCAGGGGTTCTCAGCCATATTTTGGCTGTGGCCCATTTTCCGGCTTGAAAATGTTCTGTGGCCCACCTCCTATAAAGTCATTGTGCCTTTCCATGTGTGGTAGGCTAATAGCATGAAATCGCGCGAAGCGCGACGAAAATTTTTCGGGTATATGTATCTCCACCAGACAACCAACGAAATAATTTTGGCAACTTCGAGCTCCTCCAATTGTGGGTTAGGGGTGCGATAGTTACGGCCCTGCAGTATCGTATAACTCTTGTGCACAATCTCTGTTTCATTCAAGTTGCGAAACCCAATGATCCAATCCCCGCATTCACTGTGTGATTTGGGTTTTAATTCCTCTCCGGTGGGGAATAACATAACCATGCTGGGCCCGCTTCAAACAATTCTTTGGTGAATGGGATACTACAGAGAAGTGGAGAAATATTTTTTTAAATATGCCATTAATACAATGTAGGCCTACTTAGTATATGTCTTGTACCTTTTGAAGTTGCGATGTCACAACATTAAATCCAATGGTACCACCAATTCATGTGTATCTGAGATTATGTACAATGATTTCAAGGCCGGACATTGTTAGACCGACTCCGAAGATTAAGGTGCTGTGCAAACTCCCTAATCCATTACGATACGTCGCGGTGTTGCTGTATACTTCCAGAGGAAGTTGAAAATTGATAATACACTGCAATTGTGGTTATTTTTTATGTTACTATAATGCGACCTGCTGGAGTGCCGTAAATCTACATGAAATGCACTTCAGTCAAAGCTCAATGCACACACTTTTTATAGGCATGCAGCAGGGGTGGGCAATTATTTTCCTCCGGGGGCCGTATTTCAATTTTATTTCTAAATAACATTGTTCATAAATGCTGATCAGTGACTGCGTTCATGTCAGGTAATGAGAAATTGACGGTTAATTAAAAAATATGTATTTGCTGTCCTGATTCGAAACAATATCAAACATGATACATTTTAACTCTCTTCCAACCGCTATCCACGTTATTACATTAAGTCTCTAGAACAGTGGTTCTCAAACTTTTTTAGGCACGCCTCCCTTTATGATAGTGAAAAATTTACGCGCCCCTTATCATGATATCACAAAGTAGTAAAAAGTGCAGCTAGAATGCTAGCAATCCCAACGGATAGTTAGCGTGGGAGTTCATGGTTTTCGATGAGTGAATTCATAAATATCATAGTCGAACAATACACAGAGCAATAACTGTAGGCTGGGGTGGATCGCGCCAGCGCGAAAAATTTTTCACTAAACTTCGGCTTCGCGCCCCTCGTGTGATGCTTTCACGCCCCCGTTCGAGAACCACTGCACTGGAATGTATATGCAATAGTACAAAGCTTATTTTCTTGGCCGCACTTTAATAGCCTTCATGTTGAGCGAAGAATGCATTTTTCTCAAATTCGCCCTCCCTTGACCGAGTGTTCCGTATTTTTGTCATAAGACCGACAATAATTAAAATCCTTAATCTCGACGACATGCTCGGCAAAAACTAAAAGGACCGGTTTACCCCTGACTCCAATATACAAATAGCCTACTTAGTGCTAGAAAGTTTGAAGTCTAAATCTTCATTGAATTTCAGTTTTCGGCTTTCTTTTTTGGCATGTCTGGTAATTAATCCTTTATGGGTGATAGATATGATGACTTGATCAGTCATATAATAATCGCAAGCACTGATTGACCTGTTTTACGAATTAGGAATTTGGAAACGTAGCATGCGTTACAATTTGAAACACATGCCGTATAACGCGTAATGCGACAATGGCAACAAAGATGGTTTGAACTAAACTATATGGAAAGAGTGATTTATTGTTATTTTAATTGCTACTCATACTTTATCACATTGCCTTTATTTTGAATCTGGATTACGCATGCGAGGTACGTCGGCGGCATAATCGTGGCATATATTAGTGAAGTAAACTAATTTCCCGTTGAGTTGATACGCAGCCTATGGTTTTAGTCATTCAACAAGCAAGTATTATGTTTTGAATTCCAAGCAACCTTTCGCGGACCGCACAGAATAGCTTTGCGGGCCGCACTTTGCGCAGGCCTGGCATAAAGCATATGACCGGAATACTTGTCAGAGTCGAATGAAAAGCTTTATGTAGCACACGTATGATTCGATAACATCAATACATTTTTGAATATATGAACAAAAAAATGCAATCAAACTTTAACTAATTCTCCAATTTTCCAAATAGCACTGTGGCCCACCCAAATTACGCCTGTGGCCCACCAGTGGGCCATGGCCCACCCTTTGAGAACCCCTGGCCTAGGCGATGTACAGAGGAGGCATGCACACTGAATGAAAGTAAAGAAGATTGTATATTGTACATATTCGGAATCAGCGCGACACTAGCTTTCGATTGAGACCAGTTTGATTAAATTTTAGCTCACGGGACGCCAGCTATAGGACTACCAATTACGCTGCTTTTAGCAGGATGTGTACGACACGTACACTGTGCAGCGCTGCAGCCTCATTTTGCCGCCCCCTTGTAGCCAGCCGCCCCTGGCGCAGAGCCAGAACCGCCAAGTGGCTGCTACGCCACTGTTTAGGACACCATGCTTTCACCCCTAATGGGTGGGCTGGACCCAGATTAAGAAACTTGCCTTTCACAAACGCTATTCTCGCTTGTAACGCGGTCCTGTTAACACGACACCATGAACGAAATACACTATTTGGCAGGCCGTGTTATTTTGCTTATTTTTGGCATTTTCAAATTTTTATTTTTGGCAGTTTTGGCATCTGGCTCCTGAAATGCCAAAAATAACACGGCCTGGTTATTTTCCTTCCAAATTTCAGGCTGCGTCGATTGAAAACACAACTCTCATGTACGTACACTGTACGTACACGTGTACAGACTGCACAAGTACACCTTTCGTGCTTGAATACTGATTTAAACCACTTATTAATATAACATGATACATGCGTGCTTTACTTTACAAACTATGTAGACCTATATTTACTCATCCCTACAAAGTCCAGCCTTCGCGAATATCTTTATCTTCATCTATGTTCGTATAGTATTTCGCGAATCGCTTGAACGTGTCTTCTTGAATCGAGCGGATTATGATGGTTGTGCTCTTCATCAAATGTACTTTGTGGAGCTACTTACAAATCTACCAATTTCTGTTTCTTTCAAGTAGTTTGGCATGTTTTGGAAGTTGCTGCTTCTACTTTTAATTGAGTAGAAATTTACGGCGTTACTATACTACTTCTTCTTGAGTAGCGGGGTAGACTACTTTGACCACTTCTTGGTTTGAGATCGTATACAATTGTTGAAATATTGTTACAATTGCTATACGATATGATCCATAGTTGATCGCGCATAGAGGGTGCAATGACAATAATACACATGCGCCACGTCAGAATCTCTACTATGGGATAAGAACTGATAATCGCGTTAAGATGATTTTTTTTTGTTTTCATTGAAGAAGTGACAAAAAACGATATCTGCTATATCGACCAAATGCCCCTCACTTTCACCCCAACACTACAACACAATAAGACCGTGTCCAGCCTTTCGACTTGCCTGGTTTCCAACGATGGTTGCTACGATATGTCTAGCGAAGAAGCGACTGTCCCAAATTCAGGTGGACTTACTGCCAGTCAATACCGTTGATTACCATTTAGCGCCCAACGTAAATTGCACTGCACATTTACAACAATACTCATTCGTATCGACTCCAGAATCGCTGCTTAATCTTTGGAGTTTAAGGTTTATCTAGGCTCCTCCAATCCACATAAGCGGTGTCTTACAAAAGCCTAGAACGAAAGTGGGTCGTGCTATAAGTCTGTAATATTAAGGAATAACGACCTGGTGTAAAAAGTAAAATGATGATAGGTGTCGAAACATCAAGAATGTTGAAGAACAACATTAGGACCCAGTATATCGCTCGACTGAGTAGGCATATATGATATTCTTCCAGTTTCTATACTTGATAGTCACTATATCAGTGCACTGCAGTGCTCCAGTTTCATTTTCCTTCTGCCTTCTGGATAACTGTTCAAAATACCATGCGACCGTATATCATTCATGATTTAATTGAGCTTAAAACAAAACCATTTGTTGATAGTAACGATATGTGCGAACATTTGCTCCAGAAACTATAGGCCTATACGGATTAACTAATCCCGACAAAGTCCAATCATCGCTAATATCGACATATTGTTGACTATTCAACGTCGGATTGCGATTATTCGTCTGAGCTTCCTTCGCACGATGTCATGAATTGCTTGAACGCGCCCGTTTCCATCACGCGGAATACATGGTCTTGTGCTTTAGCGAAAGTGCTTTGGTCAGGATTTTTGATGCCTGCCAGAGTGCTGCTCAAAGTGTCGCGGTCAAGGCTGACCTAAATACAAAATTTGTTTGTTAAATTCTTCAGAAATAACAGACATCTGACAGCGTATGAGCATTTGCGTAACACTTTCATTTTATAATACATGTTGTCGCTCCAATAATGATCAGTTGCAATTTGTACGTCCTGGATATAGGTATATGTATAATGTATATATAGCTCCGCTTTATCTAAGACAATACATTGTGAGTGATTTGTCAAGCTTACAAGTAGGGCTGGGCAAAATCGAGTACCTGAGTGATTCGATTCTGAATCACGTATTCTGCTTCGAGTCGAGTAATCGAATATCACTCATTACGACGTCATAGCAGAATGTAATATGTCAAAGTTCAGATATGTACCTTTTATGCGACCACAAAGAATATAACGCCTGTTATCCATCACATTAAAGATACTTTGGTTATTTTTCGACCATACCGATTTCAATGTACTTGGTGACAATGCTGTGGGATGATAAGGACTTCGGAAACGTACTATTTCCAGTAACGTTCGTAGCTTTGTACTATATGTTTCGTATGCTACGATACGCTCAATCAAGGCTTCAAACGTCAAAATTAGTATCGAAACTATAATTCTCATTTATAAATGAACTTTCAGTGGCGAGAAGCGTATAATTTCAGTACTCGAAAAATTGTCTTTTACTACTCGACTCGAATCATTAAAATTAATACTCGATTCAGATTCGAGTATTCGAATCATTGTGCCCAGCCCTACTTACAAGCCAAGTTGCGAAATTAAGACAATCAGCGCCAATGAAACAAAATTCAGCGTCGAGTAATATAATCATTCGTTAACGCCGAGCTGATACTCACCTCTGAATGAACCAAGTATTTTTCATATATCGCCAAAGCATATTTCCCTTGCTTGCTCCTCTTCTTACGTTTGTATGCTTCGCACTCATTCCAAAAATCCAGATTTTCTTCAAAGGACTTACAGCGAAGGAACGCACGGAATTCACGCGCCAAAGCTGAATGTAATGAGAAAATCGATATAATATGAAAGTTATATCCAAAGCGGAATTGGCCTGCATATGCATTTTAAGAATATACGCAATGTGTTGTTTCGGATGCTTGTATCAGAAGTCTAAGGCTGTGAGGCGGTGAGGCTGTGAGGCAGTGACACACTGATGGAATTACTGCGGTTGTTACAATAAACCGGACTCATGGTGCCAGTAAAATAGCGGAAAATTTTGCTTTGTTATCAAATATCCCATTGTTTTGTTTTCGATTTATATTCTCTTTTCCAATTTCTCCTTTACACAATCTAAAATTCGAATCAAAAACCATCTCACCTTTATTTGCGAGAAGCTCCCGCAACGACAGGTCTGGAGAAATCTCTTTTGATTTTCGCTTTGACCTGAATTAATCATACGTTTTCATGTATGGCATTGATGCTTACTATTAATTTTATTTCATAGACCTAGTCGTTGACACAACTACATTGTAGCCGGCAGTGATGACCGGCACCTAAATCAAACTGCACCAGAATGTAATACATGTACAAAAACGAAATGCGACGAGGTATATCTCCTATATTATGAGCATGAGCAATGAGCATGAGCAAGTAATACCTTTCCTTAGTATATAATCAAATTGTAGGATTAGTGTGTAACGGCTTATTCACCTTAATCTGGCTGCATTCTTTCTCAGGAAATTGAAGCTTGATTTTGAATTTTCCGTGCTGTTGCTTTCTCCTTTCAAAGTGAAAACATCTGACAGACTCCGCGAGAGTCTATTTTTTCGTTTCTGACGCAGCGTGTTGCTGTGAATTAAAACATTCTTATTAGTACAGTTGTCGGCAAAAACCATGTAAGCCATTAGAAATTCGTAGATACGAAATCAGTGAAGTAGACCTCCATTTGTTAGGAAGTACTATATCTATACCTATATCTTTAAAATATGATAATATGCATTACCCCGAAGTCGTTGGTGTTTGCGATTGTGCCGAGGTTGTGTTTCGTAAGAGGAAAGAAGAGATCTTGTTCTTTTTGTCGTTCACAGTAGAATGTCTGTCATCGCGGGCTATGCCACGCAAGTTATCAACGCGTGTCGATAAGCATGGGTCACCGCGATCAAGCTGAGATGACAAATCTCGAGGCGGAGCCTTACATCCCCTAAAATGGATTCTCCTTCGTCGCTTGTCGAATGGGGATTGAATGAAGCGCCTGATGAAGTTACTGCCTGGAATACAACGAAGTAGATAAATGGATACATAACTGCAAAAGCCTTTAGAAATGTGATTCTGGATACAAAAGTTAACTAAACATGAATATGAATTACTTACGAGAAATACCGCGCACTGGCGGAGTTTGTGACAATCCCGTGGCAGACCCGTTCACCGCCACTGTCGCTGTGATCGCACATGAGCTATCTACGCTTGTTGATGGATTTGGAAAATCATCCGGTAACTGAGCTGAGAAATCGGGAACTGGGATCTTGGTTTTCCTGAAACGGACTATCCGTCTTGGCCTGTCGATTGAGGACCAAATGTAACGCCTCCTGAAGTTGCCTCCTGGAATATTAAGATAGAGATTGAAAACCCAATAATCCTATCCGTACGGGTCTCGATGACTTACGAGCAAAACTGCCCACTGGGGGAGTTTGTAACTCCGCCATCTTCAAATTCTTCGTTGTCGTTCGCTTGCAAAACGATAGCCTCCGCAGTGCACTTGTTATCTGACGCTTCGCAAACGCCGTAATGGAGTGATTTTCAGTCACAGCTGAAGAGCTTTACTTTATATAGGGCTTGTGGTTGATGTATGGAGTCATCTGCTTCTGAGCTATCGGCGCTTCCTCCATGCGATAACGTGCGGGATATATCATATTGCTTATCAAAAGACTATCCTTGTTTTCTACACTATACAATGATTTCAGCCAATTAAGAGCTTCTTAACATCGTTAATGTAGGCGGGATACATTCTTATCGGAAATACGACATGCATTGTCGTGGCACACAACGTTTGGACATCCGATAAGCACCATTGTTGTCACTGCGTATTATTAGTCTGAAAGCCGCAGACAGGGAAATATTCTTGTATCAATATGTTCGAGACAATTAAATCATGTACCACCCTCCTGGGCATATAGATCCATTTTTCAGCATCGGCGCTTCTGAAGTAAAACTATGTATCCGGACCATATTATTTTCCCTACAGATGTCTTGCCTTGAGCAGTGTAGCTATCTGTCCCAGCAAATCATAATATCATGAATCGATTTCTTGTTATCTATGCAATAGAAAAACATCTATTTATTGTCGGTAGGCCTACATAACTCCATGATAGGTTACTTTCAGGTTACATAATGTAAAGTTTACACTACAACGTATAGAGCGTACGCCGTACACTGTTCGAGTGTACGGTGTAAGACTATAAGTAGGCTACACTGGTATTTCGTACTCGGGTCCTTAAGTTTGTGTTCAATGCCAGTTAAAGAAACTAATTTATGTGCAAAATCTGCCATTTATAGCCTATGGGATTTTTCATTAATGAAAGCGATATACCAAACCCCATTTGTTACCAACAATCTGTATTGTGGGTGTCTGATTCCATAGACAACTCCTAGTCGCTTCGACATCTTCCTTTCTCTTCATTGTATCGCATTTTTTGTGGTGTATTGAACTGATAAAATTGCTAATAAACCAATGATGATGATTGTCAGTTTGTTTGTGGATCATCCTTAATCGCTAGGTGTCGCTAAAGTATATCTGTCTCACCGCGCCGCGGCGGGTGCGCACTGTTGAGCATATTTGTTGTCGACCTGATCTCCAACAGAGCTTGTTCACGGCTGTGCTGGCCCCTCACGCATTTTGGAAGTCAACTCGAAATAGAAATATATCGATGACAGATCATTGATGGAAAGCAAAACAACAATTTTGACAGACACCGTACTTTTCGTAGTAGTATACACATTACAAATGTACATTTTACTCCCTGGCAAAGGCCAATACCGAAAATGTCTTTGCGCTCTATTCGATATCCGTTAGATTATATTTTCATCTTCCCATGACATACACACAATGTACAATGCGATATACAAGACGCAGAATGCGATGTATCTATTGCTGATATTTAATCTCGTTATGTGATTCTTGTCCCATACAGAAGCGTATGTCATTTATTGATGAGAGTATGGTTGTAACTTGTAAGTGTATTAGACTTTCTGTATTTGACATCTGTAGAATGAGATCTCAATCTGCAATAAGTAGCTAAAATAATAGCTTTGGCAGTTAAGTTCGTCGATACCTCTCAATCTCGAGTACCGAAAGTCCCCACTTGATTAAAAAAAAATGGAATCGAAGCCGAGTTGAATTTCGACCTGCCCCATTCGAACCACAGTTTCCAATTTGAAGTTGCTAGTTGCTGGAACTGAGTCAGCATTTATTTCCAGAGCTGTAATGAGTCGAATCGCACTTTTCAAATTCATTTATAGACAGACATCATATACCCCATGTTGTTGGTCTAGGTAGCAGAGGTGGTCAGTAAATTCAAGTAGTTTTCCTCTACTTCTGGTACTTACTCAAGTTCATATTTTTTCGCTACTTCTACTTCTAATTCGTAATATTTTGTGAACTACTTACTTATTTTTCGCTATTTTCAGTTTGTCAAGTAGAAGTAGTTTAATCCCCCAATAAGAAAGATATCCTAAGGAATTTCGGGGATGTTTTCACGTAGTGCCAACATTTAATTTTCATAAAAGTCATGCAATACCCAGAATTTTCGTTGCGCTTCGCGCATAGCAGATATAGAGTGACAAATATGTTTTCACGAAAGTGTCGCTGAATATAATTTAGATACCGGGTTGCGTGGTTCCGTTCACACAGCATTGCCACCTCTATCAAATATTTAATAACGGTAAGTATGGCCCCCCATAACGTTTGAAAATACCGTTTTGCAAGCTAGCAATCACCAATTATACCTAGCAGCCCATGACGTGTCCTAATCTGGAAAAGTGGACTTTGACTTTTTTAACGTTAGACCTGTTTTAGCAGACAACCGTTGAAACTTTCTGGACAAAAGACATGAAATATATTTTCCGCTTTTTAGAAGACTATTTGTATTTTTCTTTTAATTACGAGTATTATAGGTTGAGCTCTAATTATAGTTTCAGTTCTTTTGTCTGGAGAACATACATGTTGAAGTATAAAAGCAAGTGTAGTAATGTCATATATTTTCCTGAAATAAAGCTATGCACTATATCAGTGATTCCCAACCGCGGCCCCCAGCCAGCCTTCTTGCAGCCCCCACAAAAATATTGAGAAATCGCTTTATGAAAAAAAAAAATTATAAAATACTCTTGCTTGGTTTGGAGTCTGAGTTTTCAATTAGGATTGCAGGAAAGTTGTGAGTAGACAGCTCAGACTACGTCACTGTTGTTTCAATGCAATGTGCCCTAACTTTCCAGTTGAACGAGCAATACCTATAGATATAGGTATTGACAGGACCGTAACTGCCGCGATTTCAAGTTTCCAAGTACCTTAATTATTGGGTACTCTTCCACCAAGATAAGATACGCAAGATTTATAGAAGTGGGCATATCGGCGTTGGCCATTACCGCGCCACGACGCACAAAGACATATAAAGTTTTAAGCCATGTAACATGCGACTCCAAGAAGTGTGCCAGAACGATCGGCAGCGAGAAAACCTTGGCCGAAAAGGACTACCCTTACGCTGACCGAAAACTTCGTTATGTAGGCTATATACAAAATACATATAGGTATAATTGACCATAGGCGTCTAAATGACTGGCACCGAATGTTCCTGTCTTGGCAATCTGAACCTCACGAGACAAATAGGCTACCATCCCGCATGGAAGCATTCTATGCCAGTGGAGAACTACTAATTTGAAATCGTGTGCATCTTTTAGTTTAGTACGTTTGGGCGATTCTATATTTTTTGATATAGCAGACTGGAGGTCATGAAGTAACATCATGTAACGAAGTCTTACCAACGGGTCCGCCCGTCCGAATATGTTTAATTATTATTTACGGGCCCTACAGTTTCCAAGACACCTCACTCAGCTCTACCGGTAAATCTGATTACGGGAGCAGAGAGGACAAATAATTGATAGCAATATATATGCCATTCCCGATCTTATTGACCTATTTTATTTTGAATTATCGAAAATTTTCGCGCTCCACTCTGGCTCACTGAACGGGGATCCTGACTTCGTGACATATGCGAACAACGGGACGGGGGTCGGTTTATCACCCTATGGGAGCTGTAGACCTTCAAAACACTTAGTGACTTAGGTCTGACGAAGTGCTGTTTCGTTCCTGCCAACGGGTGTACGCCCGAAGACGTCTAATTATATATGAGTGGTCCTACCTTTTCAAACACAACTCACTCGGCTCAACCGGTCAATCTGATCACGTGAGCCGAGAGAGGATAAAAATTGATACCGATATATATGCAATTCCCGATTATATTGACCGATTCAATCATGAATTATAGAAATTTTTCGCACCTTGCGCGATTAGTCCAGAGATGCTGCCTAAAACTGACACCCGATTTAGATGATAAATAGCGGTAAACAGTCATAGCCTGAGTCGGTCTGGGGGGCTTCGAAGTTCGGTTTATCACCCTATGGGGGGCCCAAGAACAACGTTTTTTTTTTTGGGGGGGGGGGGGGGGGCTGACGAAGTGCTGTTATGGCCCAGGGTATTGAAAACTAATTTACGGATAGATGTGCAACAAGTGACCCACGATTGAATACGTCGAGATGCGTACTGCTTAGCCGGCAAAAAGCAGCATAATTGGTAGTCCTATAGCTCGCGACCCAAGCGTCCGCATAATTTGATATGTCGGTGTTTATCGAAAGCAAGTGTCGCATTGATTCCACGAATACGAATTGAAATCTCGCCAGGGCAATAAAACTACTCAGAAATAGCCAGCAAAGGTTGATTCTTCTAACCAACGGGAGCGCGGCAACACAATGGCCAATGGCGTCAAGCAAATGATCGGAACAATGCCAATTTTCATATTTTGGTGACTATTTTGGGTTCCTTTCATTGCCCTCGTATTCTTGCGGCTCCGACCGTACTCTGAAATTCTAAATTTGGCCCTGCCACCGAAAAAGGTTGGGAACCACTGCACTATATGGTATTTTTACAATCTGCATTATTTTTAATTAACGTATACTAATCGCGCAAAGTGTTAAAGCCGTATCCGAATAAACTCCTCCGCATTGCTCTTCGACTGAACTAAGGGCCTTATAATATGGGAAAGGGCGCCATGCCACGATATTCTCTAAAACCGGGTGTTCGAGTAAACAAAGGATTAGTATCGCAATTTCATATCAATACTAACATTTACATGTGGCGAGATAGCGCAGTGGTATAATCCGCGGCTGCAACACCAATGGGTGCGGGTTCGAGTCCGACCGAGGTCGACTTCCCAATTCCGATACCTAAGTGTTGGAGGTTTACCTATAGGCTCCTCCTCGCCACCTCATCCGCGTCAGCGGTGTCTTGCAAAAGCCTGGAGGTGGGCCGTGCTCTAAGTTGGCAGTTGCGGAAAATGAGAAGAATATCGGCCTGGTGTAAATGACCATTGTAGTCGGCAAACACCACGAATACCCCAAAAACAAACAGACAAACTAACATTTACATCCTATGATGTGGACGGCAGCTTATTCTGTCAAAAATTGACTCAACCTGTGATGCATCAATATGAATCAAGCTCTCCACACCTTCCGCATAGCGCCATTTGCAGCTTTTGACAGTCCATGCGAACGAATTACCATCGTTTTCACAACTACTCACGTACTTGAGTAGATTTAAAGTCAATAAATTCTACTTCTACTTCAAGTAGATGTAGGTTGTCTATGAAAGAAGTACTTCTACTCGTACTTGAGTAGAATTTTTTCGTCTCTACTTCTACATAAGTAGCTTCCTTGACTACTTTGATCACCTCTGCTTGGTAGCAAAGCTAGGCAATTCATCAGCATAATAAGCGATGAACATTAACCATATCAATGAGTTATTCCTACCTCTTTGTGAGCGCAAGATGCCAGGTATTTTTGATGTATCATTGAAGCAATTTTCCTTTGCTTACTACTCTTGGTACTTTTGTATGTTTCACACTCGTTCCGGAAAAGTAACGTATCCCACAGTAAAACCCACAGACCAAAGCTGAAAATAATATGAAAATAGACATAAAGATCTCATAAAAATTCTACAGGGTAAATTCTCATGAAACTTGTCAGCAAAAAATCTTACGATTACGAAATATACATCGCGTTTTTGGATTCGAGATAGTTTAAGTCATATGCCATCAATGAAAAACATATACCAAACCCCATTTGTTACCAAAAATCTGTATTGTCAGTTTGTTTATGGATCATCATTAATCGCTAAGTGTTGCTAATGTAGCCTATATCTGTCTCGCCGCGAATATGACGCGGATTATAGAATCTCCTATTATCTACTCTGCGCCGCAGCGGGTGCACAGTGTGCACACTGTTGACCATATTTGTTGTCTACCTGATCTCCGACAGAGCTGGATCACGGCTGTGCTGGCCCCTCGCGCATTTTGGTAGTCAACTCGAAATAGAGATATAACGATAACAGATCACTGACAACAGCAATTTTGACAGACGCTATAATTTTCATAATAGTATACATATTACACATACACATTTTACTCCCTGGTAAAGGCCAATACCGATAATGTCTTTGCTCTCGAAGACGATATTCGTTAGATTATATTTTCGTCTGCCCAAGACATGCACATAATGTACAATGCAATATACAAGACACACAATGTGATATATCTATTGCTGATACTTAATCTCGTTTAGTGATTCATGTCCTATACAGATGCTTATGATAGTTATTGATGAGGGTATGGTTGTGAGTATATAAGACTGTAGGTAGGTATTTGACGTCGGTAGGACGAGATCTCAATCTGAGATCGGTAGGAGGAGATACGATGTGGATGCGCTTCTTGTCGGCGATAACCTGATGAAATATTTCTATTGTCACAGGTTAAATCTTCTTTAACATCATAAATCGATGCGGTCGACCCAAGGTCAAGAATCACAACAATGGGGATGTATGCGGTATACAGTTTTATCAGAAGGAAGTTGAAACAATAGAGATATGGTAGTGACGTATTGGTGATAATCAACTCGCTAAGGACAATACAACCTAATGTAATCCCCGTTGTGCGTTGTGGTCCCGCAATGTAAGTGATAACCTTATTTCTTCGATCAGGTGTTAGCGATAAGTGAGCGCTTTGCCTTGTCGCAATGCGAAGTCTGTAAAAGCTGAAATTCGCATCTGTTGACAAACAATAATTAGCATAGAGATATTACAGGATATACGAAAAAAGAACGCCTAATTAATGACAGTACAAGTTGATTCTATTTTCGCTAACTACATCAGTGGTGCGCTCCGTACGTAATGAGCAGGGCTGTGGAGTCGGTAAATTTTACTACCGACTCCAACTCCGACTCCGACTCTACACACTTTCAATGGACAGACTCCGACTCCGACTCCGACTCCAACCCCGACACCAACAGTATTATACGAATGTACTTCGAAAATTATATGCCACAGTGACGGTTAAATGACTATCATATAACATCATTACACACGTGAAAACATATGATTAACGATGGCATGCAAAATTATTTCATTGTGGCGCAGCTCGAATTATTTACTATGCATGAAGGATTGCCTTTCTAAATATCCTTCCTTTTTTATATTTTATAAGTTTTAATAACATGGACTCTCTAATAACCTAATAAGTATGAATCATTTAAACACGGCATATATCCCATCCTTTATTATTAAAATGTAGATAAAACAATCGAAGTGTTGCTTTGGGGAAAATTAAAAAAAATATATTTCAAATTTTTTGCCAACCCCATCAAATTGTTGAGCTCTCTTCAAAGATGCTGCAAAACAAATTTGACTCAATTCCGACCAGTAGAAGCGGAGTTATGTGAGCTTTTTGGTGATAATTCTCGGATTATCCACCGATCAAGGATAATCCGAGTAATATCATCGAAAAACTCACATGACTCCGCTTCTACTGGTCGGAATTGAGTCAAATTTGTTTCGCATCATCGTCTTTGAAGACAGCTCAACAATTTGATGGGGCTGGCAAAAAAAATTGATTTTTTTTTTATTTTCCCTGATATATTTAAAATTTTAATTGGATCTGCGAAGTCCTATACTTGTCAGAATTGCACCAAATTAGGTGTGCAGCGTTTTTTAGGGTAACCTGACAATTTAATCAGTGAATGGCTGGAATACGGGAAAAAAAGTTATTTTTGAACAGCCCTAATGTCTAGTCTACATACACTTACTCAAGTATTGAAGGTCTAGGACTTGCAGTCTTTCTTAATCATTTGTTCGACCCGAGCATCTAAGCTACAATACAAATATTTTTAATTTTGTCAAGTTGGAAGGAGCGTTTGGTTATACTTACATCAATTTTACAACCAGACCATATATTTGCTCTGTCATAATATCATGGTATAATTCCAAAAACTGCATCAACTTAGGACTGCATCGCGAAGATGCATATTGCTTCTTTCTTCCTCTATGCAACTGAATTGTAATTGGCAAATAATGTCCAATTTTATCTATGTCAGGGGTGGCCAACCTTTTCTGCAAAAGGGCCACATGAGATTTACGAACCATTGCGCGGGAAAATTGAATTTTGATAACCTTTTTTTAGTCGTCCGAACTGAATTAGGTAACATTGAAAACAAGACTTATATGATCACGCTGTAAAATTGATAACAATTATGTCATGAAAACTCCGTGTGCAACTGTGCAGCGTGCAGTCGTGCCCTGGTCCAGCGAAGCACGAAATTCTTTCAAAGGGAATGAATGAATTCGATCATTAAATATATTAGGCCTACTTGCATGTATTGGGGGGGCGCCTCTGTATAGCAATGGGCTCATTTGGCAAGGACAGGATTATTTGGCGTTTTTGACGTTGCAATATCGACGGTATCGGTGAACAAATGTACGGCTCACGGTTTTCGGGATCGAAGTTCAGTTCGTTTCGATCAAATCCGCTTACAGATCCGCACCGGCTCTCATTTCCAGTTCTAAATTCAATATCCTGATCGGAATATATTCTGTTCATATGTGACCATCAATTCCACTTGCAAAGATTCAACAATTCATTATATAAATGTATTTATTTCTGTACGAAGGTGTTATGCACCGCCCAAATACCACGGGGTTAACTCAACTTGATACCATTAAAGCAAGGAAAGACTCTGAACTTCGTAAATCATGCTGTCTCGATAGGGAGTCGGATCTGTGTTTTCGAAAGACCTGTGAGATGTGTGGCGAGATAGCGTATAGTTATATAATCCACAGCTGCAACACTAATATGGATTGCGCGTTTGAGTCCGACCGATGTCGACTTCAGAATTCCTATACCTAAGTGTTGGAGGTTTATCTAGGCTCCTCCTCGCCATCTCATCCGTGTATACTGTAAGCGGTGTCTTATAAAAGCCAAGAAATGGACCGTGCTACAAGTCGGCAGCTACGGAATAAAATGATGAAACTGGGCCTGGTGTAAATGACCATATTATAGTCGACAAACACCATCAATACGACAAAGAACAATAACTTGCGAAATGTTTGTTCAGAACACAATATTCAGCTCCGTACTCGCCTAACACAGAATTATATTATTGACGGCAGGTAAACTCCATTGCATCCAGGCATGGCCAATCCAGGCTACAAAATGTAAAATGTACCCAGTACAGTACAGGTATGCGGTACACAAGTAATTTATTTTGAGTCAAATGCCAATTTCGAAATTTCGAGTCACGTGAGAAGTTACTCCTGTCGAGAAGATGCCATATGTAGCCTAACGTGGGATTTTGCATCAACGTAAGCAATATACCAAATCACAATTGTTACAAATAAATTGGATTGCTAAAGTCCATCAGTCTCACCGCGAATATCATGCGGGAATCGAATCCTTTAGCATCGTCTCTGCGGCGCAGCGGGTGCTTATTGTTGAGCATATTTGCTATCGACTATCGACCTGATCTCCAACAGAGCTGGATCATGGGTGTGCTAACTGATCATGTGTTCTGGCCCCTCAGCCATTTTGGTAGTAGGTTCGAAATACGGAAATAACTCTAACGGCAGATTGAAAATCACAGTTATCACAGAAGCCTACATATTTCACTCCCTTGCAAAAGCCAATACCAATGATGTATTTTTGCTCTATTTCTGTTACTTTGGCCTAGTTTAGTGATTCTTGTCCTATAGAGAAGCGTATGAGACTTTTTGACGAGGCTGTGGTTGTAAGTAGGCAACATTAAACCGTTTGTAATTTACTTCGTTAGGCTGAGATATCAATCCGAAGATAGCAGTTAAGTAATCCAAAGCAGTCTTGGCATTTAATTTCGTCGAAATTCCACAGCTCCTACAGCCAAAAAACATAATCGAAGCTACCGCATGGGCCGAGTTGAATCTGGGCATGTCCCTTTCGTCCTGCAGTTTCCCGTCTGAAGCTGCTAGTCGCAGGCGTTGAGCCATCAGTTATTTTCTTCCGAATTTCAGAGTGCGCCAATTGAAAACACAACTCGTACAATGTAGGCTACATGTACTTGTACAATGTACAGACTTCACAATGTAGGCCTACAAGTACACCGTTCATGCTTGAATACTGATTAAAACTACTTATTAGTATAACATGATACATTCGTGTTATTACTTTACAAACTATGTAGAGTTGTAGACCCATATTTACTCATCCCTACAAAGTTCAACCTTCGCGAATATCTCTATCTTCATCTATGCTCATAGGATTTCGTGAATCGATTGAACGTGTCTTCTTGCATCAAGCGGAATATGATCTTCATCAAATCTACTTTTTGAAGCTACGTACAGATCTACCCATTTCTGCTTTATTCAGGTAAGTTTGGCATGTTTAGCAAGTTGCTGCTTCTACTTTTTTAATTGAGTAGAAATTTACGGCGTTACTATACTACCTCTACTTGAGTAGCGGGGCAGACTACTTTGACCAGTTCTGGATTTGAGATCATAAAAAATTGTTGGAATATTGTTACAATTGCTATACGATATGGTCCAAAGATGATCGCGCATATAGAGCGAAATAAAAATAACACACACGCGTCGCGTCAGAGAATCTCTACTATGGGATAAGAACTGATAATCGCGTTAAGAGGATTTTTGATGTTTTCACGAAAGAAGTGACAAAAAACGATATCTGCTATATCGACCAAATGCCCTTCACTTTCACCGCAAGAGTTAAGGTTTCAGTACGACACAATAAGACCGTGTCCAGACTCTGAACTTGCCTCGCTTCCAATGTTGGTTGCTACGATATGTCAAGCGCAGGAGCGACTGTCTCCAATCCAGGTAGACTTATTATTATTATTATTATAAGTAAAAATCGTGATAGTGGCGCTTATCACGGCACAGGTTTTGTGCGCCACTTCTATACTTGTTTTTACAATGAATTTGCATTATCCAAGTATATACAGCATCGCTCAGTTCTATGGGTATACCAATATGTACATTCGATATAAGGAGCTATAGCCGACAATATACAAACATGACATTTGGTTATACAAATAATGAATATACAACATGTATTAGCTATACTATATAAGTCGTCCCGAAGATATCACGAACTGTACAACATTATCCAATATCGTTGGATCTGTTAAAACGTCTTTCAACTCCCAATTTATTCGGCTCACTCGCGCAGCATGACGTAGTTGTCTCCTTTGATGTTGTTGCCCGACATATGAGCTGAGCAATGAGCATGCGACACAATGAAAAACGACAGTTTAGCATGCGACGCTATAGCATGAGGACACTTTAGCATGGTAACACAAGAGCATTGGGACACATGAGCATGGGGACACATGCGCATGAGGACATATCAGCATGGTGAAACATGAGCAAGGGGCCACATGGGCATGGAAACATATTAGCATGCGACACTTGAGCATGGTTACACATTAGCATGGGGACTAATCAACATGGTTACACATGGGCATGGTACCAAGTGAGCATGGGGGCACATAACCATTGGGACACTTCAGCATGTTGACACTTGTGCATGGTGATATATGAGCATGGTGACATGTTAGCATGGTGACAAATGAGCATGCGGACACTTGCGCATGCGACACTTGAGCATGCGACACTTGAGCATTTGTCATTTCTTAGTGTGTGGTTAACTAGCGTCAAAATCATGGATTTATACCCGTCCGAAAATGATATATCTCCCCTCCTCCAACCCTAATATCACCCCTCCCAACTTTGATACCCATCACCCCAACCCTAGTCTTGGGATACCGTAACCCTAACGCAAAGCCTATTCCCAACCCTAACTCGAACCCTAATCTTGGGATACCTTAACCTTAACCCTAACCCTAACCAGCCCTAATATCCCCCCTCCCAACCCTATTACTCATAACCCCCAACCCTAATCTTGGGATACCTTAACCCTAACCCTAACCAACCCTAATATCCCCCCTCCCAACCCTAATACTCATCACCCCCAACCCTAATCTTGCGATACCTTGACTCTAACCCTAACCCTAACCAACCCTAATATCCATCCCCCAACCCTAATCTTGGGAAACCTTAACCCCAACATGGACCCTAATCATAACCCTAACCTAACCTAACCCTAATCCTAACCCTAAGCTAACCCTAATCCTAACCCTAACCTAACCCTAATCATAACCCTAACCCACCTCCAACCCTAATGTTCCCCCTACCCACCCATGGCACGTAAAACTAAAATAATCTAACAAGTCCCGTGTCGAAATGCGAATTTGCAAACGCTTTCGTCTCACAAAAGGATATATTCTTTTAGTTCGTCTGATACGTGTAAATGATTCCAATATATGTGGAGCAATGACAACCTTTATCGCGCTTTACCGTGATATTTGGAGCTTTTCAGACGAATCTGTACGGTCACATGCTCAAGTGTCGCATGCTCAAAAGTCGCCTAAGACACGCAAGTGTCGCATGCCCAAGTGTCGCATGCCCAAGTGTCGCATGCCCACATGCTCAAATGTCGCATGCTCAAGTGTCGCATGCTCAAGTGTCGCATGCTCAAGTGTCTGCATATCCACGTGTCGCATGCTCAACTGTCTGCATGTAGACGTGTCGCATGCTCAAGTGTCGAATGCGTACATGACCCCATGCTCATGTGCACCTTTGCTCTTATGTCCCCATGCCCATGTGTCCATATGCGCCTGTCTGCCCATGCTCTTGTGTACCCATGCTCATGTGTCGTCCAGGCTCATGCATCGCATGCTCATGTGTCACCATGCTCAAGTGGCACTTATTAAATTGTCACCATGTTGATGTGTCCCTATGCTCACGTGTATCCATGCTCGTGTGTCCCTATACTTATGTGTCCCCATGCTAATATGTCCTCATGTTAATATGTCCCTGTGCTGATATGTCTACATACCCACGAGTCGACATGGCCAAAAGTCGCTATGCTCAAGTGTCGCATGCTCAAATGTCGCTTGCTATTGTGTCGCATGCTAATATGTCCACGTACCATCTCACACAATGCAACAAAATTGTTCTACAGATTCTTCTGCATTACATTGCTGACATAGTGGAGTCTCAGAACAACGGATCTTATGCAGATGTTGATTCAGTCTGCAATGGCCGCTTCTCAATCTCAGTAGAATTACGTCTCTTCGCCGTGTTCCAATTGGTTGCTACGATATGTCAAGCGCAGGAGCGACTGTCTCCAATCCAGGTAGACTTACTGCAGTCAATTCCGTTGATTATCATTCAGCGCCCGACGTAAATTGTGCTGCTGCAGCACCAACGGGTTTTGGGTAGGGCTGGGCAAAATCGATTACTTGAGCGATTCGATTCTGAATCACGTAATATGCTTCGAGTCGAGTGGAGTAATCGAGTATCACTCATTATGACGTCATACCATAGTGCGATACGTCAAATTGCAAATATGTATCCTTTACGCCACCACAAAGAATATAATGCCTGTTATCCTTCTCATAAATGATACTCTGGTATTTTTTCGACCATACCGAATTCATTCCACTTGATGACAATGTTGTTGGATAATCATGATTTCGGAAATGTGCTACGTCCAGTAGCCTTCATAGCTTTGTACGAGATGTTACGCATGCTACGATATGGCTAATCAAGGTTTCAACGCTTTAACAATGAAAAATAGTAGTATCAAAACTGTAATTCTCATTGATAAATTAACTTTCAGTGGCGAGAAGCGAATAATTTCAGTACTCGAAAAATTCGTCTTTTAATACTCGACTCGAATCATTAAAATTAATACTCGATTCAGATTCGAGTACTCGAATCATTGTGCCCAGCCCTAGTTGTGGGTTCGAGTCCGACTGAGGTCGATTCCAGCATTCCTACCTAAGTGTTGGTGGTTTATCTATAGGCTCCTCCTAGTCATCTCATCCGTGTACGGCGGTGCGCGGTGTATTTTAAAAGCCTAGAAGTGGGTCGTGCTACGAGTCGGCATAGCTACGGAATAAAAATGAAGAAAATTGGCGTGGTGTAAATGACCATGGTAGTAGGCAAACACCTTGAATACCTTGAAAGAAAACATCATTCGTATCGACTCAAGAATCCCTGCTTAATTGTTGGAGTTTAAGGTTTATCTAGGCTCCTCTAATCCAGCTAAGCGGTGTCTTACAAAAGCCTAGAATGAAAGTGGGTCGTGCTATAAGTCTGTACTATGACGGAATAACGATCCGGTGTAAAATGATGATAGCTGTCGAAACATCAAGAATATTAAATAACCACATTAGGACGCAGTATATCGCCACGACTGAGTGTATGATATATACTTCCAGTTTATAGAGTTGATAGTCACTAGCACTGCACTGCACTGCACCACACCAAACCAGCTTAATATTACTACTGCCTTCTGGATAACTGTTCGAAATACTATGCAACAGTATATCATTCATGATTTAATTGAGCTTAAAACAACACCATTTACTGGTACTAACATGATACGTGCGGACATTTGCTTCAGAAACTATAGGCCTATGCGGATTTAGGAATCCCAACAAAGTTCAATCATCGCTAATATCGACATATTGTCGACTGGTCAACGTCGGATTGCGCTTATTCGCCTGGGATTTGTTCAGATGATGTCACAAATTGCTTGAACTGACCCGTTTCCATCACGCGGAATACATGGTCTTGTGCTTTAGCGAAAGTGCTTTGGTCAGGATTTTTGATGCCTGTCAGAGTGCTGCACAAAGTGTCGCGGTCAAGGCTGACCTAAATATAAAATGTGTTTGTTAAATTCGTCAGAAATTACAGACATCTCTCAGCGTATGAGCATTTGCGTAACACGTTCATTTTATAATACATCTTTACCGCTCCAATAATGATCAGTTGCAATTTGTACGTCTTGGATAGAGGCATATGTATAATTTTTATTCAAAGCTTTGTCTAAAATAATATATCCGAGTCATTTGCCAAGCTTACAAGCCAAGTAACGAAATTCAGACAATCACCGTCAATAAAGCAAAATTCAGCGACAAGTAATATAATCATTGGTTAACGCCGAGCTGATACTCACCTCTGAATGAACCAAGTATTTTTCATATATCGCCAAAGCATATTTCCGTTGCTTGCGTCTCTGCTTACGTTTGTATGCTTCGCACTCATTCCAAAAATCCAGATTGGCTTCGCAGGACTTGGAGCGAAGGAACGCCCAGAATTCACGCGCCAAGGCTGAATTTAGTGAGAAATTCGATACAATATGAAAGTTATATTAAAAGCGGAATTGGCCTGTATAATGCATTATGAGAATGTACGCAATGTGTTTTTGCACATGCTTGTATCCGAAGTCTAAGGCTGTAAGGCAGTCACACAGCACTGATGGCATTACCGCGATTGATACAATAAACCGGACTCATGGTGTCAGCTGAATAGCGGAAAATGTTGTTCCGTTATCAAATATCCAATTGTTATGTTTTCATTTATATTCTGTTTTCCAATATCTTTTGTACAGAATCTAAAATTTGCATTAAAAATCATCTCACCTTTACTTGCGAGAAGCTCCCGCAGCGACAGGTCCGGAGTAATCTCTTCTGATTTTCGCTTTGACCTGAATTAATTTCACTTTTTATGTATGATATTGATGCTTACTGTTTTTGTTATTTCATAGACCTAGTCGTCGACATAACTATACTTGTAGCCGGCACCTAAATCAAACTGCACCAGATGTAATACATGTGCAATTGTGCAATGCAAAAAACGAAATGCGATGCGGCATATCTCCTATATTGTGAGCATGAGCAAGCAATACCTTTCTTATTAGTACAGTTGTCAGCTAAAACACTATGTAAGCTATTAGGAATTCATAGATACGAAAGCAGTAAACGTAGTCCTCTATTTGTTAGGAAGAACTATATCTACCTATATCTTTAAAATGTGATAATATGCATTATACCTCGAAGTTCTTGGCGTTTGCAATTGTTCCGAGGTCGTCTTTCGTAAGAAGAAAGCAATGATCTTGTTCTTTCTGTCGTTCACAGTAGAATCTCTATCATCGCGGGGAGTTGCTGTCATGTCACGTAAGTCATCAACGCGTTTCGATGAGCGTGGGTCACCGTGATCAAGCTGAGATGGCAAATCACATGCCGGAGCGTTACCTCCCCTAGAATGGATTCTCCGTCGTCGCTTGTCGAGTAGGGACTGAATAAAGCGCCGTATGAAGTTACTCCCTGGAATACAATGAAAACGATCAACAGATGCATAGCTGTACAAGCCTTCAGAAATGTGCTTCTGGATACAAAAGTTATCTATACATGAATATGAATTACTTACGAGAATTACCGCGCACTGGCGGAGTTTGTGACAATCTCGTGGTGGACTCGTTCACCGCGACTGTCGCTGTGATCGCGCATGAGCTATTTACGCTTGAAAAATCATCCGGTAACGGACCCGAGAAATTTTGTACTGGGATCCTGGTTTTCCTGAAACGGACTCTCCGTCTTGGCATGTTGATTGAGGACCGAATGTAACGTCTCCTGAAGTTGCCTCCTGGAATATTATGATAGCGATCGAAAACCTAATCATATTCGTACGGTTCTAGATGACTTACGAGCAATATTAAACGGTGGTGGAGTTTGTAACTCCGCCATCTTCAAATTATTCGTTGCTGTTCGCTTGCAAAACGATAGCCTCCACCGTGCACTTGTTATCTCGCGCTTCGCAAACGCCGCTATGGAATGATTTTCAGCCACAGCTGAAGAGCTTTATATAGGGGTTGGGGGTGATGTATAAACTCATTGCTTCTGAGCTATCGGCGCTTCCTCGATGCGATAACGTGCGGGATACGTCATATTGCTTATCAAAAAATACCTTTGTTTTCTAATCTATAGAATTATTTCATCCAATTAGAGCTTCATCGTACACGGGATACATTCTTATCGGAAAGACGAAATGCATTGTCCTGAGCACAACGTATGGACAATTGGACATCCGATAAGCACCACTGTTGCCGCAGTGTATTATTGGCCTGAAACCCGCAGACAGGGAAATATTCTTGTATCAATATGTTCGAGACAATTCAATCATGTACCACCCTGCTGGGCATATAGATCTATTTTTCGGCATCGACCCTTCGGAAGAAAGACTATCGTGACCATTTTATTTTCCCAATTGTTACAGACTAGGCCTACATGTAAGGTAACCTACAAATGTTTTGCCTTGAGCAGTGCAACTATCTGTCCAAGCAAATACTAATATCATGCATCGATTGCTTGTTATGCAATCGAAAAACATCCAATTATTGATGGTAGGCTTATATCACTCAATAATAGGTTACATTCAGGTTCCAAAATGTAAGGTTTACACTACGGCGTACAATGTTCGAGTGTAAGGTGTAAGATTGTACGACTGCAGCTATTTGGTAATCAGGTCCATAATTTTTTGTTCAATGCCAGTTCAAGAAACCCATTCATGTGGAGAAGCTGCCATTTATAGAGTAACATGAGATTTTCATTAATGTAAGCAATATACCGAACCCCATTTGTTACCAGCAATCTGAATTGTCAGTTTGTTTTTGGATCGGCGGGTGCGGGTGCGCACTGTTGAGCATATTTGTTGTCGATCTGATCTCCAACAGAGATGGATCACGGCTGTGCTGGCCCCTCACGCATTTTGGTAGTCAACTCGAAATAGAGAAATAACGACAACAACAGACCATTGATGGGAAGCAAATCAGCAATTTTGACAGGCACTGTAATTATCATAGTAGTGTACAGTGTACAGACTGTACGTACACGTACAGTGTACACATTTCACTCCCTTATAAAGGCCAATACCATAAATGTCTTTACGTTCTATTCGATATTCGTTAGAATATATCTTCATCTGCCCAAGACATACGCACAATGTACAATGCTATATACAAGACACACAATGCAATGTATTTATTGCTGATACCTCGTTTGGTGATTCTTGTCCTATACAACAGCGCATGATACTTATTGATGAAGGTATGGTTGTAAGTATAGGGATGATGTGAACGTGACGTTCACGTTTGCGTTCTGTGTGTGAACCTCGGAAATTAAGAGGTTCACGTTCACAAAACGAACCTTGGTCGGTTCTGCACTGTGAACCTTTTTTATCGATTACAATTATCACTACACTATAACATCCTTGGTTCAAATTTATTGCATTTCAACTGCAGGCCACTCTATACATGGCGCTGACAGCATAACAAATCAACACGAAACGAGCATGCACCTTGAAAATCTCAAAAAGTTTACTTGCCTGTTACAAAAGTTTTAGTGACTCTCTGCTGTAAGCTTGACCCCCAATCACACAACATAAAGAGCGATATACACTACATTTAGTCAGCGAATGATGCTTATTCAACCAATCAATGAGATTGATATCGTTTTCTGATGTAAGAAATCTAGCAGGCGTACGGGGTCAATGTTGACTTCATAAGTTTACTGTATCATAAAAACCAAATTCTTGCGAATAGAGGTATTGACTACTGCTGTATAACTTGGTAAAGGGGTAATATCGGTAGCATGTATAGAAACCAGTTTTACACTCTTCTCAATATCAATATAGCCTTACTCACATGCCGAATACATTGACCGGTATGTCCTCTAGAGTCTAGACCGTTAAGGCGTAAGCTTATATTCCCTGACAAGTCCTCGTCGAAATTGTAGGCAAAGTGATGGAAGATATTGATTTTACGAGATTATTATATCATTTGATTGCCTCAGTTGATACATTTAGCGACGTGTAAAACGTCAATACGTCCTTCAGCATTGTGGCATTACGTGGTCCGAGTCGTCACCAGGTATCGCGTACATTAATATAGGCTATCACTTCATTGAAATATAGGGATGAAATTAGCAATATGACGTCACGTGACGTCATGAGGTTCACGTTCGTGTTTTCACAGAACTTTTCAAAAAGGTTCGCGTTCACACGAACCTGAACCTTTGAGAGGTTGACTCCATCCCTAGTTGTAAGTCTATTAAACTGTCTGCATTTGACGTCGTTATGATGAGATCTCAATCCGCAATTAGCAGCTAAAATAATCAATAGTAGCTTTGGCAGTTAATGTCATCGATTACTTCAATCTCCAGTACCGAAAGTCCACACTTCATTCATCAAAACAAAAATTTGAATCGAAGCTACCGCACAATCCGAGTTAAATCTCGACCTGCCCCTTTCGAACCATTATTATGTAGGCCTACTGATTCACGACTCCGACAAAGTTAATCTGTCGCGAATATTTGTATCGCGAGCTGCCGTACATGGTCCGGTCCTGCATTTCTTCATTAATGTTCGTAAGATTTCATGAGTCGCCTGAACGTGTCTCCTCGCATCAAGCGGAAAATGTGGTCTTGCGCTTCATCGAAAGTGCTTTGATCGGGATTTTCAAGACTTTTAAGGGTACTCCTCCTTGTATCTGCATCAAGGTTCACCTAAAAATGAGTAATACAAATAATTCTGTTGAATCTGCGATATAAAACATAATACAGCGAATTTGAAGTATCTTTGACCATTTCTATAACAGATTTCATATTATTTTGGTTAATTGATTATACAGCACAATGATCAGCTGTAATTTGCTTGTCTGAAGGATAAGGTGCTTCGCACTTTTCAAATTCATTGATAGACAGACATCATAAACCCCATGTAGTTGGTCTTGGTATAGCAACGCCAAGTAATTCATTAGCATAATAAGCGATGAACATTAACCGCATTAAAGAGTTATTCCTACCTCTTTGTGAGAGTAAGATGCCAGGTGATTTTGATGTATCATTGTAGCAATTTTCCTTTGCTTACTACTCTTCGTACCTTTGTGTGTTTCACGATCGTTCCAGAAATCCAAATTTTCTACACTGAACACGGAGCAAAGGAACGTACGGAACTCACAGACCAAATCTGGAAATAATATGAAAATAGACATAAAGAACTCATCAAAATTCTACAGGGTAAATTCTCATGAAATTTGTCAGCAAAAAATCTTGCGAGTATACGAAATATATACATCGCGCTGATGGGTTCGAGATGGCCAAAGTCAGATGCCATTATGTTTACTGTCAATTTACGAATTATTTTAGTGAGAAATTGTTGTCATGACTCTTACATTCAAAGAGAATTGTATGATCGCGTTACCTTTATTTGTAAGAAGCTCATGTAGATTGAGTTCCGGTCTGATCGCCATCTGTTTTCGTTTCGACCTGGACAAATTACACCATCTCATGCATAATTTTTATATAACATAAAGAATAGTTCATATTTGTTCACACAACAACTACCAGTCTTTACGTACCGAATATGATACCCGAAATGAAATCCAATCATTATAAGTTTGACGCGTCAAACAATTTTAAGCTATATGCAACGACCCAGAACCATTTTCAATTAGCGGTCTTATATATCGATTGGTATGAAACCTAATTTTCTTATTATAATAGTGAGTTTTCAGTGACGCCGGTTGCTGTTTCTGGCCTTGTACGCCACTGTCAATAATATTTTCCTCTAGTAATATTTTGATATGCTAAACCCCAGTGCGGATAAGTAACTGAAAGCAATTTTAAATATATGTATTCTTGTCACATGAAATTATACCCTCGGCGCCCGGGGTGAATAATTGAAACCTGTAGTTGTAAGACGTGAAGACGTTCAACTTTTCACCTTATTTTATTCACTTTCTTCGTCACGGCATTAATCAGACTCGGTCCTGAATTTTTCCTGTTGCGTCTTTGCCGCAATGCAAATAGTTCGGACAGGCCCCGTGCTCTACTTTGCGCGAGCCCATTGCTTGTTCCTGGCACGGCACGTTCCTGCGAATTGAAATTCATACTGTCATGGGATTTATGTATACATCGTGGGCGACAGCCCTGATTGAATGCAAGTTATTATCAACGCTCGTCGATGGACTTGGAACACCATGAGCAAACCGAGATGGAAAATATGGTAGTGGATTAGTGGATGCCCTGAACCGAATTCGCATTCGCCGCTTACTGACTGAGGACCGGATGAATCGCGTCCTAAAGTTGCTTCCTGGAATACAAGAGTAGTGATCAACTAAAATATATAACTGTACGAATCTTTGCAGATGTAGCTAGATTTTACCTCATAAAGTAACGCCAGCCATAACGATAGCAATGACTTGAATGACTTACCAGCAATGGTACCCATTGGTGAAGTTTGTGGAAAACTAGGACATGAATCCTTTAACCAGGGCTTTGGAGCCGCCGTAAATTTGCATTACTCCAGCTCCGGCTCCGGAGCTTTCTTCTATCATACATTAGCTCCGGCTCCAGCTCCGGAGCCGCATTATAACCACTGCTCCGGCTCCAGCTCCGGCTCCGGAACTATCGAAGTTGTCTGTCTATATCAGGGGCGGGCAACCCGCGGCCTGCGGGCCATATGTGGCCCGCGAGAAGGTTTTGAGTAACCCGCGAGCTAATTTCCCATTATATTATCTAAATTCTGTTATATCATCGAAATTGAGTTGCTCAGATTGTGAACTTGCAAGGCCAACCAAAAATATGATTAGTCTGCCAGTGACACTTGGGATGTTAATGACTAAAATATCAGTTTCGACGCATTGGCAGATCCAGGGTCCAGTCACATTTTTAGTAAATCGTCATACATTACAATAAACTAAAATAGTAGTAAAATTTTTCTTCCCGCTTCGCGTGTTTAATTGTCGCACGATTTCTTTCTTTGTAGCCTACCCCCACCTGAAAATGAATAAACGCCTGATTTAGCCGATTGAGTCTAACTATATTCGTAATTACGAGAGAAAGTATTTTCGCGTTTGCGCTCGCAGAATGATCGTCGGCGATGAAATGTAGGCACAAAATGATTGTCGTATATTAGCGGAAATCTTCGATATCGATATGTCCAGATGCCGAATAGTCCTGTCCTTGCAAACTGTGTCCAGCGGGCGGTATACAGTCGACCCGCAATATACCCAAGTAATAATAATATTACCTTTGAAAATTTTACGCGCCTGGCGCGGCTAGTGGGCATCGCACTCGTTCGTCAATTTCATGTGGCCCTTTATATAGCCGAAAAGGTGGGCCGCCCCTGGTCTATTTAGATTAATAATTTACCCGTAGGTTAGTTATCTATAGTAATCTAGAGTATGTCAGCCGTCAGTTACATCGGATGCAGCAACTAAGACATAGGTGCCGCCGTACCGGCTTGTGACGACATAATGAACACTTGTCAATTGTCGATAACATCATAGTTGCACTAGAACGCACTTTACTCCGTGCCAGTGCTGTGTACAGCATTAAAATTCTGATGCGGCGTTTTAACACTGGCACTGTACTCGTTAACATTAAGCCATACAGCTCAATTCAATTTTTAAATGTGCGATTATTATTGAACTGTAACTGTAGTAAGAGCAATATGGGCGGATATTACGACGTGATCAATAGAAATTCGATTTGTACCGAATGGCCAATGGTTTGACGTTCGATATTGGTGCACTTGTTACCAGTCCATCCAGTGCCCATCAAGATTATATGAATATAATATTTTCCGGTTGAAACAAATCGAATATTCTAATTAAACACTGTGCCATGCACATTGCGCCATGCCCAAAACGAATTAAACTATGCAGTATGCACATTGCGCGATAATCCGGGAATACTAGAGTATCAAGCAGACACAGGAATATCTAGAACCCTGAGCAGACATCAAGAATGAATTAACGGAACAGATGATTACAAATTGGAAATCGCGTATCAAATCAGTAATTTGTCTTCAACATAAAATACCATGGGGTTTTGGGCTACTCTTCTATCATCCCCTATTTACGCTCTAAAATCCTTACTGGAGTGAATGACGATGATGTGCAGTAATGAATTCCAATTAGCATGCATAATTGCATACTCAATAACACTGTCCAATTTCGCGGCCTGATTAAAGAACTATCACGAAAGAACGAGTATTTGCTCATCCGATTCATAGCAACGATAAGATAGAATTTCTCGGCTCGTGCTCGTGATATCGACATGTGCAACGAAATCACGTTTTTATCCTCTCGCCCATTTCGCGTAATATATAGTGATCATTATTTTCGAACCGTATACAATTGGCCAACAAGGTTGTGCTGATGATGAAATTGCGGGTATGCCGAATACCCACATAATTCACAGGCATATTTCGCATACCGAGGTTCGGCACTCCTGTATGAAAATTGAACATTGAACATATGACTGCTCTGCTGTTAAATCCCTAGGAACATGGTTAGTCGGAAAAGGTAGAGCCCAAGAGGAAAAGATTCCTAATTTCGCGAAGGCCTGATATTGAATTATGTGAACTCAGCAGATATGGTTGTTGCATATCTAATAGCATCTTATGAAATACGTCGGGGCCGGAGCTACCTCTCAAATAACTGGCTCCAGCTCCGCTCCGGCTCCGGCTCCAGCTCCGGCAAAAATGCACGGCTCCGGGGCTCCGGCTCCGGCTCCAAAGCCCTGCCTTTAACATCTCTGTTATGTTCGTGTATTTACGTCGGTATCGTTTCATTCTATTTTGTATAGGACTAGTAATTAGCGCCAATCATTATTTCCTCGTGTGTCTTGCGTTGTATTTATACACTGTGTTCTATTGTCTCGGCGTCTTTCATTTAACTGAACTCTGGATCGTGTCGCTGCCGTTAAGTTATTCTGCTGTTAATATATACTGATTTCATATTGCAACCTCGTCGTATTGAGTTATTGTTCAAACAAGATCAAGAACATAACAATTGGTGTCAGAAGTCGGATTCATATTTATTTCTGCGACTGAGATACATCATGGAAGCAAGTATATTGAAGCTTCTAGAGAAGCAGCAAGAAATGATGGCGGAACAGCGCGCACAGCGTAAAGAAGAGCTGAAGCAACAACAGGCACAGCTGGAGCAGCAAAATGCCCGGCACAGAGAAGATTTGGACCAACAACGCGCACAGCACAAAGAAGATATGGCACAGCAAAAGCTGCAGCATGAGGAAGCCATATCTCAATTAGCACAGAGGTCGAGTCCCGGTACGTCAACATCTGAAGCTACCGCTCCCAAGTTTGATTCGTTCATCAAATCAAAGGAGAAATGGGACCAATATCTGCAACGATTCAACCATCACCTTGCAATTTACGGCATTTCCAATATGGAGAAGAAAAGAGCGTGTCTACTCTCATGGGTTGGACCTGAAACTTACTCGCTCCTTCGTAATTTGTTTGGTGCTGCTGATGTCAGTGCGCAAACCTTCGATGCGTTGACTGAGAAGTTGTCTACACACTTCAAGGACTCAATTCATGTGCAAGCAGCCAGGTACGAATTTTACAACTGTAAAATGCAACCGGGACAATCGTACGCCGATTGGATCGCTACTTAACGCGGAATCTCCAAAGATTGCAACTTCATATGCTCAAGGGATGGCTGTGATCAAAGCTACGTTGATGAGCTAATGCGCGATCTCATCATTAAAGAAACGCCGCACGCGGATGTGAGACGGCAGTGTCTAACACAAACCAATCCATCCCTTGACGACGTTCTCAAGGTAGCCGCAACATACGTGAGAACGCTGGAAACTGATAGGGTTATCCAGGGCGAGAGTAGCGGTAAAGACACTTCCATCGTCAACAATATGACGGGAAGTTATCAGAAGGGGAAAAAACCTTCCAAATCCATCCAAGGCAACTTCCCGGAAAGACTGAAATCCTGCAGCCGCTGTTTCATCGATCACCAGAGAAAAGACTGTCAATATCGACATTCAGTATGTCAGAAATGTGGTCGTAAAGGTTATATCAAACCTGTGTGCATGTCTACCAAACCTAGTGTGGTGATCCGCAATTAGGCAATAATTACTTTCATCTGATTAGTTACGTTGTACAGTACAGTGTCGCCTTATCGTTACCGTGTCATTCTATTCTCTTCTGTTCTGCTGTCAGTTGTGTTCTATGTTGCTTAAAGCCACATTGGTTACCTTTGCTTTAATAAAGCTTCAGTTAGTTATTCAACGCAATAGTCAGTTTACGACAATTTAAGCAACATAGAATTATGGCACAAAGGATTCTGAAACCAGACAAGCTCGATATCAGTCCGGACTCCGCCTCTGCTGAAAAACAGTATAAGCATTGGAAGAAGACCTTCGATAATTTTCTTTCATCATTTGATCAAGATACACAGATCGACAAGTTGAAGATCTTAACAAATTTCGTGTCGTCGTCTGTCTATTCCTATTTTGAAGAAAGTTCGACTTACGATACCGCAATAGAACTTCTCGACAAAATTTATATCAAGCAAAAGAACGAAATCTTCGTCCGCCACATGCTAGTAACCCGTATTCAGAAGCCCGAAGAGACGATCGAGGAATTTTCCCGCGCCTTGGCAGATCTAGCGAAAGATTGCACATTCAAGACTATCTCGGCGGAAGATCATCGCAAGGAGTCCATCCGCGACGCTTTCGTTACTGGTCTCCGATCAAACGTTATCAGACAGAGATTATTAGAAAGTGACGGGGCTGTAACCCTCGAAATGGCGATCTCAAAAGCCCGCTCATTAGAATTCGCCCAGCGAAGCTCTAGTATCTATTGCAACACTCCATGTTCATCTGTCGGCGTCGAACCGCTGGAAAAATCTTTGAATCCCGAAGTCGAACTATCATCCACAGAAACTCACAGTCAACTCAACGCAATGAGCAAAACAATCAAACCTGATCGGAAGTGCTTTTTTTGCGGTCAGTCATTCCACTCCCGATATAAATGTCCAGCGAAACGGAGCGAGTGTGGCTATTGTGGAGTCCTAGGTCATTATGAAGTGGTTTGCATGAGAAAGGCCACCGACAACAGGAAAACAGTAACTGCAATGATCTCATACTTCAGCGCCATCGGAGTACCCAAATGTCTCATAAAAGCAAGAATCGTGGTTAAGATCGGCTGCCACATAACATTTGCTTTAATCGACTCCGGTTCCGCGGAAAGCTTCATAAGCACTGGATACGCCAACGAAATTGACCTGAAATCCACTCCGTACTCCTCTACGGTTACATTTGCTTCTAAATCCCATTCCCGCAAGATTGAAGAACTTTACAGACCGGACATTCTTGTAAACGAAACGAAATATACGGAATTCCCTCTTAAAGGGATGGAAGATTTATGCGCTGATGTGGTGCTTGGTCTCGATTTCATGAACTTGCATAAACGGGTCATTTTCAATATGGACGGAGATAAAGATACCTTGGAACTCCCTCGAGATCAGAAGTACAGTGTATGCGGAGTTGCTCAAGCGTGTGTCGAAGCACCGCAAATTTTCAAGTTTATGACACCAAATTGTAAACCGATTGCCACTAAATCCAGAAGATATAGCGAAGCCGATCTACATTTCATTAAAGCGGAAGTTGCGAAACTCGAGAAGGAAGGAATCATCGAGCCGTCCTCATCGCCTTGGCGAGCACAGGTTCTTGTTGTAAATGACGGTCGACACAAGAAGCGCATGGTCATCGACTTCTCTCAGACGGTCAACAGGTATACCTTACTAGACGCCTATCCTTTACCAAGGATCGATGACCAAGTCAACAACATCGCCCGTTTCAAAGTTTTCAGTACGTTAGATCTGAAGTCCGCGTATTATCAAGTGGCACTATCACCTGATGATCGTCCGTATACGGCATTCGAAACCGCTGGAAATCTTTACCAATACCGTCGATTGCCATTTGGAGTCACCAACGGAGTTTCGGCATTTCAAAGAATAATAGACAACGTCATAAAAGACAACAAGCTCACCGGCACATTCGCTTATCTCGATAATATTACTGTTTGCGGTATGGATAAGGACGACCACGATCGAAATCTCGACGCGTTTCTCAATGCCGCTCAGCGATTCAGCCTCACTTTCAATCATCCGAAGTCGATCATCCGTTCTACGGAAATAGACTTGCTCGGTTATCGCGTGTCGCATGGCGTGATCAAACCGGACCCAGAAAGACTAAAGCCGTTAATCGATTTATTGCCGCCACGCAACAACCCAGAACTAAAACGAGTGTGTGGTATGTTTGCCTACTATGCCAAATGGTTGCCCAACTTTTCCGACAAAATCCGTCCTTTGTATTCAGTCGAAAAATTTCCGCTTTCCGAAAATGCATCTATCGCATTTAACGATTTAAAACGCGAGTTAGTTGACGCGTCTCTTGGTAGGATTGACGAGACAAGTCCGTTCACAATAGAGTGTGATGCTTCCAATGCAGCCATTGCAGCTATCCTCAGTCAAAACGGTCGACCGGTCGCGTTCATGTCAAAAGCACTATCGCCAAGTGAAATACGATACTCCTCTGTTGAGAAAGAAGCGTCCTCAATTATCGCGGCAGTTCGTAAATGGGCTCATTTTTTACATGGCAGACATTTCACTCTTGTTACTGACCAAAGATCTGTCGCGTTCATGTTTGACGGCAAATCTAAAGGTAAAATCAAAAATACCAAAATCCAGCTGTGGCGTGTCGAACTTGGTCAATTTTCGTATGATATCGTACACAAACCGGGGGCACTGAATGTTGCGGCTGATATGTTTTCGCGGACCACATCTTCGTATTGCGCATCGATTTCACCCTGTGAGTTGGGTTCTAATCTAAATCGCATACACGACACTCTGGGTCATCCAGGAGTCACAAGGCTGCATCATTTCGTTCGTTCGAAAAATCTCTCGTTCTCCCTAAATGACGTCCGTGAGACCTGCGCTCGTTGCCGCATTTGTGCTCAGATCAAACCAAATTTTTACAAATGCAATCCGCAAGTGCTTGTGAAAGCAACGAAACCTTGGGAAAGAATCAATGTAGACTTCAAAGGGCCTTTGAAATCTAACAAATCCCCTTTCATGTTCGTTGTCATCGACGAATATAGTCGTTTTCCGTTCGCCTTTCCATGTCGCAACACTTCCGCGCTAACCGTCGTTTCGTGTTTGTCGACACTATTCGCTGTTTTTGGACTTCCGGGATACGTTCACAGTGACCGAGGCACCGCTTTCGTGTCCAAGGAAGTCAAGGATTATTTACATTCTCGCGGGGTTGCAACTAGCTTCACTACGCCTTACCACCCAACAGGAAATTCGCAGTGCGAACGCCTTAATCAAACATTATGGCGAACTATCAAACTCATTTTGAAATCAACCGGAGTCTCAGAATCATGTTGGGCTGACGCCCTTCCTCATGCGCTACATTCAGTTCGATCGCTACTTTGCACGTCAACTAATTCAACACCGCATGACCGATTTTTTTCCTTTCCAAGAAAAAGTATGGTGGGGAATAGCGTGCCATCCTGGCTATTGACACCGGGGCCAGTTTTCTTACGCAAATTCGTCAGAAACAAGGGCGACGAACTATGTTCTGAGGTCGAACTTCTTGAAGCCAACCCGACTTACGCACGTGTTCGTTTTCCTAACGGCCGCGAGTCAAACGTCTCACTCAACGATTTGGCCCGTTTTCCTACTGGAGAAGACACACCATCGACTAATCCTGAAACGAAACAAGCTGAACCTTGTTCTGTTGATATCGATGGTCACGAGCCAAGTCGCGAAGTTTGTAACGTTGAGTTGAAGTCATCTGATGAAGAGCCTCAAGAATCTAACCATTCCGAGGATGCACCAGATGAGTCGAGTAGAAATCTAGACGTCGAGCTTCGGCGTTCAACTAGAGTTAGGCGCCAGCCGGATCGGTATGGTAATTTTGTTAGTCATTGATGTTTTTGTGTCATTCTTCTATGTGAATTTACAAAATGAAAGGGGGGTAGAATGTGGTGATCCGCAATTAGGCAATAATTACTTTCATCTGATTAGTTACGTTGTACAGTACAGTGTCGCCTTATCGTTACCGTGTCATTCTATTCTCTTCTGTTCTGCTGTCAGTTGTGTTCTATGTTGCTTAAAGCCACATTGGTTACCTTTGCTTTAATAAAGCTTCAGTTAGTTATTCAACGCAATAGTCAGTTTACGACACCTAGCATCACGCAACAGGTTACATCCGTCAATTTCTGCTCAGTGCCACTCCTCTCCTTCGACATCGATCAACTATATCGACGCGTAGGAAACCAGCTCTGGATCAACTCCAGCATCAACGGCATTCCGTTGCCGACACAGTGGGACACTGGTGCACCCTCCGCCATGGTGGGATTGACTGGGTACAAAACTTTGAGCTCTCCGAAACTCTCAGCATACCATTGCTCTTTCGTAGCGTATGGCGACAAGCCACTGAAAGTGAAAGGTATTTGCACTGTAACTGTGCAGGTGGGTTCGGAAGTTCGAGTAGGCTTAAAATTGGTGGTTCTCGACGAACACCGTGGGCAAAACATTTTTGGTCTCGATTGGAGCGATGCTTTCTCCATGACCGCTAAGGGAACGTCTGCTTTGGATGCAATTTCTTCGCCTGCTTTGGATGCAATTTCTTCGCAGATGGTCAAATCGCAATCATGTAATACTATTGACATTTCTGATTCGAACGACAAATTGCTATCTTTTCAATCTAAATTTCCCTCCGTTTTCTCTAATGTATTAGGACGATGCACCAAGACAAAGGTGACAATTCACTTGAAACCTAATGCCAAGCCCGTATTCAACAAGCCACGCCCTTTGCCTTTCGCAAGGCAAATCGCTGTTCAAACCGAATTGGATAGATTAGTCAATCAAGGTATTCTCGAACCAATCAATTACAGTGATTGGGCAGCACCAATTGTTGCTGTCACTAAATCAAATGGATCAGTACGCATTTGTGGTGACTTCAAAGCATTGAATCAACAGATTCAGATAGATCAACATCCCCTGCCCTCTTTAGATGAAATTCTTCACAAGTTACAGGGTGGTTGCATTTTTACGAAAATTGATCTTGCCGATGCTTATTTTCAGCTAGAATTAGATGATGATGCGAAGAATTTGTGTGTCATCAACACGCAATTCGGTCTATTCCGTTATCGACGCATGTGTTTCGGAGTCGCATCTAGTCCCGCAAATTTTCAACGCTGTATTGATGCCATGATCGCCGGCTTACCCGGTGTTGCTAGTTTTATCGATGACATTATCGTTACTGGCATTGATGAACGCGACCATTTTCGCAACTTATCGCTACTCTTTGAGCGCCTCACCGAATACGGTTTTACCGTCAACTTCGCTAAATGTGAATTTTTCAAAAGTAGTATCGAGTACCTTGGTCACATAATCGACAAGGACGGCAAACGACCGTCTCACAAATCCGTTGAAGCAATCAAACAGTTGCCTAAACCTCAGAATGTTCGCCAGCTACAGGCATTCCTGGGCAAAGTCAATTATTATCGCGCGTTTATTCCTAATTTTACGAATAAAGCCGCTGCTTTGTACCGCCTTCTTCAAAAAGACGCGAAATTCATTTGGAATACGGACTGTGACGCAGCTTTTCGCATTCTTAAAAACGACGTAATCGACGCTACGCAGTTAGCTCATTATGATGTAAACAAGCAGCTCATTTTGTCAACTGATGCTTCTCAATTCGGAATCGGCGCTGTCCTCTCAATCGAGCACAATGGCGAAGAGAGACCGATCGCGCACGCATCGAAAAAACTTTCTGATTCGCAAAAATCCTACTCTCAAATAGAGAAGGAAGCTCTGTCAATCATTTACGGAGTCACTAAATTTCGTCAATTCTTGTATGGCAGAAAATTTACGCTGGTAACGGACCACAAACCGCTTTTAGCTATTTTCTCGCCAGACAAGAAAATTCCCGTGATTACAGCGCAACGCTTACAGCGATGGGCACTAACGCTCATGGCTTATCAATACGATATTCGCTATAAACCGACTAATCAGCACGGAAACGCCGACGGTTTATCTCGCCTACCAAAGGGCCCAGACCCTGAGTTTGACGAACTGGAAATTCGTGAAACGCGGAGATCGTTCACGCTATTAATATGGCATTCGATGGCTTACCGTTAACTCGCAATGAAATTCGCGACTAGGGCTGGGCACAATGATTCGAGTACTCGAATCTGAATCGAGTATTATTTTTAATGATTCGAGTCGAGTAGTAAAAGACGAATTTTTCGAGTATTGAAATTATACGCTCCTCGCCACTGAAAGTTAATTTATCAACGAGAATTATAGTTTCGATACTGATTTTCACTGCTAAAGCCTTGAAACCTGATTTTTCATATTGTAGCATACGAAATATATAGCACAAAGCTAGGAACATTACTGTAAATAGCACATTTCCGAAGTCATGATCATCCCACAGCATTGTCACCAAGTCCTATGAAATCGGTATGGTCGAAAAAATACCAAACTATGTTTAATGTGATGGATAACAGGCATTATATTCTTTGTGGTAGCATAAAAGGTACATATTTGAACTTTAACATATTACATTCTGTTATGACGTCATAATGACTGATACTCGATTACTCGACTCGACTCGAAGCATATTACGTGATTCAGAATCGAATCACTCAGGTACTCGATTTTGCCCAGCCCTATTCGCGACGCGACGCTGAAAGACGAAACCATGAAACTAGTAAAATTATCTGTCACTCATGGTAATTGGAATCCAAAGACGCACAATGATGATTTTTCTTGGTTTTCGACTCGCAAACATTCGCTTTCTCTGCACGAAGACATAGTCATGCTCAACATTGATGGTTTTCAGCGCGTAGTAATTCCGCAGTCACTTCGCTCGCGAGCCTTATCATTGTTGCACGAAGGACATTGGGGTATCGCGAAAATGAAGCAGATGGCTCGACGTTACATCGCATGGCCTTCCATTAATCGCGACATTGAAAATCTCGTGAAGAGTTGCGACGCTTGCCGCAAGGTAATGAAAGCGCCTGATCGTCAGTATCGCGAATGGCCAAAAACTTCTGAAAGCTTTGAACGAATTCACTTGGATTTCGCAGGTCCAATAAACAATAAAATGTTTCTTGTCATCGTCGATGCGCATTCGAAATATCCTTTCGTTAAAGTAATGAATGTCGGTTCTACCACAACCTCGTGTGTGGTCAACGCTTTGAGGGAAGTTTTCTCTATCGAAGGCTTGCCCATAACAATTGTCACGGATGGCGGGCCGCAATTCACGTCGAATGAATTCGATACGTTTTGCTCTAATTTAGCAATCAGCCATATCGTATCACCGTCTTTTCACCCTGCCTCGAACGGGGAAGCGGAGCGTTTCGTCCAGACTTTGAAAGCTGGATTAATAAAATTGCGACGGGGGAAAAGATCCCAACTTCGCGCTCCAAACACTTCTCGCTACGTACCGATGTGCACCGCACCCGGGCATAGACTGGAAAACGCCTGCCGAGATTTTACATGGTCGACAGCCGCGCAATTTGTTAAGTTTGTGCTCGCCCTTCGACAAATCGAAACCCGTTACGCCTGGACAATCAGTCACTCATTTCGAGATTGGTTCCGCGGTTTACGCTCGCAGTTACCGAAGCGGACCAAAGTGGGTTGCTGGCGTGGTGACGGAAATACTGGGGCGTGTTGTGTACATCGTAAAAACAGATCACGGGTATTGGAGAAGGCACAAAAACCAACTCCAACCACGCTTGATTTCAGCTGGCAATGATACAGCCACACAGGAAGTTGCTCAGCCTCAACAGTCCCAAGCTGAGCAACCATTGGTCAGTAATAGGGCACAACGTCCTGCAGCTAGTCCTGCACGTACGTCTGGTAGACGTTACCCCGTTAGAAATAGAAAACAAACAGATTTCTATCGGCCGACGTGAATCCCTTTGTACCCTTCAACTTATAGGGGAGGACTGTTATGTTCGTGTATTAACGTTGGTATCGTTTCATTCTATTTTGTATAGGACTAGTAATTAGCGCCAATCATTATTTCCTCGTGTGTCTTGCGTTGTATTTATACCCTGTGTTCTATTGTCTCGGCGTCTTTCATTTAACTGAACTCTGGATCGTGTCGCTGCCGTTAAGTTATTCTGCTGTTAATATATACTGATTTCATATTGCAACCTCGTCGTATTGAGTTATTGTTCAAACAAGATCAAGAACATAACAATCTCCATCTTCCAATTCCTCATTGCGATTCGCCTATGAAACTATACACTATAAGTCAATATAACTCTACTTGGTACCCGGCGCTTCACAAATGCCGAAATGGGATGATTCTAGGGTCAAGATGAGGCCCTTTATTTCGTTGATTCACGGTTCACTGTGAGTGTAACGCCATTCATTTGAAGGAGCTACCAATCATAGCCTTACATAAGATTTGTCTTTAGCGTGGCCGATATCGTAGAATATATCTTTGCTGATGAACTGCATCATCAATTTGGTTTAAGCCATCCGTAGCCACTGACAATAGCTGTCGCTAGGTGCTGATGGAGTATAATGCTGGCAAATATCATACAGGAAACATAAGGCGCTGCTGCTGATATCCACCTGCTTCCCAGCAACGGCGGATCATTGCGCTACGGCCCGCCAACATGTTTCCAGTAGTTTCCCGAAATAGAGGAAAATTGAATATCTTACAACTAAGCACCTTATTGAAGAGCAGTAAAACCATTTTTGTAAGTTTACGTTTACCACGCTGGTGCGAATGCTTGTCTGGATAACGATTTGCGGACGCTAATATACCAAGACTTTACAACGCTTAGTCCATGCCACGGGTTAAAAACTAAAAATACCCGCCAATGGTCAATTTAGCAGATTGTTATACGCCATATGCGCCACAGTTTTACGACGGTTTGCAAATTTTATGTCGAGATTTGTTCATGGTGCATCAGGGCCGACTATATACAGCTTGGCGGTCCGCTGTAATAAGGAATATCAGCGTAGATTGAAATTGCCGACAACCTAGTGAAAATCAGGATTTAGATTAAGAATATTCCGATAACTGCTTGAATGTAAGAATCAAATTTCAAGATGTAGCCGGTAGGTTCCTATTCCTGCTGCCTAATCAGTCCCAGCCTTTAGTTGTAAACTCAATAGTCAATACGTGATCAAGTTACCTCGGTAAGCAGTCATGCAGACCATTTCATAAAAGACGGTGCTAGTTTGATTCTAGTTGACGACTAGCCGAAATCGGAGCACAAGCAAAACGGAGGAATACACCATTTGATACGCATGTACCTCGAAAGCGATCATTACATATGAATAACCGGTAATATATTCTCCAGCGTCGAATGTGACATCGCTTTCTTTGGTAATATTGATATTAATAAATCAATTATTATCAGCGGTTCTATTAATTGATTACTTGATTATGCCATGCCCGGTAATTTCAGCTGGCTAGACATTTCCCTTATCCGCAAATGGGCAAGCGGAGGAATATTGATTGTGTCATTAAGAAATTTCGTCAGCACGCAATCTATAAAGATGTAGTGAATGTATAATAGGTGCCTAAAGTGGCCAATTTAATTGGGTCAAAATTTGGGCTGTGTAATCGTGTTTGGACAACATAACACGTCACAGATACCATGAGGCCCAACGGCCTTGGCGACTGAATGTTCAATGTTCATGTTCATAGATCAGAAATTTGTGTAGACTGTAGAGAGCAGTGGTTCCCAACGTGGGCGATTTGGCGGTCTAGGGGGGGGGGCGAGAATGACGAAGGGGGCGATAGGGGGCGAAAATAGCGAAGGGGGCGATAGGGGGCGATGACGCGTCAAAACAGCTGACCTTTTTTTTTTTTAGTCACCCACGGAAATTTAGTTACAAAAGTGTCAAATTAGGCTTGGAGCCGTAAAGTTGACCTTTTTTTTTAGTCAACGCGCCGGTGATTTATGCCCAATTTTCGGTACACAAAATTTGGGGGGCGATGATCGGTGTTGAGCTTGAAAAGGGGGCGATGGGTCGAAAAAGGTTGGGAACCACTGCTGTAGAGAAAGAGACCGACTTTTGCTGTCCCGTACTACGTCAGTGAACAATATATCACAATGACAACACGGTCGAAATCAAAACTCAAGACGCGAGTCAATTCCGCCAAAATATATTTTGTCTCATGGAAATTTCAATTCAACGCGGATGTATTTTGGGGAATTCAAGTGTAAATGCAGATGACAGATAACGCTACTTCAGGCTTAACATGTGGACAGTTATATGATGTGCGCGCGCATATGAACCTTTGAAATATAAATGTTAAAATGCAGTTAGTATGGCGAGGACCAATTCCACTACCCAAAAAGAAGTAGAAGTGCTAGTTTGTGTATGCACGACCTTCGACCCATTTCAAAAAGTCAAACCGAAAAATGCCGACAGCATAATATCTAATCTCCTTCACAACACATGATAATCAGTAAACTGGGGCCGGCCTCTCGAACCTGCTGATTTATTGTAAGAGCCTGCAATTAGCAGGGTTCGCAAACCTGACAAATGCAGTTGCAACCAGAATTTTTGAAGCACATCGCCGTCACGAGGGCGTGTTGCGGGCGCGACGCTCTCATACTCTGACGTAATGTGAGTGAATGATGAAACTGTGAGGAAGTTCTGAGGTTGAACCGCTCTCACCTCCTCTCGAACACGAGCATAAAAGCAACGGCTGCGACCAGTAGCGTACAACCGGCAAAAGTTTTACTTCGGCGTCGACGAGAGAAGCTATACGAAACGATTCAACATGTCAGCTGATATTGTACCTGATTCGCAATGGAAGGCCCCGGCGACTGACAATTCTAAAGAGTCCTTGACTCGGGTTCAGAATATCATCGGTGACTTTGATACCGACCATACCATGAAGTACTACGATTACTGGTCGCAACATTACGAAAAAGACTTGGAGGTTCGTACTTTTATATTTTTAAACTTATCGAAACCAGCCAAATATGTAACGTGTTTTGCAGGTGCTCGATTACACAGTTCCCGATGAAATGGTAACGAGTATGAGACAATTCATGTCGGACGATGAGTGGAAAGTAGACAATTTCCAAGTCCTCGATATCGGGCTTGGTAAGTGTTGTGTTACTAAATTAAAGATCTTCATAGCAGCCTCGCACTGATTTTACTGGTTTCTCAGGTACCGGACAGATGGCCGAGGCCCTGAAACGGCACGTGAATTACGACGGTCTTATTGACGGTGTCGACGGAAACGAAAAGATGATGGAGAAGGCCAGGACGAAAGGACTGTATAGGTGAGACATTCTGGTTTGACTTTTCGTTACAGGAGGCCCATGTCAGTTTTGGGATCGAGTATCGTGTTAGAGTGACAAATTGTGTACGTTATGAAAAAATGTGATCTTCCTTACTGTAATTTCGGAAAATCATGATTTCATGATTGAATTATTCACTTGCGCCGCGATTCTATTTGAATTTTTCCAACCCGTGTCCTTTCAACATTGCAGAGATCTGCAGCAACACATCCTTTTGAGCGACAGCCCAATGCCGCATGATAGCAATAAGTACGACGCAGTCGTATGTTGCTGCGCGATGGTACCGGGATTGATACAACCCGAATGCATCCCTGTAAGTACACACGCCCGATTTAGCGATTATCGAGCTCGAGCTGTTTATTTGATCTCGTTAATACACAAACGTCGAAGGCATCACTGTCAACACACTGCTATTTTTATCAGGATATGGCTCGCGTCGTCAAACCCGGCGGCGTCTTATTTTTCACCACCCGGTCGACCGACGGAAATCAAAGTTTCAAGAATCGGGTCGATGCACAACTTGACAAGCTGGAAAAGGGTGGCTACATCGAAAAGCTCACCACAAAAATCACCCCGCAATACAGCTGGCCTACGAAAGAGGACGCTTCGGAAAAGCAGTGCATATCGGCGATATTGTACGGAGTGAAAAAGCTGAAAGAGACCCCCGCGAAAGCAGCCTGATTATGCAACCATATTTGTGTTTACGCTATTTTGCCGATGTGGTGTTTGTGCTTGCACGCGTTTTATTCTTTATTTTTGTCGAACTATGTGAATTTTTTGCCTGATTAATAAAAAATTTTGCTGTTCATAAAAGTGTTTTGTGTAGTTTCAAATCACGATGCATAGTTACGGTATCGTTATTTACTAAAATACACTGAAACACGACTGAAGGCTCATACGCCGTTCAGTTTTTAGCAAATGACTTCAGAATTTTGTTTAATATGGTAGCCCTTCTTGTAAATCCAGGGAAATGTCCAGGGCCTATCGTAGGCCCCGAAATGTCTTTCACCCAACGATCACACAAATATGTCTAAATGGATACATCCCCTCGGACTGTATAATCGGTTAATTTCGTATACTTTGTGCTTTTATATCTTCATCAGGAAGTACTTTCCAAATCATCCCCATTGTACCGATATCACGTGGTCACGTCCCGCTCCTTCCTTAGCTAAAAAGCACATTTGGCGAATCAGGTGGAAAAACATCCAATTCTCTCACATGTGGTTATTGACACCATTCTGAAACAATTGCCCCATCATCATAAATCTCAAGTAATTCACTCCGAATAATGGAACTTTCAGCAACACACATTTAGCAAGTTTAGGTGACATGAAGCAGTCCTACCGATCACCGTGTGAGCTTGGGGAGTGGGGTATAATGGTGTTTTGATAAGCATCAATGTTTAAATGCACGAGTGGGTAAAATAGACACAAGTGAGGTGGTGAGCGAGTGCTGCTTTGATAAGCACCGATGTCGGAATACATGAGTGGGTAACTAGGTATACGCAACGCCAATATGATTAGAAGACTAGAACCCAGAAAAGTGTGTTGTTGTTAAGGTGATATATGCGAAAATCTGTAAATTTACGTCAACTAAATTGTAGAGTACGTATTCAATCAAATTGCATATGTTATAATCGGTGAATTGGATTCATGCGGGGATTTCTAAACGCATCCCGTTTATACAGAAATGATTATAGTTATTGTCCACTTCACGTCGTTTGCTGATAAATGAATCGGAAACTATGTATAATGGGACAAATTGTACATAACATGGATATCCTTCCCATAGCGAAATTTTGTCAGTGTTTGCTTACGGTAACGTATCATACATATATATTGTTATTGCTACGGCACATGATCACTGGTAACAGAAAAGCGCGTGTCATGATAAGTGTAATTAGATAATTATCTACTTTCGGACTGATACGAATGTTAGTTACTATTTCCCGGTAAAATTAGGTATAATCTTCGTATATGTGCTTCAATTATATCAGCACATTCCTGGTTCGTAGATTCTTCACCAACAGAACTTTCAAAACTTTCAAACCAGAATAGCTTCAAAAGTATTAGGAGTAGGGTTGCATTTAAAACAAGGGATGTTTTAAAATAGTGTTTTAATGCCCTAAAACACACAATTGTATAAACTCTCGGAAAAACATGTAGTATGAGCCTACGGACGATTTGCACCGAATATAGTCGACTTATACGATGTGGAGTGGACAGAACCTTTGAAATCGTCGCCAGTTCAACAGTTTGAGCATGTAAATATACATCATTGGTACGGAATGGGTGTCCTGATGATGATGACCGGCGACCGTAAAAATGCCGCATAACGATGTAGTCCCGTCTAAAGATATTTTTGGTCTGTATATGACAATGGTCGGAAGTCTTTCTCGTCGAAGGAGCCATATTTATACCCTATATTTTCGATTATCAATGTAAATCCACTGTGAAATATTCGAGACGTCACGGTTGAAAAAAAAACGAAAAACATGTTGTAAACGTGGTTGTTTTAAATTTATTTTTGTTTTATATGCAACTCTAATTAGGATACATTACATACGTGATATAACAAAAAGGAACATGTAAAGCGCTAGTTGAAAAATCTGCACAGTACGAATCCGACTCAATCAAGGTGACTTTGGTTCAATTAAGAAGATCGTATCATTCGGTACCTTGATCAAACTCACGCCCATTGCGCAGATCGTTTATGCCCAGCGGCCTACTCATACTTACTCTCAAAGTTCGTCTTTCGTGCTGTGCTTCATGGCACCAAAAACACCTCACAGCATAAATAGCACCTCACTTCAAACATTAGCTTGTTATTTATTTGCGGCTCTCGATAAGGATTATAAGAGTATCTATGAGGAGATATCGCCGTGAAAATACCGGTAAGGACCGGGTTTGAGTGGTGTGCGGCGGATACGGGTATCGCATAGAGTAGCAATTACAAGCTGAATGAGAAACAAATATCAGTGTATGAGTGTACCTGTACGAGTTTATACTATTAGTCATAAAATCAGTGTGAATTCGTTTTGTAAAGGAATCCACATACTGTTAACCAAACCATATACCTTACATGTTGTAAAAATAATTTACAGTTCCACCGATCGCCACAATTGATTGACTGGCCTGTGAACCTGGACCCCTTTATCATTCTACTAAGAGTTACTCGAGAAAATATTCCATATCTTATAGGACAGTGCTCTTCAACAGTGTGTTTGAGCATAACAGAATTCCCCAAAATGACAGTCGGCTATTTGAATCATTTGACAAGATTCTACTTGAGTTCTGATGGTGTTTCACAAACCTCTTGGCAAAAATGGCGTAACTACTTCGGTTAGTGGCCACAGCTACGAACTGCCGGTGTATCGGACATACTTGGACCGAACTTTGTACCGAGTTCGGTCGAAAACAACGGGGAGTACATAATATAATGAGAGTAAATGTCGCGGCAAGGACATTTTATGTTTTGCAAACTTAACATAATCTAGTGAAATCCAGTTTGAACTAGGTTTCACATAATTCTTGACTAATGAAGACGAAGGCTATATCAATATACCGGTCTATTTATAGATACAGATTATTGAGAATCCACTAAACACTGCCGATTCGTGCCTTTAATAAAATTGGCGTACAAGGGTCTCGTCAAAAGTTTCTAGCCCTACCTAGAATTCTGAGAACATTTAGCGTTACGAACTGTCAGCATTTCTTTATCACTGACACGATTCGAATACCCAATTTTATGATGAATCGATTTATCCTGTGACACTGACGCATTCACATCAGTATATAAGTTACACAGCTACCTTGGAAAATATTTCAAATAGATGTGTCGCATATATTATTATATTTTGATTGATTAATATGAGAAGTAGTGCCCGACCGACTTCTGTCTCGTAAATACCGGTATCGACCAATCCCGGTAGATATTTAAGGGCCTCTCCAATGAAGTCAACACTGCTACAATTGTTTCAAGTGACAGGGCATTCGTCACTGTTGGATTGATTTATGGAGAACAGGAGTCCACTTAATGGGGAAATGTTACTCAACAAGAGTTTTATTATTGGGATTTATAAGAAATGTTACCTCTAAATTGGTGCCACAGGTTAGAAGTTGAAAATCGGCACATTTTGATATCGCCAGAAAATATGCTATATCGCCGATATCAGTATACTCTCAAAATTGTGATATTGGACGAGCGCTAATGATAACTACGTTTCAGATGTATTGAATATCTTCCCGGAAATAGGATCACTGGCACGCCTCTCCTACGGGGCAATCACATGCTGCAACGCTGTAGGATTGCGCTCCGTCCGAAGTACATACCCCTCCTGGAACTTAGGTGTTATGTAGTCCGGTTATTAGCATAGCTTCATCTGCGTTTCAGAAAAGCACTCAAACCATCATCATAAACAGTCCCAACGCAAACATGGGGAGTGTATTTGCGCAACTCTCTCGGCCAATGGGTAAGATTTGAGAACCTTTGAGTAGATAATATATTCTGGAATAACAGTGGCGTGGACCGGTTTTACCCGGTTGCAAGTCGAGTTGTTTTGCGGAGAGGAGGCACGTCATTTGTTTACGGAAATTTGAAATTTGATGAGTCATAGAGGGCTATCAATAGTGCAAGGCTCAAAATTAGCTCATTTTTGACGGAGACTCTGTATCAGGGGTTCTCAACCCGCGGCCCGCGGGCCGTATGCGGCCCGCAGACGATTCTTTTGCGGCCCGCGACATCTTTCAATATGAACGCAATTACTACTGGTACAGTATCGTTATGAAAGACCGATGTGTCACATTTGTCGAAGAACAGTTGTTGCAACAAAGCCTAGAAGCTTCAAATGATAGCACGATAGTTTCGTCTGGAGTTATACATATCGCCTGATCTTAGAGAAAACGTTGCTAGCTTGGTTTCAAGCCCAGCAATCCATATTTCGAGGCATTTTTAAAATTGCCGACGACGTGACAGACGCATTGTCCAAAATTGATTGGAATATCAATAAGCCAAGGAGTCTGCTAGAGAATGTGTGACTTCAATAAAAATTTAACGTACTGTGCGAATATTTGCCGTTTCCGGAACTTAGCAGCAAGTTCAACATAACCTGCGAAAATTCGGGGCTACAGTTGTCTGATTCAACACTCAACGAGTCAACAGTCACCAGAAGAGTAACAGCTGTCTCAGTCGATCTTTTATCGCATGTTTTGAAACACGTTGTCCCGCAAAGACTACTTTAGCCTAGCATTGGACGAATCCATCGACTGCACACAGTGCACACTGCACACACATTGCATAGCTAATTATCCAGGTGCGGTTTATCAGAGTGGACATATTTCCAGAGGAAATGCTGACGGGGCAGACGTGGGAAGGGGGCCAGTGAAAAACAACAATTTGACAAAGCTGACTTCTGTAACTATTGGTGTAAGGCTCCAGTCATGGAAGGAAAGGGGAAGAGTTGATTGGTTTACTCAAAAATGTCCCCGAACGTCTGACTTCTTATAGCACTGAGAGCTCAAAGTGATAATGAGCTCTCAACGAAAATGTCACCGTAATTTTATACTTGCCCTCTCACGCATTGAAACAGCGAGTTCGGTTCTCTGGTGGAAGGGTTTGAAGGGTATACACATACCAACATGGTAACGAATAGAATGTACGCTCCATGAAGGGATTTAGCCTACTTGTGCCACTTGAAGATCCTTACAAAAAACAGCAACTGCAAACTTACGAACGCTCTCCATTAATGCTTTAGAATGCATAAAAATGTACTAAATTCTCGTATAAGACTGGTAAATAGGCTACAGAAGCCTAAATTTAATAGTGGTTCACAAATACATGGTGATAAAATTCTGCGGCCCGCGGCGTCTTTTAGTGGGAAAATGCGGCCCGTTATACCAGGGAAGTTGAGAACCCCTGCTCTATATTAAAGAGACATGAGTAATTTGAAGCAAAACCGTATCTACATGAAACAGCAATATAAAATAGCTCTTTATCTATCGATTTTAAGAGCCTATACGTTTTCAGTCAATGATTCTTATGCGATTATTCACATAACTGCAATTTATTTTGCAACAATTTCGAAAACAGTGATGTGAGCGACTTCGGTTCGGTTTATTAGCAATTTTTCGAGGATAAAGAATCATGTCCGGTTCGACACCTTGCTATCCTTTATTGTACCGCAATCTTGTGGTATTTTGGAACGACGAAGTTATAAACTGAAAACTGACTGACAATTTATCTATGCTAACGCCAAATTCTTCAACAAACATAAGAAGGACACTCGCAAAACCGGGTCAAGAATTAAATTGCTCTTGTACCAGAAAAAATGACCCAGGCCTGTCTCGCAAATCACGAACTCGACTACTGGGGACAATCTGACAGATCCTGCGGCCATCTCAAATTACTTCAATGAATATTTTTGCAATGTAGGGCCTAATATCGCCTCGTCTATTTAGAAACCTGCGTCGGCCAGGCCAGATGTTAAATCAGTATCCCAATCCATCATGCTCGAGCCTGCAACTTCCATGGAAGTGGCACTTACCATTCATGAACTTAAATCTAACAAGGCAGTTGGATACGAATTCAGAGGTGGTCGAAGTAGTCAAGAAAGCTACTCAAGTAGAAGTAGAAGTAGCGACGAAAAAAATCTACTCAAGTACGAGTAGAAGTACTTCCTCCATAAGCAACTTAAAAGTACTTGAAGTAAAAGTAGAATTGACTGACTTTAAATCTACTCAAGTAAGTAAGTAGTTGTGTAAACGATCGTCATTCGTTCGCATGGATTGTCTAATGCTGCAAATTGAGCTATGCGAAAGTTGCAGAGCTTGATTCATATCAGAGTTGTAATGACTCGAGCAGACATGGGGTAATCGCGATTAGTAATCGTAATCGATTACGACGATTACAGCATTTTCAAGTAATCGTAATCGCAATCGATTACATTCGAAAAAAATCCAAAGTAATCGTAATCGTAATCGACTACTTCACATATCTAATCGATTTCTTTGTGAAAGAACGACTACTTTTTATTTGTACAATGAATATGACAATACCGAACATTCGTGAACAACGAAGAGATGTTATACCAGGTTATTGATAGCGTAAACGGTTGATTTTCAAACGCCACTGCTCATTATTACGTCAGAAATATTAGCTTTGCTCGTCCTTGCGTAAGAAGTATGCACACGTAGTAAATATATATTCGATGGTCATTGTTGTGTTATTGTTAGAACAGTGTAAGCCATGTTGTATATCAGGTTATCAATACACTCCAGACGCCACTACCTCGCAACAAGATAATAATCACCACTCTACCTAGTTTCAAATAGTAACTTATGTATTGATGTTTGGTTATGCTTAGTTAAACGTAGTTTGACCGTTGCTGTTTGGCGAGCAGTAGGCCTATCTATATAGTATACGTATGTATTGTACGTACACCGGACAAAGATTTGAAATTTTGTACTCAAAATAAAACATTATGATGGTTAAAATCAACAGCTGCTGATATATATTATAACCGGCCCGTTCTTTGCTGTTTCTCGTAACGGCAGCTTTCAGTATCTGTATTAAGTGAAAGGTATAATTTGAAGTTCACTTTATCTTATTCTCATATGACTCTACTTGAAACGGGCGCCAATCGTTATTTCATAGTTCTTCACTCAAGATTTATACCTGTCGCCATGGCCTTCCGCTTATACACCATGTTAGCGTGGGTTGTAGGCACAATCAGGACCAAAACAGCAATTCGTACCCCACTCCCAACGTTGGTATTGGTAGGGTTGTAACCATGTCACAATGTTCCGAGTCACAAGTCAATCGCACTTTTATAGTTTTGACTCGAGTCGAGTCGAGTTACTTTCAATTCACCCGCGAGTCAAGTCCGAGTCCAAGTCAGCTAGTATAGGGACGAGTCCGAGTCATAGTGTTTGACTCGTGTACGATGCCAAGTCGTTATGTTCACAGATCGCTTTTAAGATAAATCCGGTTCAACACCCTTTTTTCAACTCTGCTCGAGTGATATAGAATGGCTCGTATTCATAATATAGTAATTTTCATCAGCTTTCACAGTTTACGGCCCCATTTCCAAGTATCAGAACTGATAGACGAATTACAAATATTGTGGTAACTTTACTATTCTTCGAAGTTACGTGGAATGTCTGTCTTGGCCGTTTTAGTCTCGAGTCATATGACTTGGTTCGAGTCATGCAAAATGACTCGAGTACAAGTCAAGTCAATACAAAAATTGACTCGAGTCGAGTCAATTTATGCATTTTAAAAAATGACTCGAGTCAAGTCTAGTAACCAAAACATCGCGACTCGAGTCGAGTCATGACTCGACTCATTACAATCCTGGGTGTTGAGGCCCATAGGGTGGTCAGTATTCAAGTTGATGACTGAATTTCGTCAATAATATTGCTAATTGCATTATATTGCTATTCATTCCGATTTACCGGTAGAGCTGGGGGCACGTAATTCATAATTATAGCATCATGTATGTTGTTATAATTACTTTATTGTATGTTGTTGATTCGTGACCTCCCGTCTTTTATATAATCAAAAGATACTGTAGTCGCCCAAACGTAGCAGACTAAAAAAACTTTTGTGAGACGCACACACAAATTATCATGTCTTCATTCCTCTGTTAGTGCCCCGGGTGGCATTTGCATTGTTGGGGCTCAGATTGGAAGGAACGGACTATTCGTCACGCCCACAGAGCGCGGCTACTGACAACGGACACATACCAAAAGTTTTGGCACAAAGCACACTTTGTGGAGTTGTATGTTGGCCGGAATTGCACACGTCTTTTGGTGTGTCGTGGCGGAGCAACAACCGCCACCGAAATGCATATTCCTATAAATTATGCTTGCTTTTTTCTTGAGGGGGAGAGGTAAGCATTTCAAAATCAAGCTATTTAGAGTCATTAAATCCCGAAGCTCGAATAAAATTTTCAAGGTAATTTACTCTCTTGAAAATACTCTATAATAATTTATGTTGATTTACGAAATACTTTTGAGTCCCCTTAGAGCTCGCTCCCGGTCCTATTGGGAAGTTTGGGGTGTGGCAGTTACGGATGTGGCAATAATGCAAATCGTTGGGTGCGATGAATAGTCCTGCGTAGAGTTTGACAATGGGTACATTATGACGTAACAAGCAAATGACGTTTGATTTATAAAGAAAGTTGTTATCTCATTAAACCTTTTCCTCGCAAGCCTTATATTGTCTTCCAATATCTCTTCTGAAATTAGTTCTAAAAAGCAAAACAAATGTAATCGTGAGTAATCGTGATTACTTTTGAAATGTAATCGTAATCGTAATCGACTACTTCCTGATTTTGCTGTAATCGTAATCGTAATCGTAATCGCGGGATTCACAAGTAATCGTAATCGCAATCGATTACATTCGCGAAGTAATCACCCCATGTCTGGACTCGAGTCACGATTTTCTAATGACTCGACTTGACTCGAGTCATTTTCTCAAAATACGAAAATGGCTCGACTCGACTCAAGTCAATCTATGTATTGACTCGACTTGGACTTGAGTCATTGCGCATGGCTCGAACCAAGTCATATGACTCGAGACTCAGACAGCCAAGACCGACATTTCATTGCTATTTAGAAGAATAGTTAAGTAACCACACTATTGGGATTTCGTCTATCGATACTGGTACTTGAAAATGCGATCAGAAACTGCTAAAAGTGAGGAAAATTAGTATATCCTAAATTGGAACTATTCGATATCATCAAACAGAGTTATAAAAAGTGGGTTTAACCAGACTTCAACTGGAAACTGAGCAGTGAGCAGTCAACACAATGACTTGGACTCAGACTCGAGTCATAATACCATGACTCGGTCACGACCCACTGTTAGCTGACTAGGACTCGGACTTGTCTCATTGGTGAATTGAAAATGACTCGACATGACTCAAGTCAAAACTATAAAAGTGAGATTGACTTGTGACTCGGAGCCTTGTGACTTGGTTACAACCCTGATTCATATTGATGCATACCAGGAGGTATCCAATTTTCGACAGCATAGCCATTCGTCCGCATCATGAGATGAAAATGATAGTATTGATATGGAAATGCGATACTAATCTTCTGTTTACTCGAACAGTCCGTTTTAGAAAATTTCATTGTATGTCGCCCTCCCTCATTATAAGGCCCATAAAAGGTTAGTCGAAGAGCATTACGGAGAAGTTGTATCGGATTCGGTGTAAACATTTGCGCGGTTAGTAAACGTTAATATAAAATATGGTTGATCATAAAAATGCCATATTGTGTAGCTTTATTTCCGAAAATAAAAGGTATTGCTACACTTGCTTTCACGCTTTAACATGTATATTCTCCAGACAAGAATGATACTGCGAATTGAACGAGAATTACCAATACTAGTTAAGAAAAGCGGAAAATGTATTTCATGTTTATTGTCGGGTCAATTTTAACGGTGGTCCGCTAAAACAGGTCTAACGTTCAAAAATGTCAGAGCCCACTTTTCCAGATTATGACACGCCATGGGCTGCTTGAATAAGATATGATGGGTAAATGCTAGAATGCGAAACGGTAGTTTCAAACGTTATGATAGGCCATATTTACAGTGATGAAATATGTCATATGGGCGACAATGCGGTGCGAAAATGGCCACACATCCTGCTACCAAAATAATATTCACTTTCGTGAAAACATATTTGTAACTCCATATCTACTTTGTGTGAAGCGCGACGGAAATTATGTGTTCGACTTAAAATTCCGTAAAACTGAAAGTTAGAACTCTGTGAAAACAGCCCGAGAATTCCCCAGCTTCTCTTTTTAATAGAACGGCTACACTACTTCTACTTGACAAACTGAAAATAGCGAAAAGTAATATCACAAAGTAGAAATAGAAGTAGAGAAAATTCTATATACTTGAGTACGTACCAGAATTAGAGTAAAACTACTTGAGTTCTTCGAAAAAGTAGAAGTAATTCGTTTCTGACCACCTCTGGATATGATTTAATTCCAGACTGGTTTTAAAACTGATTTGCCTACACATCGGCCATCTCATTGCCCATTTTTTCAATTTCATGATAGAAAATGGTGTCCACCCAAATTATTTGAAAACTGCCAGAGTTGTTCCGGTTTACAAAGCCGGAGATAGAACTAATGTCCCCAACTACCGACCTATATCTATCCTACCGTGTATTGGAATTGTGTTCGAAAAATTGCTCCTGTCCCACCTATCTTCGTTCCTCGCCAAGATGTCAATCATTTCTCCACAACAATTCGGCTTCCGCAAAAAGCATCAAACCTCGCATGCCCTGCTAACAGTGGCTAAACAGTACTATGACATCTTGGAGAAACGAAGTGTGGGGTGTAGCATTTTTCTTGATCTAAAAAAAGCGTTTGATTCCGTCGATTACAGTATTCTTCTCTCGGAATTGGCGCGCTACGGGTTCCGGGGTCCACAACTAATAGAGCTCGTGAAAAGCTACCTGACTGGGAGATATCAAATGGTTTCGATATCCAATACCTTGTCCTCCCTCCACCTTGTTACCTGTGGTGTTCCACAAGGCTCAGTTCTTGGACCGGTCCTTTTTACTTTATGTGTCAATGATATCTTTGAAATCTCATCATTGAATACAACACTGTTCGCTGACGATACCCACCTCCTATCTCACTCACCTACTACCGCAAGCTTGAATGCCGTCACCCGTGATCAAATGCCCAAAGTGCATGAGTGGACGTCCCATAATAGCCTTCGGGTAAACGATGCGAAAGTCACATACCGCTGCAGTCAGGTCGAGAGAGTGATTCTCAGAAACTGGGAAATGCGAGGCGTTTCACCCCATGGAGAGAAGGAACGGTGACAAGAATAGTTGCAGACACCGTGGTAGATGTGGATGGAAGAAACGGGCATGTTGCTGATGTCAAGCACATGGTGGGGAAGCGACGGAAGGTTGCCGGTAGTGGTAGTGTTCCTCGTCGATCACCAGTTCCAGCACAGTTCTTGAAGGAACATTACCACTACCGACAACCTATCGTCGCTTCCCCACCATGTGCTTGACATCAGGAACATGCCCGTTTCTTCCATTCACTTCTACCACAGTGTCTGCAACTATTCCTGTCACCGCTCCCTCTCTCCATGGGGTGAACGGTGACAGGAATAGTTGCAGACACTGTGGTAGAAGTGGATGGAAGAAACGGGCGTGTTGCTGATTTCAAGCACGTGGCGGGGAAGCGACAGAAGGTTGATGGAATTCGTTAAGAATTATGTGGATTGGGAGACGTCAGGCGACTTTGCTGAATGGATAGAGAAATTGGAATTGGTTGCCCGAATGGAAATAATACTGGTCTGGTGATGTACAAGCCCAAGGATTTTATGACAGAGTCCAGCGACAGTGTTTTGCATGTGTCATAATGTGGGTCACATCGCCAGAGACTGCCCTGTTAGCTTGTAATTGAAGATGTATTTGTTCAAAAGTAGAAAACAACGACAACAATTGACACGGCATGTCCACACTCTCCACAGCTCTCACGCTTCTGCCGAACACTACCAAAGGCCGCCGCCATGCACTACTTTGTGCGATGGTTCACATGACGCACGTCACAATACCACATACACCTTCCTATCTTTTCATTGTATCGTAGTTTTGTGGTGTTTTGAAACGATGAAAATATTATTAAAACTGATTGATTGATTGAGTCTCTAGTGGGCGGGCGAGTGTCGACCCATGAACATTGAAAAATGTACTGCATTGCCGTGGTTCTCACTTCTCAACCGCCGGCCCGCCGAATACATTACAATTTTATACCTAAATTGCAGAATGCAAGAGAATGCAATTGCAGATTGCAAGTTGGTCGCTTGTCCATTATTTCCCTCTAAGCTCCCTCTAAGCTGTGCGCACAGCAAAATGTGTGCCGCACACACACAAAAAAAATCACCTGTGGTTCAAAAAATAGTTTTCACTATATCTTTCGCAGAAGGCACTGATGATCATCAGACCAAATTGACGATTATTTCAAATGTACAATTCTTATTGTACATCACTAATTTGTAATCAGTAATTCGTAATTAGACGAAGCGACACCACCTCTTTTCGTAGAAAATGTATTGGAAAACTCTAATCCGTCGCAGCGAACGGCAGAACTTCCCAAAGTTCGGGGAAATCGGGAGTCGAGTCAAAGAGATGACCTTTTTTCAGTCAACACCAGATATTATCGTAAAATGTGGGTAATGCGTCAGTCGAGCCGATGTGAGTCCAGCCGTGGCAACCCTATGTTACGCGCTCTTGTCCAAGGGACTGCGCAATGACTTGGTGAGTTTGCGCAGACCATATGGCGTACTAAAGAGGCCATGAGCAGGTTCGTTAAAAATTACAGGGAACATAGTCGGGGTTAGGGTTGCAATTTTCTGAGATGATTGATTTATGTTTCTCCATCAAAATCGGGTATTCGAGCTGGACTGGTAGGCTCGTGCAAGCTTGAGAATTGGAACAGTCAAAGTGTCGAAATTTTTCGGTGAAATATCACGGGTTTATCACTGAATCCGGACAGTGCCATTTTCACCTTTATCAGGTTCCATCATTACGAAGATATCGTATCTCGCAACCAGAACGCCGTGTCGAAGGCCACAGTCGCTGCACTGTGGAAAATCCACCATCGTTTGACACTGAGAATATAATCACGCAAGACAGTTTCTCTTTAAAAGCCACCACACCTTGCAGTGAGCAACATCTGCTCAAATACTTCGTAGTTCTCACAGCACACAATGAACCACGCTTTTCAGGGATACTGCCAACTCCTGAATTAGTCCATTGATGGGCATGATCAACATTGTCAAGTAACAATGGACCCTCAAGGTCGTATCGGTCATTCCTATCTAATACCGAATACTGTGCACTGTGCATTAAGGTCGTTCAAAAATAACTTTTTTTTCCAAATTTCACTCGCTAAGTGATAAAATCGTCAGGTTGTCTAAAAAAACGCTACACACCAAATTTGGGCCAGTTCCGGCTAGAAAAGGCCGTGCAATCTTAAATTGAAATTTCGACCACTTTTGAATTTTTAGTATTTACGGCGGCTAATTTCGACACCTCGACATGACGAAATATCGTGTTCCAGGCATGCCTGAAGGGAAAGTGAAGCTTTTTTCACTGCTTTACATCTTGATACTGGGCTATGATAGAGTTGAGATAATGAAATTGCTAATTGATTTGACACTGATTCGCTGGAAATGAGTCAACGAAATTGAAACAGTGTCGTCAAAACGATAGTGATATATATTAGCAAATAAAATACTTTTAAGGCTGAAATCGGGCACCATGAATAGAAAATGGACTGACGCACAGGTAAAATACAGCAAATATTTCACACGTTAATATCGATACCCCAAAGTATCGTTTGTCGTGCCGATGTAGATTCGACGACGTTGTGGCTGTTTTCTTCGCAAAGCGTTATGATATTTGCTTTTCAGGGCTCCTATATGCCTCTACAAGGCGAATTACGAATGCTCAGGAATTATTTTCGAATTTTAGCGGATCCCCATCATCATAGGTCATTAATATGTACCGTAGTGAACTCGCGCCAACCAACAATGGGATATTTGACGTATGTCATAATACCAGATGGCAGTGCAGTAAGGAGGATGGTTCCTTGCCTTTTCTTCTGCAGTCAGAGAGTTTGTTGTCTCAAATACCGAAACACAAAACCAGCATCGTTATCAACCTAATTATTAGGGATGGTGTGAACCTCTGAAAGGTTCAGGTTCGTGTGAACGCGAACCTTTTTGAAAGGTTCTGTGTGAACGCGAACGTGAACGCCATGACGTCATGTGACGTCATATTGCTAATTCTAACCCTGCATTTCAGTGACGTGTAGCCCATATTGATGTACACGATGCCTAGTGACGACTCGGGTCACATAATGCCACAATGCTGAAGTACATATTGACGTTTTAAACGTCGCTAAATGTATCAGCTATGGGGCAATCAAATGATATAATAATCCCATAAAATCAATATCTTCCGTCGCTTCGTGAACAATTTCGACGATGACTTGCAAGGGAATATAAGCTTACGCCTTAACGGTCTAGGCCAGACCGGACAATGTATTCGACGTCTGAGTATTGCTTGAGCAGAGTGTGAAACTTGTTTTTATACTTGCTACCGATATTACCCTATTATCAAGTTATATAGCAGTAGCCAACACCACAATCGCAAGGATTTGGTTTTTAATATTCAATAAACATATGGAATCAAGATTGAATCCGTGCGCCTGCTGCATTTTTTACATCAGACAACGATATCAATTTCATTGATTGGTTGAATAAGCATCATTTGGAAACTAGTGACTACCTACATGTTAGTGTATTTTGCTTTTGATGTTGTGTGATTGCTCACAGCAGAGAGTCACTAAATATTCACAAACGGAAAGTTTGATATTTCGAGCAAACTTTTGTAACAAAGCAAGTAAAATTTTTGATATTATCAAGGTGCATGCTCATTGCTCATTTAGTGTTGATTGTTTTTTATGCTGCCAGCACCATGCATAGAGTGGCCAGCAGTTGAAATGCATTAAATTTTAACCAAAGATGTTATAATGAAGTGAAACTTGTAATATATGAAAAAGGTTCACAGTGCGGAACCTTCCAAGGTTCGTTTGTGAACATGAACCTCTCAATTTCTGAGGTTCACACACAGAACGCGAACGTGAACCTCACGTTCACACCATCCCTACTAATTATGACCTGAGATTCCTTGAACATCGAATCGTGAGATACTCGAGCTCCCCTAATTTAAATGTCTGGAGAATGATGTGGGATCTCTGAAAGTCGACATAATGTCTCGCAAGTAGTAGTTCACTTGCCAGAGGAATATAGACATTCTACCGCAGGATATCGGAAAAAACAAATGTCTTAATGCGTTGTGAAGACAACATCCACAGGCGCATTTGCTCTGATTACGTGAAATTCACACTGGGGCTACAAAAGATATCGCCTGAAATCTGGGAAATATATTTTTCTGTACTCTTTATGGTCCCGGATTTCAGTGCTGAAAGTATTCATATGCGATGTATATCACTATCGTTTTCACGGGGCTCTTTCAATGTAGTTCCAGCTTAGCAGTGTCATATTCATTTTTCTTATATTAGCAATTTCATCATCCAATCTCGATCACAAGCCTTTATCGAGATGTAAACGCGTGAAAAAAGCATAATTCTCATTTAAGACATGCCTGGAACAAGATGTTTGGTCATACCGAAGTGTCAAAATTTGCCACCGTAAATACTATAAATTCAAAAATGGTCGAAATTTCAATTCAAGATTGCACGGCCTTTACTGGTCGGAATTGACTGAAATTTGGAGTGTAACGTTTTTTCAGGCAACCTGACGATTTTATCATCAAGCGAGGGAAATCTGAAAAAAAAGTTATTTTTGGACAACTGTACTCTGCATGTATATTTTCTGTACCACCATCATTGCCGTCTGTTGTTATGTATTTTGGTTGGATGAAAATAAAGACTCTCTTTCTCTCTCACTTTCCGGTACATCTGAATAAATGGACGGACGACCCTAGATTGTCTTGACTGAATCGATTCTGCATTTTTACTGCGAATTTAGCTGCTTTATTTATCAATCGTTTCAACACTTACGCAGCAGTTGTGTTCTAAACCTACACCGCCACCATACCGCCCACTTTTATAGTCAGCGTCCCCCTGGGGGCGCTGGCGCCCAATTAGGGAACCACTGATATAGATCATTCGTACGGAATGGGTGTTCTGACGACGATGACCACCGACCGTAAAAATGCTGCACAACGATGTATTCCTGGTTAAAGATATTTTTGGTGTGTTTATGACAGTGGTGGTATGCCTTTTTCGTCGAAGGAAACCTATTTATCCGACGTTTCCAATGGTGAATGTCAAACCACTGTGCCGTTACAATTAAATATCCGCGACGTCATGGTTAAAAATGTTTTAATCAAGGGCCTTGATTTGAACATGTTTGTTTTAAATTGATTTTTGTTTTAAATGCAACCCTAGTCGTGGTCTACTCAAGACATAGCGTAAGTCACAATGTTGCTAAGCCCTGTACCAAACATTTTAAGAAAGTAGCCTACAACTCGTTTAAAACCAATTATATACGAAAACTAAGAATACTTTTTAAACAAAATCTGTTAAATTTGAAACGTACAATTTGGCGATATTTGACAGTATAATAGAATCTAACTAACAGCAAAGTCGCAGCTCTTTGAAAAAGAAACCGAACAATTAAAATCGAGTTAGTGGTTTTAAACTGGATTTCGCGTTGCAGAAACTTCAATAGAACCATGTACCACGTGCAATACCACCAGCACCAGCAGATTGAAGTGTCCAATATTGGCTTTTGCGTCGCATACATTTGTCGTGATTTCATTTTGGGCTAATGTGCATTTTGGGGGTTTACAGGTATGGAAAATTATTTGTGGAATTTTGCCTGTCCCCAAGCTAAATGAGATTGAAAACCAATGCTAGAGTACACAGTGTTCTTGAACCTTTTTGTGTTGAACACATAAGGTTAATGTGGCGAATCGTGTACCCTTTTCAGCGCGGAGTCATTACCGTTGCCGTGGACATGAGCTGATATTCAAATAAGATCATCGGTTTCAACTGACTGCTGGCTGCCAGATCTGCCAAGTTGGTCTTATAGTTCAGGAGTGTCAAACTCAACTGGCGTTGCGGCATGTTCCAAATAGCAACTAGAGTGAAACCACAATTCCACTGTCGGATGGTCATAATGTCGATTACAACGAACAACGAGCATGAACATATTCGACAATTGCTCTACTGAGGGATTATATGATGGAAGTATTTCTTACTAAAAATCTAAGCATTTGTTAAAAATATATTGGGTAATATAGGCATTTTGAAATCTACTCAGAATTGCTTCGTGGGCCGGATAAAATCGTCTGACGGGCCGGATGCGGCCCGCGGGCCGTATGTTTGACACCCCTGGTCTAGTTAATACTACATGGCTGCAGCGCCGCGCAGACCTGATGACGTCGTACTTCATAGCCTGGTTACTAAGAGAAGAGGTCAGCATCGGTCAGCGAACGTCACTAACAAGATATAGGCGACTGCTTTAGTGCGACAAGTTTCTTATGCACCCTGGTATACCCTTCCGTACTGGAGCACCCTAGACACCGTGCACACAAGTCGAAGAGCATTGGGGTACACTATAAAGTGTACAATGTACGTACGTGTACGTACACAATATGCACACCAGGAGTCCCTTCTCATTTTCTGCCGTAATTAGGTAAGTTTGCCATTAAGTGCGATGTATATACGATTCATGTTCAATTTATAAATAAGGAAGCTTTTCTACACTGCTTAATTGATGGACACACGGATACCGATCGAGAACACTTAAAACAGTGGAATAGCATATTCAAATTATTCATATTGAAATGAACCCGAATATTCGGGTTCAATTGTATATTGAAGTTCTGTACCCCCAAGAAGCTCTTCATGTAAAACAGTGGTTCTTGACCTTTCCCCTATTCTCACCGCGCTGAAAGCACTAGCCATTTCTCATTCTCCATTTCGAACACTGTTTTAAAACTGCAACGACGAAAAAGTATGATGTTCTGATTTGTAAATAGACATTGTTTTTGCCTGAAGCAGGCAGTATAATCGTGCTACACAAATAATACAAATAGTTGGCAATGTCAACAGTACAGCAATTACGTTTAAAGTTAGTACTGGATGTGTTTCCAACTGATAAACCTTACTTCTACTCTATGTGCGTTCATGAGTAACTCATATATAAGTCATAAACTTTCATTTGCGAACATAGTGCTGCATTAGGTGCCCTGGTAGAGTGTTTTACCAGCTTTTTCGGTAACACACATAACGACTAGAGCGGGGCATGGACCGGATGGACTGGATATCCGACTGGATTTTTTTCAGTTTTGCCGGAACCGGTATAAGATTATTTCTGATACGGATTGAGTCGGATTCGTACTTTTTGATAAGTACAGAATGGCTATTGATGCTATTGATGAGCACAACTGTTGTAACTATAAACACACGCCAGTAGCCACCAACAGAAACGTATGTTCTATTCAAAACTGTAAGTTTTATTGTCATGTTTCTTTCGTTGCAATATTCAACAACCTTAACCCGTACCGCATGTTACTGTCTTTGTAGTTTACCAGAATGGATCATCGTAGATGACTATATATGACTAATGACTATATTCAGTTCAAGTATGGTCCACATTACGGTTGCGACTGCGAGTTTTGGCCCGCTGTGGACCACAAATGCCATGCTAATGACTACCACTCAAGTCGACGGGCAATACGGCAAGGAGAAGCAAAGCAGTTCAGCGAAGTTTGATCAATCACAGCGTTAAATTTCTTTATACCCTGGACTCCGTATCCGTGTATCGTATCCCCCTTTTGAAGGCATCTTCGGATATTTCAGACCGCATAAGTGAGCATGACATTTGTAGCTACTTGCATCATGTCACTCAAGCGTAGTTACAAAAACTAGACTTGACGATATTTGCCCATATGCCTGCTTCGCAGAGATGAGCCTCTTCTTTACTTCGCCTAGGCCAGGGGTTCTCAGCCCTTTCTTGGCAGTGGCCCATTTTCCGATTTGAAAATGTGCTGTGGCCCACCTCTTATCTTGGAGTCATAATCCTGTTCAATGCGCGGTAATCAACAGCGGCGATATGCCTATTTCTCTAAAATATGCGCATTTTTCACTTAATTTACTGATGATATTTAATACTACACATCCCGGGACACGAAATCACGCGAAGTGCGACGAAATTATTCAAGTTGAATAAATATGCTCCAACAAACGACCAGCGAAATAATCTAGGGCCCCTTCGAGCTCCCCTAATTGGGGGTATGGGTGCAGCATTTACAGCCTGGCAGATCATGGGTCAAAACTCCCGAGTATACTATGATCGTCCGCTGCACCATTCGCGTCGCAAAACACAATGATCAAATCCCCGCATCCACTGGGTGTCTGGGATTTTAGTTCCACTATTGTGGGGAATATTATAATCATTCTGGGCCAGCTTCAAATATTTCATTGCTGAATGGGTTCTACAGAAAGCTTTTTTTAATATGCATGCTGTACGTGTACAATGTACAATATATGTCTTGTACCAAAACAACTGAAGTTGCGATGTCAGAATATTCAATCCAATAATACAATCAATTCATGAGACTCTTACATTATGTAGGAGGGCAGGACATTTTAAACCGACTCCAAAGAATAATGCGCTCCGTTAAATCCTCAGTCCATTACGATTCGTTGCGGTGGTGCAGGATACCTCCACCAGAATTTGCAATTATGGCTATTTTTATCTTACAATAATACGACCTGCCGAAGTACAGTAGATCTATACATCAATTACACTTCATTGCGAGTTCATTGCATACCCCTTACAACGGCATACGACACATTAACCTGCCCGAATACTTGTTTACTTCAGCATTACCTTCCATTTATTATATACTCAAAATTATTTTTGTTACTGTTAGCCGTTGGTTGTCATAGCCAGTGGGAAAAGCCGCCTTTTCTCTTTAACGTTTTCGACTTGTACATGCTGACTCCATACGTGCCACTACATTTAATTAGAGTCGGATGAAAAGTTTTATGTAGCCTACTCATAATTAGATAATATATGTCGTAGCGATTAACATAACAAATATAACTTAACTTACATTAATTCTGAAATTTTCTAAATAGCTTTGTGGCCCACCTCAAATGCTCCTGTGGCCCACCCTTTGAGAACCCCTAGGCCAAGGTGGGTGTCTGATCTTAAAGACTACTCCAAGTGTTTCGACACCTTCCTATCTTTTCATTGTATCGCAGTTTTGTGGTGTTTTGAAAAGATGAAAATAATAATAAAACTGATTGATTGATTGATTGATTGAGCAATTGAGCATGGATTAGGATTAGAGATTTATTTATGAATGGATTAGGATTAGGGTTGGATTTACCTATTTTTGGAAGATTGATGTCCTGTGGCAAATGGCGACAAGGTTTCTCAATCCTACCAAAGTTACTTCATGTGTTTTGGCACTCATTAAGCGTTTTCTTTGTTTTCACAGAATTATAGGCATAAGATGTAGGCTTTCTACTTGGAATTCCAAGTTTGAATCGGATTAGGATTGGGATTGGAATACACAATTTCTTTGGATTAGGTTTAGGATAAGGATTTGAAGCTTCGGATTTGGATTGGATTAGGACATAAAAATTTCAAATTCGCTCATCTCTGCTGCTTCGGTTGATAGACTAGTCGTCAGACTCGTCACGCTTCATGAGACATCATGAAACACAATCAGACCCGAGTGCTGCATACCGCTCTCGTCAGCTGGGGCCTTGCAGCGCTGTTTTTGGTACAAATCTATAATATGATTGCTAGTCTTATAAAACCTAAGCGAAGACTCCATGAAACAACGGAGTGAACTGGAAACACTCCACTATACGTACCAGGCCGTAGAACCTATTTTATCGAGCAGTTGTGATGAAGTTAGTGAGGAATGAATTCAGCAATATTTCTTTAGATATGACGCCTGTAGCAAGTAAACGACAACTTTTCGGTCTGATGTGTCCTCTGCGGTAATAGGAAGGAGATTTAGCAAAGGCATATAGACGAGATTCATATCTCCGAAATTGGTTGTTTGCATACGCAGTTTCTATCTCACGAACAGACTGTAAGGACTTTGAAACAATCACAAAGTTCACCTTCGACCTGTGTTGATCGCTTCGTTTGCCTCGGGCTTTAAACATCTTATCTCGTATCATAATTTGCGTACGACTGCTGTACCGGTAAATATATATACCATCGTCTTAACGTAATGAGCAAGCCATGCGGGCTATTCATGGTTTGTAGCGCCGATCACTGTTATTTCGAAAATTCACCACCATCCACCCATGCATATTGCATATGCACAATTGCACATAGACGACTAACATTCATAAATCGGCGCAACGTATATATACAAACATACGGCGTTTGTAACACATAATAACTTATTTCTCACTATATGACAATGTAAAGCTGAACGTAAGATCAATAAAAAAGCATATCCGAACTAGTCGGTCGGGTTCGCGAAATAAAAAGATTCAACCTTTACAAATTAAAATTCTGCATAGACGTTCAACCAGCGTCGATATATACGTCTGGTGCGAAGCGAGTAAAAAAAGTTACACATGATCAGTAATTCAGTTTACTTCTAACTTCCAAGATACGGGAGGATGATTGAGTCTGAGTAGGTAGGCTACTTGGCGTTCAAAAACACCAGCAGCAATTATGAGGGAAATATCGAAGAGCGTTACGAGTCAGTCCCTACAAATAAATTGCCTGTATTATTGATAAGTCTGCTTTGCGCAACATACCACGTTACTGTTGTTGTTGTTTCGACTATACTTTTGTCAATTTGATCAGGCCGATATACCTCGTTATAATTCCTGAGCAGCCGACTCTTAGCACGGCCCACTTTTGTATTACTGGGGTTGCGTCAAGATTTCGTCTGAATGAAATTGTAGCATGGATTAGATTTTGCCTTCGTCGGCCGCTGACGGCGTATTCTAATTGATTTTATTTTGGATCTATTTTCACATTATCCAATTGCACCATCACCGCAATTTCCTCCCAGTTCCTGCAGCTTCAAGCGTTTCCATTTGCGTTAATAACATATTCCTCGCACACTAGAGACACAGCTTGCCAGTGAGGATATCAATCTGTTTTGTATGCGATTGGATATTGTGAGTCCTCATCACTCCGTCACATTTTCCAGGTCCTACCAAAAATGAACGGATCCTTCATATGATCATCGACCAATCTAATAATTTTTTACTATGATTGTGGCGAGAATCCGGGTCGTTCGGCAATGAGTGACTGTTATCGACTCTACTGTCTTCATTATTCTTTCCTCCATTTCGCATCATCCCATACTGTTCCGATCATATAGTTGCGCTTCGTGTCGGTCAAACGAAGTATGATGCGTGGACTTCATGGTAATTATCGTGTAATCCATCTGATGTAAACCGAAATGATCCGGGACCTGATATTGAATTGAAGCTTTCGGAAATTCGGAATAGTGTGTCGTTAAGTTATAGGCCTGTGCGCTGTGCAGGATCCATTCACTATACATGTGATATTATTTTAATTGCTTAAAAAAGGAATAAATTTAAAGGTATTAGCATAGCGTATCATTCAAATGGTCCAATCAAGGTACCAATCGAGCTTAAATACTCATCTTACTTTCTTTGAGTGATTTGAGTAGTGATCGTGACGTAGCACATACTATTTTACATTAATCGATAGAGTACTTCGAATACGTTACAAAACGGGTACCAGTATGGGGTTGAATAGTCTCAATATACCCAAATTAACAAACCGCTTCCGAATTTGTTGACGACACTGTCTACGACTGTTTGACCACAGTATAATTTTGATCTTACCCAGCGTCTACGAACCCGGATTTACGATTCCTCAGAAGCCGGACATGACTAGATCTAACTGCATTGTGTTATAACATTCCCGTTATAGTCATATCCAGCTATATTAGTAAATAATCCGTTGTTAGTTATGTTATATGGTACGCCTTCCTATCTGTATGGTATTTTAACTGTTAATGCTATACTTGATGTTGGTGGCTGTCGCTCGAACATCCGCATGTAGTTCGTTCCAAAGTATATTCTTTGAAAAGATGATAATCATACAGTCATATGGTCTACCGTTTAGACTCTACCATATCAGAAGATATCTGTTATGTAGATGCAGTACACCGGCAATTGTATTGATTATTTTCTGCGGTCAACAGCACACTGCAACCACGGGAATTACGACAATACATGGTGATTGTTAAAACCTTGGAACCTTCTTTTGTTTCGGGGATAATATAGTCTATAGAACTTTATAGATCTATATATCTCTGTACATCCCGGCTATAATTACGAGTATGGCTCGACCGGAATATATTGGGAAAATTAAGTAGATATTATGTAAGCATATATACATAAATAGTTGCCTTATTGTTTAGACTCGAGGATACAAATCCTCGACTCGTATATTATTCTTTCTTCCGATGGCCTACTTGGGGGCGCCTCGCCTCTCTTCGAATATTTATCGCGGTACGTAATGTAACCTCGCATGACCTTCTAATTTTTCCTTCGCGAGAGCGTTCCGCACAGTTGTTGAGTCTGTGACGAACGGGTTTACTGGTTTGTGTGAGTTGGATTATTTTTCGTATTCACGGTCTGGGGCAAGCGGCGAGCGATAAAAAGTTGGGCGAGCGCGGTATTGTTCGAAATTGGTAGGAGGCAATGCAGTTTGTTTTCGTAGCGAATGAGTCACCGAACGAGAGCCGGTGAATATGTGGTTTTACGTAAATTCGCAGAATCGAGTTACCCTGCTATGTGAAACTGCCTTGTAGCGCAGCGAGGAGTTCATGCGTCGCACAAGTATATTTGAGAGGATCATTCAACCCATGCCAACTCATCTTGGCCCATCATGCTCTGTGCAACGCCTTGAATGCTGCCAGTCTAGAACAATATGCAGGTAGTTACGAGATGCGGAAATACATTGACTCGTGTAGGCTTTCCTCAGTCGTAATATTTTTCTCAGCATGTTATCATTCTCGACGGTGCACGGTTGCTTTTGTTACTAGAAATGTCGAATTATGTTCAAAATGTGCTCAGCGACGAATATCACAACGTAAAATTTGCAATGCCACTCAAAATGAGTGTGTTGAATTTCCTTGCCAATGTTGCTGTGAAATATGAGTAATGTTTAGGTATTTTATTCCTGTTGGATAAGCACGCGTCTGTGAAGTCAAGACCATAAATAAATACTTGTGTAGACTGGAGCGGTCGCGGATATGAATTTAGAAGAGTTAAGAAATGAGTAGATCACCACAGGAGTTGATCGCCTAAAATATTTCCAGGGACATGCATGGCATCACGCAAACTCCCGCACAGTCTATATAGACTGGAGTCAAATCGCGTAGAAATTGTCGGAACGAAGGCGAGGGATGATAACTTTATGTTCAGTCTTTTTCCGTAATAAAATGTTCAGTGATTGACGAAAAATCTTCGAAAATACTTCATTTAAAACTACAATAAATCAGCCAACGCTTCCGTCATTGCCGCATCGCGAAAAGTTGCACACGAAATCTCCGCGTAGCGATACCGTATTTAGAGACCAAACGAAAGATGAAATGATCGCGCCTGGATATCTCATTTCGATTCTACGAGGTGATCGTAATATAAAGACAACTACATTCCGCACGCGTGAATCATACGCAACAAGGGACCGACATAACGCAGGTCAGATTTGTTTGCGTGACCTAGATCGCTGATAAATTCGTACCATCGAACAGGTCGCCGATATACATTTGACTATCAATGGAAACTGAATCTTGCAGACATGAAAAGTTGAGCACATGCTATCGTTGCCCGACATTTGAGCATGCGACTCAATGAAAAACGATCTGTAATGCGGACCTGCACAATGCACATGCACATTTTCGAGGATATGTACTCGGGTTAATCACCAGGGCCGAACAAGCGCGTTCTGTCACAAGACCTAACTGCCACGATCTTCTAATTGCACTAGTTGCGGCGCATCTAATGGAGCTTATTTTTCCGCTGCTGTGTTTGCGTTCCGTACAATGATTCAAAATTTACGAACTGACGAGACTCATTCCCAGCCTGTCGACTCATCTCTCATTGCGAGACTCGTTACGCTTTGTTACGTCATCCGTTTCATTGCTGCTCTGCTGTAAATTGCGTAACGGGTATCATTAGGACATCCTTGAAAGTTCAATACAGATATGGTCTCGGCGGTTAGATCTTCGTTGAGACTTTAGTTGGCCTTCCGGAACCGAAGCATCAATAGTTTTGCCGTATATGCTACAAAAATGTGGTAATGTATTCATCGCATAATAGAGAAATCACTGTTTTCAAACGTACAGGCTGGGTTAGGAAAGATTATTGCAGCAATTGCGAGAGTCCAATAGTTGCATGTGCTGACTTCGAATCGCGAAAGACGGGATCAGAGAGAGTCACGGATTAGGGATTGGTTCAACTGCTTCATTCAAGACGGAATGTAGCATGTAGGAGTTACGGTAAAATTGCGGAAAAGCACAGGAGTAATATCTATTAGAAAATAACAGTGATGCTTGCTTCGTTATCTTGTTTGTTATCTGGAATTGTGGAAATGTCTGATTACCAAATACTTACGTGTGCTTAAATTCTACCATATTGTGGAGCGTAGGATCGAGTCATTTTACAAGTATTGTTTGTCGCAGCGGCATAAAACCATCTTTAGCAGGAGACCCACTATCGTTCTCAATCACCAAAGGCTGTGATTACAGAAAGATTCATTTGTATACATCTCAACCTGCCTTAAGTTATTAGTTATATAAACTTATGTCTAATTATTATTTTTGGATATATCTCTGTTTGCGGTTACCATGAGAGCAGTCAAGCGGAAACATGTTTCCACTATTTCAAATGCAGTTCTCCGCCTAACTGAGAGCGGAATAGCACAAAAGAATTGTATAGGCGACGATTATGTTGTCGCGGACGCACTAACGTGGGACTTGTTGTCTAGATCAGAATTACCTAGTTGATAGCAAGAAACTGGTATTTCAAAACCTTGCCAGTGTTTTGACGGATAAAATATCATTATATATTGATGTTCCATTTGCCGGTTGTAACGCGCAAGAACAAGATATGACGTCTTGAACAAAAGGATACGCCACTACATCACTCGGGGTGTATAATCATCCCCACGTAACCGGGATATTTATTTTTGCACGGGATATACCGGACTATTGATGTCAACTAGCTCCGGCGATCGCCAATAACAGAAGGTGGTATGAAGCGCAATGGCTCGTCAGAAACCTTAGCAAACGATGACGATTCCAGTGCTAAAAGGTAGGTGCATAGTAAAACTAAAGTGTGTGTTTATGATTGCTTGATATTTAAAAGAGCATGGTCGGCTCATTCGGTTGTATCCGCATTGAGGTGGTATCAGATTATTTTGGACCGTGACTGTTCTGAGATTCGCATTGAAGATGGCAACACAACACCGATTCCGTCGCTGTAACATTTGTATTGCGTTCCCACTACGATGACTCATCCCAGCTTCATAATGGCACACAGCGACATACGCCCTTCATACAAATGTCGGCCAGAATAACTGTCACCATGTGATACGTAATAGCTCCCGATTTTATAGCTTACAATGTAGTGGTTGCGGTGACATGGAGGCATTGTTTTTCGCGGTTCTTGTGTCCAGTGCTGTTTATGCTACAAGAGACCGAATATAGGGCTTAGTATAAACTACATTGACTCGATAAACCGATTGCTGACCTCTTTAAATTGAGAACGAATCTACAAGACTTAAGATCATATTGTACAGAGTACTTATTACTGGGCTACGGCAACAATTTTAGAATCAGCATGTGTGTGTGAAAGTTTCAGAAGACGCTTTCCACATATATGGAAGTTCAACGGTTAATCTTGATGGGGTTTACGTGATTGGCTTGTCGAACGCACACTCCGTAATATTCCTAACTAGTTGTATCTTAATTTCGTAATTATATTAGAACGTGTCCGATTGTTCGTGGTTGCATAATGCATATGGATAACACAATAGCTACTGCCATATTGCACACTACAGTCCAACAGCATTTGACAGGGAAAGGCATTCTTTTTTCTGTCAAGCTGCCTTTCTGCGGTACCGGTATTGGTACGCTGGTCGCTGGCGCTTTAAATCAGGCCGTACTGTGTTGAAACAGGCGAATCCATTTACACCGATAAAGGATATCGCGTTTCAATCTGAAGAGCTATTTAAATACCGCAACAACGTGCGCGCGCAATTAGAATCCTGGCATCTGACGATGCCTGTATCGCCTCTCACTGGCTGAATATTGATGAATAGTCGAGAATAGAGACCCTGAGACACTATATTTTGTATCCCTCAATTTACTGCAAACAGGTTTAGAAGAGTTATTGGAATTGGACGTACTCAATTTTATTCAAAAGATTTCCATATCTCTTGTGATCATTCGTCGCTCTCTTGGACACAATATGTGACTGAAGTTCAAATCTCCAAGAGTTATAGGCTCCATAGCGCAGCATGGGTCGAGTTGGGTCGGATGTATTTTAGGCATCATCGTCAGTTGCCGACCTATGCTGAGCTTCATCGTTCCCCACATATTGTCGTGTGACCATAGTTTATGCGTTATAAGCCGTTTCTAGAGTGGATTGATAATTACATGGTAACAGAAATCCGAAATCGATAAATCATCACATCCTTTCACCAAACTGAGCGATCACCTGTATTGTCGCGCATAAAATATTATGCTATTCATCATTTCCTAACTAATGGGTTAACTACATTGAATAGTCTTTTTACTCTTTGTATACCGTATAGATTACAGTCTCTACCAGTAAAGTTCGAATAACATTCACTGGTGAATTTCGTACCGTGCTAACTTTCGCACTTTCAGAGCCACTTGGACTAAATTTCTGCTAAGGTTAATTGCCTTTTATTTTGTGTCTCACCATAGCAGATTGTAAGTGGTCAACGCGATTACCCGAGATATAAATAGCTCGATTACTGATATCCTTTATTGTCAGCTCCTTAATTAAGCCACGCTTGGAAAATCGGATCGACATCGAAGCTGCGAATAGCGCATGGTGCTAGCACACGCTCACATTCCTTATACCACCGTATACAATATACATACATTCTGAATCCCGGTCGCGCAGCATAGTCTGCATAGCATCTATTTTGTGACCGAAATGTCTTTCTGAACGATTTTGTGAAATGTTGACTATGTTGCACGCGTGGATACTTTGGGGAAATACTAACATAATCTATCCGTCCTTGTGTAATGTCACAAAACCAATGCCATTATGACCTAATATCTGCATCACCGATTCATAATTACCACGGCTGAGGAATGGATGGGTCAAAGCACTTCAAATAATGAAGACTACCGTGCCGCAAATCCACGAATGATGACAGACTTTTAAAACAGTATTATTTTACAAATATTACACAGCGATATTCGACTATTCGAGCATCTCATTAAAACGGTAGGCTTTGTCGTCAATAAAACGAACTGCAGGTAATCCCATATGCATTGTTATGGATATCAACATTTCGATTCTTGCTGCTCACCCCTGCGCAAGAATTAGGGAGATGCTCTTGAAGAGTGCTCTCGGCCGACTCGGGCAAAACCAAAGCAATGTAATTACGTCACAATTACTACGACTTAGCCAGTCGTAGTACGTCCAGTTCCCGCATACAGATGTTACGGTCGAGCTTTGATTTTCTTCATGGACTAGTTTTCTTTGACTTCGGCTATTCCACTCGGGTTCTCTTCATATATTTGCATTTCAATCTCCCGCGCGTGGTTCATTTGTCAGATTTACCTAGTAAACTGTTCTGTTCGCGTCTAGATAATTATCAAACTCTTAATCACTTCCTGAAGTTTCAGGTATTCTTTCGGTTGTTCCTATGACGACATGCTTGATCCCACTTGGGCACTTCACTGCATGGAGTGTGGTCACATTTCGGTCATCATAATAAACTACGTAAGGTTTTATTGTTCTCGCGCGGTCGCGTCGTTACATCTTTCGTAATAGTTTGTTAAGAGTGCTGGCGCCTTTGCAATGCTGTCTTTGCACAACCGCGGCAGGATAGTATTACGATGGTCGGTTAATTATATGGTTGTTTGAGATGGATTAGATACAGAATACTGGTTTCACAGCATCGACGAATATATATATGTCTAGAACCCATCGGAGAATAAAGGCTTTGTATTCGGTGTCAATCGACATTTCACAGGCTATTGAACCACTCCGTGAGTCACCGTAGATATTTAGCCTTTGCTGATAGCTGTCTGTTGCTTGCTCAGTGTCAGTGATCCCATTTGACAATTGTGTACCCACACAACGTCTATATTACCCGCCGTGGGGTTTGGCTTGTTTACGATGACCGTGGACGCCATTGTCTAACTTACTCGTGACGCCAGTTTCCTGGAATAATGCGTATTTTTCGTAAGTGTTCGATGCAGCGCGAGTACAGTGAACACTGCGTAATCATAATCGAGACGATCTCGTAACGCTGTCGGTGTTTCCGACGCGATGGCTGACGGTACCCGACACCGTATTTCAAAACAAACTTCGCCTCGTTAGTTGCCGTCTCGCAGTCTAGCTGATTCTAATGAGGGGGTAGCATGTAGGTTACTTGTAGTATGATGAGCAGCTGAGAGACTTCTTAAGAATCTGTGTGTACGGTATCACGGATTGCTACATAGAAAGGCGAAGGTGTAGATGACAAGCTGACTAAGTATGCGGTTGTAGGTAGATACACCACGGTATTGAAGAGGAGTACCAATACTGTTTCTTGGTAGCTATATTTTAGCCATAACTGCTGATATTCTACCGTGGGCGCTTTAAAGGCAGGGGGTCGAATTGTTGCCGAGCTTAGGTGTACTACGGACAGCTTACCTAACAGGCCAGATGAAATATGATGAAAATGTACGAACGCTGACCACTGACCAGTTCCCAACACCTGAAGATTTTCACACGCTAAACTAAACAAGATGTAAACTGATTTCGGCTGGTCAGTGGTCACTCATTTCATACCTGTCTTTATTTGAAGTTTAAGAAGCTTAAAGGTATCTCGGATTAATTTAAAACACGATAAGACTGAAAATTAAATGCCTCTGTAAACATGACAGATTCAAGGAACTTTAAATTCAAAACTGTGAAATAGCTAATCGTATTCTAACGTCGAAACATTAACCAAAAGTCTTGTCGCACTTATATGAAACGGTTTTCATTGTGACAAATGGAATTTAGTAGGCTCATGCTACAGACGACTTGCCGATAGTAATGCAGCAAGGGTGATACTGAGATTAGGACTTCCCTATATCGAACAGGTGCGGCTCAAATGCAGTGGTGTTATTTTACTGGTTCACCTTGATGGCAGCTGGCGAGCGTCATATATTTCTTTTCTGGCGTAAGCTGCGGGGGCTCCATGAAATTTGACCACGGCCAGACTTTGATCAGGGTTGTGATAGTATTGCCATGTTGAAATTTTGTTCCCATAAACTTTTATGAAACATCTGATACTTCGATCTTCTTATTTAAGTAGAATCTCAGTCTGCTGGATATCAAGCATGTGCTATTAGGCGAATCATAAAACCAATCACCATGCCAGTCTATGAGGTCGGTCAATGTTTGACTATTGAAAGTATGCAGCATGTTGTCATTGGTGTGGCACTGTGACAATATTTATGCGCATCGCGCGCGTACGTGTGAACCTGTAACGCAATATGCCTACTACCGTTTGACATGCTCTGGTTTGTTTGATTTATGTTACTATTCTGTGTTTAGATTCCCAGAATTTTGTGAGTTGGTGATACGACTTGACAAATGACCTATTAAACATTTTTTGTCGTCTACTTGTCCATGCGGGGCTGATAAAGTAATTCGCCCGTTATTCTAATCGTGTGATCGTTTTACAATGACACCATTCCCGACACCGACACCATTCCCACTCCTTGACTCCGACTGGGGTTAACTTCACAATCTCTTTTGTGTTGGAGGTTTATCTCGGTTCGTCAGCGCCCGCAGATCCCATAAGCGGTGTCTTACAAAAACGAAGAACGAAGTTGGGCCATGCCATAAGTCGACAGAATCATGGTAATAACGGCCTGGTGTAAAAGATTGACCAAATGACCATAGAACTCGAAACGCCATAAATATTGAACAACAACAACATCAACCCGATTCCTATCATGTAGCGTAGTTGCTATCGCGCGTATAACTTGCTTGAAGTCTTATTATGTCGCTGTCTTCGCACAGTTTTACCGTGTTAGGACATTCAACACAGGGACACTGATTTTCACTTGACCTCATCTGTCTTATTAGAACTCATGAAATGGTAGCATATAAAAAGGAGATACTTAAATGACGTAACTACACCAGAACCCGAGGTCAGAGGAAACAGTAAAGTGTCCCCTTTCTTGTGCAGTTTGTACGGTGGCTATTCATGGAGAAATCCAGCGCTCTCGGGTCATAGACTGGGAACCTTTGTCGTCGTAATTATTATATCGAAGTATCGTATAAATTGGGATGTTCGAAGAATTGTTTCGCTATACGATACATGAATATTGTATATCATACTCGACAGTTCGCGACCATATCGTATCCAACCAATTCCCGTATGAATAGGGTATGGTGCATATTGAGCGGAAATCTTGACCCTCTCCGGAAGCTTTTATGCCCATTGCCCAGGGTAAATATTCGCTCATTAAAAGCACGACTTTCTCACTGTATTCTAATCTGAACATGGAATAGTTTATTTATTTACCTTGAAAACTAGTCGTGCAATTATGTAGCAAGTATTACTCCGTGACAAGTCCAGCATAGGTTGAAAAAACAAACTAAGAATCCCTTGTACGTGGTAGCTCTTTACCTGTCAAACGATGAATTTCCAGTCAGACTCCACCTTCAATCATTTTTTGAATTATAGCGAACTCTTAGTAGCATTGGCGATAGAAAAAGGTTACAACGATAACGTCACCTGAATCAAAAAGTTTGATTCGTATACTCGCGGTGACGCAGTTGACAGTTTCACGTAAAGATTATTGAAAATGTTATTCAATATTAATATTCATGAACTTGTGGCAGATCAGCTGTCAGCATGAGAAACTATAACGTGTGGCAGATCAGCTGTCAGCATGAGAAACTATAACGTAACTCTTGTAATTTGCAACGCAGTGCCCAGTGCCAGTTTCATACTTTTCAGATTCGAGTATTTGTTTTTTCGAAAGAATTACTCTGTTTTACCCAATCGCAATAATAAGACGATGGGAGTTTATTGTCTCATGTAGCAAGTATTAGGTATATATCGGCAGGAGAATATTTTATTTTATATTGCACCACTCCCCCTCTACTTTGAAGCACCTCTCGTGTTTCACCGTTAACATCAATGTAAATATTCAATTTTCCAGATTTCAATCTCTGCCCCCTTTGGATTTATCGACAACTATCCGAGTGAAAAGACAGCCCCCATCGCCGATGACGAACACCATGTCGTCATCCACGATAGGCTTGAACATCCTTGACTTGTCCACGTCCCCCGGCAACTTCTACGACAGCGTCTCGGTTAGCGGATTCTCCAGCGACGGCTTCTTGGACATCCCGTCGGACGAACTGATCCAGTCCGCCATCACAGCGGCTACGACCGCGGCCAGCCTTGAGAGCACGTCGTTGAAGCGCAAGATGGATGCTCCGTCCGTGTCGCACGCGTCTGAATCTGTGTCGCATAAGTCCGAGTCCGCGACGCATGCGTCTAACAGGCGTAAGAGCGCGTCGTCCTGTTCCCCGCTGGAGTATCCGCCGAACGTGGCGATTTCGCCCGGCTCCTGCAAAAGCCCGTTCTCGTGCACTTCGCCCGGATATTGCAATTTTCCGTACCACAATCACGACAATGTGTTTCGGTGAGGCTTCTTGTACTCGTGAGTCGTGAGGTTATTTCGCCTGTCCTGTATTATTGAATCGCTTGTAGCGGTTCCAGCTGTGATGTGTAGCGCTCAGAGATGCTCACTGTTGTGTTCAATAACCTAGCAGAGTGCTGCTTTTTCCACATACTCAAATAGGTTTTTGCCTATGGTTGTGATTGTAAACTACCTACGCTTCTACTCAAAAATTCTCAGTTTTTTAAGACAAATCTACCCATAGAATACTTACTTGGAAATCGCCACTTCTAGTGCTACTGGAGTGGGAATACACGTCTTTGCTTTAACTTGAGAACCAAGGATTTAGAATACCTACTTTGACTGTCCTCTAGTCACGATTGAGTGATCGGTAACCGCTATCCAACTGGCGATCATTCTGCAAAGCTGTCCTTTCTGTAAATATTTCTTTGGAAAGTCGTGATGTCTGAACACTGGATGGTTTTTGCTGTGCGATTCAGAAGTTACGGAATCTCTAGTTGTTGCTAAACGTACGGCGGTGGTGATATTGTGAACATGGCGATAGTTTTGTTACTGGTACACTGTCTACGCTGGATCGATATTTTCACCAGTTCAATCACCGCAAGACTGCGATAGCATGAGAACATAGGAAGGAGTTGACATGCCTTGCCGAAGTCTGATAATAATCAAACGCCCACTCTTATATGATTCATCTGAACTATAAATCGAGGAGACAATTCCAAAATAGTTGATATTTTGGGTTTAAACCTGTAGAATCGTAGCCTTCAAGATAGCGGTACAACGAATGCGTCATAATTAAATCGTACTGTATTTTTCTCCATTAGATTTGAATCCCCCTTCATCAGCCATTCGTATTATATTATATTGCTGCGGTGGTGAAAGCAGTCATCTTTGATACTCAAGTTGAATTAGACGTATCGTCATAAATTACCATTCAAGTATAAGTAGAAATAGCGATTTTCCAGCAAGTAAGAAAGTAAGTAAGTATTCGAGACCTAGTTTTGTCTAAAAACCTGAAAACTCTTCAGTAGAAGCATTCTAAAATCATAACCACATGACCAAGTACCGCAAGCAGGCAAAACCGACTTGAGTACTCTGAAAAAGTACTTCGTTACTGACCAGTGACCCCCTCTGCGCATAAGTGGCATGTGCGATGGCTAGGGTTGCATTTAAAACAAAATCAATTTAAAACAAACCTGTTTAAAACATGACCCTTGTTTAGAACATGTTTTTATTATTTTTGTTTAAGCCATGACGTAATGAATTTCTAATTGTAACGTCACAACAGATTGGCGTATATAATTGAAAATACAGGTAAAATATGGCTCCTTCGACAAAAAGGGCTTCCGACCACTGTCATAAACAGACCAAAAGGAATGCATTATTATATGCAGCATTTTTACGGTAGGCGGTCATCATCGTCAGAACACCCATTCCGTACCAATGAACGATATCTACTTGCTATAACTGCCGAACCGACGACGATTACACGGGTTCCAGCCACTTCACATAGTATACGTCAACTATTGGGTGCAAATCGTCCGTAGGCTCATGCATGGTACATATTTTTTTGGAATGTATTTACAAAATTATGGCATAAATATACAACTTTTGAAAACAGACACATTTTTATTTTGAAAAATGCATTTGTTTAAAACGCTGTTTAAGTGTTTTAAAACACTGTTTTAAATGCAACCCTGGCAATAGCGCACTTGCTGTCGGGAGGCGGAGAGATTCGGCGATAATTTGAATAAAAACGCAGTCGGTGCGGAAAATTGCTATTCCGCCCTTACTTGACTGTATACTTACACTTACTAGATTTTATCGCCCTAACTGTTTTCATTCTAATGCATTTCTGCAGCACACAGTCGGGCGATATCATCCTCTCTACCATTTCTCATCAATTGACCAATTCCCGCCGCCTTTCCAGGGGAAGTCATAGTCACTGTGTGCCACCGTTACTGTACGAGCCGCCTAAAGCCCAGCTCCAGCGTCAAATGAGCGAGGAAGCCACACGCATAGCGAACATGAACGTGGAAAGCCCCTCCATGTCAGACAACTCGGTGTTCCGATCGGACAAAGTCTTCATCCGGGAGTCCACCTCGGACGACCACAACGCCGAATCGGACGCGATTATGCGCGTCAAAATCGAAGACAGTAACTGCGACGCGTTCGAGTCCATGCACAGGATGCGACACGCAAGCGCGCAGAGTATGTCATCATCGAAAGACTCTCTATTCAGCGCCCACGACCCGGACGGGTCTATGACATCTGGGGCAGTCGGAGACGACTACGAAGACGCGATGTCTACGATCCCGTCCGCTAGTTTTCTCACGAGCGACCCGATGATTGGCGGGCATCCGATTATGTCACGACGCGACAGCACGTCATCGAGACAGATGTCGGTGGATATGATCGAGGTCGCGAACTCGCTGGACTCGCCCTTGTTGAACGCGGGTCCTATGCACGCGGAGGACGATGATATGTCGCAGTGTACGCAGCCGGATCCGAACGCGGTGCGTAGGAGCCCGCCGCCGCCTAACGTGACTCTGAATCCGGAGAAGCACAAGAGAAACCCGATGCCTTCAGGTATGGATGGTGTTCTGTGCGGTTGCCCAACATTCGAGTTTGCGACACGATCAAACAAGATAGACGGGCGTGCGAAACTTTGACATGCGACACGTTAGCATGCGACTCTTGACGATGTGACTTTATAACACGATAACTAACCCGTGCCCCAATCCTAACGGTTACCAGTGAATTTGGCACTTGATGAAATCGACACTTTTCGGCGCCTAATTACAACCCTAAGCTTATGCTAACCCTAAACTAACCTTAAACCACAATCCTAATCCACACCGAAGCCTATCCTTAACCTAACCTAAACCTAACCGGAATTTTGTTAAACCTAAATCCATGCCAAGTCCCGAGGGCCTAATTCGCCACATGTGGTATATCACAATTCACGCTCACATCTAGTGAGACGGTAATTTTCGATTTCATTAGTACAATATTGATGCACCCCTTCCATAATTATAGCAATAATAGTAATTATATTTCTAATTCCAAATCTGTCAAGTGCCGCATTGGCATTGACCAGGTGCCGAATCCTAACTCCAAAAGCAACCCCCCAATCTCAACTTAAACCTACAGCTGACCGTTACCCAAGTGTCGCATGCTCAAATGTCGTACAACGTACAATCCATTGGAACATGTAGAATTCGATTGGTCGATTACGATCGACTATCACAATGAGTATTGCTGTCTTTGGTATTCAACGATCAGTACCATCAAAATATGAGCGACGTGCACATGCAGGTGCTGTTAGCGCCTAGGGCTTTGCTATGCGCAGAATCGCAAGATAACTCTATAGAAGCGTCCTCGCTACCGGAACATATCTGGTGCGTGTACGTGTAAACACACCCGTTTTTTATGTTTGCAACCGCGTCGCAATTCCAAATGACTCAGCGATCGTGACTCACCTATACTCAGGACGCGACCTTGGCATCCTCACAAGTCACCAGATTTATAATCGGCTGCCGCACATATTTAGTGGTACTTCGCGGCCGCGTTTCTCGCGAATTTCTTTCCGCACAAGGCATGTATTCGCCTCGGCTTAACGCTATCGGGCGGATTTCCTCGCCGCAAAACCGCGCGCCGCTCCGGCTCCCGTTCAGACCCAGAGGTGATCAGTAGAGAACGGAGAACTCCCAGTTTTTCGGAGATTTTGCCTATTCGCCCTACCTATGAAGTGATTATGTTTTTTGAGTATTTCCACTTCTACTTAACATTATTTGACGCGACTACATACTTTTTTCGCTGTGGATTTTGTAAAGTAGAAAGTTGTTTTGAGCATGCGTCTAAAGCACATTTACGAGTGAAATTTTCACGAAAACAGGGCTAAATAGCCAATATGTCACGGTATCGGTAACCAATTATATATTTACGAACACAAAACCACACCGCATCAGACGGATTCCGATAGGACGTATTCGGAGTCTCAAATCAATATCCGCTCATCACTCACGCTGTATCTGTTCTAGGCCGGCCACGAGCCATTTTGCGTTAGTCGCTAAGATGCAACTTGCAATTTGGAATGTTGGCAACAACGATATTATGCGCTAAAAGTACGCAAACCCTCGACCAGATCTGCTTTTGAAATTGTTTCCTTTTGTGCTTTTCTGACCTTTGACTTTCTTCTTACAATCGAATAAGTTTTGACGTATATTGGACATGATTACCTTTCATGTCTTGGAAATGAGTAATTCTACTTGTAATTGAGTAGAAATTTACGACGCTACTGGTAGTTCTACTCGAGTAGCAACGATATCTATTTATTTGACCGCCTGTTTTCAGACCCCAGCTCGTGGTCGAAAGCGCAGGTGAAAGAGTGGCTTGAATGGGCCGTGAGCGAACACTCCCTGCAAGACGTGGACGTGAAGAAGTTCGCGTCCACAGACGGCTACAAACTGTGCCAGATGACGATGCGCGACATGTGCAGGCTCACCAGCAAGGCGAGCGCCGACACCCTCATCGCTAACCTCACGCACCTCAAGCAGCGTAAGTGGGAATATGACGTTGGATGTTTTTGCTGCATTCCTGATTTTTACGCTCAGTTGCTGCCGTTACAGACCAGAACGGATTCGGTCCGTACAAGGGGATCGTTGACCCGTTTCAAGCGGCGCAAGCGCGCCAGCCGCATATCAAAGACCCGTACCGGTTGTTTGGGCCGATCTGCTTGGAGCTGTCCAATCCCGGTAGGTTGCGATGCTGTGTCTAACCGAAATCGAACCCGATTGCGTGTCGTGTGTATGTTGAAGATTGGCGGATAAAAAGTTTTGAAGTTGAAACGATGATTCGGATTTGAGCCATCCGGATTTGAGCCATTCGAAAGTCGCGTGGAAATCAGTTTTACGAAAATCCGAAATCCTTTTTAAAATCCCGAATCCAAACCCATATGCTCGATGCTCATCTCTCTTTCGAGTATTTACCTCAAAATGCTAGAATTGACTTTTGACAAAATTGTATAAAATCTTTAACGAGCCCTGCCGATCAGCAGAACATAAAAACTTGGGCTGGCCGTAACGAATCGACAATTGAGTGCTCGAATCCGAACCGAGTCTTAATTTTGATGATTCTGGTTCAGTAGTGACGGCTGATGTTTTCAAGTTATAGGCTTAATCACAGGTACTCGATTTTTCACAGCCCTAAGTAACTAAGTACCACGAAATATGGATGCGAAATCTTCTTAATCAAACGTATTCCCTTCTCATTTTCGAGTGTGAGGGTGAGTGACCGTTCGTTGAGATCTGGATGGGTTCGCCGCATGCCGCATGCACGGTTTCGCATCGTGATTTCACGTCATCAAACATTTCTAATTGTACGCCAGTCACGGCCAAACATTCGGCAGATTATCTCGCGAGATTACTGCCTGACTCAGCGCGCAACGACGGACGACGGACCGCCGCTGCAGACTCGCACCTAATCTATGTGAACTTCGCTCTCTATATTTGATCGGCGGATGTCATCCGGGTTCGGGCGGTGGCGATACGCTTTCTAAACGCGAACGCGTCAATACCGCCGTTCTGTTTGCGCTGTGTTCCGTAAACTGTCGAATTGGGAAGGCAAACAGCAATTTCCGAGTGATATACGAGAGCGTAAACACCGGTGCTCGCGGTGAAGAGGGCTGGGAAAAACCGGTTCCGAATCGAGCATTAGTGGTCTAGTCGAATATTCAAATATCACTAATTATGACAAGATAAGAGTATGGATGTTATGGGAAGTATATATATATGTACCCCTTATCAACTGCAAAGAAAATAATACCAGTTCTGCACCACATGAAGATAATTATCATACCAATCACTGCAGATTTTGGGAAACTAATGGCATTTTCGAGCTCATCGCCTTTGATAAAAACTAAAATTGTTCTTAAATTCCTTGCCGATTTTTGTTGGCGAGTGAGGTACTTTTTCGACCATACCTACTTCATTGGACATTGTGACAATGCTGTAAGTTGATCACGGCGTTACAGAAATGCCATTTCCGCTACGGGGAGGTTTAGCTTCGCGCTGCATGTTTTTGATGCTGTGATACCAGCAATCGAGGTTCCAAGGCCTACACGTTGAGATATGCATCGAAACTGTAATTCTTGTTGATATTCAACTCTTAGTGGGGAGGGTCATACAGTTGCAGTATACTGGAAATTAATTGTCTCTCACTGATCGTTTCGAATCATTACAACTAATTCTTGATTCGGATTCGTGTGCTCGACTCCGTGCGACCAGATCTGCGTTCTGTAACGATATTCTTTCTGCTCACAATACACAGGTTCCGGCCAGATTCAACTTTGGCAGTTCCTGATGGAGCTGCTCACCGTGCCCGCCAACGCGCCCTGCATATCGTGGGAGGGTGTCACCGGACAATTCAAAATGGTGGACCCGGACGAGGTGGCCAGGCGGTGGGGCGAGAGGAAGAGCAAACCCAACATGAATTATGATAAGCTCAGCAGGGCGCTGAGGTACGTATGCGGTCGTCGGTTTGCGTCTGGTAATGGTGGTCAGAATAACGTAGTCATCGTTGGTGCTCGAGTCGAGTTAGACGAAGTGATTACCAAGTAAATAAAAAGTTCGGTATTCTAGGCCTAGTTTTGCCTAAACAAACCCAAAACTGAAAAGTAGAAGTCAAAGTGGTTCAAAATGATAACCACTCGATCAAGTACTGCATATTGCATAAGCAGGCGAAACCTGCTTGAGTATTCCGAAACGGTAGAAATATTTCGTTACTGACCAATGGTAATAAGCCGCTCGGCAGTTTCCGGTGTGACGCAACGTGATTGTCAACGCCACAATTTGAAAGGGATCGCCACGCGTATATGACTGTGTCGTCATAATGACGGTGACAGCGGCGTTGCAATGGCTGTAATACAAGATTTAGTGCGATGAAAAATACAGTGTTGCTGCTCTTTCGGCAAAGAGATACTTCATTTTGCCTCGCTTGTCTAATGGATATGTGTTTGTGACTCTGAGTTTCGGAAATCTGTATAATTCGATATTCTGTTTTAGCGAGCCCGAAAGGTTGTGGGTTCGGTTCCGACCGAGGTCGACTCCAGAATTCCTACCCAAGGAGGTTTATGAGGATGCCTCCTCCTCTACATCTCATCCGCGTGAGCGGTGTCTTAAAACCCTAAAAGCGGGCCGTGTTACAATTCGGTAGCAAAAATAAGGAATATCGGCCTGGTGTAAATGATCATTGTAATCAACAAACATCATGGATACCAGTTATACCACAAGCAACAGCGAGCCCGTTTTGGTCTATTATTTGACTTTACGCGTAGAACTGGGCGGAATTTTTGATAAAAGTCATGCTCTATATTTCGATTGCTTTTATATGATGGTATTGCCACCGACAGCCCTATTTCGACAGTAAATACGACTTGTTTGCCTTCACTGTGTGTATTCGATGTCTCGACCTCATTTCTGGCGGCGTCTGCCGTCATTATATGTATTCTAAGAGTGCCATATCCGTTTGAAACTCGTTTACCCGCCGCTGTCCCAGATATGTCAAATTGTGTCTATATTCTCGTTATTCTGTACCGCCGACGATCTAATTCTATCCGTGCAAATCTAAAGCGATATAAGGAGCCCGCGAGATTGAAGACCTATCGAATAAGTGTCGCGACTTCGGACTTCGATATATTGTTAGATACCAGATTGGGAGTCAGGATAAACAGAGGTGGTCAGAACGTAGTCGGTGTTATTACTCAAGTAGAAGTAGAGAAGAAACACCGTAAATTTCCACTCAATTACAAGTAGAAGTAGCTATTTCTGGGACTCGTCAAAGCTACCCCAATTCTAAGTATAAACTGAAGATATGAAAGTACTCAAGTAAGATTTAATCCAGGAGTCGCGTCCTCTAATCAGTTAATCGGAGGTGGCCAACTTAGAAACTGGAGGGTGCTTCCGCACAACTAATGCAAAATGACATTACACTACAGATAGGTGAGATCTCAATAATAGATTCAGTCACCGCGACACAGGGTCTATTTTGTTCATTTGTCATGAAAATTTTACCCATAGAAGTCACGCAAATATATTCCAAATCTACTTTATACTTCACTATATCCAAAATGTAAAAGTAAGTAATTGTCAATTGTCTTGGCAGACGGTAATCTCGCAAATGATGTCGCATGTAACTTCTGTCGATCATACGCTCTCCGTGTGCGCTGTTACATTTGCCCCGAATTAAGTTCTGAACGAATTTCTTCAGGTATTACTACGATAAGAATATCATGACGAAAGTACACGGAAAACGATACGCGTACAAGTTTGACTTCAACGGCATCTACCAAACGTTACAAATGAACGCAAACCCGCCCACCAATCAGCCGAGTCTATTTTACAGGTAGGTCGTGCACTTAGTGTACTGTGCATTCCGCAATGATACAGTCATTTCCGCGCAAACGTGTCTCAGAGTTATATATTACCTGAACAGTGAGTTGCACCATGTTTCCCAAGAGAATTTCATTCCTCTAAATGTCCTTTTTCAGACCTACTGCTTTACTCAAGTTTTCATCACCGAGCCTAGGTAGAGTCCGTTAACCGATAACAAAGTGATAAAATTGTCAGTTCCGCTTGGGAGTTATAGTCACGTGATATTTATGCTCTGAGTCACGACGCTGATATGTGAATGCCGCAGGAATTATTTTTATGATCGCAATTTTCGAAGCGTTATTATACTCGCCGGCAGCCAAGTGAATGTATTCTACCAGTTTCAAGTAATGGCTGTATTTTGCCTACATCAGGCATGTTAACTGTTGAGCATACGGCTTGATAACAGGGATACGTTTCCGAGTATGCGGTTACAGGCCGGAGGTGAACACGAAACCATTAGGCTATGCCTGGTATTTAAGAAAAATCTGGCACGTGTTGTGCCACTTCGGGACTCATTATGAAGATAAATACGAATATGCTACAAATAGATAGTAAGATTTAGGAGGCCTAATGCTGAAGCCAGTTTGGACAACTAGATATTTTTAGTTGTCTAAATTCACTAAATTAGAGCAAAATGCCAGTAATCTAATTGTAATCTGATTTGTTGAATGTTTATATGCCCATATTCTAATTCTAATCTAATATTTGAAATATTCTTATGCTATGATTTTAATTTTAATCTAATTTGTGAAATGTTTCGATGCTCTAATTTCTAATCTAATTTATTGTTTTTCTGAAAATGCCTCATTGTCATAGGCATTTTGCAGCGAGTTCACAAGAATGTCCCTCTCTCGCAGGAAAATCCAGTGCCAACTGCCAAGCCGCCTTCGCTTTATTATACTTACACCGTACAGTCATAGTCGATCGTGACGAATAATAGCGTGCTAGCGTAGTAGCTTGTAGTCTGCGAACAACATTTTAGTTTTTAAAACTTTATGTTAGTAAAACGCAGTGCTGACTAACATGGGCAATGCTCGTGGTTACTACAAAATAAGTAGTATTAGAGTAGTACAGATATAACAAGAAATAACATGATCATAAACGTCATTTTATACCCGACAACGCTTTCGAGCGACTAATGGTAATGAATCGATATTGGGGCTAGCCATACATGTTACTAGCTGATACACTATCTCATCCTAAGGATTGATCTTGTGGGGACGTCCTAAATGTCTCGGTCTTGGCAATGTCTGGGCTATTGCACGTCAAGGCAATATGCTTATTGATTTCAGCTGACTATTCATCGATGGAAGGCTGTTGCCATCGCCGAAGCCGTTTCAGCTAGTATGGAATAGTGTTATTTAGGCGCAGGCGAATAACTCATTTTGAAACAACAATAATTTGTAACTAAAATCAATTTTAGCATTTCAAAATGCTTATTCCGCGCTCGCGCCGGTAGCGATTGTGGCGAACCCTGGTATAGTGCAGAACGAGCAAAGCTTGGTGCACACTTTACAGACGATAAACCATTCTCATGGTTATGGGAATGCACCGTGAATTGATATGAACTGATTTTTGCTGTATTTATTTCCCATTCACAATTTCATTCAATTCCTAGTTTTTGCGAATTCAGTAATTCTAATTCTAGTTTAATTTAAAAAAAAACTGTAGCTCTAATTCGAATTCTAATCTAATTTGGAAAAACTTTTGTAGCTCTAATTCTAACTCTAATCTATCTAATCCAGGAAAGCTGAAAATTTTCTTATAGTTGTCCAAGTCTGGCTGAAGCATACCACTGAAACACCACACGCAGTATTTGTAGACGTTTCGCAATTAATTTAAGGGTGCCACTCGCGTAAGATCGGGAATTTTGAATCCGTCCTGACTCAAGCCAAGTTTGGCATTCGCGGTTTAGATTTCTGATAATTTCATCGGTGCAGAACACCACAAGACATAGGAAGAACTCGAAACGATTTGGAGTAGTCTCTTTATCAAATACCCACCTTGGCCTGCTGAATCAATCGAAAAACTGATTTCTCATGCCACTTTCAAACTGATTGTATGAACTGAAATCGTTCACTGCTTAATTGAGGCATAGTTCCGTGCCCAATCGGGTGTGAACATCGACATTTCAACTGTGCCTCCAATGATGCGACCGCTTGAGCTTACTTGTCATCGACGCGGCCATCACGACACTATCCCACCGTAGTGGTCAATCAATGACCGAGGTGTTCTTCCTGGTTAAACGCTATTGATTCCCTATCGTCATCTTTCAGCTCACGACAATCCCGCGTCCGGCAGCAAGCCAGGATATCGCTCAGTCAACTACGCAAACTATCGCAGGCCGGTATGATCCCGCCTGGAATGACCGATCCAGTCCCGACCAGTTGACTAACCGGCTCAATCAAATAACGCATTGACCGCGTTGGAGTTGTCAGCAAGCGAGATTTCGGACGAAGAGAGCCGGATACTGTGGGGAGAACCGGCCGGTGGACTGCGGGGGATGGTGCCGGATCCGGCGAGAGGACGCCCTGACTAAATTGCAGATCGCGCAGTTATTACAGCTGTCGCTAGTCTTCCACGGGTTTGGAAGGTGAATTTTGTATGTCGAAAGTTCTATTTTTATACCTCGCTTGCGAGTTTGATACTTTTTAACTATCGCAATAAAGAATTTGCTATGAATTCGGCGCGTGGAGCGGTGTTATAACGATCTGATCTGTTTCCGACTGCTGTGGACGGAAGACTGTGTGGTCATGGTGGAATGGGTGGGGTTTGTGAGGGTGGAGAGAATGTTAATATATTATCTATGTATTGAATTTTGATTGATAGTAGGCAATATTGCGATGAGCAACAGGACTCTAGTTCAGTTGATCTTAACCGGTGGTGCGTAGAACGCTATGGGTTCCCCAAGCCATTCTAAAGTAAAGATGAAAAAATGCACTCAACTCGTACATACGATTTGTGATGATACACCCGTCTTGATCATCACTGATTGCGGGTAATCAGGCCTGATCAGTTGTCCAATTGTGACTGTTGCGGTGGTCCGTTGTGTGCAGTGGCGTACGTAGGAAAATTTGGAGTTCGAAATAGAAACCCAGTCCTTCTGAATTGCCAATTTTGTCTCCTAACACCGACCGACCGACAAGATAGCGTAATGGTGAAGCGATCGGTAGGTCGTGGGTTCGATTCCCGGCCGGGTCAGTCCAAAGACCTGATTAGTAACACTGGTATCCATGACTTCCCTGCTTGGCGCTCATGCATTAATGGGATAGCGTGGAGGGGTGGTGCAAGACTTGGAAAGCCGTAGAGGGCTATATCTGCACCTTCCTTGTCCAGCGGCATATGCACTCATGGTATGCATATGCGCAGATTGTGTGTATGTGTATCATGAGTCGGTGTATATGCCGCAAAACATCAAGGACCAAAATAAACTACGCCCTTTCCTTTCCTATCAGTATGGTCCTTTTCACCTTATATGTCAACGACATTTTTGAAACCTCCTCATTGAACACCACACTGTTCGCTGATGATACTCACCTCCTCTCTTCCGCATCTTCGACGGCAGAGCTGGATGCCCTGACTGGTGACCAAATGCCCAAAGTCCATGAGTGGACGGCCCAGAACAATCTTTGCATAAACGCCTCGAAATCGCAATTGCTGACAGTAAATTCAAAAAATAACCTAACCGTTAATATCGCTGGTCAGCCCGTTTCCAACACAGATAATGCCAAATATCTCGGAGTTTTACTGGACTCGAACATGTCCTGGAAGAGTCATATTCAGTCCCTAGAAACTAAATTATCACCTAAGTGCGGCCTGTTCTACAGCCTTGGGCGCTTCATGCCAGCATGGGTTCTTCTGATACTCTTTAAATCCTTAATCCAATCGAAGTTACATTATGGCATCCACTGTTGGGGGGCTGCCAGTAAAACTGCACTCAAGCCACTGCAGAAACTACAGCATAAAGTAGGGGAGATGTGGTACCGATGGATCAAAAATTGCAAAATGATCTCTGGCCCTCAAATCTTCAGCCGAGAATAGCAGATCTTTTGCTGTCTCAACACTTTGATACAAGCTCTACCTATCGCGGACATTTACATGAATATCCGCCTTTTCAAAAAATATTTATAAACGTTTAAAGTTTGTTGCTCGAACGTGTCATCGGTCCCCACCCGGTGGGTCCAAAGGCACACGACCATGGGACCTATGGGACATACGCTCTAAAACTCAAATTTGTTACCTTGTTTTGTTGTGTACTGTAAGCTAAGCTACAGCAAGCCAATGAAGAAGGTTTCGTCAAGACTTTCAAGAATAAAATAGATTATATCAAGTCAAATGTTGGCATGAAATCATGTTTTGATTTACGCCTAAACTTACAAAATTATTGCCACATACATATTACCCGCAAATCGACATTTTGACTTTCAAATACTCGTAATAGCGATAAAACATCACAGGTAACTATGATTTACAGCCTATATATATGTAGGCGAGTTTCTGTTGTTAAGTGATTAGTTGGTTTATCTATTTTGCTTGATTTGGCTATGGTACCATAGGTCCCCCACCCCATAAATATTGTAATTGACTTGAAAATAGTCCACTCGAGGATGGTATTGATTCAAAACATATGTGCCATTATATACCCTGATACAAACCCTACACTTCACATCAAAAATTATGCCGGGTTTGATAGTCTGGAAGGTGATATAGAAAAATGCAAATGACGATCCAAATTTACTTTACACCCCCTAAAACGTAAATCATTCGTCACAGACCCCATAACTCACGCAGGTCGAATTTTTTTGCATGTGAGGAAAGATTCTGTCAGCATGTAATTATAGACAAATTCACCGAGTCTAATCATGGAGAATTTTTCAAGTATTTTCGGTCCCAGTGATCAATCGGTACCACATCTCCCCTACTCCGAATCATAGCTAGGGCTCCAAAGGGGCCTGGCTGCCCATCCAATAAGTCGCTGCTGAAGAGATTTGGCGTCCTAAACATAGAAGATATGCGGAAACTAGAAATCGCCAAGTTTATGTATCAGTTTCACTGCGGTCGTTGCCCCGAATATTTCAATGACTTCTTTACCTCTGAATCAAACGCTCACAAGTACAACACACGCGCGTCCACGTCGTCCAAATATCATATGATCGACCGAAAAGATCATCGCTCCATCAAATATGCCGGACCTGATGTGTGGAACAGTATCCCGCCGGCCATCAGACAGTCGACGAGCATGTCCACATTCAAGTCGAAATACAAACAATTACTACTAAATAAATACAGTCCATCCTCAAGATTACCGGACCACGACTGACCTATCGATCTCGCTTCCCATGACATGCCGCCCTATTTCTTGTCGCATTCTTTTTCTATACTATCTTCTTTACTTTCATTCAGTGTGCATGCCTCCTCTTTACATCGCCTAGACCAAGGTGGGTGTCAGATTCCATAGACTACTCCTTGTCGCTTCGACATCTTCCTGTCTTTTCATTGTATCGCATTTTTTGTGGTGTATTGAACTGATAAAATTGCTAATAAACCAATGATGATGATGATGGTTACCATATTTTGGGATCCGGAAGCTACAAAGGAGGACATTTGTGCGTCTTCGCAGGACATTTTCGAATCCCTGAAAACGAAAGACAAATCCTAAAGGAGGACGGATGGTAACCCTACTATAAGATGGTGGCGAGATAGCATAGTGGTATAATCCACAGCTATACATCACCAATGAGTTGTGGGTTCGAGTCCGACTGATGTCGACTCCTATAGGCTATTCCTACCCAAGTGTTGGAGGTTTATCTGGGCTCCTCCTCGCCATTTCATCCTCGTAAGTTGTGTCTTGCAAAAGGCCTAGAAGTGGGCCGTGCTACAAGTCGGCAGTTACAGGAATCAAAAATAAGGAATATCGGCCTGGTGTGAATGATCATTGTAGTCGACAAGCACCATGAATACCATAAACCAGCAGTGCTTCTCAACCGGTGGGTCGCGACCACGACACACCAAGACATATGAAGTTTCGGCCAACATGCGACTCCGCGAATTGTGCAGCCAAAAAGGTCGACAGTGAGAAAACCTCTGCCGAAAAGGATCGAAACCTTCGGTAGATGTATGCCGAATTGTCCATGGACTATATACGGTGGGCGCCTGAATGGCTGTCACCAAATATTGCTGTCGCCAAAAATTCATAGTAGTATATGTAATTGGCAATATCATTGACCGAATTGCATCATGAATTCCAGAAAATATTCACGCTAGGTGCCACCAGATAACTGTAACACACTGACAACATAAAAACTGGCACTCACGAGGAGTGGTTTAAACGTTAATCGCGAAAGGGCGTCCAGTCGGTCGCGCAATGAAATTTGGATGAAAAGTGGGCCGCGAACTGAAAAAAGTTGAGAAGCACTGCCATAAACGACAACCTACTATAATATCAACGGTAATTAATCAATTGGTTTCATGAGTTTCTACCAAACGATACTATGCAACTGTCCGAGGTAAAGCCTTGCATTTCTGAACTGGTATCTCTGACAGGGGACTGCAGACTTCACAGTGATTTCCACAAAAAAAAATGATTTTAGGGCTTTCATTTTGTGTGTAAATTTTGTTTTAATTGTTTTATTATTTTAGGACTCTGTTGATGCACAGTTCATTTCGCCCACCAGTAATCCGTAGTATTGTATCATGTGTGTGTTGTCGTAGGTTTTTGACTTTGATGTTCCGAGACGGCCTGCAGAGAACGTAAGTGTTCCGTTGGTTAGTAGAGGTTAAAAACAACTGCTCCAGTTAATATGCATCCTAAGCGGTTTAGAATAAGTGTGTGGATCACTCGAGTTACAATCTTCTGAATGACTCTACTGGAGTCGTTGCAGTTAAATGAACGGACTCTGGCTCGGTGTATGAGAAATGTGGAAGACTTGGAGACAAACTCTCAGGTAATCCAATAATTCTACTTCGCAAAGAATTCTGAACCTCTCACTGCGCTAGTAATGACCACCCCATAAATTGTTTACTTGTTTTCGATATGGTTAATTCCATCAGAAGCGACAGTGCCGCATGTATAGATAAAAGATATCTATACCTAACAACAGTCGTGCACAATATCACCATGCCATGTGTTTAAACTAGTCCGGAGCGGATTGACAAATTCTCTGGTTCTACTCCGATCCCATCCGCGAAAGTGGTGTCTTACAAAAGCCTAGAGGTGGGTCGTGCTATAAGTCGGTAGTTACGGAAAAATAATGCAGAATATCGGCCTGGCGTAAATGACCATAGTCATAGGCGCCGACTTTTATTTTTTTACGAGGTGGCGAAGTCTTGTGACGTCATAATTGTTCCGTGTCGATGACGTCATCGTCGCACTAAAACGCACTTTCCTACATGCCGCTGGTGCACGTGCAGAGTACCAGTCGCTGGTTGATCAGCGTTAACCATTTGCGTTTTACGTTACGTTTTAATACCGACTCTGCACTCATTATTATCAAACCATGCAGGGGAGTTATTAAGTGGAATCTTGAAACGGTCCGATCATTCGTCCGAGGATGTATACGATGCATTCCGTCAGCCGGAATGCATCGAACAAAAATCAGAATTTACGTCACTGAGAATTTGAAGTGGCATCAATGTTATCAACGTGCAATGCGTCGTGTGAGTAACGAAACACACCACGCACTGGGCTGGCAAGTTCGCAAGTAACACACGACAACTCTCGAATATGAGGTTTCAAACCGACAATAATGATGATTACAAACGTGAAATCGCGCAGCTAATCAGCAATTGTCTCGTGCGGTTTCTGGCTTCGCATTGAGAAGCTCGCATCGCGGCAATTGTTTGCAGATTAAAACAGGGATTTTGTCGGCATTGGTGCATTTCCCGATTTACGTTCGCTAAGCATTTTGGGAGTAGCCTACATCCAGGCGCGAAGTCAGAGGGTTTCGGGGGTCGAAAGCCTCTCGTTTGGAAGCGCGAAACCCCCTCCTTAAACGCGAAACCCAGTCCTTTTCAAATGAGCGCTCTGACGCTAATACTCGGTTGCAATTCAGTCGTATTATCAGAGTTATGCGCGGCTAATTAACGAAAGGCAATAAGCGAGATTCGTCCGTACGCATTGCACTGCACAACGTAACGCGACACGATCTCCCGCTGAGATAATTGCGAAATTAGGTCATTCATTGCCCCGCGCTCGGCCATAGTTGGTAGCCTGATTTATCTCGTCACCTACAAGCCTAATTCCGCTGGCTTGAATAATCGCATTTGCAATAGGCCCGATGCGCACGATATCATCGTTGGCTTACAAAATCGCATCTGCATTGGCTTGGTGCACACTAGATCATCACTGGCCTACACAATCGCATCTGCAATAGGCCTAGTACGAAAGATATCGCTAGCCTAACTACCGCGTCTCGGGCCTACCATGCTTTGGCTCCTACTTCCCGATGGCGATAGCTTGGATAAAATGCCGTTAAGTGTATGCTGATTAGCGATTGTGGTTAAAGAGTGACTTCGCGAAACTGAATGACATCGAATGTCCGCAAACATGTGCGACTCGTGCGTACCCGTACATGCGTAATTGATTTCCGCTAATACTTGAAGAACATAACCATCAGAAGCTGTGATAAGGCTTGAGGTATAAAAGAGCAAAGGTTTGAACCACCTGAAATCGGCGTCATTGTAGCACATATTCCAAATAAACTCGTACATTTTGACTTGCGCAAATCGTCGCCAAGGCTGCATAAGACGTAGGACGCATTGATAAGCGCGCGTATTTAATTGTTCACGACCGATCAGGGAGTCGCTAATTAACCGCACTTTCGGACTCGTCGACAAGCTTATCATACGCGTATGCCGTATAATCATCAACACGATGATATCGTGCACACCAGGCAGAAGCCGCCAATGCATATGCGATTGCGCAGACAAGCGATGATATAGTTTGAACTGGGCCCATTGCAGATGCGATTGTTCAAGCCAGCGGAATCAGGCTTGTTCGAGATGCGATAAATCAGGCTGGCGACGATTGCCACGCGCACGGCAATGACTGACCTAATTTCGCGACCATCTCAGCGGGATATCATCACAGACTCTTCGCGCTGATTGAAAACGTGCCTCTCGCAAATTGGCCGCACGGAACACTGATAACACAATTATTGAATTGCAACTAAATATTGGAGTTAAAATGGTCATTTCAAAATGACGGGGTTTCGCGTTTCAAGCAGGGTGATTCGAACCCCCCTGGCTACGTGCATGGTACACGCGCGTATAAAAAACGAAGACGTCTCTAAGGAGGTCGCATCGATTCGCCAGATTACTAATTACTGGTCACAAACAACTTATGCGTTTGAGTATTTCGTACGAGGTGGCCGCCACCTCGTAAATATGGTGACGAGGTGGCTGCGCCACCTCGTAACCTCGTAAGTCGGCGCCTATGACCATAGTAGTCGACAAACACCATGAATACCACAAAACAAATACTCTGATCCTGCTTTTTAAAGCTCTGGTCCGACTCGTAGGCCGGATTCTAGAAATTACCGTGATCTGGTCCGAAAAACTCCTATAATAATTATCCAATCACATGATGGCATTGAATATTGATTGAAACAATGTAAACAGGAAATTAAAAACTAAAAGATCAAGTCCAACCCTTATATGAAGTATTTATGACGACAAGTGATTTATTTCCATGAACTTTTCACTTTAACTGTTGATCCGAGGGTGGAAGAGGCTTGTCCTATTCTGAGTAAAAAGTACTGATCTGGCTCCGAACCGGCTCCGGCCAAAAATGAGGAAATCCGGCTCCGGTCCATGCCCCGCTCTAGTGTCTGTCCAGATGTGTGAATCATCGTGTGTCGGAGGAGCCCCTTGTGAAGGCGTATTGTCACTTTGGTAGAATAGAACATTGGTATGGTCAGGAAGTGACTTCCATGTGTTTTGAGTCTGTTGACTGGCACTCGCCATATCACTGAGTAACTCGGGAAATGTGGCCCAACTCACATGTGGGACATTTATTATTATTATAGTCTTGTTGTGGCACAGTCAATATAGGCTGCATAACATCGAAAAGATCGCCAAAATTATATGACTATCCTGTTCCACTAGGCCCATGTATCTTACCTTCAAATCAAATTCGGCATATAACACATCTTCGTTTTCATGGTTGAAAATTTGATTACGACAGTATAGGCTGCGTGAGTAATATTTTCAAATTGAAAATGCAACGGGATAAATCCCATCTGGGAACCGGCCTTTGAAACTATAATTATTACTATATGGCTTCCCAGAACAGTTTCATTCATTTCACTAATTCAATGAATTTTGAAGCATACATCTTTTTTCTTCAAATTACATCCTTGACATCTTACATCTCACTCGACTTATATAGTATAATTCGAAAAGCTCTACTCGAATAGAAAATTTCTGGTATCAATTCTACTTATCAATAAATAATATCAATAATCTTTTCCGGGCTTTTGCATTCCCCGATATAATAACTAGGGATGGTGTTAACGTGAGGTTCACGTTCTCGTTCTGTGTGTGAACTTCAGAAATTTAAAGGTTCATGGTCACAAAAGAACGTGGGTAGATTCTGCACTGTGAACCTTTTTCACATATCACAATTTTTCACGTCAATACCATCTTTGGTTGAAATTATTTTTATCTAACTTCGCACCGCTCTATGCATGGCGCTGGCAGCACAACAATCAACACTTAACGAGCATGCACCTTGCCAATATTAAAAAATTCACTTGCTTTGTTACAAAAGCTCGTTGTGAATATTGTGTTTTCCGTTTGTGAATATTTAGTGAATATTTATTGCTGTGAGCTTGATCCCCAATCACACAACATCAAGAACGTACACTGCATGCGGGTAGTCAGCGAATGATGAGTATTCAACCAATCAGTGTAATTGATATAAGGAATACATCGTTGTCTAATGTAAAAAATCTAGCAGGTGTACGGGATCCATCTTGATTTGACATGTTTATCGTATCATAAAAAAAACAAATCCGTGCGATTGGGGTGTATAGGCCACTGTATAGCTCGTTTATGTGGTAGTAGTCACTGATCAACCCTAATATACACGACCCACTTTTGTTTCAGGCATTTGTAAAACACCGCTTACTATGATCGCCGATCGGACGGCGATGAAAGGACTTGTCAAATTATATTAATGTTGAATCGCTTCGTTAGGGACCTCATTGAAACCCGATTGCTTGATGACAGTCGTTGCGCCATTGTTCGAAACACCTATACTGCAAGCTAGCGGATATTAAATTTGTAATTCTAATTATACAGAATTACCATTATCTCATTTCATCACAATTTGACAAAGCCTGTGCCAGGTACGCGTAGCGCAATCATGAATCCATTTACGGATATCCTGGCTTCTCTCTGGAAAGCAATCTAATGGCGGATTTGAAGTCCTATTGAAAACAGATCTGGTTAAAATTCACAATGTTCTATGTCGATTTTTAAATCTTTGAAAAGAGGCTGGGACCAAAGCGGGGAAATCGAAAATGTGAGAGGCGACAGATTTCTCAACATCGCGTAGATGTCATCCGGTTTTCATTGACAGTGGGTCATCACCTCGACTATAGATGACAGTTAATTTGCCAGACGTCACGGAGTGTATCATATTATGATATCCAACATACTACCTGACAAATCAAAATCCGCACTTAGCACTTCACCTACATCACCCACTGTACTTCCACGTCCATGTAGCCCGTGAGAAGTGCGGGGATCAAGTCACCAGTGACTAGTTAAACTTGTCAAAATTATGGAGAATGCTGTTCACACGGCAAACTCCATGTTAAATACTGTGGCAGTGTGAATAAATGCAGGTAACGTTTTGCGACTGGAAATGCTGCAAGAAGACATATGTGCCGATTTTATATGGGTAGACCAGAAATAACGTTTGAGTGCATATGAGAACCTTCACTGTACAATTGTGCATTTAGTTATAAATTTCATCGAAATGGCCCAGAAAGGAACAAATACAATTAAGTGTTCGTGTTACTGTTCGTTGAAACGTCATTTTTCGAATCTCGCACATATCCGTGCGATATCTACGGATGGGTATTCGTCCACGCGGGTCTCAGCTATACCTACACCTATGTACAGTTCTGCCCTTACAATCTGAGTAGATTAGACCAGTGCCCCCCAACCATTTTCAGTTCGCGACCCAGTTTTCATCCAAATTTCATTGCGCGACTTACCAGACGCCCTTTCGCGAATCGTGACTAACGTTTAAGCCACTGCTCGTTGTCGCCAGTTTTTATGTTATCAGTGCGTTACAGTTATCCGGTCGCGACTAGCGTGAACATTTTCCCGAATTCATGATGGCATTCGGTCAATGATATTGGCAATTGCGTATACTACTATGAATTTTTGGAGACAGCCATAGTCAATGGACAGTTCGGCATATATATATACCGAAGATTTCGATCCTTTTCGGCAGAGGTTTTCTCAATGTCGATCTTTTTCGCCAGCGCATTTGTCGCATATTGACCGAAACTCCATATTATGTCTTCGTATGTCGTGGCGCGGTAATCGCCGACACCGAAAGGCCTATTTCTATAAATTATGTGTATTATTTTATTAGGGAGATGGGTACCCCTATTAAAACCAAGACATCTCACCATATCAAACCGCGTTTAATAATTCTTCAAACAAATACGCCATAATTTATGTTCATTTATGAGATAATTTTGGCCCCTCTTCGCGCTCGATGCACCAATTGGGAGTTTAGGAATTGGGATGCGGCAGTTAAGATCCTGCATGTATGGATGAATACAGACGTGAAAGGCTTATCTAGGCTCCTCGCCATCCGATCTGCTTGAGCGTTGTTTTAAAAAAAGTCCAGTAGACCGTGCTTCAAGTCGTCAGATACGGAATCATAATAAAGAATATCGGATTGGCGTGAATGAACGTTATACTACAAAAGCACCACGAATACCACAAACAACAGCAGACGAGAAGCAATTCGTCTACTACGTCGAACACAAAGTGGTTATATGAGTAGGGCTGGACACAATGTTTCGAGTACTCGAATCTGAATCGAGTATCAATTTTAATGATTCGAGTCGAGAGTAAAAGACGCCTTTTTTGTGTACTGAAATTATACACTCCTTGCCACTGAAAGTTAATTTATCAACGAGAATTATAGTTTTGATACTAATTTTCGCTGTTGAAGCCTTGAAACCAATGATTGGCCGTATCGTAGCATACGAAACATATAGTACATAGCTACGAACGTTGCTAGAAATAGCACATTTCCGAAGTCATGATCATCCCACAACATTGTCACCAAGTGCAATGAAATGGGTATGGTCGAAAAAATACCAAAACATCTTTAACCAGATGGATAACAGGCATTATATTCTATGTGGCCGCATAAAAGGTACATATTTGAATGTTAGCGTCGCACATACTGGCATGACGTCATTATGAGTGATACATACTGATGATACATACAGCATACTGATCTTAAAAACGCAATCCTTTTTTGTGTGAGGCTTAGGTCGCGAGATGCCACTAAACTCAGATTTGAGTCGCGGCCGGAAAAGTTAAATAATCACCGACATAGAAGTTCGTTCTACGTCGAGAGCCTATTCCATGGAATAGTTCAATTTTCTAATTCTTAAACCCAGGTTGGTGTATGATTTCGAAGACTACTCCAAGTCGTTTCGACACCATCTTATGTTTTCATTGTATCGCAATATTGTGTTGGATGGAATGGATGATACGTTTAATAATAAACTGAACTTCAAATCTTTACCATTCTTATTAAACACGCTGTCACTTTGAAATGATGGTGTGCTTAGTGCTTGTAATATACATTCGCGTCATGTGATGTCGGCTTACATCTGCGCTAACTAAACAATTAGTGTTCAAGTTCTGGATCGAGCACATCAAAGCATCATTTGTTATTGCCACGTAACGCCCGTTCTACATATTACGGGCAACGCCCCTAAATCTAGCGCCTAATGTGACGCGTTGTCATCAATCATGAATTCAAATTCCCGTGATATATGGCTTTTGGTTAGTTGATTTACACATTCGTTGCATTACTGTTGATGGTTAGTTACAAATTTTCCTCGCATTGCATGATTACACGCCAGGATCGGTAAGAAAATTGCATAAGACTTATTGCTGTGTCATCTGTTATGGCATTTTGAGCCCTGTACTATACCTAATATATTGCTCGGCTGCACTCGGTTTGTTGATTTCTTGCATAAACCCTTTTTCCCGCGGCTACGCCACAGGGAGTACTAAGACAACCTGCTGCTGCTGATAACTATAATCGAGCAGCAGGAAGTCATAGAGACTCACGAGAATGATGGAATTCTAAATTAATTGTTGCTCTCATGCCAGCTAAAGACAACGTAGAAGAATCGAACCTTCGACATTGTAAAGTTTGGCCTCGTCATTTGATCATATATTGCGGTTACAGAATAATTGTTTTGGCTCGAGAATTATTCACGCCATTACAAGCTTTCCTAAGCATTGCATCGTTCAGGCCCTGTCTTTTCGTACGGATGAAGGTCTACTAGAATTATTCCACGATTAATATTATTGGCGAAGGGTAGAAAACTTAATCTTCATTGCAGGAAAACAATAATTCTATGCAAGTCTTCGGCTATCATGCTGCGATTCAGAGGAAGACATATCAAGAGCACATTATCAACGAAATTATTTCATCGTCAAAGATTTGAATCCCGGCCTCAGTTATCTGCGTGTAGAGCCTTGTCAGTTTCAGCCACCCGCTTGACTGAAAGAAATGGATCGAAGTGCCAAGATCGCACCGTGCCGACAGAGGCGGATGTCGTGGTTATTGGGGGCGGAATGGTTGGGTGTAGCACTACTTATCATTTGGCCAAGATGACGGGCGGACACATTGTACAGTTGGAGAGAGACAAGTTGACGTCCGGCACTACTTGGCATACAGCAGGTGTGATCCGACTATTCATAGTCTTACTCTGGACCCATTATACAACTTATACACCATGGCATATCCCAGATATAATAGACATAAACTGGTTGAAAGGTTATTTCTATTTGCATGCATATGCGGTCAACGGCGACGCAAGTTCTTCACGCAAGATGGCCAAATTGGCCATGCAATATACATACTTTTGGGATATGATACTTAGCGCAGTGGCGATCGACTTCAACAAGCATAATAATCAATAGCCATAACCACTAACCAGTTGTTATATTTACATCCGTTCAAGACACATAATAATTAGCCCTGCGATACGCAAGAGACAACGCTACGTCCAATGTGTTATTGCCTGTCGATTTTCAAATGCTGTTCAACAGGAGGACCCTGTATTCACTATCATGCTACGACGATATTTCTTTAGCAGCGCCAGATATGAATAGGAAATCGACCAAGCGTTCTGTGAAAATTCGTGGCTTCGCTTGGTTGTCAAAGGCTTAAGCCCACAGGCACACATATAAGCGCTATCGTCCGACTCGCGATAATTTAGTAGCGATTAGATTTCAAAGTTTCCACACAATATCACACATTGCGGCATTGATCCATAAGAAATAATTGTTTATTTGCTTATTAAAGAATCGAGGACATTCTGGGTAAGTCTCAGATTTTGGTCTGTGCTATCGTTTTCTGAACGGCCAAAGTATATCAGATGTTAACAGTATTCAGGACTTATACGACCGAAGATCATAACCTACAGCCCACGGAATCTGATGTAGTGTTTACCGTAACCAGAAATTAGTTAGTAGCTTGTCATAGCTCACCAATACATACCCGGAAATTGCACTGCGTCGGGATGCCAAAACACTGAGACTAACGATTAAGTTTTATACAGCGAGGACGGCTGTGCCTGCTTGTTTTCGAGACTCCCTGTTTCGTGTTGTCATAAGCATTTCCATGTTGCGCTATTCCCATTACAGTCACAGCGTTTTTGTATCAGTCGCTCCACATCGACGCAAAATGGGTTTCAAATTATACTATCGGATACATTTGATCAAAGAAAGCTCACATGGGCCAAAACCATGGAATTCGGTACCAACTAACTGGGCAGTGTTTTATCGCCAGGGCTTTTGTGGCGTCTCCGTCCGCACGACACGGAAATTGAAATCATCCAACATACGAGAGAGCTCATGACGAAGGTACTGCACGAAGAAACGGGTCTGGAAACAGGATGGGTACCTACTGGCGGTATGTTCATCGCGGCTAACAAGGAAAGATTGGACGAATACCAAATCATGAGCACGGTATGTATGCGTCTCGATCGTGATTATTGATAGAATTAAAAGAGTCGAGGGAAACTCTCTCTGAAGCCGAAAAACTATTTAGATTTCAGACGCTTTCTGGCGCTATTGAGTTACTAAAAGTGAAAGTAAATATTGACCCGATACACGCCCGACATTGTTGATTACTTTGAGCCCAAGCCATACCACAATACACCCCTACTTCGACCTCTGTCGCACTCTGCCTAAGTTAATTATTGACTGTAATAATTGTAACTGTAACATGGTCAAGTGTGCTACTATTTACACCAGTGGTTCCCAACGTGGGCGATATCGCCCCCAGGGGGCGATTTGGCGGTCTAGGGGGGCGAAAATAACGAAAGGGGCGATTGCGCGGTAAAACGGCTATATTGGAGTCAGGACCGTAACTGCCGCACCCCAAACCCCCAATTGGGGGCCGAACTCGGAAGGACCCAAAATTATTTCGTGAATTAACATAAATTATGGAGTAATTTTTTAGAAATTCCCGCAACTTTTTCAAAAATTTTTCGCGCTGCGCGTGATTTCATACTGTAATATTTCTTCATTTTGGGGTACCCTTTCCCAACAAAAATACGCATGGTTTATGAAAATGGAGACTTCGGCGTCGGCCATTACTGCGCCACGACGCAACAATACATATGAAGATATAGGTCATGTAACACGAGACTCCGAGAAGTGTGCCAGAACGATCAGCAGCGAGAAGACCTTGGCCTTGTGCTGACCGAAAACGTCGATATATATACATATACGTTTAATTGTCCATAGGCGCCTCAATGGCTGGCGTAGAATATTCCTATCCTTACGAGCTGAACCCGTCAGGACAAATGCCACCCCGCAGGGAAAAAAATTATATGCCACTAAAGAAATACCAATTTGAAACAATGTGTGTCTTTCAGTTTGGTACATTTTGGCGATTTCCATATCTTTTGACATAGCAGATATAGGTGGTCACGAAATAGCATCATGTAACGAATTCAATATAACAACGGGTCCGCCCGAAGATGTTTAATTATTATTTAGTACATGAAATAGGGTATAGCTGATATGTAACGGCAAAATGTCCACTGGTTGAGGGGGGTCTGGGGTTTGGTTTATCATCCTTTTGGGGCCCAAGACCAACGTGTTTTTAGGGGACTGACGAATTGCTGTTACGGTCCTGATGGGAGTCAAGTCGGAGGAATGACCTTTTTTTAGTCAACTCACGAAAATTTAGCTGTAATAGTGTAATTTCGCGATCGAACCGAAAAGTTGAGCTTTTTTCTCATTAGTCAACTCGCCGGTGACCCAGTTTGTATGCAGATTTTTCGGTTTCTAATATTTGGGGGGCGATGATCGGTGTGGAGCTTCAAAAGGGGGCGATGAGACGAAAAAGGTTGGGAACCACTGATTTACACCTATTGCGTTCTCTACTATTCTAGCTTTATCTTTCAAATATTCATCGGGAACGCAATAGTGTCTGGGTTTTACGTATGACTTTTCTTGTAGCTCGGCGAAGCATTCGGAATCGAGTCCCAAGTCCTGGGTCCTGAAGACTCTCGTAAAGTCCATCCACTTTTAAATACGTCGGATCTCTACGGGACGTTATACAGTCCTTTGGACGGTACGATAGATCCGTCGGGGGCTTGCACCACGTTAACTCGGGCAGCGGCAAAGTACGGTGCCAAGGTACGTACGCGGAACGATGCCCTTTCCAGGAATAGAATAGACTTGATTTGGAGGATTCCGAGATTATCTTGATTCAGACAGTGGTGGTCACTGGTCAGTACCGAGCTGATTATACTTTTTCAGAGTACACGAGAGTCACATTACTTACTCAAGCTGTAATATCTTAGACTACTTGTACTTGAACTGGTCTTTTATGCAAAACTTCTTATTTGAAAGTAGTTTTACGACAAGACTGCATTACTTTTATGATGAAATTGTCGTACAAATCGAGTGAAATAGCCACTGCATCATGGTAACTAAATACGTGTTTGGGGATTTCCAAGGTTATAACCGAGTCCCAAGTCAATCTCACTTTTATTGTTTTGACTCAAGTCAAGTCGAATCACTTTCAATTCACCACCGAATCAAGTCCTAGTCCAAGTCATTGGGCCCACTGTTCAGTTTTGAGTTCATTCCGGTTCAATCCACTTTATTCAACTCTGCTCGAGGGATATAGAATGGCTCGCATTCATATTTTCGCCGTTTTCCTCGGGTTTCGGTCCTATTTTCCAAGTATCAGGACTGATAGACGTAATACCAATAATGAGGTTTGTTTGTTTGTTTTTGAGGTATTCATGGTGTTTGTCGACTACTATGGTCATTTACACCAGGCCGATATACTTCTTATAATGAGGTGACTTTACTATTCGAAGTTACAATTAAAATGTCTGTCATGGCCGTCCTAGTCTTGAGTCACATGACATGGCACAAGATTCGAGTACAAGTCGTGTCAATACACACATTTGACGCATTTGACAAAATGACTCGAGACAAGACGAGTTATTTAAAAATCGTGACTCGAGTCATTAGGCTACAACTCTGGGGATTTCACTTATTCGTAGTGTTTTAGTCATTTTATGTGAATAATCTCTCAATTTCGTAACTAATAGCCCTTAGCTATGTCCGATATCATGAGTACTTTCAAGACCTTCCATTCTCTACTTTCACGTGAAATATACTATAGTCATGCAAATACTATATACTATACTCTGTCATGCAAATCGCTATATCTACTTGTAATTGACCAGAAATTCATATCTTGCGTATACTTCTACTTGAGTATAGCAACGCGGACTACACTTTGACCGCTTCTCGATTCAGACAATCGAACATTGCCAAGTAATCGATATCGAAACTGGCGAAGACGCGATGGGCACGAGACGGGTGCAGTCCGTCAACACAAATCTTGGCAAGATCAAGACCAACATCGTGGTAAACTGCACCGGCGTGTGGGCTCCAGCTATTGGAAAGGTATAATATAAAACACCTCTGCGTAGGGAAATAAGGGAGTTGTCTGCGTTGGAGTGACTCGGTCACGTTACGAAATGACCGAATGACTCTACCGAGGGGAATTGAAACAGACTACAAATACTGTATAACGAAAATTATAAGTCATTATCAAACTATGACTGACTTCGACAGGACTAAATCCCATCGAGACTCACGCCCCATCGCTTCAGTGGGGGTAAATATAGGTGTATTTGACGGATTTCCACCACCATGGGTAGGGTGCGAAATTGGGCCATAGTCGATGCATCGGAACTTTCTGGTATCAAGTTTAGCTTTCAAACCCATTTCAATGGGCGAATACGATTCACATATGCCAGCCATTATGGAGATCCACCCCATGGTACAATGGTATTGATTATATGTACCGCGTACCGTACGCGTACATTATTGGGGTGCTGGTAGAGGGAAATATAACCTATACTCCACCACATCATTATATCTACACAAGTGTCTGCTAAAATTTGACTCGCTTTCACCCATTGGAATGGAAGGTGCTGTTTACCTGATTTTCACCCGACGACACGGTGCATATCAGAGAAACACTCGATTTTCGTACTCAGTTTTCCACTGTTCGCTTGGCTCACTACAAAGAACACAGTTGTCACCTTATGAAGTACGTACCTCCAAACAGACTGACATTTCCGAATGATCCGGGTTGAATCATATTTTCGAAATCCGAATTGACCCCGCACGGTGTTGATGTCGAAGTCATTAGGGACGCCCCTTGGGCGGTTGCTCCAAACTGCGGATATTTAGAAGTAAAGACTTCTATATCATTATTCCTACACATGCTTATCTCACCAAACAATCTCGTGCACCACATGTAAAGTCTGCAGTGAGTGAGTAACTGGCTCATTTCCGTGATCAAATGACAAGTATTGCATATCGAATCGGAGCAATAAAGGACAATAGATCTCCAGATATCCCTGTTTCAAATCATTCCCATCGAACCATATATTCCGAATCATTTCCAGATGGTAGGCGTGAAAGTGCCTCAAGTGGCTTACAAGCACGCCTACGTCGTTACGGAGGCGATAGAAGGCATCAAGACATGTCCAAACGTACGCGACCACGACGGGTCGGTGTATCTCAAGCGACAAGGCGACACGATACAAGTGGGCGGATACGAACCGAATCCAATACCATGGGAGAAAGTATAAAATAATATTTTTCGGTCCTTGTGGTGGTTTTATTGTGTACATAACAGGTCGAAAGCAATTTCGCGTTCGGCTTGTTCGATCTCGATTGGGATGTGTTCGGGCAGCATTTAGAAGCGGCGTGCCGAAGAATCCCATCCATTGAACAAACCGGCATCCGTTCCACCGTGTGCGGGCCTGGTATATGACAATATTTTGTCTGAGAAACGCAGTTGTGCCATTGAGGCGATATTTTAAAGAGTCGTTTACTGCCGACGGGTATCCGCTGCTTGGCGAGGCTCCTGAACTGAGAGGTTTCTATCACGGGAGCGCGTTCAACAGCGGCGGGATGATGATGGGGGGAGGGGCCGGCAAACAGCTTGCTCATTGGATTATCGACGGGCGACCGCAGATTGACATGTTTTCGATGGACATTAGGTATACGCGATTCAATCGCGACTCTTTCAGCGTAGTCTGTAAAATAGGGGTGTGCGTCTTAGCTTGGGTCCTACCGCACAAGGGCGACGCGGATTTTGAATGGGCGTAAAAATTCAGGGGGCGCTATTGGGAACTCGGGAGCTAGAGATTTTTATGCACTGAGCTGTTTTGTTTGAAGCAAAACTGAGTGAGGAATTAACTCAATCTCTCGATGAAAAATGAAATGGAAATGTATTTTTAAGGTCTGCCGCGCTTTTGATAAAGTTCCTAATGACAATACGACACAGCTCAGAAACCGAGACAACTCCACCGCATCATTCATCATCTTAGTAAAGCCGTTATAACATGGAGGCGCTAGACCATTAAAATAATTGAAAAGGGACACTGGGTCAGGGGAGGTTGTGAACCTTGATTTTGTATTTAAATCATTGTGACATCGATTTTACCATTCCTTTTGTTGGATCTGCGTCACGTATGTTACCTGACCCGACATGGCCTACTAATGGGGAGGGGATAATAGAATCAAATCATACTAGAATATTCAGGTCCGAATCGCATCGGAACACAACATTGTCATTAATCTTGGAACCGAAATTTAATACTAGTATAGTCATCAATCAAAACCGGTCCTTCCAAAGAAAAAAAATACAGGTTACGCGCAATGTCATTATTCGAAATTGGAAAAAGGCTGATTCGTAACTTACGTCGACAGCAATGCTTCGAACGTAGTTCGAGTCTGGCATTCTACGACTCATGGTAGAACAATGCACACTATTGGGGTAAACGGTGGATCATATTCGTACAAAGTATAGATAGTGAAATCTAATAGTTACTACCAAATCTATCACAATTCCTTCCTATATAGTACTTATGGTTATAATAACATATCTTCATACTCTTAAGGCGTTTCCCAACTAATCTTCACAATGAGAAGACATGGCTCACAGAGCGATCCCACGAAACATACGCAAAACACTACAGCATCGCTTTCCATCACGACCAGCCGCTCGCCGGGCGGAACCAGCGCTACGACCCACTGCACGAGGTAGGAATCCGTCAGACGAGAAGACCTTTGGAAATGGATTTGTAACAATATTCGTGATTTTGCCACCGGAAAAGCACATGATTCAGGTCCCTCCGTTAGAATATGACCCTGACATCAGATTTCACTTTAGCGAGGTAAGCGGTGTTTGACAAAAGCCTAGAACGAAAATGGGTCGTGCTACAAGTCGGCAGATCAGGAATGATATGCGAATGAATATTGGACTGATGTAAATGAAGATAGTAGTCCAAAACACCATGAATAACGAAACAAAAACAACTTAAGCGAGGTCACGAATAGAAACATTGCGACCTCAGAACCAGCCTGAATTCTCGTGGCCGCGGCATTTGATAGGCGCCGTGCGTATGTGACCTGAGCTTCGGTGGCTATTTGCATACCATAATGCAAGGACGAATGTAAACAAGTCACCGAAACAAGTCTTCGGTAGCGTACGGCTCAAAAACTAAAAGCTCTCGCCCGTTTCAGGAGCTGCTGAATCGCGGCTGTTTCTACGAGGAAAGGCATGGCTGGGAGAGGCCGGCTTACTTCACGCGCACCTCGAGTCCCTCGCTTGCGATGAAGAGCTACGACTACTACGGCCATTACGGTCACTCCAAGCACGATAATTTCGAATACAGCGAACAGCTCAAGCGCGACTACACGTTTGAATTTCCCGGAGAAGTACACAAGCAGGTATTTAGCACTAGCTACTAATTTTTTCTTCTGGATGCGCTCGACTCTACAATCTACATCTTGTAACTGAGTTTCCGACCATGGCGCACCGACATTCCCGGCGGATCGATAAAGGAAACGACTGATGTTGTAAAAATATGTTGACAGTAAATCACTTCATCTTGTCATCAAAAAAGCACCGCAATCGCATCCCATCACGCTTACCCTTGCAAATTATTTGCTTTTGCTTCATGTATTAGCGGCGGTCATTTCGAGCCCTTGGCCATTACCAAATCATGATAATTTTATCTTACACCAATAGGCACAAATGGGTGGAATTGAAATATTGGTTGTTCAGTCCAATTTCGATCCTGTGTGAATGCTTCTGAGGTGGACTTCGACGTAATTATAGTTTTTGGGAGTAATGAAATAGGTTTTGCCCACTGGCATCACTGACTCAAGAGGTTATGCTTTTAGACGACTACAATTTTTAGTTTGAAAACAAAACTAGGCCTATAGAATACTCACTTTTCACTTGAAACTCGTTACTTCTAATTCTACTAGACTGGAGTACCAATGTCTCGCTATTGTTGATCCACCATCAGTAATATTTTAATAACGCGCACGCTTCAATTTAATTTTCTCGCACTCAGCTCGGCCGGGAAAGTCTCACGTGTCGCACGTCCGGGGCCATCTTCAATACATCGTACATGGGAAAGATTTTCCTTTCTGGAGCCAACGCGTCGCGCGTGGCGAGAAGAATATTCAGTCGAGACGTCACCAGACGACAGGACAAATGCACTTACACTCTCATGCTGAACGAGCACGGCGGCATTGAAGCTGATCTCGTTGTAGCGACTTTGAAGGATTTAAATGAAAGTGAGTAGTGGTTCACAGGGTTAATTGTTGCCGAGTCACAAGGTTCCGAGTGACCAGTCAATATTACTTTAAAAGTCAAGTCAAGTCGTTTTCAAGTCGCAAACGAGTCAAGTCCGAGACCAAAGACTCGAGTCCGAATCCAAGTCAATGTGTTCACTGAACTTGACTTCAACTCACATTTTTGAAACTCTTGAGTGATATCGAATGTCTCGCATTCATATTCATACCCATTTATCACTCTTAACATGTTTTATCAACCTGATAAAAGACAGTTTCAGGGTCTATTTTCAAGTATCGGTCCCGATAGACGAAGCTTGAAGCAGATCATATAGAATGTCTCGAGTCATGGGCAATGACTCGTGTACAAGTCGAGTCAATACACAAAAGTGACTCGAGTCGAGTCATTTTCCATTTTGAAGACGAATCGAGTAATTACAACCCAGGTGATCAACCAGCGCAAGGACTCGGGAGGAAAAAGATAATCGTCACATAGCGTGTAATGCTGAGCATGCTGGCAATGTGGAAAAGGTGAAAGGCCCACGAAGCAGAGATGGTCAATGTAGCAGCGTTGCTACTTGAGTAGAAGTAGAATTGACGTCGTAACTTTTCACTCAAGTACAAGCTGAAATAGCGATTTCGAATCATATCAAAACCACTTCGAGTGAAAATATAGAAAATAGAAAAGTCCGACAAATACTCCAGTTAGTAGTTGCGAAGAGTACATTTGGTCGCCTGCTTTTTTGCAGTTTATTGAATGTGGCTTTCGAACATGCAAAACCAATCCTAACCGCGCGCACGAACTCCGTGCTCTCTTGGCAGACCCTGTATATTACCTAACGGTCGGCGGAGCCACTACCGAGTATTGTAAATTTCACATCAGGAAGATCATGCAGGATGACGGATTTGAGTGCGATTTCGAAGACAAAACCGACGAGATGGGGATCATCAGTGTGCAGGGAATCAACAGGTATCCCATATTGACGCTCTCCTGAGACTTTGTCGATGCTCGCTCGCAGAAAATACGCCGTGAAATCTCTATTGCAGGGGTTCTTAATCTTTACTATCTTGTCGAACCCTTACGATCATTTGCAAGCCTTCGTACTATAGAATACTGATGCACGAAATGAAATGTGCACCAATAATGCTGTAAAAATAACAAAATCATTAAAATATGATTTTCATACAAAACAAAATGTTATGAATATTTTCTGCAAATCAGTATGACTGATGCTGTATCAGTCGTGCGTGTGTCTTAAATGTGAACCCCGGTTAAGAACGATTGTTCTGCTGCCTGGCGCAAGTTCCTGATCCAAGACCCAACTTTTGATCACGCGCTGAACTCCAGCCTCAATTTGTTTGTTAAATAAGCCGCGAAACCCATACTGACTAGCGCACTGATCCTGTTCCTGATCCGAGATCCAACTTTTGAACGCCGGCTGAACTTAATCCTCAGTTTGTGTCATAAAACCCGCCGGAAGACATGTACTGTATTTTTTTCAGCCGGCGACTTTTACGCTTTATCATGGACGACGACCCGTCCGTAGTCGACGGCATGAAGTTCAGCACTTGGAGAAATATTACAATATCCGGAAAGCCCGCGATATTGATGAGGTAGGCTCATAGGTATAGTCTTTACTGGAGTACTTCTAATTGTTTGAAGTACTACAGTAGATTTTGCTTGCTTGTTCTACTTACTAAGTATGGTTATGATTTAAACCGTTTTCATTCTTCTATAGGCAAAACTAGGCCTAGATTCCATACTTTGTACTTACTAGGACCTTGCTGCGTCTACTCGTACTTGAGTACCAATGATGTCTACTATTTCCACCACCTTTTGATAACGAATAATCGGCTGGAGCGCGGAACCCCTGACACGGCGTCGGTCGACACCGTGAAAATTGCCTTTGTCGCTGCTAGAACCCCTCAAATCCATCCTGGCTTCGCATGCCGTGCGTACTAATTTGGCCACTGTCTCGCAGGTTATCGTTTGTGGGCGAGCTCGGTTTTGAGCTGCATTGCTCCAACGAGCACCTTCTTGCCATTTACCAAAAGCTGCGCGAGAAGTCGGAATCTCTGGGATTTTGCGATTCGGGCTACAGGGCGATGGAATCCCTCAGCACGGAAATAGGTGGGTGTCTCAACGATATACTTCACGCGACAGACTTGTACAAACTACTGGAGTTCCAAAATGCACGACTAGAACTAGAACTACTTATTGTTTTAAACTCGCAACTAGAACTAGAACTAGAACTACTCAATTTTCAAAATCCGCAACCAGAACTAGCAGTAGATCTAGTCAATTTCAAATTCCGCAACTAAAACTAAAACTAGAACTACTCAAAAAATCGTTAGTTAGTGGAATGTCAACTAACTAAATCGGTAGTTTGTACATGTGCAAGTCTGTCACGTGAAGTTTTTTCAACGCCGTGCCTGTGTTTTCTTGAAATGTTTTGAAATAGCACAATCAGTAAATATTTGATAAGAGAGGCTGTTAAAAGTTATTATAATCTTTATCAATATTATTGTGTATTAGAGTGATCTTTATAGCTATTTTTGACCTTTTGTAGCCTGGAGAGTTCTCACTGACTGCAACTTACGGTCGCTTCACACCGCTAAATGGCGCACGTCAGTAGAATACACATTCCATACACAAGTTGCGCAACACGCATGTCAATGTTCAACGCATGTCAAGGGTTCTATACCAATACCGAGAAAACCATTAGCGAGAATGGACATAACCGAGAATGCCATTACCGAGACTGGACATTGCCGAGAATAGACATTACCGTGAATGGTCATTACCGAGAATGGCCACCACCGAGAATGGACACCACTGAGAATGGACATTGCCGAGAATGGCCAATGCCAAGAATCTATGACTTACTTAGACGGCGTTGTCGAGAAATTTATATCTGAGAATCGACACCGAATGTGGCAAAGCCGTGATGCACATACATACGACCTGTACATATGCATAACATTCCTGCATTGCATACATTGCATTCTCGGTAATGTTCATTCTCGGTGGTGTCCATTTTCAGTAATTTCCATTCTTTGTGGTGTCCATTCTCGGGAATGTCCATTTTCGGTAACGGCTTTCTCAGTATTGACTGGACACTGTCAACAAGCGGTTCGAGGTGAACTATAGAGAATTCTTGCTCAAGCGTTGTGATTTATCTAGCCTCATCGCCTTCTGTTCGCTGTTGGCGGAGTCTTGCGAAAGCCCAACCCTAGAACGAAAGTGAGCCATTATATAACAGTCGGCGGCTCTGTCGGCTTTTGTAAAGTGACCACTAATGCGGAAATACCTTGAAAATCAATAGCAGCGGTAAGTATATGGGGTGTTTTCCAGACAAATATTGATAGTAGTCAGCACTGACAGATCGACCGGGCTTAACTGATAATCGTAAAATGGTATTACGCATATTTGCTCACCTTTACCGACCCTGTTTTCAAGGGTTCCACCACTGGCCGCATTCAATACGCAGTGACGATTCTCCGTTCGAATCGTCCCTTTCTCATCTCTGCGATCTGGACGACAAAGAGTCCGTTTTCGTCGGCAAGAAAGCCTTGCTCGCGAAGCGGGAAAAGCCGTTGACGAAAAAACTCGCCACCTTCACCATTGACGAGTGAGTGATGTTGGTTGCGCTTTTGTGACGCTGTGACCCTCTGCTAATGGGCACGATTTGATTTATTCGTAGCGAAACGCCCCTTTTTGGGCACGAAGCCATATGGCGAAACGGGGTGGTGGTCGGATATGTGCGGAGCGCTACCTATGCGTTTGCGTTGGGCAAAGGAATTGCATTCGGGTAAGGACGCTATTACATAGGTTGTACTCGGAGTAGTTCTACCTTTCGAGATTACTCAAGTAATATGCAAGCAAATTCCGAAAATATATATTGTTACCATGATACAGGAACTATTTACCATGTTGTAATGATAATTTCACTCACAGTAGTGATACAAAGCAATGGAAAAGCTACTTCCTTCTGCACAAAAGCCAGAGTGTAAACAGCAAGTCGTTTTGCGTTAAAACCTGTCCAGTAGAACTGTAAATAGTCCGCAAACAGGACCATGCAGTTGAGTAAGCTGTGAAAGTAGACAAAATCTATAATACTTGAGAGATCCCGAAAAGTAAAAGTACTTTATTACTGACCGCCTTTGCTAACCACAGACGCAGTGATCGAGTTTCAGACTAAACATTGGTTAACTCTCAGTCGAAATTCGAATCACTAAACGGCACTGAATCGAATGGAAAGTCAACTCGAATCTGAAATTCAAATGCATTTGAAATTTGGCGGGAATTTTATATAGACAATGTCTATTAGACATTCACAGACCGGAAATCATAAAAGATATAGGCTACTCGGCACGCGATTCCGATCGCGACTGTAAATCGCACGGGACATTTGTCACTGAAAATGCTAACGTGCAATATGCGTGTCCGTGATTCATAGCCATTATATCTATTGCCTGTCAACACGCATGTACCACAATTTCAAGGTACGTCACACGACCGGAAGGCGGGGTAGTCGATGACGCATATATCATGTCCGGGGATTATGCCATCAAGCGAATGGGCGTTTCGCACAAGGCGCAAGTTCATATGTCAAGTCCGTTTGATCCCAAGTTTCGGCGGATGATGGGGAAGTACGAAGAAAGGCAAATCGAAGATTTGCGGGTTCTAATGAAGCAGAAATATGAGTGAACTGCGCGTTGTATGCTAACCAGGGTGTCGACCAAGTCGTTTAATAATAATATTTGCAATTGTTGGCTATATTGTTGCTAGTGTGCATTTACAGTTGAATATTAAAGTTTTATATTTCATCAAGCGAACACGCTGAATTCGTTGACTTGCAACGTTGGCAGTTTGTCATTGGTAGCGCTGTAACTGGAGGAGGCAAGTGAAATCGAATCATAACGTATTCGAATTGGTTTCGAATATACGTGTCCTAATTTATAGAATCGGATCGCCGCAAACCGATCAACAGTGCAACGCATGGATCTTATTCAGTGAATATCCAAGCACGCTGAGAGTAACCCGCTCGGTTATCATGATTACCGCTAAGCCTGCGAGATAACCCAATTTCTGCATCCCATTGCGGTAAAAATTGTTGGTTCCTATCGTTGAACGCAGATTCGGTACTATAGAATTTCCGATTTGAAAAGTCAGAATAAAATCTTTCATGGTTCTGATCAAACTCGAATTTCCCGATTCTTGTTTTGATCGAGTCACGTTTGGCCGATAGTCGGAACGATTATATCATGTCTGAATCTGGGTTCGGGTATAAAATGTGGGTCTCATTCGTGCGGTTTTTCTTTGCGCGTCACTTTATTTAATAATATTTGCAATTGTTGGCTATATTGTTGCTAGTGTGCATTTACAGTTGAATATTAAAGTTGTATTTCATCAAGCGAACACGCTGAATTCGTTGACTCTGGTTATGGTATATACAGCAAACGTATGGTATCCTGGAAGAGCTTATGTATAATTCATTAGTAACAACTGATGTGATTCATAATAAAATAGTAACGCGATTCATCATTAATGAAGAAAAATTAATAAATGAAAATAAAATAATTTAATTCATATGTAACAACTAATGTGATTCCAGGGAACCACAGACTAAACGTTCAGTTTGACATTCATGCAGGTTGACCATTGTACCATCCACCTGTTCATCTCTTCGGCAAGATTTGATGACATATTTAATTTGTCACATATACTCGACCACACATTGCTCTTGAATATGCATATTTTTGATAAGGCGCTCATGCCGCTGATGGTCGAGGAACTTCATATCTTTGGACGTTAACGCTGGACTCCGTAATGCCATCAAACGCATCTCGTATTCTCAAAACCATTTGATTCCTGCGCCTCGACTATATACCAGCGACCAGGTCAGATTTGCACAAATCTTGGTTGATGTGTATTTCATAGGAACGAATCCTGACTTTGGCGTATTGCTATTACGCGGCAGAAACGATCAACGTCGCGATAAAATGCGGTATAGGTAAAATGCGCTCAAATTTAAAACACAATGTGAAGGAATGCAGAGAATACATAAATAGAGATAATAAAATTATTAAACAACAATCGTAAAAACATGCCTAACGAAGTACTTTTACTCAAAACAACTTTCGTACGTCTAAAATTTCAAAATAGAATGGACAGTGACCCTGGCATCGGTGTCAAAGCGAGTCGACAATTCAGTAACAATATTCGCTTTCCGAAGGACAAGCTGTCGGTCTGTTGCTGAATACATTCGTGTTGTTTGTGCTCATCATGTACGCAGTACGGCGGATGGTGTTGTGTCGGACGAGACTCCGTATGTCTCAGTTTCGTCGGATAAATAATCGGGTTCAACCGAGCCTTGTTACGATTTCATTGAAGAATCTGCAAAATTTATGTGTGAATAGTTTGAAAATGGGAGTATATGTGTTATGTTCTGTATAGGTCTCTACTTATGCCTCCTGTCAACTCAGAACACCGAGTAGCAAGAAAATGATACAATTATGATATTATGATGAACAAATGTGAGTTCAGAGTTGACTTTCATCGAACCCGTCAATTACCAGGTCCATTCACGGCTACGTGCAACACTCATCCATCTAATTCTCAGTTATATCAGTGCGCTTTAAGGAATCAGACACAGATTTCGAAGGACCTGGTGAAAAATCTACTTCCAACGTAATTGCGAGAGCTTCAAACGCACAACGCGGTAGTCGCGTGACAGCAAGAATAAACAAAAATATCTCACGCACCATTGCATTTATAATCCATGTCTGAATAGAAAACCATTTCTTGTGAAAATACGAACATTCCTATTCTCCCGCCTGCGTATGTCTTGTCGACAACTCGACCCGAGTCGACAAGCAGATCTCTTCCCTCGTACATTTTGATCCTGGGAAGTAAACGCCGGTGAAGTTGGATGAAATTAAACCGGATATCGGCCGACTTACCTTATTTCTCCAGTAGAAGGTCGGTGGTTTAACATCCACCTATACGCTGTATAGTCCTTCCAGCCTTGGAACTTTTCGTCGGTCCATAGCGTCCTGACCTGAATCAATGAAAATATGCGAAATTTAGCTAAAGTCGGTCCAAGATTATACTTCAACATGAAAAAAGTAGAATCAAGAAGGCAAGTATACAAAGAGCGGCATGCGTCAACTTAGGTCCTCTATTGTTGGGTGTATACTGTACAAGTGTACATAGATCTAGTTCACGACCTAATGTACTTATAGGCCTATGTCATGTTTGTGAGTATATCTGAGTCATTATCATTGGCAGTCATTATACCTGATCAGCAGTGTCGCCTGTATGCCAAAGTGCATTCCTCAGGTGCTCGCCTGGGCCTGTTACTGATTCCACGACCTGATGAGGAAACGAGTCTCGATTATAACGTGTCCAGAACCAGCGTCGTCTATGATTGCTTACCTTCAGCTGTAAGCCAGCGTAACCATGGGCTTGTCTTGGATAAGGTTTCCAGTATTGTTGCGTAACTTGTTTCCACATCAGTACGTAGAAACGTTTCGAAGATTGGTAACCGAAAACAAAACCAGCGAAATCGTCGTCTTTATTCGTATTTATGAAGAAGGTGCCTTCGAAATCAACTCCAGCAAACATATCGTTTCCTAAATAGAGTTATAATCGGTTAGAAGCGTATTCGATGAGAATAGACACCACCTCGATTCATACCGATAGCTAGGCCAGGATCACAATTTTTCGTCTGTACTATTTCCTTCCCTCTGTGTCGGACCACCCAGTTCGGATCTACTTGTGCGACACCTCGCGGATCTAATTTTACTTTGTCAAATTTCGTAAAGTCGGTTTTAGTAATTTGAGCGTTATCCATGCACGCATCTTCGTAGTCAGAGACTCCGTCGCCGTCAAAATCATTTTCACACACATCGCCGCGTCCATTTCCTGAAAAAATGTGTGAATGGGTAAAATATTGAAGAAAAGCAATGAATGCAGGCGTTTCGGTCACACACCATTAGAGTCCCTTTGATCAGGGTTAGAAATAAGACGACAGTTATCACGGCCATCCGGTACTCCGTCGTTGTCATCATCTGGGTCGCAAGCATCTCCTGTTGCAAGAAAAAGTAAAGGTATTCAGCGTTTTGTTGGTGAGTTATAATACGCATCTGAAGTAGTGAGAGCAATATTATTACCCAAACCATCGCCGTCGTGGTCTGCCTGGCCACTGTTCGCTATGAAAGGACAGTTGTCCAAGTCATCTTGAATGCCATCGTTGTCTCTATCTTCGTCCGTATCGCATGCGTCGCCAACGCGATCAGAGTCTGCGTCTGCCTGTGAAAAGGTACAGATGTTAGACAAATTCTCCGGCGTGATTGCGCGTGAGAGATACCTGATCAGCATTCGCTATGTCTTTGCAGTTGTCGCACACATCCCCAACAAAATCGCCATCGCTATCAAGCTGATCTACATTGCTCACGTATACGCAGTTGTCGTCCTCATTTAGAATACCTATACGAAAAGCCGATGATATCAGCATGACGTGTATTCGTGTAGCTCGGTTAACGTACCATCGCCATCAATATCGTTGTCGCAAGCGTCGCCCGTTCCGTCGTTGTCCGTGTCCACTTGGCCTTCGTTTCGCAGGAACGGACAGTTGTCGCACACATCGCCGACTAGGTCACGATCGGAATCGTGTTGAGATGGGTTGTAGATCAGAGGACAGTTATCCTAATAAAAATGGTTCGGATTTTAGCGTGATGGCAGGCGTATGCGGTTTAGGGAAATGAGACTCATTTGATTGAATACAAGTTCAAGGAAATATATATGGAAATCATCATATAAGTGGCCAGAGTAGTCGGCATTGCTGCTCAAGTAGAACTGATACCACGAATTTCCCCTCAATTACAGGTAAGAGTAGCGATGATCAGGACATGTTAAAACCATTCCAAGTAGAAGATGGAGATGAAAGCTTTGAAAAGCATTCAAGTAAGTGGTTTAAAAAAGTCGAAGAGTCCCATACTTTTTGCAGTTATTCGTTGATGACTGCATTGTTGAGTTGTTAAGTATAATTGGAAGTAGGCCAAAAACATAACCTCCTGAATAAGTAATGCGTGTAGGCAAAACCTATTAAAGCAGTCCGAAAAAGTAGACGTAATCCGTTACTAGCCACATCTGGGAATCGGAGAAGCATGGTGATGTCCGTAATCTGGGGTGGTGGTAAAATAATGCATCGACTGCTTACCTTGGGCTCGAGAATGCCATCGTTGTCTTTATCCGTGTCGCAAGCATCTCCCAATTCGTCTCCGTCCGCATTTTCCTGGCCACTGTTCGGTAACGTTCTACAATTGTCTCTGGCACAGGTGGCCTATTACGTGAGAATAGAAATCTTGTTATTTTCGGTGATCAACTCCCATAAACAATATGAAACTCACATTGACTCCATCCTTAGTACACGTGACCTCCGAATCAGGTATTCCGTCTAAGTCTGAGTCTTCCGCGCATACTAATCCGCCGCATGCGTCGCAGGACGAAAATCCGGGATGACACTGATCGAAAGAATTTGGTTAATATTCAGTTGCCCGGTGGCTAGAGCCCCGTGCGGCATCATTTAATCCCATAGAATTTCGATGGTGATTAAGTGCATTGAGAATGTCGATTGGGTCGAATGGTGTTTCGACATAATCGAACCTTCAAGTATGCTATTATTCCGATCCAAGTGCTTATCGTTGTAGGGCGATGAATGCCTTATAAGTTTACAAAATGAGATATGCGCCCTCCGCCTAGCCGATTAAAGCTGTTTCAACTAACACCGACCCGCCGCCGCTCTCGAGACTTCTATATTGATCACTTCAACGTCCGAAAGGTTTTCCCTATGGGTTCGCAAATACAAGTTGTTTTGTCTTCCGCACTACGCAGGTGGCATATGATAATGTGAATAATCGGAATGCGAAGGCCTACTCGATGAGAATAAATAGCATCAATGTCACATTCGAAATTTACTTCTCCCACTCGACCATAATCTGCCGACTTGAGCTGGTTCCAAAGTCACCTACATGACTATGGCTAGCCTATAAATATGCTATATTATTGCTATATATTGCCATGACTATAAATAATTCCGCGGGTTCAGATGTTCAAGTGGGTATTGCATGGTATTCGCGGTATACTGGATGAGCTACTAGAGTCAGTTTCCGGTCTCAGTGAACTGGAGAGTATAATTCACAGCCAAGGCTTTTTCCGCTGGTAATTTGCTGGTATTCGCGTTTTTACCCTATATGTAAGTCTCGCGGTATGTAGAGTCGCGTTTTATACATACCTTGCACGTGTACGGGGGGCTAATCGCAATACCCAAAAAGACGCACTCGGCATTTGTGGGACATGGATTAGATCCGTCGGTGCATGGGTTCACAACCTCGCACGTTTGCTTGCGATCAACAGCATACTCGACGCCAGTGCCTGCAGGGGTATCACCTGAAAATCCATTTCGTTGAAACTTGTTCTACATAGGTATACTAGCAACGGTACCTTTGTGACCGGTCGGGCAAGGCATGCAGGAATATCCGCCTGGATAATTGTGACACCTGTGTCTGCCTTCGTAGTTGAAACAAGCGTCTGGCACCAATTTGCACTGAAATTCGAAAAGGCAATGTCAATATTCGGGAGTCTTAAGAATTCATTATCGTATTTTGTAAATTGCGCGCTTGTTTATTTGTTTAGCACAATCTGGGATTATAGTCTTCATTTTCTGGTTAATATCAGGATTTGCGGTCAACCAACAAATAAACGGACGGCTTCAATCCCAGAGATTAGCGAAATACCTGAAAGTCGAATGCCGTGTCACTTATCGCGATCATTTAATACGCGGAATGCGATTTGCCCACGTATCACATATCGCGAAAATTCTTTTAGCGTTGCATACGTTATTCGACAACCCACATTTTTTATAGAAGATTCACGAACTTGTTACTGCGGTTGTAGCGGATCAGATAAAGTACGCCATGTCTATTATACAAAAAGGAAACCATACTGTAAGTCTATTCATAGTTGTTGTCGTGTTGCGCGTCACCTGTTATTTTACCTTACACGGCATCTATTCATTATGGTGCACATTAAAATATCAGGGTCGGCGATAAATCATTTAACACTAGAAATGCTACAAGGACGCCTCGCAACTTTTATGTGGTACGTGTTTCCCAATCTAGGATTACACCGTATTCGCGCGTGTTGAAGTAAATGATTGAGAAGGGGATCGGTTGGGAACATTATATTGCGCTTAATACCGTTAAAATATATGAATTTAATGCCTTTACCTCGTTAATATCAGTGCAGTTTTTTCCATCGCCTTGCATTCCCGACTGGCAATTTCCACACTCGTACGAACCGTCGTCAGATGGCGTGCATGTGACTCCCGGATAACAGGGGCTCTCCAATGCGCACGTATCTGTAAATATGAGGGTTTAACGGGATAACAGGATTACCTAACCACGAAAATCACTCACCTATCGGGCAAGGATGCTCGTTGCACATCTCCACCTCGGATTTGTCACCACCACAGTCTTTACCGCCGTTTTCCGGAAGTGGGTTGTTGCACTCGCGCGTGCGCATTTTGTAACCCCCGCCGCAAGAAGCGGAACATTCGGAATACGGGGTGAACGGACCCCATCCGCCATGGACTGTTGAAATACAAAGACGTAGTTTAAGAATGCTGTCTGTCATCTTTAAGATATCGTATCCAGCAGAGGTAGGATTTTCTACGAAATATATTGCTTCAACGAGTCAAAGTCATGCAAGTTTGTAATTTATGAAACAGAATACATGAGAGCATATGTATGTAAATTTATATATATACAGTCATAGGCGCCGACTTTTATTTTTTTACGAGGTGGCGAAGTCTTGTGACGTCATAATTGTTCCGTGTCGATGACGTCATCGTCCCACTAAAACGCACTTTCCTACATGCCGCTGGTGTACTGACTGACTGATTGATCAGCGTTATCCATTTGCGTTTTACGTTACGTTTTAATACCGACTCTGCACTCATTATTATCAAACCATGCAGTCGAGTGATTAAGTGGAATCTTAAAACGGTACGATCATTCGTCCGACGATGTATACGATGCATTCCATCAGGCGGAATGCATCGAACAAAAATCAGAATTTACGTCACTGAGAATTTGAAGTTGCATCAATGTTATTAACACGCAATGCGTCGTGTGAGTAACGAAATACACCACGCACTGGGCTGGCAAGTTCGCAAGTAACACACGACAACTCTCGAATATGAGGTTTCGAACCGACAATAATGATGATTACAAACGTGACATCGCGCAGCTAATCAGCAATTGTCTCGTGCGGTTTCTGGCTTCGCATTGAGAAGCTCGCATCGCGGCAATTGTTTGCAGATTAAAACAGGGATTTTGGCGGCATTGGTGCATTTCCCGATTTACGTTCGCTAAGCATTTTTGAGTACATCCAGGCGCGAAGCCAGGGGGTTTCGGGGGTCGAAAGCCCCTCCTTTGGAAGCGCGAAACCCCCTCCTTAAACGCGAAACCCCGCCCTTTTCAAATGAGCGCTCCGTCGCTAATACTCGGTTGCAATTCCGTCGTATTATCAGTGTTACGCGCGGCCAATTAACGAAAGGCGTGTCGACAATAAGCGAGATCCGTCCGTACGCATTGCACTGCACAATGTAACGCGGCACGATCTCCCGCTGAGATAATTGCGAAATTAGGTCATTGCCCCGCGCTCGGCAATTGTTGGTAGCCTAATTTATCGCGTCACCTACAAGCCTAATTCCGTCGCATCTGCAATAGGCCCGGTGCGCACGATATCATCGTTGGCTCACAAAATCGCATCTGCATTGGCTTGGTGCACACGAGATCATCACTGGCCTACACAATCCCATCTGCAATAGGCCTAGTACGAAAGATATCGCTAGCCTAACTACCGCGTCTCGGTCCTACCATGCTTTGGCTCCTAGTTCCCGATAGCGATAGCTTGGATAAACTGCAGTTAAGTGTATGCTGATTAGCGATTGTGGTTAAAGAGTGACTTCGCGAAACTGAATGACATCGAATGTCCGCAAACATGTGCGACGCGTGCGTACGTACAAGTACATGCGTAATTGATTTCCGCTAATACTTGAACATAACCATCAGAAGCTGTGATAAGGCTTGAGTTATAAAAGAGGAAAGGTTTGAACCACCTGAAATCGGCGTCATTGTAGCACATATTCCAAATAAACTGGTACATTTTGACTTGCGCAAATCGTCGCCAATGCTACATAAGACGTAGGACGCATTGATAACCGCGCGTATTTAATTGTTCACGGCCGATCAGAGAGTCGCTAATTAACAGCACTTTCTGACTCGTCAACAAGCTTATCATACGAGTATGCCGTATAATCATCAACACGATGATATCGTGCACACCAGGCAGAAGCCGCCAATGCAGATGCGATTGCGCAGACAAGCGATGATATAGTTTGAACTGGGCCTATTGCAGATGCGATTGTTCAAGCCAGCGGAATCAGGCTTGTTCGAGATGCGATAAATCAGGCTGGCGACGATTGCCACGCGCACGACAATGATTGACCTAATTTCGCGACCATCTCAGCGGGATATCATCACAGACTGTTCGCGCTGATTGAAAACTTGCCTCTCGCAAATTGGGCGCACGGAACACTGATATTGATAACAAAATTATTGAATTGCAACTGAATATTGGAGTTAATATGGTCATTTCAAAATGACGGGGTTTCACGTATAAATAACTAAGACGTCTCTAAGGAGGTCGCATCGATTCGCCTGATTACTAATTACTGGTCACAAACAACTTGGGCGTTTGAGCATTTCGTACGAGGTGGCCGCCACCTCGTAAATATGGTGACGAGGTGGCTGCGCCACCTCGTAACCTCGTAAGTCGGCGCCTATGTATACAGTACACATTTGCGCGCGGAAAGGTCTAGACTTGTTGTAATCGAAGCGTTGTGAACTGTAACGGCGCGTCTGTTTACGTTGTACTTACTTGGGCACGGAATGCTTTTACATTTCCTTGTATGGCTCGACTCGCCGACGCATTCATCTCCTCCGTGCTGCGGAGCAGGGTTGTTACAAACGCGATTGCGCGATTTCTGTCCGTGCCCGCAAGATACGCTGCACGGCCCGTATTTCGACCACGGAGACCACCGACCGTCTGTACGAAAATTAATAAAAAGAACATACAGATGCTCACGTCTCCTTTAGCAATGTATTTTTACTCTTACTTATCGGACAAGGTCTGTCGTTGCAAGTGGTTGTTTCAGTGTCACTTCCGAAACACACTTTCCCTCCAAACTGTGGCGGTGGGTTATCGCATTGTCGGGTTCTGGTTCTTGTTCCTTCACCGCACGTAGTGCTGCACTGAGAGTACGGCGAATATGGTCCCCACTGTCCGTTGACTGCAATGTTTATCGTCTAAGTGTTTATTACAATTCCGGGACTATGGCAACATTGGAATGAGAAGCGGTTGCCTATTCTGGTGGTCTGTCAATTCGAGGAAGAGTTAAAACGAAATTGGATATCAAGTCGGTCAAGTTTTCTTGTCAATCGATCACGAATGCTCTCTCGCGTGTAGAAGGATTAAAAACACGTTTGTCTTTATATAAGTCAATCTATTTACTTGGACATCGCTTCGTGCTGCAAGGCTTGCTTTGTCTCCTCTCTCCATCACAATCCCGCCCGCCATGTTGCGGCGATGGTGCGTTGCACTCCCGAATCCTGGTGACGAAGCCGTCGCCGCATGTGACGTCACAAGCGCTCCATGGAGACCAGAATGACCACTTGCCGTCAAGTTTCACTGAATATACAGATATACGGGTTGTTGTTATTTTTGGTATACTTGGTATATATACTATACTATTGTCCCACATCACACGTATAGTAAGATATGAAGCAATTTTCAATTCATATATCTTCTCGAATATTTAGCCTATTCTCTCATTCATTCATACTTTCGACATCCTTGTTCTTAATGATGAATGATCTGAAGACTTATGGGACGGCCCGCTTTCATTCTAGGATCTTGTAAGACACTACTAGTGCGGATCGCATATCAGAGGTGGATCGTACTGCTACGCTACTCGCCGCCAGCGGGTGTATAATGGTATGGTATGACGCAATGTTGTGGTCATTACCCTTGCGATCGCAGGGATCCATAACGCAGTTTCTGGACTCCTTGGTTTTCAATTTGCATTGAAATTTGACTTGGTCGCAGGCCCGTCCTCGTTGCTGCTGGCCTATTCCGCAAGAAACAGAACACGGGGTCCATTCCGACCATTGCGAATACCCGTCCGCATCACCTGTCGAAAGAGATGCGATGCCATGAGCAAATAAAGAAACACTTCATACCTTTGCAATGTCGGCGATTACTTATCGATGAGATTTAGCCAGGTGATTCACGTTTCGATTTTTTCAAAAGTTTCGCTGACATTTTTTACGGCGTATTGCGAGGATGAACCGAGAATGTTTTTCCAATTCATTTCGCAAACATTGCCGGTGGAATGTAGGCTACTCTATATATTAGCGATATCCTATCACTGACTCATATTTGTAAAAAGCTACCGAAGGCAAACATGACATCATTACTTCCAACAAACAAACGCCTAAGAGCGTAAGTCAATTATCGAGGTTGTTTGAATTCTCTGAATGACACACTTCGCTACAATATGACAACTCAGAACCGGTGCCTTAGCAGGCATAAACACCTGATGGTGATAGATCTGCCATTACCTCAGCCGTGACCCGAACCCCCCGCTAATCACCTGCGTTAAAAAAACCTTTTATGTTTGATTGAATTTGTCACGGGCTTTTTCACCTATATTCGCCTCGCTTTCATGTGAGCGAATTGAGGCGCAGCTCGCGGCAATCAACGTGATTTTCCAAACAGTTGTTTTTGTTACCTCTTTCCCGTACAAGGTCAGTTCACCATATCAGGTCAATTTCAAAATATATGCATCGCTGGAGAGCGAAACTACAGAAGTTCGCGTCGCGGTCCCGAAGCGAAAATCGGGCGCATTCTCTGTTATGAAAACTTGTGAAATTTTTGTTTCTTTGAATGCCTGTGGTTGATCTTTAACGCCGACTCACATCAGATGTGTTATGCGATAAATATTGCCAGCATAATCGTGACGTGTGCTGTATACGGTTTGACATTGAAAATTAGTATTACAGACACCGTCAACAATAACGTCGCGACGTTCTTACAATAACCTAAAATGGGCATGATACGCTGGTACCTTCTCTAGAAATTATTATTTGAGGATAGTCAAGTTTCGGTTATTTACTGTTGCCTTGATATATCTAAGACATATACATTGCTCTGGAATTTCAGTAATTCGAATATTTGGAATAACTAGGCACAGATCGTACATTCTATTTGCATTTTCTTTGTCGGAAGGAATTCCGATACACTTCGTCCCGCCGGAAGAGACGCAAGTAGCAACGAAACTTTGTGATTTTAAGAACTGAACTTGATACATGAGGCTCTATTGTCTGCACCAGGATGTGAAATATGACACTCTGTTTTCCCTTCCATAATGAGTTTTGATAACACCCGTCGAGTATAATTGTTTTGCGCGAACTTGAATGAGTGAATCAGCCGAGTCGCGTGGCTGGCTTGCATTTGTGTACCGTAATGGTGTTCGAATTACGGAAGCGTGGGCTTGAATGACAGCGTCAAAAGGTCGGCCGTTTTAACAGCAAGCTCCGAATGACTCACTTGCACATTCCGGACAGCACTGGCCTTCCACGCGTACGATGTCGATGCAATGGAGCGGTTCGCAAATCTCTCTGGTACAACTTATTTTGCCGGCCTTTACCGGAAATGATAAATTATTCGTTGCTATTTCCATGGAAGCCCTGTATGCGTAAAGAGTTACGTACCGTGCAGTTGCACGTCTGGCAATCGTCCTTTTTCCATTGGTCCCCGTCGTCGTGACGTGTCGTGTCGTCCCAACATCCGGGAATGTTTACTGTTGCTGGCGGGCTGCCGGCGAAGTAGGACGAGGGATGGCCGCTTCGGGCTGGCAGCCGTCGCGATAACTCTTTGAGGTCGTGGCACGTCATGCCGCAGACTCCATCAACCGGCTGTATTGGTGGTTCGAAGGTCTTCGTCCGTTTCGTGGTACCTGGAGTGGTTGACAATGGTCTTGTTACGAAGCATGAAGTTAGATCAGTATTTGGCATGCGTTTGCGAAGGGACATGACGAGTGGAAAGCTCAAGTATACAGGAAGTCAATTCCTCACTTTGTGACCTAATCGAACTGTTGGCAATTATATAATTAATGTTGGAATAAACTTCCGCAATCTGAAAACCGTGTGAATAATGTGTTTGTATCCTGATTTCGTTGGATTTCCTGGTATTTATACAAATAAAGAGCAGGAACAAGTATTGAATATGTGATCGCTTTAGATAAATGTACAATCGTCGAGACACGCATGAGCTGCGAACCATAAATTCCCGAGTCCCGGTTATTCTGATAAGAACGTTCCAAGTCATACCGTTACTTTGAAAGTGTTTTGGAACGCTGTAGTTGCGAACTTATTTCGATACTGCATTTAGTTCCCTTGTGATAAATTATGGTAGTGTCAATATTGAAAATTATTTTCCCGCTCCTTTAAACCCCAAACTAAGCAACGCGAGTGTTGTCTATTTTGGCAAATTCTTGAGGTGAGAAAGTATCGGTAGTAACGTTTACCAATGCTTGTTATCGGTTCACTTCAAAGCGATCGTGTTTGTATTGTGAGGACCCGACCTTCTCACATATTTACGTAGCGCATATTGTGTGCATTTCGTGGTATATACGCTACGCGACCTGGAATCAATCTACTTCTACGAATATCAGCCTTTTGTTTGATCTATATTTGTCGTTGCTGGTACGGGGTCGATTGAACGGTATACATTCCTTAAATTGTTGTATGTCTGTCGGCCGAAATGGGATACGCTTTGTCTCATGAACGAGCTGTTTTTATTTACGGCGCCCGCGTTGGTATCTTCGTGTAAGCACGCGGTAAACAAAAGCGACAACGTCAATCACGTTGCATTTGATGTTGTTCGTTCACTTACCCGAAAGTGATTGATGGCCATCAACGTTTACTGGACATTGTATCTCGCTTGCCAAAATCTCGGATACCTCCGCGCCGACGTAAAATCGCATTCTACCGATGGATCCCTGAAAGAGAATCATCGTCATTGCAACAGGAGCGTAATAATCGTTTCGCGAGTTAATCTCTTGTGCACAAAGTGGCATCTCTTAAGAGCACTGGGTTACAATTCTTGTCACTGGCAATCATAAGTGAATAAGATAGAATCGAAACCAACCAAATCCATGCTTCTACAGAAATGGCACGGTAAATGGATTAGTATACATAACCTATGAATGTATGGAAGCGAACACCCGTATTCGAATCGTATTTTAGGTACGTTGATACGGCGTGCCGAGTGACGTAACTCCGGAAACCTCTTTGGATTCCATATCAATCCTTGTCCATTAACATTGGACCAACTCGACGCTAAACAAGCATATACGAATCTATTCCTGGAAATGAAAAGCGCGCCGTCTACAAACGCAAAACCTTACCCTAAAGTCTCTAGCTTTTCGGTATCCCGTAGCGAGATGCAGCGAATGCGTTGTGGCATCAAAAACTTGATCCAGAGGCGCGGGTAGGGTGGTTCGCCGCGCGTGCGCGCAATTCTGATGCAGATTGATTTCGCTTCGCGTTACTGCAAGCGTGTAATGAGTCCATGATGTCTGCTCTTGCATGTTCGGGATTTTGAACGGGATCTTGATTGCTTGGCCGTTGGCGGATCCGTATAGCCATAGTCGGGAATGTACGGGATCGGTTACAACTTCCAGATAGTCGTCAGTGCCGTCGAAACCGTCTTTTGGTGTAATCGACAAGACAGTTCCTTTCCTGTCGTAATCATTTCGCAACGACATGAACAATATAAATTCTCCGTTACTCTCGGATACTGCTTCGGAGAGTCGTGTCAACTCGTCGTCTGACGCTGTCAGCTCCAAAGCGGAGCTCGGTCGCCTGAATTTAAAAGCCGGCAGAAATTCGTCGTAGCTGGGAATGCGCTTGATGGAATTCGACGAAGACCTCTCGACTTTTTCGATCAGCCCAGTCATCGTGAACACGTCGTGGCTCTTTCCGAATAGGTCGGCACCTGTAAATATATGCCGTTGTACAGGTTCTCGGGAGTGGCAATTTAAAATAGCGGCAACAATAATATTTGTCGCGGAAAGAAAATAATGTCGGGCACGACATTTTTTACTTGACAGCGTCTGCTAGAATCTAGTAATTTTCTCACGCGATGCGACGGTTCTTAGCGGGCGTTGGTGACTTCTATCCTATTTGGTGCGTGATGGTAATCAATGGGCTTCATGGCCGCGTAACATTCACATACTCCTACTATTTGTTCACGGTAATGGCACGAAACAAACAAGTCTTCCCGTAGTGTCATCATTGCTGGAAAAGTACCCTCGTAAAGACTGGCAACGCTATGCCATGCGATTGGCATGTGTCACTAGGATATTGGCTAAAACTGAGTGCTGAGTAGTGACCGTTACGAAAATGTCATATTAAGGGCGATAAATCTGATAAACTTTACAGCGGCTCTGTTGGTATGCAGGTTATATACTTAGGCTGGTAAAGTCATATCTTTTTAACGTTGCAAATATCAAATAAACTCTCTATAGCTGTGCCTTTGGTAAATTCCATTTATTCTGCCACCCATCGACTAAACTTTAGACGGGCGGGTGACTTGAGTGACATCTGTAGTTCAAAGATCATTTCAACAAATCCAATTTCCGTCGTGGGCTTTTTAACATTGCGACTGATCACATAACAAAAAGAATGTAATCAATTTCAGTTGCGACTTATGCCAATGCTCATGATACATGCTTTATTTATGCACAAGTAGATTCGATAGCAAACAAATACTTACAGGCTGAAGCCAACCAAAGCAAGGCTAATACCGGTCGTAATACTTTCATGTTCGGCACTTTCGTCGATCTATAGTCCTTCTAAATGTATATTTTGGTTCGCATACGATAATAGAAAATAGGCTGGAAATATTCATTATCAGAGGTAAGTCCCTGGACTAATATGTGTGATTTGATGTGAAATCCCAAATCAGCCTTTGCCGTGCATTCCGTTGTAACCTCTTTTGCCTCGTCGACGCGATGAATCTCAATCGCGTATGACTGTGTCAACTGCGGGTTTGTATATTTATATACTTACGCGGCGATGACGTAGGAATAGAGAAAACGGTTGTGGCATATGAATAGTAGAATGTATACTAGGGCTTCGCAAACTTTTTTCTCGTGACCACCTTTAGTCTCCTCCTATGGCCGACCTTCGACAAGTTGGAGGCATAAGCGCGAGACATGAGCTTTATCGCAGAGGGTGTATTTCATCATTGAAAATACCCCGATTCAGAATTGTGATGGGCATTGATTGATATACTTTTCGGATGCAGTTTTGTGGACGTTTTCTCTTCTTGAAAACAACAGATACCATTAGTCACGGTTCGGAATTGTGACTTGAATCATTATTTACGATATTCTTGCAATCTTCGACGAATTTTAGACGACGACCCGAAAGTTAACGTGCGGTACTGATTGTTTTTGATTCGCGGCGTCTCATCACGAATCCATCAATGTCTTGGATAAATTATTCAAACTATATTTGGGCTGTAGACATTGGCTATGCCTAAGTGTTGTTGCTAAAATCTTACCGTATCCCGTGCGAAATCTAATAATTGATATGGTGGAAAATTGCCAGTGCCAACATATAAGTCAATGACAAGACACTTTACATCGCGGTATATCCAAGATCTGCAGTCACCATTTTACAATGGATTGTTGTTATTATTATTAATGGTCACACACAACAAAGCAAAGTGGTGCGTATCATCTTTTCAGGTCTTTTGCACCAGTACACGAATTTCATGATGAACATTGAGTCTTTGCGTATTCGTATTCTTGCGGACGTCTGTGAATCTTTTTACTATATACGGATACAAAATATTGATGTATAGATATTCGAGAAAATATGTATCGCGTGAGTACGAAATGCTGCGATATAAATATCTCTAACTGCACCCGCGACGAACCGATCGACTCTTTAACAGATTTGGTGTATATGTAGGATTGCATTTAAAGCGAATGGTGTTTTAAAGTGATAAAAATCGTCTTCCGTTCAACAGACAGCACGTCGATAGAGCATTGATACGAAAGGGATGTTCTGGTGATGAAGACTGCCGACCGTAAAAATGCAGCATAATTATGTAGTCCTGGTTAAAGATGTTTTTGTCCGTTTATTACAGGGGTCGGAAACCTTGTTCGTTAAAGGAGCCAAATTTACCCTATATTTTGAAGTTGCAATGTAAACCCACTGTGCCGTCACAATTAAAGATTCGTGACGTCCTGGCTGAAAAAAACATTTTTTAAACAAGGGCCATATTTTAGACATGTTTGTTTTAAATTGATTTTAAATGCAACCCTACAATACAATACAAGTCAACGAGAAAACTGGAAATCAAAAAGTTCACGCATCAGTTCGGTTGTTCTGGTAATTCCAACATCGATCGTGCGTCTCTGCCAAAGGACAATCGTAGACATGGTATGTCCTCACGGCCTTGTAAACTGAAGGTCGGAATCTTGATATTGAGGAAGCAAAGTGCCAACAACTAGCCCTTTCTTGGGATTCCGACACCACAAAATGTTTACAATATTGTACATAGGACCGGGAATGGTCGCTGAACGCTGCGGGGAAATAAGGCATTATATAGCCTACCTATGGTAAGCTAAGTCTGAAATGGGGGAGCTCGTGTTCGTCGAATAGATAGATGATGTAGCGATGTACTGCATGGTGATTTTGATTCTCTAGGAAACAAGATTGAATACTGATGCGCATATTCTCGGAAGTATACCCGGTCAGGAACACAATCTAAATTTATAATTTATGTGAAGTCAATGTTCTGTTTACTTACTCCTTGGTCTCCTTGGTCCACAATTAATCACACTTTTACAAGATAGACCTAATGGATAGCAAATTTTAGTATCTTGCCAAAGCGTATGTAGGAAATGATTGAACGAACATAAATTGATGCCTTAACGTGAACAGAATGAGTTCGGATCCGGATCCTGAATTTAGAGCAGCGTGAATCAGCAGGATCAGGATTCGAATTTCATTGGATTGGATCCGGAGCCCCAAAACATGAACCGTACACTGCTATACATAGCCTATAGCAAAATCACTAGTCTGTTTGTGTCTCACCATTTGGCGATAGCAATAGCTGCAGGTATCCTCTAAGGTATGCGGCAAATTGCATATAATTGTCTGTATATCGAATCGATTTAGTAAAACGCAATAAATATTGCGTCGCATTAGTATTAGGAAAAAGTCCAAGTAAATATAAAGTATGTATACTGTAGCATACTTGATCAATTTGTAAAATTGTGGAAGCTCGAACACAGCGAACCACAAAATTTGAGGAAACTAATTCAATCGCAGTTGTGAAGTATGGTAAAAACGGGTTTTTATGTCAACTCTCATCCACTGGCGTAGCCAGGAGGGGGCGAAAGGGGCGGTCGCCCCCCCCCCAAATTTTTTGAAAATTTTCGTAAAATCAATAGATATTAGAGAATTTTGGGGCAAATGTATGCAACCTAAAAATTTTCTTCGCGCTTCGCGCGATTTAGTGTCCATTCATGTCTTGATTTTATTATCGATATCACGATAAAAAATTATTCCGCAAATACCCATTATTGAATTTAGCTGCATTCTCAATTATGAGAATACAACAGTACCAGTAGATACACTAGAGTAGTCCGAGGTCGTTGGGTTGATTGAGTCTGTAGGAGTGTCAGTTCAGTATGGGGGTTGGGGACTGTTAGCTCCGGCAACTTCCGTTCCGGGACTCACGAAGATATATAAAGTAGGCTACATGCGACTCCGCAAAGTGCGCTCCCAAAAGGATTGACGACCATAAAACCGACCCATGTATTCCGAAGCCTTCGATATAGATTTATGGGTGCTTAAATGGCTGGCACCTAATGATCCTGTCCCTGCAATCAGACCCCTCCAACATAAACGCAACTGGCACAGGAAAATATCATCACATTCCGTTAAAAATTGCTAATTTGAAATTGAACGAGTCTGATCAAAGGAGTTTTTTAATTTGGTCTGGTATGTATCAGCAATTTCAATCTTTAAAGTAGCGTCAATCTCTACCAGAGGTTACGCCCAAACCGTGCTTCAACGAAGTAATAAGAATGGACACCACTTGCTCATATGGACGTACCAATATTAGTGATCAAATTCTTTATTTATTTAAAAAACGCGCAACTAGGGCCGAAATTCACACTGATTGTTCATCACTTTATGTCAGCGATTTGGGCTCGTCATTGCAACGACCGCCTATAATACAAGCTATAGTTGGCAACTGGAAGCTTCCATAGAGTATGTGTGTGTGTGTGCGTCTAAGAATCGTATGTATAAAGGGTAGTGATGAAATTGCCTATGGCAGGATGTACGGTTCTGCGAGATGTTCCCACGGGAGAGCTCCCCTAAAGTCATAACCCCCCCCCCCCCAACAAAATAAAAATAAATATAAATTTTTTTCTGGCTACGACCTTGCGTGTGCTCGATCTCTTGAGTGGTGACAGCATTCTACGCAAGTCATGAAGTAACAGCAATAAATGACAACTGTCCCGTCCGGCGTCCACCCTCTATAACAGGGGTGGCCAACCCGTGACCCGCGAGAAGGTTTTGAGAGGCCCGCGGGTTAATTCTCGAAATTACTAATATTATCAAAAAATAAATCACCAAAACCGAATAACCAAAATTTGATCAGCCTGACCGCGAAATTTGGGATTTTGCCGACTAAAATATCAGTTCCGAGTTCCGACGCATTGGCGTAGCCAGGGGCCAGCCACATTTTCGCAGATCGTCGTATATGGCTATATAATGTACAATATTTCGCGAGGCTAGGTCGGGATCCACTCCAAGTCTTCATATCATAATTGTCATTGATGTTGATGCGTATTAATATAAGTATTGTTTTCTTACCTATTATCCGGTACGCTCCTATCGGAAGACTAAATAAGGTCATCAACATTCAAGTGGCCCGCGCAATGATTCGTAAGTCTCATGTGGCCCTTTGGCCACCCTGCTCTAGAAACTCTAAATAGTCTTGCCGTGTGGTATGAACATATAGCTCAAGATGTATAATTAATTGCCCCCTGAATGTTTGATGACACCAATTCTATCAGCCCTGCCGGTAAATCTGATAATGAAAACGTATTTGCAATATGCAAATACCAATATAATGAACCAATTTCATTCATTAACCATGAAAAATTTGCGCGCTTCGCGCGAAAGTGTTGTCGTCTGGTTTTCCACAATCATCATTTGATCACATCCGTCTGTGAGTGGAATATATATAACGATTGCCCCTGACGTTGTGTTAATCATCCAATAAGCGCCAAAGTCCATCGATTTTACCTATTTTTTCCTTATCTTTAAGGGAGGGGGGGGTCATTTACTTCAGTGCTTTTCAACCTGTGTGACGGTTCGCACTAGTGCGAATGAAAAAAAATTCAGTGCGAATGACGAAGGTGGTGCGAACGGTGCGAATGAAAATCCGGATCAAGTGCGAATGAAAGTCGTGATTAATTCCTAACTTTTCTAACGTGTAAATTCAAATAAACCTAATAGGAAATTTAAAATCAATGTAACATTTGTAGTTGCGACGCAATTGTAAAAGCTTAATACGGCGCACCACTAATCGTAGCTCTCATAAGCCGTATTGAATAAATATTCATACACTATAATTATTACGTAACCAAAAGCCGGATTTGGAAGCTGGTGTAGTGACAGTATATAGATATCTATAATCTCTATAGTGGCAGACATACAGTATATTAGCCCGTCTGAGCCTGCGACAAGCTGGAAAAATAACATCAAATTGACTTTCTGCTTTCTTTCGCTAAACAATCAACATATTTTCGTAATAACTGTTCGATTAGCGCGAGGCACGAGGATAGTAGTAAATACCATCATTACAGACTCACGTTTGCAAGTTACTGTAACGCAAATTTGTACCCCATTCAAGGGTTATTAAAGTATGGACCACAAAGGTTATAATTTTGGATCGACACGGTGCCAGAGCTATCTGTTAATATGTATGTAATATTCATTGAATCTATTGCAAAGAATCCTGCGATCGTTTTTACATATCCAAGATCACTGTGTTGGGTACTGTAGCCAATAAGCGAGACACGCATTAAATATTGCTTTATCGTGAGAATTCATGATAAGATTTGTCCGACCGTTGAGATCAACTAGTGTAGGGGTGTGCAACGAGAGAGTCCAGGCCTATGAGACTCATTCATTTCGAGGCCAACCTCTTCTGCATTGGGGCACATGAAGACGTAATCGTAAAGTTTTGGCGAACAAACCGATGATAAAATGCGGCACCAAAAACATAAGCGGCGACAAACCCTCGGTCTAAAAATGACCGATGCTGGATGGCCAAACCTTTCGAGATGGATTGGATATGCTCCGTGGTCAGCACGGAATAGTCCCGTTCTTGCAATCTGAGTAGACAGTAGTACAACTGCGATATGCAGAGGAATTTATTTCGCCCTAATTTGGAATCGCGTGCGTCAGACATGTTTTGTAGAGCTGTGTTGGGTGGAATTGTGGTGTGCTTGTTCTGCATGTCATAGATGCCAGTAAAATCGTAGCATACAACTGTAATATTAAAAAAAATCCTTTTCATAGCTAAGGCTCGGATCGCGAGATGCCACAAAAACTTAGATTTCGGTGGTAGTCTAAAAGCTGCTTTACCGTTATTAAACTGTCATGAATTCTCAAGTTAGATAGAGTAGATAGAGTAGAGTAGAACACAAAGTATCGTGAGTTATTTGCTCTTCTCATAAACTTGCGAGACAGAAGTTGGAGCAACGTATCATCAGGTAGCGAGCTCTAATGTACCTACTCTCCTTGATTGTTTTGCACCTTATGTTCAAAAGACATAAGGCAAAAGCCTCAACACGAACACGTGGGTTTTTTCTTTCTTTCGACAAACTGGAGCCTCGAGGGACCTTTGTGTCAGCTCCCAAAAACGGTTTCTGCCAGCAAGCATTTTTCACTCGCGAAAAATACGCTATATTTTGGATAGAAGTGCAGAACAGATTTTAAAGGGGCACTGCGCTCTAAAAATGATGTGGTCTCAAATTGAAGGTAAAAACGAACAAAAATTTTTGGCCGCAGCCATTTCCTTCAGAACGCCACCGTGATGGAGCTGCAATTTATTGAAATTTCTACAAGACCAGCTGCCGCGGCTGCTTAACCCGTTACATGGCACGATGTCTTCATCGTCGCACTTGCTCGACGCGATAAGACAGTCACGCAGAAAACGAAACTTAGACCCATTTCGTTCATAACATCGGCTGACAACTATCTAAAATTCGTTCTCTGCGTGACCGCCTAATCGCGTCGAGCAATTGCGACGGTGACGATATCGTGTTATGTAACGGGTTAAGCAGCCGCGGCAGCTGGTCTTGTAGAAATTCCAATAAATTGCAGCTCCATTACGGTTGCGTTCTGAAGGAAATGGCCGCGGCCAAAAATTTTGGTTCGTTTATTTGTTGCACATCTGAACAATTATTGTTAAATAGGCCTATCTTCATCTTCTTTTTGTATAACACTTTTCGATTAGTTTGTGCGAATGAAATTTATTTTACAAAAAAAGTGCGAACTGAGCTCAAAAAGGTTGAAAAGCACTGATTTACTTCATCGAATTTTTCGCCCCCCATAAATATTTTTCTGGCTACGCCCTTGCTCTCATCGTTAGATTCATGCAATCAGAGAGGAGAGGAGACGATTTTGGCAGCTATCTGCAGAAGATATTTTCGTCAGGAATCTGCTGCAGTATGAGATTGCCGTCCTTCGCGTGCGTGATTGTGACGACAAAAACAAACGGTTTCTTTGAAAAGAAAATATTGATATTTCAAAATCGCGGTCTCACCAAAACACAATTACTGCGATGATCCCATTAGCAGGATTTTTTTCTGCCGCAATAACATGCATCGAAAATAGACATTCCTGGAGAAGCCCTGTAAAAAATTTCAAGTATTTTGAATTATCGGAGGTTAGTTTATTTTGTCGCATACACCAGAGGTGTAGTGAACCTGTCAAGTGCGACGCTATTGCTCGCCTGTTTTCTGTCAAGGTCACGTGACTGAAGTCCTTGGAGAAAGAAAACAAATATTGTATGAAACTCTACCGTGCAGAAAAGTTTGCAAATGAATGGATATGGATTCGGAAAGCACGCTCTCCGCGGCCGGTCGACCGGTATATCTGTGCGGCATTGCTAATGCAGTCGCCTAATGCTATATAGTTGACGCTATAACTCGTTACTACATGAGTGATTGGTGTCCTGACCGCCTGGCAATTGGGAGACGAAGTGATCACAAACTTCGCGCAACGTGTATACGATTCCTTGTAAAATCAGGGAGTATACGTCATTATTTCGAATTGTGAAAGTGGCCACACCGGTTGTGGAACGTTATGTGAGAATACTTTTAGCTCTTGGATTGTAGAATCCTCAAATGTATCATTATATTTCGTGATGTGGTGGAATTTATCGTCATAGAGTTTAGAGACCCTCAGCAATTAGCGCGATTGTGTGCTTCAAATTATCCCGTAAAAGTAGCCAACTTTATTTTGCATTTTGAGCAGTCGTTTAATCTAGAGCAGTGGTTCCCAACCTTTTTCGACTCATCGCCCCCTAATCAGGCTCGACACAAATTTTCGCCTCAATATTTACGGATCCGAAAAATACGACACACAAACGGGAAATTTGTTCACCTAACTTTCATCGCTGGTGAATGACTAAGAAGAAGATCATTTTTTTGGAGTAAGTGCTCGACGGAAACCCGGTTTCCGGGTCTCCTTTCTGTTTGGTTGACCTTTTTCGCGTCATATGCAGAATAAACCGTGTTCAGGTCTATTTTTGTCCGTGTTAATTAAATAGATATCACTGACATTTTCGCCCCCTGTCGCCCATTTGGTATTTTCGCCCCCTTGTTTCTCAACATCGCCCACTGGGTGGCGATAGCTCCCACGTTGGGAACCACTGATCTAGAGGTTCGCAGCCGCCTCCCATAATTTTACAAAGCGGGACCTTGGGGATTTTTCGGCCTGTCCAATACAATCAAGCTTGGAAAATCCAAGGATGAGATTTCAGGCCTCTACACCCAGTCTTTAAAGCGCTGGTAAATTACTACATAAGAACGGCTGATTGATAAAATTCTCAAATGTCAATCTGGATCAGTGGTTCTTAACCTTCTTTCCTCCACCGACCCTTTTCAAATATTGTTAAAGTCTGGCGCCCCCCCCCCCCATATATGTTGAGGACTGTATACAGTAAAAAAAAAGCAATGGGTAATAGGTTTAGGTCCGGTCGGCATTTTCGGGTTGGGACTTTTAGGAGTATTTCGAGCTTGAATCGCGCGCGAGGACCCTCGATCAATTAACGATACAATAATTGTATGTGCTATACTCGGGATCGTGTCAAGGTTGTTACAACCATCGGGTAGCCTACAGTCCCATATACCATCTGGTTCGATCCCGATGTAGCCCATACAAGTATATATCCCGAAATCACATCTGCGATTGGCAACACGGGAAGGTAACCGGGCTTTATTTTATTGCTTTGTGTGACTTGAGTAAATCCACTGTGAATGTGGTAGAGATCTTTGCTTGCTAATATTGAATTTGGTACTGCATCCATAGTTATTGACTTGGATGAAGCAACCCATATTATATCTATAACATTCATGTGAGGTTGTGGGTCACAACACTAAACGGTATCATTATTTATCATACGATGAAGAAATATTCCGAAGCTTTAATCTTGCAGCTCTCAAATGAAATTAATTTAGGTAATCATTTTGACCATAAAGCTTCAAAGCATCTTTGGTGTACAAAGCGCTCTCACTCTTAAATGTGTTACAGTGCTTCTTTCTTCGATTTCGACACGCTGGGCGATGCGAGATATGCTACCTTGTTCGAAACATGTTGTTGAAAATGGCCCGAGCTAGCGTGACGGGAGTATTTAAACGGGGAATTGGTGATCTAAAAGTACGTGGAATCAATTTTATATGAACTAATAATAAACCACTTATTCACCGAATCATGTTGCAGACATAGTCGGCAGATATTCCGCGCGTAGTGCGGCTATATATTCATATAACTATATATCCATGAGTCCCAACTGCACCCTCTACCGGGACGCCATTTTTCTTCAGTGCCCCTCATACCGCCCACTTGAGCCCAACGCCCCCCACATCGCGCCCTGAGCGTTTCCGCCCCCTGCAAAATCCAAATCGCCCCTTGGGGGCGCTGGCGACAAGGTTAAGAAACACTGATCTGGAGGCTCTGCTGTGTCGTATGGATTCATGAACTGAGCTCTGACAATTTCGTTCGGCCGCAATCCAATGTTGCACACATAGCAATGGTAATGTGTGACCGTCCAACCGTCCATTTTAGTGGGGTCGGTCCAAAACGTGTTCAGCAACAATGCACGTTTCTATTAGTGCGTCTGAAATAAGACGTCACTATACCATATCCTTGATCCAAAATAGGTAGTGAACGTTGTATAAAAATACGTTTATACCAAGAGTCGTACTTCCAGGGACTGTTTGTGATTATCTCTTGAGCCATTCGCTAGACGCTAGGCAGTCCTTTTTGGTGTTTACGCCTTATATGGTAGATGTGTAAAATGCTATAGAATAGGATAGAAATGGAGACGACCAAGCTAGTCTTGAATTGTATATAGGTTCCCAAAGCGGTTTCCGTTCCATTTTTAAAGGTATGAATCATCCATTTTTTGCCGTACGCTATTGAGTATTTACCCAACGACATAGGCTACACGTGATTCGCGTCTAATACGGAATAAGATGGATGGCGTTAACTTTGAGACGGGAGTTGCTTTTGCTACAGCTGATTGAAGCCGTCTATTCCCAATTTACGAAGTGTACTTTCTTATGTTAGCCGTAAGCACAGATCCCCCTTATCCTTTACTACTGTCAACACGCCATTTGATAACTGCTATGGATAAGCTGCCTTGTATGGAACTTTATTCTTCAGATCAACGTCCGCGCAAATTTAGTGATTGAGTTATCGAAATGTAATACATAAATATGAATTAATCAATTGTCATGCGCCATATCATTACCATGGCATTACACAACCTGTCATTATTCTGAGCCGTCATAGTAAAAAAGTATCCAAGTACAGATATTACCGTGAAACTATACTAATGATGATGAGTATAAAAATTGCTTTCCAATCCACTCATAAACAGTACTTCTATAAGGGGAAAACTGGATGTTCGAAAATCATCCAACAAGTGCATTGTTATTGGCCAGCTTGGTAGTTTGGAAAACCACACTACGAATTCATAATTATAATTGTCGATAGATATACGGTCCATAGATAAAAATGATGGAACCACTGATTATAGAATTATTACGATTACGCTAGCGAAAATCACTAGACATTGCGATATATTCCTATATCTGACTGACGTATAGAATGGATCGTGCTGTCGTAAACACGAGCAATGTATTGGATTCTGTACTTCCGGTTATAGAGCAGGGTGCATGCGGGGTTTCAGACTTCAGAACGGCGTGTATTAGGCTCATCATGACTGGTCGCGACGATGCGATTGGTTGAAACATGCGCGAAGCTATATGACAAACACATGAAATCTTCAACCAATATAATCAATGTATTTGTGTTGAAAAACTTAACAGGAAACGTAGGTGTCTGTCACAAATCGATAACGATGGATTAAGCTTATTTTGCTGAACGGGACTTGACCACATGCCGGATTCTTTGAAGATATACATTGTAAACACCTCAAAAACATATTTTCGCATCTGTCGCCCGAGTTCGTGAAACTGCTGTATCCTTCATTACCTGAAACACAGATGTCACGGTCAGCTTAATTTAAAGTTATGGTTTAGATTTCTAACCACGACGTCTAGGATTAACAAACCAGAATTCGATGGGAAAAAATACAAAAAATTCTCCACTCATAGTATCAAAATCGATTCGAATCAGATCTTTTCAATATTATGCGATGCGAGATGGCCTGATACTTCTCGACTTTATTCAAATGACATGATAACTAGGGCTGGGCAAAATCGAGTACTCGAGTGATTCGATTCTGAATCACGTGTTATGCTTCGAGTCGAGTCGAGTAATCGAGTATCCCACATTATGACGTCATAACAAGATGTAACATGTCATAGTTCAAATATGTACCTTTTACGCCACCGCAAAGAACGTAATGCATGCTATTCATCACATTGAAGATACTATGGTATTTTTTCGACCATACTGATTTCATTGCACTTGGTGACAATGTTGTGAGATGGTCATGACTACGGAAATGTGCTATATCCAGTAACGTTCGTAGCTTTGTACTAAATGTTTCGTATGCTACGATACCGCCAATCAAGGTGTCAAGGCTTCAACAGAGAAAATTAGCATCGAAACTATAATTCTCGCCGATAAATTAAGTTTCCCTGGCGAGGGGCGTATAATTTCAGTACTCGAAAAAATCGTATTTTACTACTCGACTCGAATCATTAAAATTAATACTCGATTCAGATTCGAGTACTCGAATCATTGTGCCCAGCCCTAATGATAACCCGATTCACGTGCAACTGTGAAAACTAATCGGTGATAGGTCAATAAGATCGTACATTAATTTATGTTAAGTCGGTTTGTGTTTAATTTACACCGAAAATATTTGAAAATAAATGAGTCTATTCGGACTAGGATATTGTGAATTTGGTGTGTGTAAGGAGAATCAAAAGAGCGCATTCACGCGTTCAATGAAGACGGAAATGCAATCATCCATCTAAAGTTTGGATTCCAAAAAAAATCACCGCAAGGTTTGCAAATAAGCGAGGTCAGTCACCACACTTTTCTCTTGTACCAAGCTCGCCGCAGGATTATGAGAATCGCACAAGTCGATCTGTTTCGAATGTTCTTGTATCTGTTTGGTATAGCCGGTATCAGATGTCAGTGGATGAGTTGGCGATCATGTCAACGCAACGCTAGCGTCATACAAGTGGTATGTACACCTATTTCAATGCTTTAGCGTTGCAAGAGTACTATTCATAATCGTCGCCGTCGCGTTTCGTACCAAGAACATGTCAGTAGATTTAAATCGCCATCCCTCCATACAGCTAGGGCTGGGCAAGCCATCACAATCGAGATAAGCTCCGATGGTAGTCCACGACTCAAATGCTAGCGCTTTATTCGATTAGGATTCATGATATCTATTTGTATTCTACCACAGAATCACATTCGGGAATGTTGGTGCACCACTTGCGAAGGACATTGTTGTTACCGACACTTTTGACTGATGCGACTGAATCTCGATAACGATAACTCAGATTACGCGTGGTAGAAATTACAATGGAATGAGATATAACGTACACGCTTAATCCTGACGAATGAACTTTTGTTCCTAAAATCAAGAACTTTTGATGTTAATGCGTCAAAAATCGCCGGTACGTTGCTATGGTTATGGTAGATGTTATGTTGCGCTTTACTGACCGCACGCTAGGATTTAAAATCTTGCTCTAAAAAGAATCTATTTGCGAACGGTCGCTCTTTTCGTGGTATCGAAGCCACCTTTCATTATGTTTAACCATTTGTCCTACCAAATATGGTCGGAGCGATATTTAATGTTGAAGCGAGGGATTATAATATATAATACTAGTGTGCGTGCGTTTATGATTGCTGGAATTCAAGGTATGTAAGGTTGCCTGTTTAGAATATTCGCTTTGCTACCGGGTCGTATTATTAAACTGTAGTTAAAGGGCAAGATGACATCGCTTGTTGCTCTTTTAATGGATTGCGCTGAACTCTAGTCACGTCAATCAGTCCCGGGACAAAAATAATGCGTTGCCGTCTGCCAAGGGTTAATTCATGGGAAATTTGAAATTGAGTTTCTGTTGAAAGTAGGGTCGTTTATAATGCAATTCCAGTTTCCGGACATGCAGGGGGCATCTTAGTCCATGCTGAAATGAAATTGTCTGTCCAGTATAGATCGGAACGACATAGTTTATAATCATATATTTCGAGGACCGCTGATCTGAAAATCTTCCCACTTTTAATCCGAATTCCTCGGATTTCTTCTACATATCAGTGCGAGCAACACAATGGTGTTAGCGCATTTTCCGACTGTCTACAATTCTACTGTCTGAAATTTGGTAAGGTACACAATTTTCGTTATTTCCCTCGAAACGCGATCGTGAAACAAAGAGAGGTACATGTACATCCATTGCCATAACGCTATATGTTGGAAGGCTGCGTGTAACCGTAACGCGCAGCTTGCGCCGCAAGATATATCGGAGTCTCGAGATGTATAAAACACAAAGAAAATGGTGATATGAGTTTCTATTAAAAAGGAAAACAATCATTACACGTGGAATACTATTGGAATATCCAACTAAATCTATTTTACTTGTTAATGTGTCTTCTGAACTTGTTAGTCTAATTATGTCACCTTAACATAGGGTTACCATATTTTGGAATCGGGAAAGAAGGACACTTCTTCAAAATACTGGAATCCGGAAAAAATGATTAATTTACCTCGACATTTTGGTTGATTGACTAAAAAAAGCTCGTCGCTTACGTTCGAAACACAAATTTCCTGTTTAGCGTCATTTGTGCCCATTTTCACTCGAATCTGTCCATCATCTTAGCTCTAAAAGCTGTAAAGGAGGACGAATTGCCAAAATGAAGGACGTTTTCAAAAACCTGAAAAAGTAGGACAAATTATAGATAACTAACCTACGGATAGATACGCAACACCCGTCGTGACGCTTGCTTGCCCGGAGGAAATTACTGCTCACCAATCTGAACGCAACATAATTGCTAATCCCATAGCTGACGACCCGCGTGCTTAAATTCAATAAAGTTGATCTTATTTGAAAGCTACTGTCGCACTGATTCCGAAAATATACATTAAAATCTAATCAGGATGATGGAACCCCTTGAAATACACCTCAAAGTCTGAAAATCGGCATTGTTCTGAACAACCGCAACCACGCAAGGGCCATTGTTATGGTCATCGTGATGCGTCGCTGCGATTGTTTAGAACAATGCCGATTTTCAGACTTTGAGGTTTATTTAAAGCTGGTTCCATTACCCTAATTAGATTTTAATGCATATTTTCGGAATCAGTGCGACAGTAGCTTTCAAATAAAATCAACTTTATTGAATTTAAGCACGCGGGTCGTCAGCTATGGGATTAGCAATTATGTTGCGTTCAGATTGGTGAGCGGTAATTTCCTCCGGGCAAGCAAGCGTGACGACGGGTGTTACGTATCTATCCGTAGGTTAGTTATCTATAGACAAATCCTCCTAAACGAGGGCTTATGGTTACCCTACCTTAACATAATTTGTAGAAAATACCAAAAATGATAACAGTGCGATGAAACCAATCCTACACTATGGAAATGGACTACTAAATCTTATACGACATGATTATATGCCATATCACTAATGCATGTGGCTATGCCTGTCAAACCTGTCAATCAAGGTCATCACGGTGATGTAACAATTTGCAATGGTTGAGCCCAGATCAATTTGTTTCGTGTGATGAGATGACGCATTTCTCACGGTGGTGTGAAGGGGCCACAGCGACATCTTGAGGCCGTACATCCTAGAGCAGTGGTTCTTGAACTTTTGGTAGCTGCGTACCCTTTAGAATCATCAGCATGTATGGCGTACCCCTTAAAAACAATATTGCATAAATTGTACGCAATTGAAAGACAAGATAGAACAAACTATGTATTTAGTTCCTAAAATATCATTTCACTCCGATGGATGAGCTTGAGGCAACTGCATGAGTATATGTTTTTACATTCTTTATTCACAGTAAAACTGGTAAATACATAATCTGGGGAGCAACCTGGCTCCTAAGAAAAATAGCGGGATTGGAAAAAATAGTTATATTTCAGTAATACAGTCAAATTGCTTTTCCTATGTAATATATGATTAGGTCAGATTACGGAACTGCATTACATGAAGAATTGTCAAGGGTTGCAGAGCAGAGGCAAGGGTGATTGAAAATGAATAATCGAAATTACAGAACTTATGCTCTGATTTACGCGCACAAGTGAATTTTAGTCCAGTGGTGCATTCAAGGCCTTCTGAAGAATATGCAAATTGCCCAATAACGTGATCTTTTGGATCATGTCGAATCGAACATTTCGCGGAATCTGTAGGACATGTTGGGCTTGTCGACCTACTCGGTTCGGTTTATTAGCAATTTTTATCAGTTCAATACACTACAAAAATGCGATACAATGAAAATATAGGAAGGTGTCGAAACGACGTGGAGAGGTCTTTAGAATCAGACACCCACCTTGGCCTAGGCGATGTAAAGAGGAGGCATGCACACTGAATGAAAAGTAAAAGAAGATAGTACAATAAAAAGCAAGCGACAAAAAATGATGGGTTGGCATGTCACGTGAGGCGAGATCGATGGTAGAGCTGGGCACAATGATTCGAGTACACGAATCGAATCGAGTATTAATTTTAATGATTCGAGTCGAGTAGTGAAATACGATTTTTTCGAGTACTGAAATTATACGCTCCTGGCCACTGAAAGTTAATTTATCAACGATAATTATAGATTTGATACTAATTTTCACTGTTGAAGCCTTGAACCCATGATTGGCCGTATCGTAGCATACGAAACATATAGTATAAAGAACTGGTTCTTTACCTTTTTTCTCCAGCGCAACCTTTCGAGAATTGTCTGGGTATGGCGCCCTCCTATTTTAAGGACTGTAGTAAAAACAATGAGTAAGTGGTTGACGTCCGGTTTTGGGTTGGGACTTCACTATTAGCACACTAGACTGCAGGAAAAATGGTTAAGAACCACTGATTTAGAAGATATTGCTTGTATTTCGACTTGAATGTGGACATGCTCGTCGACCGTTGGATGGCCTGCGGAATACTGTTCAACACGTCAGGTCCGGCATATTTGATAGAGCGGTGATCTATGCAGTCGATCATATGATATTTGGACGGCGTGGACGCGGCACAATATTTATTTTTCATCGCCACATTTTTTCACATTTCATTTTGAGTTCTGCGTATTTTGCTTGTTTTTCTGGTTCCTTTTGTAGTATGCTTTGATCAGCCTGGACGGACAGGTCAATGAATAAGCATTCTCGTCAAGTCGAGTCAAGTCGCAATTCAAGTCAAAGTGTCTCTTCGAACTACGAGGTATTTTTAAGGCATTGTATTCGGCATTTGTTTTGAATCGAGGACCGAAAATAGTATTAAATAGACCTGCAAAAAGACGTGTATGGCTCACGCGTGCGTATAATATCTAAGCTACGTAAGTAAATGTATACCCTGCGTCTGTATAATTATCAGCCAGAATAGAGAATAGAGTACGAAACCTCATATAGTTGTAACGAATCGATATGATGCACTACCCAACTATACATATCCATGCGATACAATTTAAGCATATGTGCTAATGGTTGGCGAGTAATATAAACTATATTTGAATTCAGTTTAAATCATACAAGAGGGCTAGTTAAGACGAGCACCTGGCGCCAATGACTCCTGACCAGTCTAAAGAATGGAGATGGATACTTCGGTAATATATTACTTCCCTACTATAGTTAACGACAACGTACGCTGTAAGCTCCAATCAGGGCCGTCACAGCACTTCGTCAGCCCCCCCTAAAACGTTGGTCTTAGGCCCCCATATGGTGATAAGCCGAACTCCTGGACCCCCTCAGGCTATACGCTGTTTACTGCTACTTATCTGCTTCATTGGGGGGCGGGGGGGAGGGGCGATTAGTGAGACAGCTTTTCTGGCCTAAACGCGCGAAGCGCGAGAAATTTCTATAATTCATGACTGGATCGATCAATATGATCGGGGGTTTGGCGTGCGGCAGTTACGGCCCGCCCTGGCTCCAATAACTTCGTGCGCGTTCAATATATTTTTGATAGAGCAATGGAGGTTCAGTAAAACGCAAAATCCTTGAATGAATGAAATTGGTCGCTCTTACAGGCCACACCAGCGTCTCGAAAACAATCCGAGCATGTGAAAGATTGAGCGATTTTAATCAAAACCGATTATTTGATGACTTGAAATTGACTCGTAAATTTTTGTCCGAATCACGAGTCAATCGAAATTTTTGAAACGCCGAGTCAAGTCAAGTCATTTTCGCAAAGTGAGTCAAGTCAAGTCAAGTCAAGTCGAGTCAAGTCAAGTCAAGTCAAGTCAAGTCAAGTCAAGTCAAGTCAAGTCAAGTCAAGTCAAGTCAAGTCATACGAAAAAGGTGACTCGAGTCAAGTCATGACTCGAGTCATCCCAACACTGGTCCACACCATATATGACACTATGGTATTACAGTGACGCTTATAGCCTTTTAGGCCTTGTGTATCACGACATAGATATCTGTACATTTTAGTGTCATTGACTTCGTACAGTTCGGTATCAATATCTTCGACTTCATGTAGTGCAATATCTTTGACTTTTTCGCACTCGTGTTCATTGGACGACTTTCAATCACGTGCATTCACTCTTCAGACATTTCCCCACGTGTCCTGATAGTCACTTGTTGAAGTTTAGTCGCTTTGTTGCTCGTAATATGATTTAATCGGTTATTGAAGTTAGGCTAGATTTAAGGATATAATGTACCAAACGACATTATTTGTATTGTGTAAGTACTATATAAGTTTAGGCTATCATTCAGGTGATTGTATTTTATTGATTTAGATTTAGATTGTAAGTTTAGAGCAGTGGTTCTTAACCTTGCCCCTGGGGGCGCTGGCGATTTTGAAGGGGGGCGGAAACGCTCATGGGGCGATATGGGGGGCGCTGGGCTCAGGGGGGCGGTATGGGGGGCGCTGGAGAAAAATGGCTTCGCAGTAGATGATGTGGTGAAAGGACATATCCTTAATGAGTATTCAGAGCAAATTAACACCGAAAACTTCGTTACATATAGCCTTCAAAATAGATATAGGTTTAATTGTCCATGGGCACCTAAATGACTGACACCGAATGTTCCTGTCTTGGCAATCTGAACCCCAGAAGACGAATTCCATCTGGCAGGGAAAAATTATATGTCAGTGAAGAAATGCCATTCTGAAATCGTGTGCGTCTTTTAGTTTAGTAGGATTGGGCGACAGGGATATTCCTGTTGGGCGATATCCCCGTTGAGCGATTCTATATTTTTTGATATTGCAGACAGGGGGTCACGAAATAACATCATGCAACGAAGTCATACCAACGGGTTCGCCCGCCCGAATATTATTTAATTATTTGTAACGGGCCCTACAGTTTCCAAGAAACCTCACAATATTCGCTTTAAGTTTTGATGAGTCTGCGCACACTCAACAACTCACTGCGCTGACCCTTGGACAACAGTGCGTAACGACTAAAAAAAAGGTAATAACTCCGGATTTGTTTTGCGCAACGTAGATTTTCTGTGCGCAGAGACCGTGTCAGCAGTGCGCGCGTGCGCAGCTTAGAGGGAACATTGCACCTCACTCAGCTCTACCGGTCAATGTGTTTACGTGAGCAGAGACAGGATAAAAATTGATCTCAATTTACATGCAATTCCCGATGATATTGACCAATTCAATCATTAATTAGTGAAATTTTTCGCACTTCGCGCGACTAGGCGAGAATAGCTACCTCAGTAAATGGACACCCAATGTAGATACCTAATAGGCTATCAGCAAATAGCGGACACCCTAATGGGGGTCTGGGGGCGAAGTACCCCGGAAGTTTGGTTTATCACCCGATGGGGGCCCAGGACCAACGTTTTTTGTTTGGGGGGGGGGGGTTGACGAAGTGCTGTTACGGCCCTGGTGACGAATAATTGTCCTGCGGGCACCCTGAATATGTTTAAATATTAATTACGTGCCCTTTATTTTCCTATAAAACAGCTCACTCAGTGCTATTGGTAAATCTGATTACGTGGGCGGAGAGGATAAAAAGTTTATAGCGACTTATATATGTAATTACCACCTATTCATTCATGCATTATAGAAAATTTTGATACCTAGGGCGACCAGGCCACACAAACTTTGCAGACCATCAAAATCACGATATGGGGTTCGTGGGAGCGAAGCCCTCAGAAATTCGGTTTGTCACGCTATGGGTGCGCAAGGCAATCGTTTTAGGGGGGTTGACGAAGTGCTGTTACGGCCCTCCCTCTTACTCATTGTCTTTATTACATTCCTTATAATATGAAGTTGGGGGGGGGGGGGGCGCTGGAGCACGATAATTTTTGAAAGGGGGCGCTGGAAGAAAAAAGGTTAAGAACCACTGGTTTAGAGCCTAGAGAGTTAGCTGTTGTTAACCGCTATTGTAATTGTTGCCTCGGCGTTGACCTGATCTTTCCGAGTAGTAAATTTGTTATCCTATTTTGTAATTGTTTGAGTTACTTGACCAGGTCTCAGGGGCAACGTTCCCACTTCACTCTAAGCTGCGCACGTGCGCAAATGCGCAGTGCTTTCACGTTCTTTGCGCACAGAAAATCCAAGTTGCTCACAAAAAATCCGAAGTGATGACCTTTTTTTTAGTTGTTACGCACTGTTTTTCAAGGGTCTGCGCAGTGAGTTGGTGAGTGTGCACAGGCTCGTCGAAATTAGAGGGAACATTGCTCAGGGGTAGGCTCGGATTATATAGGAGGCAAAGAAAGTGAGCTGGTAGTTTCAATTCGAGTTGGCAAGCTACTCGACAAGCCTAAATCGTTACAGCCAAAGACTCTAATCCAGGGGCGGGCAACTTCTCCTATCGGCGATCCGGATTTCGGAAAAGGAAGTACTTGGCGGGCCGGACTCCAGAATCTATGTATTAATCGATCATTTATCCACTTATACAAGGATTAATCATACATAATATAAATTTTAAGATTAAAGCACAGAGACTGAAACAGTATTCAATAAATTTATTACCGTACTGTACTTCAATAACTCTTGAAGGGAATGAGACATATGTGGTCGATCAAAGTTGTCAAAAAGCGCTTTGAGCTCTGATTGCATGTAAGACAGAAAGAAAACATAGAACTAAAGAATAACTAACAATCACTATTTTTTGTGTCCGTTCCGCCTTTTATTATTACACAAAGCCCGAAATTCACTTTAAATCTTTGATCTATATTTCCGGCTTGAGACAAGGCATGATACTGAAGGGAAAAGGGAATAGCCCTTTATGACGCAGCATGACATGCTTGACTCTCGAAATAAAGAAACATTAACCTACGGTCACTATAATTTGACGTATAGTGAGGGATTACCGCAGACAGTGGTTGCGGTCCACAGTATCATGGAAGACCGGAATCTGTCGGCGGGTCGCTCAAATCCCTTCGCGGGCCGGATCTGGCCCGTGGGCCGTATGCTGCCCGCCCCTGCTCAAGATCAAGATAGCGTAATGGTTAAGCGTCCGGCTTCTTGATCGGTAGGTCGTGGGTTCGATTCCCGGCCGGGTCAGACCAAAGACCTAGTAACACTGGTATCCATGGCTTCCCTGCTTGGCGCTCATGCATTACTGGGATAGCATGGAGGGGTGGTGCATGACTTAGAGAGTCGTAAAGGCTATATCTGCACTTCCTTGTCCAGCGGCATATGCACATCATGCACTCATGGTATGCATATGCGCAGATCGTGTGTATGTATATCATGAGTCGGTGTATATGCCGCAAAAACATCAAGGACAAAAATAAACTACGTCCTTTCCTTTCCTGCTCTAATCTAATCAAATAAATATAACGAACCATCGTTTAAGCTATGGGCAACGACCAAAACGTACGTTATAGAAAGTACGATGCAATGATACTACAACTGACATGAGGGGCAGTATGGAGCAGTTGAGCACAACTGCTACATAAAATACATAAGATTTTGGTGCTACGTACTACGTAGTATGTCTTTGTGAACCTATGATATGCTGCTCTTTGGTGTCTTGGGCATGCAGCCCAATATGTGATACAAAGATGTCCAATTGTTCAACTAGGCGGATCCTCGGATAGTTTCATACAGACGATACTGATTGAATAAATTTATGCATGCTGATTACAATGATATTATAATGTCATTGAAGGCCATGATGACGCCTAATAAGGTCTTCTCGAAACTATTTTATCCGCCTCACGCGTCCTGCGATGCTTGAATTACAGAGAGAAGCAGAGAACTTGGGCCGAGGCGAGAATTCGCTCTCCGTGAAAACAGCCAATGACCCCGTTTCTCGCGACTTCTGGGAAATCATAATACTTCTACAAACTATAAGTATAGCTCAAAGCAGTGGTTCTCAACCTTTTTTGACTAATCGTCCCCTAATCAAGCTCGACACAAATTTCCGCCCCACATATTTACGGATCCGAAAAAGAGGACATATAATCGGGAAAATTATTCACCCAAGTATGAGAGCTGGTGAATTTACTGAAAAAAGGCCATTTTTCCGAGGGGGTAGGTGCTTGGAAAACCGGTTTCCACGTCTACTTTCCAGTGCGTTGACCTTTTCTTCGCGTTATATGCAGAATAGGCCGTCTTCACGTGCATTTTTGACCGTGTTAATTAAATATAGACAATGGCTACTCGTCCGGTACCGGGCAAATAATTTATCTAGCCACTCGTCCGGCACTGTGTGCCGTGCCCGTTCCTGAGCGTTGAGACAGGTTGTCCGACACATGAGCATGCGACAAAATAAATAAAAAAAACGACAGATCAGCATGCGTCACTTTGGCGTATGGCTTTACAACCAATACCATTACCCTTATATATATCGTAACCCCAAACCTAACCCTAACCCGATCCCCATTCTAAACGTTATCCGGCTCTAAACCCAAATTTTACCCACATTATGACGTGTCGCATGTCCAATTGTCGTATGCTGAAGTGTCACATTCCATTGTCGCATGCTGACATGTCCATGTGTTCACGGACCGTTGGGACAATGTGAAGCTTTTTAGAGACCTCGATTGACTGTATCATTTATTCGCTACCCCGGTCTGGTTACTGATCTGTCCCGTATATCCTCTAAAACTAGTTTGTCGTGTCTGGTGGGCAATCGCCAGTCAACAATCGCGCAATAGCTAGCGCTTCCTTCAATACCAATCCTTAATCAGCTCAGAAATCGGTGGCCACAGTGGATGCAGATCTCGTGCTTTCATTAGCAAAAAAGCGAGACTCGAGTCACCACAACGCTGTAATAGAGGCGACTGACGCACGAAACCATGCCGTTGTGCGATCCATAACGCCTGATATCGTGTCGCATCTCGTTAACTCTTCACGTCTGGGTATCTGACACATATATATATATGTGTGTCTGATTCGGGAATACTATAACATTTAGGATGAATGACAGATCTGCCAGACGAATAGCCTGAGAAAGTGTCCACTGGTACCGGACGAGTATAGACACTTCCTCTAGTATATCTCACTGGACGTTCTAACATTTTCGTCCCCAGTCGCCCCCGTTGGTATTTTCGCCCCCTCGTTTCTCAACATCGCCCACGTTGGGAACCACTGGCTTAAAGTGAGTATTTTAGTTACAAAATAACCCCGGAGAGGAAATGGAAAATTGAATACACTTAAATAAGTGCTGCAAGCACAGAAAATCTGACCACATATGCATATCACATGCTCTCATATGGAAAGAATACACCGCTAAACGGGGTAAAACGGGTAGAGAAAATAACGGAAGAAATCAAAGGGGACAGTTTGGCAGAATCTTGTGGCACGAAAGGACTTTGAGCCGCGCGCGTTTGGTATCCCCAACCTTTACTGACGTCGACCCGTACCACACACCAAGTAAGTAAGACTGCATGTATCAGCGGTGCAACCAATATATTTATTTGACTACTTTCCGCTTATTTACTCCGCTTGAACTTTTATTACATGCCTGGTGTTTTCGACGCCGTTGGTTCTGGATCAGTGCCGTCAGATGTCGCGGGATCTGGGATAGAACGACGTATAAGCACATAGTGCGGTAATCAGTATCGTACCGCATAGATTAAACACTCGTATATTCTTATAATCTGAACCCTGATTGCTGGGTATTTGTATAGATGTGGGACTAGCATGGTTGTATTGAGATCTACATGTAGATACAAGCAATTTCTACCGAATGCCCTTGAGATGACCGGACCGCGATCTGACATAGACTGCGCCTACCGACGCATACCACATTCATTTTCGTTGCTTCCGACGTGTTATCCTTGTTAGAATCCAGTACAGAACAGTGTGCATGCCTCTTATATATTTGCTCCAGCTAGGTCAAGAAGGGTGTCTGATTACCAGGCTACTCAAAGTCTCTTCGGCACCTCCCATCTTTTTATCTTATATCGCAATCTTGTGGTGTTTTGATTTTATGATTTTTTTTAGAAAATGATAATGATGAGATAGAATATGTCATCTTATTCTCAATATAAGATTCCGTTACTATTGGATGCATGTCGGAAACTGACTGGTGGCATTGTTGGGTTCGGGGTAATTTCCTCATGATACAGAATACAGATCAATATTTAAATGATGTTACAAACGTTGTAGTGTGTTAATATATTTTAAATTACTTCTACTGTTATTTAACGCATTCGACGTATGTCTGCATTTTTGCGGCCACTGTTCCCTCTAAGCAGCGCGCGTGCGCAATTGCGCAGAGCTGAAACGGTCTCTGCTCACAGGAAATATCTAAGCTGCGCACAAGAAAGCCAACTGATGACCTTTTTTTAGTCAACACCACAAAATTTACGAGAAAAGTGGGTAATTCGGCAGTCCAATCAAGGTGGTGACAGTTTTTTAGTCGTTATGCACTGTTGTCCAAGGGACCGTGCAGAGAGTTGGTGAGTGCGCGGAGACTCGTGTAAAATTAGAGGGAACATTGGTTGAGGCAGTGAAAATTATACGGATGAGCGACTGACAACTCACATTTTAATTCTCTCCTGGTTACGACATGTTAGCGTCACTTTGCAAGGCCGGATGGAGTATGCAATGCACTCTAATACTCACCGCTCTCCTTAGCACCACTCTTCATGAGGACTTCTACCATCTTTTTCATGATTTCTCTCATTTTGTCCATGTCATCTTCTGACATATCGATATCTTCGTCTTGCATGAGCATTTTTATAATGCGCTTCATTTGTTCCTTGTCCTCGTCGTTCTTTTCGCTGTCTTTGGTGAGATTATATTGATCAATAGTTCTGCGTGCGTTCATTTTTACAAGAATATTTTCGTGTTGGTATGATTGATATTTCTGAAAAATATCTCGTCAATGTAACTCGTAATCCACTATACCCAACAGGGTCGCAGCTATCAACCGCTAAACCCACCGATTGAGAAGAAGGGGGCTCAACATTATTTTGTAAATGATAGCATAAAACTGCGTATTTTGAGCGATGTCTTCGCTCCACGCGAATCCCTGTCACCATAACTCTTTTTATGCCATAAAGGATGCCATTTTCCCAAAATCTGTATAACCGAGTCGAACTGCCGTCGCCATTGTAAATTTCAGTAAATGTGACGTTATGTCCAGAGGAAAATTATAACCCTATGTATTGTATTGTATTGTATTGTATGGAGGACTCTCCTATAGAACTTCATTTAAAAGCAACATGCATCATTCTATGTCGCTCTCGTGCAGTAACTATATTGTCGCCAGTGCTGGGATAACTCGAGTCGACGTTATCAGATGACATTAGTTTACTGGGCGCAATAATTTGGAGTCAATTTCAAGTCATCAAGTATAATCTGTGTCAACTGAGACGCTATACCTGTATGTGTGTACAATTTATACATTGTACTATTGCATCTGTTCTCGACACGCTGATATGGAATGCGTGAGGAACCGGTAATTCAACAACTGTGCAGACTGGTTTTACGAGGTTAAAGCATTCGCTCATGGCTACGAATATTGTGGGAAAATATCCAGCTGTATTATCCAACAGCGCGAAACGATCGGGATTGAGAAATCGATTTGAATTGTACTAGAGGCGTATACGACTGATTAGCATGACATAATATTTTAATGCAACTTCATTTGATGTCGAATAGATGCCATGCACTTACCATCGGAATCACCATCATGGTCTCCTTTCGGTGATGGACCGTCGTGGTCACCACCCATTGGTCTGCGGTATCCGTAACTGTCTCGGTCGGTTCCTGGTCCGTCACGGCCGCCGTAACCGCCCATTGGTCCGCGCCTTTCACCACGATCTCCTCTCATTGGTGGCCCGTCACGACCACCGTAACCGCCCATTGGTCCACGCCTTTCACCGTGGTCACCTCTCATTGGTGGCCCGTCACGACCGCCGTAACCGCCCTGTCCTCCATGCCTTTCGTCATCACCATATCCATCCTCGTCGCCTGTATACCGAGGACATATGGACACGGATGAAAATTTGGGAAAGCAGGAAGAAATATTTTCGGGAAGTAACGGCATTTCGTCAATGATGTCTGGGATATATTGTGGTAACGGAGTGAACATTCCTGCTACGCCAGTGACAGGTAACATCAGCATATATTATGAGTGTTTGTTTTTACGCAGCCATTCAACATAAGTACTAAAACTAGATCGTGAATTCATGCAGGGGAGCGATTCATATCTTTGAGCAGTGGTTCCCAACTTTTTTCGGTGTCAGGGCCAAATTTAGAATTTCATAGTACGGTTGGAGCCGCAGAATACACTCATTAAGCATAGCAAAAATTGTAAAGTAGGGTTATCATACGTTTTCTTTCAAGAGGATTTGTACTCTTTTTTATTTTTTTGAAAGTGTCCTCGGAGGAAGCCCGAATGTCCTTCTTTTAGATTTCGTCCTCATTTTTGAGAATTTTGACTAAATATAGGGCAAATCGACTAAGATACAGTAAATCATTACTGAAGTAACCTCCCCGGGTATTTCGGGAGCTGAGCCGGAAAGTTGACCTTTTTTTAGTCAACCGACCACGAAGTGGGGAAAATTTACTAATTTTTTCAGGATTTTCCACCAGTTTTTCAAGTCTGAAATTTTGAAGAAGTGTCTTTTCAGATTTCCAAAATATGGTAACCCTATTATAAAGCATCAAAGCACGTAGGCCTACCAACTTGTCCAAATGACTGATTAACCTATTGCAGCTTTATAGAATTTGTGACTGCTTTAGATCAATAAAAAGTTCACCAAAATAGAGTAAAATTGAGGAGAACTGTACAGCTGCTGCCGGGTTTCGCCTTAACCATAAATTTCTAACATCCGGATTGATGCACAGCACATGACACACGGTTTAAACGCCGACAGGCCTACCGCTGAGCCAGGTGAACGCAGCATAATTGGTTGTCCTATAACTGGCGATCCGAGCGTCCAGTTGTCTGGTCTTATTCGAATAAGCAAGTGTCGCACTGATTCAGAAAATACAAATTTAAATATGGCCAAGGCAATAAAACGAACCCAAAATAGTGATCAAAATATGAAAATTGGCATTGTTCCGAGCAATCACTCGACGCCATTTGCCATTGTTATGGTAATCGTGTTGCCGGGCTCCCATTGTTCAAAACGTCCGACATTCGGCGGCTATTTTGGAGTAGTTCCATTGCCCAGGCGAGATTTTAATTCGTATTTTTGGAATCAGTGTAGCACTGTAGATTTTGATAATGACCGTCGGCGTCAGATCAAATTATTCGGATGCTTAGATCGCGAGCTATAGGACAACCAATTATGCAGCTTCTAGCCGGCTCAGAAGTACGTATCTCGGCGTATTCAACCGTGAGTCACGTAATGTAGCCTACATATATCCGTAGATTAGTTATCAATACCTATATCTATAGCTTCTGCTCGTTCTACTGGAAAGTTAGGTCACATTACATTGAAACAGCAGTGACGTAACGTTAACAGTCTCTCCAAACGCTCCTGCAATCCTAATTAAAAACTCCATACCCCAAGCCAAGCAAGAGTATTTTATGAATATAAATTTTATTTTATGTCATATATCGATTTCTTAATATTTTTGTGGGGGCCGCAAGAAAGCTAGCTGGGGGCCGCATGGGGCCCTCGGGGCCGCGGTTGGAAATCACTGGCCTTGAGTCATGTTTAATTTGAAAATATGCGCCGGGTGTCACGGCGTCGTACGGCTTCGGTAACCGAAAGTTTTAGGATTGTAAATTTCCATATATTATATAAGGCGAATCCTCAGCGACAGAGTTTGGCTGTGAGAGATTTCGCCTAAACGGCACACATGGCCCGGGGCCCCGCACGCTGGTGCTACATTGCAAAATAAAGCTTTCGAGTTCCAACGCCAACGATTGGTATGGCAAATCATGTCGTTGAATGCCCGCCAATTCGTTACGGAATATAGATAAATGAATTTTATTTCTTACTGTTTGTCGATTTCATTTTCGTTTTATTAGTTCCTGAGACAAATACGCTTTATTCGTAATGTAATGATCGAGAGGATGCATATATAAGCTCTCTCGAAGATATCATCAATTGTATAGCTAAGTCTTACAGATAGCATAGGCCTATTTTATATGATTTATCGGCGGAAACTTCACCAGCTCTCATAGGCGGTGGATTGCGGGCATCGCAATATTGTGATCGGAGATTTCTTGACTCGACAGATAAATAACTTTGCCTCATAATCATAACTGAGTAGTAAGCATAGTCGATCTATACTCGTCTGCGAAGATTATAGTTCGTGTTGACTATTCAACTTCTGACAACCCCTGACCATAAGCCATAGCGCTTGAGCAATGAGCACTGGTAGTTTCAGATCATTAAGTATGATTCCATGGCCGTGATCTGGGACGTTACTTACGCATTTTTATTGATGTCAAACTCTACCTCTACTATAGTCAGGATCATTCCACGCGAAAAATTATGACTTACGTGATCCGTGACCACGCCCTGGTCCACCTGTGAAATTGGAGTATTTGTTAGGTACGGTGATGGAAACAAACTACGTGGTAACGTGTTCTCACCAAGCATGGGGCGACGTTGTTGGGGTCCTCCACCTGCGAAACCAATGCTTTATGTAAATGTTAAATCGACGAAATAACGAATTGGTTCAACTGGATTTTCACTTACCCATAGACGGCATTCCATACCCATAGCCTGAAACATAATAGAACACCGTTAACAAATATAGTTCGACGCGGTATGATTGATTTCCAGATATACAAAAACCGACCTGGGAAGCCCATCATCATTCGCATCCTCATCGGTCCACCCCTTGTCATCATCCAGCTTCGCATTCCTGTAATATGCATATTTTTGGTACTGTTATTAAGCATTAGGACGTTCCACTTACTGTCATCCATGCCACCGCCAAAGCCTTTATCGCAATCGCCGCCCATTTTCCTCATCATTTGCATAAATTCCATGACCATTTTCATGGTTTCCTTGACTTGTCCCATTCTCTTATCCTCGTTTTTGCCGTCTTGTCCATGTCCGTAGCCCATTCCCCAGCCCTGGCCGTACTCATCATCTCCGCCCATTTTCTTCATTTTCTGCATAAATTCCATTACCATTTCCATGGTGCCCTTGACTTGTCCCATTCTCTTATCCTCGCCGCGTTGTCCATGTCCATAGCCCATTCCCCAGCCCTGGCCGTACTCGTCATCTCCGCCCATTTTCTTCATTTTCTGCATAAATTCCATTACCATTTTCATGGTTTCCTTGACTTGTCCCATTCTCTTATCCTCGCCGCCTTGTCCATGTCCATAGTCCATTCCCCAGCCCTTGCCGTTATCGCCACCCTCGCTCATTTTTTTCATTTTCTGCATAAATTCCATTACCATTGCCATGGTTTCTTTGACTTGTCCCATTCTCCTGTCTTCGTTTTTGCCGCCTCGTCCACGTCCGTAGCCCATTCCCCAGTCCTTGTCGTCGTCGTCGTCACCCCCGCTCATTTTCTTCATAAATTTCATTACCATTTCCATGGTGTCCTTCACTTGTCCCATTCTCTTATCCTCGTCGTCTTGTCCATGTCCGTAGCCCATTCCCCAGTCCTTGCCGTTACTGTCACCTCCGCTCATTTTCTTTAATTTCTGCATAAATTCCATTACCATTTTCATGGTTTCCTTGACTTGTCCCATTCTCTTATCCTCGCCGCCTTGTCCATGTCCGTAGCCCATTCCCCAGTCTTGGCCGCCATCGTCACCTCCGCTCATTTTCTTCAACTGCTGCATAAATTCCATTACCATTTCCATGGTTTCCTTGACTTGTTTCATTCTCTTATCCTCGCTGTCTTGTCCATGTCCATAGCCCATTCCCCAGTTTTTGCCGTCATCGTCACCCCCGCTCATTTTCTTCAATTTCTGCATAAATTCCATTACCTTTTTCATCATTACCTCATCCTCCATCATCATATCGGCATCTTTTTCATCATCACCGTGGCCCTCGCCCTTTCTATTCTTCATCATCATCATTTTCATCATCATATCCATCAATTTTTTAACGTCTCCCATCTTGTCATCCTTCTCGTCTTCATCATCGTGGCCCTCGCCTCTTTTATTCTTCTTCGTCATCATCATTTTCATCATCATCTCCATCAATTTCTCAACGCCTCCCATCTTGTCATCCTTCTCGTCTTCATCATCGTGACCCTCGCCCTTTTTATTCTTCTTCATCATCATCATTTTCATCATCATCTCCATCAATTTCTTAACGTCTCCCATCTTGTCATCCTTTTCGGCTTCATCGTCGTCCTGGACGTCGGTTTTATTCTTCATCATCATCATCATCTTCATCCCTAACTCCAAGAATTTATCCATGTCTCCCATCTCATCATCTTTATCCTCGGCGCTATCGCTATCATCTCCATCGTCTTCTCCGGAATCTTCTGCAGTGTCACTTTCGTCGTCGTCCTCGTCGTCTCCATTCACTATAGCGAAGATCTCTTCCGCCGATTTGTCGTCCACAGGCCCTAGAGATTAAACATGAGAAATTATAATCTTGGTAATAGGATGGTAATGATTTTGCAGATTGCCATCATCACTCGAATGTCTGGAGAAAAAATCATGCGGCAACTGCACATATATTAATCTCCAACCGAAATGCGTTGCGTAAAGTAATATGTGGCTGTCAAGTGTAACGTCATGGTAATAATCGATTATATTGACGGTCCTGGAATCGCATTATTTTGTCTCACCGTCTGAATTAGATAGCCTGAGCTTCTTGGGTTTTAGTCGTGGCGACTGATGGAACTTCTGCTCAGGGTTGTAACCAAGTCACAAGGCTCCGAGTCACAAGTCAATCTCACTTTTAGATTTTTGACTCGAGTCAAGTCGAGTCATTTTCAATTCCCACCGAGTCAAGTCCGAGTCCAAGTCAGCGAACAGAGGATCGAGTCCGAGTCATGGTATTATGACTCGAGTCCGAGTCCAAGTCATTGTTTTGACTGCTCAGTTTCCAGTTAAAGTCTTCCTAAACCCACTTTTTTAACTCTGTTTGGCGGTATTGAATGGTTCGCATTTATAATATATCGATTTTCCTCACTTTAGCAGTTTCTGGTCGCATTTTCAAGTACCAGTACCAACAAACGAAATCCCAATAGTGTGTTGGCTTCGAAATTACAATGAAATGTCGGTCTTGGCCGTCTGAATCTCGAGTCAATGACTTGCTTCGAGTCATGCGCAATGACTCGAGTACAAGTCGAGTCAATACACAGATTGACTCGAGTCGAGTCGAGTCATTTCCGTATTCTGAGAAAATGACTCGAGTCGAGTCGAGTCATCCGAAAATCGTGACTCGAGTCTGACTCGAGTCGAGTCATGACTCGAGTCATTACAACCCTGCTTCAGCTCACCGAATATCCTGCTTACGTGTTAACGAGGTGGTGAGGTGTCAAGATATATCACCAATATCTCGAAATATTTGCTGCTACAGTATATCATGAATTACGTTCATGAAATATAACTGTAAAGGTGATTATTTAAATATAATGATAAATATTGTCACAAGCCTTTTAAGTTTAGACTGGTTTATTATCAAGTGTTCAGCTTGGCGGACGAGCAGTTGATTCAGAGACAAAATTACATCGTTCCATTCAGTACCAATGATCTATATCTACGTGGCAACTGTTGAACCGACCACGATTTTGAGCGTTCCAACCATTCCATAACGCATACATCTACAATATCGGGTTAAAATTGTCAGAAAGGTCAATGTCACCTGTTTTCCGAAAGTATTTACACAATTACGGCATAATCACATGACTTTTGGATTTTTTAAAAATAAATGACAATTTTTTAAAACACTGTTTAAAATATGTTTTGAACAAAATGTTTTAAAACCTCCTGTTTTAAATGCAAACATATAGGTATATAGGCCTAAGATGCTTAAAGTATGAATGGCTACCCATGTTTTGGTCAGAAATTTTGTCTAACTTTTGGTCTCCCCCATATCAGAGCGATCGATTATTATGTATGTGATAATTGCTGAATTCCTGCAATGAAAAAATTTCTCCATACCCCGCGTGATCTTCTCTGGATAATTTATAAGTTTCCAAGTGCATTGTGCTGGGTACTGCAGCCAATAGGAGAAACGCGCAGAAACGTGGTTACACATGACCCATGACTCCATTAGGATGTATAATTACATGTGCTAAATTTTCGAAGACATTACCTGCCTCTAAAAAAGCAAAATTTAGTTTTTTTTTCAAACGTTGTATAATTATGCCATAATTGCGCAAAAACTTTCGAAGAACATCTAGTGTGAGCCTAAGGACAATTTGCGCCCAATCTAGTCAACTTATGCGATATGGAGTGACTGGAACCCTCGAAATCGTCGTTGGTTCGGCAGTTATAGCAAGTAGGTGTATATAATTGATACGAAATAAGTGTTTGCGATGATGATGACCGCCGACCGTAAAAATGCTGCATAACGATGTATTAGTCCTCGCTAAAGATATTTTTGGTCTGTATATGATGGTGGTCAGAAACCCTTTTCGTCGAACGAGCCATATTTAACCTATATTTTCGATTGTCAATGCCAATCCAATCTGACGTCACAATTACTGATTCGTGACGTCATCGCTAGAAAAAACAAAACAATAAAAAAACATGTTCTAAATAGATTTGTTTTAAATTGATTTTTGTTTTAAATGCGACCCTTGTTGCGTACAACTGCTGGTTTTCTGCAACCTTTTTTTCGTAAATGTCTGTGAAAACAGCCTGAAGTTTCAACAGGGTTGCAACCAATTCACAAGTCAATCTCACTTTTATAGTTTTGACACGAGTCAAGTCGAGTCATTTTCAATTCACCATCGAAATAAAGTCTGAGTCCAAGTCAGCGAGTTGAGGATTGAGTCCGAGTCATGGTATTATGATTCGAGTACGAGTGCAAATCATTTTGTTGACTGCTCAGTTTCCAGTTAAAGTCTTGTTAAACCCACTTTTTATAACTCTGTTTCGTGATATCGAATGGTTCGCATTTAAAATATATGAGTCTTGCTCACTTTTAGCAGTTTCTGGTCGTATTTTCAAGTACCAGTACGAATAGACGAAATCCCAACAGTATCATTACTTTACTATTCTTCGAAATGACAATGAAATGTCGGTCTTGGCCGTCTGAGTCTCGAATCATATGACTTCGTTCGAGTCATGCGCAACGACTGGAATAAATGTCGAGTCAACACACAGATTGACTCGAGTCGAGTCATTTCCGTATTTCGAGAAAATGACTCGAGTCAAGTCGAGTCATCAGAAAATCATGACTCGAGTCATTACAGCCCTGAGTTTCAATGTGTGAGCATAGCGTCCTATATGGTGTCGACACAAGCAAATCTCACGCCTCGGTGAAATTGTATCACGTCACAATTTCCATTTGGTTACAGGCAATTTGACGGTCATTTTTGACCGGCTTGCCAAGCATTAAATTTGGTAAAACGGATATCAATCGAAAGCTGACTCTACATTGACTTTTTTTTATCTTGAGCTACTCTCTCGTTTCGCCAGACAGCACTGTTGCGTCCCAATGCCAATCTCCATAACACTGAAAAATTCGAGGCTGATTGTGGGAGTTCCAGGGCCACGAGCGGAATAAAATTTATATTTTCGTAATCAGTGCAGAGTCAGCTTTCGATTGATATCCGTTTTACCAAATTTAATGCTCGGCAAGCCGGTCAAAAATGACCGTCAAATTGCCTGTAGCCAAATGGAAATTGTGACGTGATACAATTTCACTGAGGCGTGAGATTTGCTTGTGTCGACACCATATAGGACACTATGGTGTGAGGCTTGGGTCGCGAGATGCAATTCAAAGTTTAAAAGTTGAAAAATCACTGGCTATAGGCCTATAACGTTTGGCAACGAATTACGTCTAAGGTGATTTTGTATACGGTTTGCTTTAAATTTAATGCTATCTGTCCAGAAACATGTTGTCCCTCGAACCACAATACCTCACCTTAGTACATTTTCATCAGTCTCATATCTCGTGTAATCTAATCGCTATGATGGGTTTTATTTCACTGGTGAAAAATGAAAATTCTCGCCAAACTGAAAGAGGATACGACGATAGCATGGGCTTTTCCGAGGTTTCTTTGCTTCCTCATATCATATCATCGACCAAACATTCTACCAGTAGTTTTAATCTTCACCGGTATTATATAGTACGAGCTAATGAATTCGCTGCTTACATAATCAAAAATTCGACTAGAGTCTAGCGCTCGGCAGGAATCCATTAATAATGTGCTCACCTTCGCCATCAGTGCCTCCGTGACCGTCAGCATCTCCGTGACCTCCAGCGGATACTGAAATAGACGAATTTAGATCAACTCAGCGATAGGAATTCATTTTACGATACGGACGAAATGAAGTTAAGCATGATGTAATAGGTAACTCGCTGCATCGACAATGATGTCAACGCCAACCATAACGGATTCAATTATTTCAGTAAATTAGGCAACGCGACATGTGTGTGCCAAAATATTTCAAGTTGTTTCCAACACCAAGTAAATTTTGCAACGACCCGAAAGTAACGGCTCTAAACCCGTGGACAATTTTGTAAGCGCGGATTTTCGTAGTAATTGACGCAGGCATTTGGCATTCAATGTGTAGTCCAACGAAACAAAGTGGTCCTTAGAAACCGGATTGCAGTCTCGAGTAGGTGGATGAGGACCTATAAGCGGTATTTAGTATCATGTAATTACTGACGCCATTCATAAGAAAGATTATACCCACTTCTATTGCCCAGGGGCGTAGCAAGAGTAGGAATTTCGGGACGACGTGGCGTCAGTTGAATTGTGATAGGAAACAATACCCGTCATAATATCTAAAATCACAATGACAGCGGGCTACCGTGGTCCTCTTTGTGGGCACGCAGGTGCTCATACCTGCGACAATATTGCAACCCCACCTTAGGTCTCTTCGGGTCGTATAACTTATGGCACACTCATCGCCTCTCCAAGACATGAATGCTCAATTTATTGAAGGAAATTGCCAGTATCCTCAAATGACATTGCAATAGAGAGTTAACGCAGAAGGATTAGGCGAATGGATGCGTGGCGAATTAAACCCAACATACCTGCTACGAAGTATGCCAACAGGCAAACTAGCGCAAGAACTTTCATCTCCGTTTTCTGTCGTTTCTTGTTGAGAAGAGAATCAGCACTGGTACTAGACTCTTCATTCCCCACACCTTATATCCGTTTGGGTTACTAAAATTCGTTGCTATTTTTATCAGTGAATCAGCATTTTTGCACCATGTATGACCCGGGGGCTCTCTGCACGATAACTGTCGGCAACGCATTTCCTTCATTTTCAAACTCTTTCACCGATATGTCATGTGATGTTGCCCCAAGGAAACAATTATAGAGCGGTGATAGGTATAGAGATAAGTGTACGCCTGTATCTACCAGGTTCGCAGTTGCAATTATTTTATTTCGCTTTAATACATTCGTAGTCTTGCGGTAGTAGCGATTACATGAGTCGTCATCTATATACACGATCCTTGTACCGTCGCACTGTACAGGGATTAATTGCGTTAATTGTTTTCACTGTCTCCTATTCAGTTCATCAAATTATCATTAATCGATGTGTCTGCGTTAAAAAACGTGGTACACCTTTTTCTGTTCCCGTCTCTTCGCTGTCTTTGTTATCGGCGCTCTCGTGATCTCCACTGAACTCTTCCTGCGGTTAATCTGTTTCAGTGATTGTTGCCCATCGGTCGTGTGGATTTAAAAATATGGAAATAAAATACTGTGACAATGTAATTAATAATAAGACATTTTGTTGCTATGAGGCGAGATAGCGCAGTGGTATAATCCGCGGCTGCAACACCAATGGGTGCGGGTTGAAGTCCAACCGAGGACGACTTCAGAATTCCTATACCCAAGTGTTGGAGGTTTATCTAGGCTCCTCCTCGCCTCCTCATCCGCGTAAGCGGTGTCTTGCAAAAAGCCTAGAAGTGGGCCGTACCATAAGTCGGCAGTTACGGAAACAAATGAAGAATATCGACCTGGTGTAAATTACCAATTGACCATAGTAGTCGACAAACACCATGAGTACCACAAAACAAACAAACAAGACATTTTTCAGTTGTCGAATCTGGAAATGTTTCATATAATCAAGTGATGTTAACTGCATATTTCGTTCATGTTATGTACCCTGTCGGTGACCCACTCACAATTGGCTGGGCGATAATAGTGTATCGACGACGATATTGAGTTTTTGATAAATAGAACATTGAGAACTTCAATTTATTGAGAATTTCGCAGATGCCTTTTTGGTGTGATACGTGCATGGCTCTATTGAAATTTCGGCAAGGCGAAGTCGTTTTAAAAACCACTAACCTGATTTTGATTGTTCGGTCTCTTTTGGAAGAACTGATACTTTGCTGATAGCTAGCCTCTATGACGCTGTCAAATCTCGCTGAATTGTACAGTCGAAATTTCAAGTAATTTCGTTTACAATAACTAGTCTTAAACGAGTTGTAGGCTACTTTTTAAAATACCAACAAATTACTTACATCATTGTGACGTACGCTAAGTGTAAACTACACCATGAACTCTATTATACCACATAATGCAGAAAAATACGCTCCTTCTTTCTGAATCAAATCCGATTCAAATCCGACACCATTTCTCCGTACAGCTCTTCGACCGAACTCCGGGCCTTATAATATGGGGGCGGGTGCCATACCCTGAATCGGGGTGTTCGAGCAAACATAGAATTGGTATCGCATTCCCATATCAATGCTATCATATTCATCAATATGAATCAAGCTCTCCACCTTTCTCATAGCTCAATTTGCAGGACTACTTCGACTAGTAGTAGATTTTTGCGTCGCTACTGCTACTTCAAGAAGTTTTAGAGTGCTTTTAAAAGGACCACTTCTACTCGTATTTGAGTATATTTTTGGGTCGCTACTTCTACTTTTACTTGAGTAGGTTTCTTGACTACTTTGACCATCTCTGTCTCTATAGCATATAATTCCAGACGTTTCATATGCACCGCAACATTATTGTTGTGTCCGGCATTTATCGACATGACGTGAAATATGTTGTCTATTCTTTTGCGTCGTGTCTTATTCTCCTGATATTCAGTAGAGGTGCTGGTTATTGAAAGCAAATCAGCGTGCCATTCGTCTTCTCTCTGACACGTTTTCATCGCATTTGGGCATATTCTCATGTGCCCAGATGAACCGTTATGCCGACATGGTTTGTTGTTGCTGATTAGTATTCATGTTGTTTCGACAGCTATGAATATTCTAACCACCTCGTCGATAATTCGCTAGTAGTAGGTTGAAGTAGGCTATATGCAAATTTGCTACGTTTCTTAATTCTAATGAGTCAAACTCATAAACAAGAAATCATTTCGCAGCACATCAACTGTGACGTGTTCATGTTTGCATTTATTATTGCTGCTCAGCGAGTCATGCCAATGCATTTTGTACGATATGTTATGTAGTATAGTATAAACTGGTTAGTCGATCGTTAGTTGATAACATTATTTTGTTTGAAAACCACGTACTTTGGTGCCGGTTGACACGAAGATCGTCATGGTACCAGCCAATACCAAAAAGTCTTGTTTTTGTTTTATTTACTGCATATTTATACCTGTTCGGCTTTTGACGTCATCGATTTTAGACGAATTTTCTCCCTCTCATTGTTTATGGTGTAACTGTAACTCTATAGGCCTACTCTATGGACTTCCGCGACGTGTATAGGCAGCTGCAATATGACTTCCTAGAATTTGCTCTAACAACTTTAGATGGGCAGTACAAAAATTGTATGAGGTTTTCTTGACGACTTCGAAATCTCTGCCATGGTCGGTAGAAAAGCAATCCAAATTAGGCTACATCACCATTTGCACTGTCATCGTTACGTAAACGAGAGTCACTGCTAGGAGTTGAAGATGAACTGCGGGTATGCTTGTAAACAATGCAATCTTGTTTCAGTCCATCAGTCGTATATGATCGACGTTCATATGCACAACACAACTATCGCATTATTGCGCGGAAATATTTTTTAATCAACTTTTCTTCTCGTGTGTGCCGCGATCGTTCAATAATTTATCTTGCAAGCTGAGAAGGTTTCGGAATTATAACACATCTTATTCGTTTGAAGGTGAATGGCGAGCGATGGTGCACATTATTCGCTGATTCGGAGGTCGCCATACTGTAGAAATCACGAGTACAGATGGAGTTTTCGAAAATATGATCCGTCGCCGTAATACATGGGCTATTTTGATCAGTTGTTATAACTATTTCGGTCGTGAAAAGATGCAAATATATACCCAAACTTCTTTCTACCTTACAAAATCAAAAGTACCACGTGAGTAAGAGATGCAAGTGTAACCTACCTCGTTACTGATCCCCTATGCGGGTATAACAATTGTACGCCTTATAAATTACGGTTACCATACGCCCTCCTTTGGGAGGATTTGTCCTTGTGACCTTTGTTTTGTCAACCAACCGATAATGTGAAGGGAAAAAACTGTATTTCGGGCGCTGGGAGAGAACGTTGACCTTTTTTTAATCAACCGTCCACGTAGTGGGGAAAATTTATCATATTTTCCAGATTTCCCTCCGGTATTGTAAGTTTCAAAATTTTGAAGAAGTGTTCTACTTTCCCGATTCCAAAATACGGCAACCCTATTATAAATAATAGGCACCTCTTGATGTATCTAAATGGCGCGTTCCCGCATGATTTGTAGCTGTATTTTTATACCGAATAGATGCACGCCGCATGAAACGTTTGATATTGGTCGTAATCAGATCTACTGCCACGTGGTTTCACGTAGCAATGACGAATCGGTGACACTAACTGTTTTTGACACGGGTGATTTTCGTGCATGCACTGCATCTCAGGAAACAGTCACAGCGAAACGTAGTTTTCAATACTATCAATACATCTATTACGGATCGTGTGAAAGTGGGGTTCACGTTCGCGTTCTGTGTGTGAACCTCAGAAATTTGGAGGTTCGCGTTCGCAAACGAACCGAAGGTTTTTCACTGTGAAAATTTTTCATTTGTTACAATTATTCATGTCATTATAAAATGTTTTGTTGAAATTGTTTCCATTTAAACTTCGGACCACTATCTGCATAGCGTTGTCAGTTGTCAGCGTGAAAAGAAATCCAGCACAAAACGAGCATGCACCTTGTCTTTCCGTTTGTAAATATTCAGTGACTCTCTGCTGTTAGCTTGGCCCGCAATAACAATTATTATATCAATGATTGACATCAACGAAATTTATATAAAGAATGCAACGTTGTCTAATGTAAGAGTCATAGCAGGCGTATACGGCATCTATCTTGAATTAATATGTTTATTGCATCGTACAAACCCAATCCGCCCGCGATTGGGGTGTTGGATACTGCACAACATAATTTTGAAGTAATATCTGTAGCAAGTAACCGGTATTTCACTCTGATCAATATCAGCGTAACAATAGTCGGACGCCTTAAAATACATTGTCTAACCTAGACCGTTAAAGCGTAAGCTTATTATATTCACTTGTAAGTCGTCGTCGAAATTGCTGGCAAAGCGACGGAAAACATGGATTTTATGGAATTAATATAGCATGTGATTGTTCCAGTTGATACGTTTCGTGCTGTTTAAAAATGTAAGATTTTACTTCGGAATTGTCGGATGATGTGGTCTGAGTCGTCGCTATAATACATTAATATATTACTCTACGGAAATGTAAACCCAGAGTTAGCAATATGACAACATAGGTTCGTGTTCACATTCGCGTTTCAAAAAGGTTCGCATTCACACAAACCACAACCTTTCAGGGGCTCGCATCATCCCAAATAGATATGTATACGAACGTTTGCTTTCAACGGTAATTTTGTCTATGAACACTGTGTTCCGAGTGAATGACTAAGCAATCCTTCCGTTGCCGGAAAATTGTAAAACTCAACAATCACAGATGTTATCAGGAAGGATAAAAGTATTTTAGCGTCTCTAATATGCTGTTATGTGTACTGCCCTGAGGCTATCCTACTGACGCCCCGTTATGAAATAGCTGCCGACGCACACAGGGATATCTAGATATACGACACGTACTCATGTTATCACGTGATTCAGTTACCAATCGGGGCGTCGGAATTAGCGGTTGAACGGTATATGATGCAAAATCAGCATGTCACATGCCACAAAACCAGAATAAATCGCATTATGCGATGTCTACTGTTTTGACGTCTTGTAACATTTTGTTCATCCGTTATTCTATATATAGTGGGGATGAGTTGAACCCCCAAAGGGTTCTGGTTTGTGTGAACGCGAAATTCTATGGAAGGTACGCACTGAACTCGAACATATCACAAGGTTAAATCAAATGTCTCACCCTCTCGTGTGGATAAAACATTACCGGAGTATCGTAGTAGTCATTAATTAGAGTGCTCATGATGTGATGTCACTCAACACCATGTAACTAGATCGAAATGTCCTATATCATGATCTTATAACAACGCGGTGCTTAAATACTAATTCTGTAGATCCGGGTTTCGTATTAAATAGGGTTACCATATTTTGGAATTCTGAAAGGAGGACCCTTTTTAAAAATCATAAAAGTTCGTTTACCGAAAATTGAAAAAGACTGATTTTCAAATATTCACTTGGAACTTGTTGTGTTGGCTAAAAACAGTCATCACTTTGACTCGACTCCCTAATGACCCCCTGGAACTTCCGCTTTACCTTTTATTTACGCCGATTTTCACTTGACTTTGTCCATTAGCCTGGCAGTAAAATCTGTAAAGTAGGACGAATTGCCAAAAAGGTGAACATTTAGGCGTCCTCGGCGGATATTTTCAAGGAGGACAAATGGTAACTTTAGTATTAAATCTAGTGTTGGACTGCTCAGAGAATCTTTCAATTTGCTTCTTTGCGGTTTGGAGAACAATATATTCTTTCTTATTCTTTACAAAGGCACAGAACCTCCATTTTTTGTGGACATACTGATCACCGTGACGAGACAATTTCTGATGGATTAGGAATTTTATGAACACAGCGTTGATTCACCTTTCTAGCAAGATTTTCAGCGCGTAAGCACTGATATGGCCTGAAATAACTGAAATAACTGCACTAATTGCTCATTATTACCATTTCATGCCACCAGATTTTAAGGTGTGCTCTGGTGAATCCACCTTTCTGTGAACAGTATATTAATGAACAATCGAAAATTATCTATTTTCTTACAAGGAACAGAGTGAAACATCGCGCGCGCAACAGTGAATGCGTCCATGAACAAACATAGGGCCCAAACATAGCGATGGTATCACGGCAGCGACAGCGCATCGTCTCGAGACGCAGTTGTAATCCGTGGCAAGTTCGAATTACACATTTCTGAGCAACGTCAACGTGGGTTTCTTTGAAATATTATTTCGCGCACTAATTGGAGTTAATGTTGTATATGTACTCTGTGGGAAGGCAAGGACATTTAGATGTTCAAACAGGTAGAAGTTGATACAATAATGCGGTGGCAACTTATCGTATTTGAATTTCTGTCTATCTATAAGATAAATTCTATATGCTTGTCATTGTGCCGTTAACTATTTATTAGAGGAACACGAAAAAATTTTCGATTTAGATAAATTGTAACTCGTAAATCAGCATATTCCTAGATTTATTAGGACACTCTCTTCATGCTCAGTGAAAAGCTCACCCTTGACTCATCCCCTCAAGTTGGATGCAGAGCAAACTAAGGCCATAAATTCTGCCATTGGCAAGTATCTGTTGGATAATCCCAATTGTGTGAAGATTATCGAGACGACAGATTTCGCGTTAGAAGGGGCTGTTTACACTTTCATTTGTGTGCCTTGAATGTTATTAAAATAGATCAGCCAAGGCTGTTTCAACAAAAGGAGTTCGTGTACCATCCAAAAATACTACATTGAACGCTCTCTTATTCGAAATTTCATGCTGGTAACGTCATATTTTGTGCTGCGATTGTTGATACGCAATGTTCTTTCCAATTGTCCACTAGTTGCTGACGATTACCTCTGACGAGTGGCAACCGAAAATATTTGGGTTCACTTCAATATGAGTATGCTATTCAATACATTGTATACTGCAACGTATAGTGCTGGAAACAATATCCAAGTTTAATACAGCAAGTCGCCTATTCAAGTAGGCTACACTTTCAAATCAATTCCCAGTGTTGGGATGACTCGAGTCATGACTTGACTCGAGTCAGACTCGAGTCAACTTTTTCGTATGACTTGACTTGAATCGAGTCACTTTGGAAAAATGACTTGACTTGACTTGACTCGGCGCTTCAAAAATGCGGATTGACTCGTGACTCGGAGCAAAATGTATACGAGTCAATTTCAAGTCATCAAGTAAACGGTGTCTATTAAATTACTGTATTTTCTGTATGTTCGTATTGTTCGCTATACGCCTGTGTCACATTGTGAGAGTAACCACTAACCAGTCATGTACGTTTCACTAATGATCCTCCATTGCTACATCACATATACATATTGACCACAAACGGTATGATCACAGCTTACGTTGTCGTATAGTAGAAGTAGATTAATATTATTCTAATAGTAACGCATCTCTGTTTCTTAGTCGGCTCAGTGCCTACATTGCGCAGTGATCAGATTTACCAACCTTCTTGTATGATTTAAATCGAGCGAATATAGTTTATGCGTTTATATTCTCACGAATACGTAATATGGGTAGTGGATAGTACCATATCAAGTTGTTTCAACTTCTCGAGGCTAGGTATCCGATCCTCTTGACTGATAATAACAGTCTTTAGCGTGTGGCTATATACAGTTACTCACGTATTATATTTGCAGTTCTAGGTGTGCATAAGCGATACAGCGCCTTCTTGCATGCATATTCAAGTGTATTTTTGTTATTTGATTCAGGTTAAATGACCAATTGTTCTTTTTTCACACCGCTAGCAAAATGTAATGACTTTATATCGTCAGTGATACTTCGAAAATTCAATTTGACTTGAACTGTGACTTGACTCGTGACTTGACTTGACTTGACTCGAGTCACCTCCAAAAAACGAGTGACTTGACTTGACTCGAGTCACCTTCAAAAATGGATTGACTTGACTTGACTCGAGTCAAAATGTGCAATGAATCGAGATGACTCGTGACTCGAAGGTAGTGACTTGATCCCAACACTGTCAATTCCTACTCCCGCCGCTGCGCGAAAAAATTCAGACCAAAACAGATTACTGTGCAATAAAATGTTAGCCGGATAACGCACCACTTTATTGCTACCTCCAGTTTAGTGCGTCGACCAGTTAGTGATGTCACATCAATAGAGCGCTATATAGGATCCCTCCCCACCTATACGTGGGTGTATAAGCAGCTCTTGGCGAATTATACAGGAAATTACAAACATCAATAGCGCAAATCAAAACCGGCCTCCTTGAATTTCACGAATAGCCGAAATCCAGCACCAAAAGAGTCATATATGACTAATAAGTCGTATCCGTCAGGACCGAGGCGTACCCACTAGACAGGATGAAAATTTGAGGCAAATTTGGTTCGAACAATTTCGTGACATCATTGATTCACTGAGATGAGGTGAACATATGTATGACGGTTGGGGGAAGGAAACCTTTCGCCCGCAGTAACACCGGTGATCGTATCCGTATGAAATAACTTTCCTCGTCGCTTTTCCAATATTATACTATACGGTATAGGTACAGCACTTTGGCATTGTTCCGCAGATTACAGATATTAAAAGCTTCACATTATTAAATCGATAGCCCGAAAAGTATCTTGCACATTGAAAGCAGCTCAGCACCGGGATGATTATAGCAGAATACACACCACTGTAAAATAATAATATTTAATGCTTCCATAACTAACCAGTCTAAGTTATTATGAAAAGCAATTACCGAGAAATATGAGCAGATTGGGGCAAACAATTGGCAATCGGGTTGTTCTTGTACTTGCTCCAAGACTTCTAAATAAGGTTCATCCGCCCCTTCGTCCAGTATCTTCCTTAACATATCATTTGCTTGAAAGTAGTCGTGCATTGATGGTGACCATTTCACCTGAATATAATTCAGCACCGTAAAATATTTTGGTTAATTGAATGTTTATAGATCAGGGTTCCGTAAATCACCGATAAATTTTTCGCGTTTGTACGTCATCAACGCAACAATTGCTATGCGTGTATAGGTGTAATTATCAAAGTGGTTCCCAACCTTTCGAGCCAAAATTCCCCCCTTAGGAGAAATCTGCCCGATGGTTCAAAAAAGGTCAATTTTACCTTGCAAACACCTGTTGACTGAAGAATAAGAAGGGCGGTACCGAGTGTTTGTTTCTAGCAGGGCTGTAACAACACTTTGTAGACGTCCAAAAACAATGGTCTTGGTCCCGATCAAACAAATTCTGGAATGCTCGACTCAACAGACTCCCACACACGTACATTTGTGTTTTCGGCTTACCATGCAACAATCGCTAATATAACTGTTGTGAAAAATCAGTATGCATAAATTTACTGGTCTCGCGATTTTTTTCTCAAGTTTGCGTATGCATTTGGCCAATAATTTTGGCACTTTCATATATAGCAGGGTTGAACAGACTCGAGTCAGCATGTTCTGATGACTCTACTTGACTCGAGTCATTTTCTCAAAATACGGAAACGACTCGACTGGACTCGAGATAATCTGTGTATTGGCTCTACTTGGACTCGATGCATTGTGCATGACTCGAACCAAGCTTGAGATAACTTGAGACTATAAGACGGCCAAGACCGACATTTCAGTGTAATTTCGAAAAACAGTAAAGTGATCACCCTATTGGGATTTCGTCTATTTGTCCTGGTACTTGAAAATGCGACAAGAAAATGCTCAAAGTAAAAAAAATTAATATATTATAAATCCAAATCATTCGATATCACAAAACAGAGTTATAAAAAGTGGGTTTAACAAGACTTCAACTGGAAACTGTGCATAGTCAACACAATGACTTGGATTCGGACTCGAGTCATGATACCATGACTCGGACTCGACCCTCCGCTCGGTGACTTGGACTCGGACTTGACTCAATGGTGATTTGAAAATGACTCGACTTGACTCGAGTCAAAACTATGAAAGTGAGATTGAGTTGTAACTCGGAGCCTCGAGACTTGGTTACAGCCCTGATATATGACATACACGTGATCAGATTTCCTGCTGGAGCTCATTAAAGTTTAGGACACCCATTCCGTTTCGGCAACATGGCACCAAGATTAACATGTCTTTTTTCGATCGGGTAGCTGTTCACTAAAAATAAAGCCCGGCTAGCGATTTCTTTGACTCGAATCGATGAAGTTGGAATATTTCGTCACTATACGAAAATGTTGACTAGAAAATATAGGAGAGGCCTTGTTGTGATAGATTCGGCACGAAATCTGCTCGCTTAGGATATATTTGATTCAGAGGCCGTCGCGGGCCTACAAAATTGTCTTGCGAACTGCAGCACATCTGAACAAGTTTAAACAAAAAAGGGGGGAATTGATTTCACATTATGTGGAACAGAGATTTCGAATATCATTTAAACATACTTTCAACAACAAAAAACAGCCATAGGAAGCATATATTCGGATATATAACTGGTTGACTACATGACAGTTCGCACATGAACAATTTGGGAAATCCGTTACATCTCTAAGTGGAATTTCTCCCTAAAAATTGCAATTGCAAAAATTCCTCCCCGGTTGGGAACCACTGAGTTAGCAGGTTCACGTTCACGTTAGCGTTCTGTGTGTGAACCTCAGAAACTGAGAGGTTCACGTTCACAAACGAACCTTGGTAGGTTCTGCACTGTGAACCTTTTACATACATTACAATTTTCACTTCATTATAACAGCTTTGGTTGAAATTTATTGAACATAAACTGCGGGCCACTATACGCCGGCATGGCGCTTTGCAGCATAAAAACATTCAACACTATAGACGAGGATACACCTTGACAATCTCAAATATTTTACTTGCTTTGGTATAAAAGTTTGCTCGAATATTTAATGACTCTCTGCTGTGCGCTTGACCCGAAATCACACAACATCAAGAGCGAAATACACTACATGTAGGTAGTCAGCGAATTATGCTTATTCAACCAATCAATGAAATTGATATCGTTGTCTTGTGTAAAAAATCTAGCTGGCGTACTACGTCAATCTTGATTTCATATTTATCATAAAAACCAAATCCGTGCGATTGGGGTGTCGGCTACTGCTGTATAACTTTTTAATGGGGTAATATCGGTAACAAGTATAGAAACCCGTTTTACACCCTGCTCAATATCAATGTAGCAATACTCAGACGCCGAATACATTGTCCGGTCTGACCTATAGACTGTTAAGGCGTAAGCTTATATTCCTAATGCACAGTGCATACACCCAGTTGCCCACCAAGAGGCCAAATGACATTTACATTCTAAAATATGGTCTGTGACTAACATAAAACTCTAACCATAGTGCCATATATGATGTGGACACAAGCAAATCTCACGGCTCAGTGAAATTGGTCCACGTCACACGTTCCATTTGGCTGAAGACAATTTGACGGTAATTGTTGACAGGCTGGCCGAGCAGTAAATTTGATAAAACGGGTATCAATCGAAAGCTGTCGCTGTACTGATTACGAAAATATCAGTTTTGTTCCGCTCATGGCCCTGGAACCACCACAATCAGCCCCAAATTTTCCATTGTTATGGAGATTGGCATTGTGGCGCAACAATGCTGTCCGGCTAAACAAGAGCATGGCCCAGGAGCACAGGAGCGGCTGCGCGACGAGAGTGAGAGTGCTCAGCTGGCATCGCGGCAATGGGCAATAAGCTTGTGTCTCGAAGTGCAATCGCGTCACAGAGAAACGTTGCGCTGTTGATACCTTCGATAGGTGCTTCGGTAGACGCGAGCACACATTACCAGCCTCTCCTTGACTTGTAAGGGTAAAACTAGGCCAACAGAATGCACTCGGGCCCTACGAATTTTCGCGCATTCTCCTTCATCTTATAGAGATCCTTCCGTCTAGGTGGCTGTATACATTGGATATGTCAGAATATTATGATATCGATTGGCTTAGCCCGCTTGTTGTGTAGGGCTCCATCAGAGACACGTTGCGCTGTTGATGGCGGGTATCGATACTCTCTGTATAGTCGCGTTGGTTTAGAGCAGTGGTTCTTAACCTTTTTTCCTACAGCGCCCCCTTTAAAAAATTATCGTGCTCCAGCACCCCCCTCATATTGTAAGGACTGTAATAAAGACACTGGGTAAGAGGGAGAGCCGTAACAGCACTTCGACAGCCCCCCTAAGAACGATTGTTTTAGGCACCCATAGCGTGATAAACCAAACTCGTAAGGGCTTCGCCCCCAAGAACCCGGTCGCGTGATTTCGATGGTCAGCAAAGTTTATGGGACTTGGTCGCACTAGGAGCCAAAATTTCCTATAATGCATGAATGAAGTAGGCTGTAATTGCATATATATGTCACTATAAACTTTTTATCGTCTCAGCCCACGTAAACAGATTTACCAGTAGGGCAGTAGCGCTCAGTGAGCTGTTGTAATGGAAAATGAAGGCCACGTAATTTATAATTGAACATATTCGGGCGCACCCCTTGGTAGAATTGAATCGTTACATGTTATTTTGTTACCTCTTGTCTGCAATATTGTCAAAAGACATTGAAACGCATAAACGTATTAAAATAAAGTAAGCACACGATTCAAAATTGGTATTTCTTCACTGGCAAATAATTTTCTCTGGTGGATTTTATTAGTCCTGTGGGGTGCAGATTGCAATGATGCGATAATTCGGCACGAGCGATTTAAGCACGTATGGACATTTAGACTTATATACATCGAAGTTCACGTTCGACATAAGGTAGGGTTACCATATTTTGGAATCAGGAAATGGGGACACTTTTTCAAAATTTTCAAACCCAGAATCCCGGAGAAAAATCTTGAGAAAATGTAAATTTTTCTCACTTCGTGATCGGTTGACTAAAAAAAATGTCAACATTCTCGCCCAGCGCCCAAAATACAGTTTTTTCCTTCACGTTTACAGGTGTGGCCTAAAGAGAAAAAAAGGTAATTTTTTCGGCTCAGCTCCCGAAATACGCTCCGGAGCTTTGCTTCGGTGCTGATTTACGGTATATCACACCAATTTGACAGTAAATTTGACCAAAATTCTCAAAAAGAAGACAACATCTCAAAAAGGAGGATATTTGGGCGTCCTCGAAGGACATTTTCAAAAACCTGAAAAAGAAAGACAAATCCTCCTAAAGGAGGACGTGTGGTAACACTAACATAAGGGCAATCCTCTTCAGCTAAGGTTTTTTCGCTGACGATCTTGTTGACACACTTTTCGTAGTCCCATATTCACCGGAATTTCGTATGTCTTCGTGCATCGTGGCGTGGTAATAACCGACGCCAAAATGCCTATTACAATTTTCTATAATTATGCGTATTCTTCCGTGAGGGAGTCGTCAAACATGATTTTTAATTTATGTTCATTCACCGAAATAATTTAGGGCAGCCTTCGAGCCAACCTATTGGGGGTTTGGGTTGCAGCAGTTTCGGTCTTGGTGAGAGGTCAAAGTTCAGTCGGTCTTTTTGGGACTTTGGTATTGGAAATACTTCGCGCTTTAATCGCGCTCGAGGACCATTCGACTATAATATACCATATAATAATTGTGTGTGGTATATTCAGGGTCACATCAAGGTTGTTATAACAACAACCGGGTACGGTCTCATACCTGTGGTTCGAACCCTCCCGAATTCACATCGAGGATTGGCAACACGGGGAAATTAATGGTATTGGATTTTGTCTTAGTGCTTTGTGTAACTATAAGTAAGTCAACTGAGAATAGGATGCATATATCTGCTCACAATGAATTCAGTACTGTACCCAGTTATTAATTTTAACAAGAATGTATTCCAAACAAAGCAACTCTTATTATATAACGTTCATGTGAGGATGTGAACCACAACACGAGATAGCATCATCCTTTATGATACGAGGAAGAAATATTCTGGTGATTAAATTTGGCAGCTCTCAAATACAAGTATATTTAGTTAATCATTTCGTGGACAAAGCTTCAAAACTTATTTTATGTAAAAGTGGCTTTCACTCTCAATCAAAAGTGATATACAGTGCCTCCTTCTGAAGATAGCGTAATGGTGAAGAATCTGGCTTCTTGATCGGTAGGTCGTGGGCTCAATCCCCGGCCGGGTGATACCAAAGACCTGATTAGTGTCACTGGTATCCATGACTTCCCTGCTTAGCGCTCATGCATAACTGAGATAGCATGGAGGGGTGGTGCAAGACTTAGAAAGTCGTAAATGGCTATATCTGCCCCTGCCTTGTTCTGCGGCGTATGCACATCATGCACTCATGGTATGCATATGCGCAGATCGTGTGTATGTGTATCATGAGTCTGTGTATATGCCGCAAAATCATTAAGGACAAAAATAGACTACGTCCTTTCCTTCCTTTGTGCGCTGCGGGATATAATACCTAATTCGAAACATTTTGTTGAAAATAACCCTATCAAGCGTGACGGCAGTGATTTAAATAACGGGAAATTGGTGATCTAAAACTACGCGCAATTCGTTTTATATGAATCATAATACCCCACTGCATTTACGACAACATAGGTAGTAAACATCATCACGTAGCGAGACCAAAAATTTCGGAATTTGATGTGTTTGATGTGTTTGATGTGATGTGTTTTGTGGAATGATAATTTGTTCTGAATACTCATTAAGGATATATCCTACTACCACATCACATACTGCGAAGCTATTTTTCCTAAGCGCCCCCATATCGCCCCCTGAGCCCAGCGCCCCCCATATCGCCCCTGACCGTTTCCGGGAGCAAGGTTATGAACCACTGGTTCAGAGTGAACACACATTACCAGCCTTTCCTTGACCTGTAAGGGTAGGACTTGGTCCGCGAATGCAGCAGGTAAAATGGTAATTAAAGGTGTACAGCATAGGGGTGTCGAACTAAACTGGGGTCGCGGTCCAGATTCAATCCACCATTAGAAAGCTTGCGGGCCGGACCAGTCAAATGATACCAAAATGTTACGCCAAATCCATACCTTTGTTTTTCACTGGAATGCTCTTTCACCAAGCATAGGCGAATATAGCCCTGGTCAGAAATATAGGTGATTTAAGTAAACGGTGACGTTGATTTATCATTTTTCAATCACCATTCAGATTTCTCTGAATGCCGGGGACCTTTTGCGTCAAAAGTAATACAGCAGTATCACAGATATTTGAATTATATTGATTCTGTAGCCTGTATATTATATTCTGAATGTAACTTACATAAAACGGTTTCGCATTAGTGTTTTCGTATCAGTGAATAACTAATGTTTTGTTCATTCGGCCCAACAGAGTTTGCACTTTTTCGCCTTCTCGGAATTTGGTGTCAAGGTCACCGACGTGGTGCAAATGGTGACCAGAGTAAAAAATCAACACTGTCGTTGTATTGTTATAGTATGATATATTGACATGATCTACATTTGCTGTCTGCAGTGAATAATACGTGAAAGTATTTTTCTTACTAAAAATTTCAACTTCTGTTTGAAATGTACTGGGTAATACAAACATTTTTCCATTTACTTGGAATTGCTTTGCGGGTCGGATGAAATCGTCTGGCGGGCCACATCCTGGCCGAGGGCCGTATGTTTATCATCCCTGATTTACAGTCTTGTAGCGTGAGGTATTTGGAGACTTGCAAAACCTCGCTTTACTGACTAAAATGTCCATCCCCCTCTTATGGTATTATGTTATTGGTGCCAGCTTAGCCATTAATAAATGAGATATTTGTGTTGAAGCGGTTGCAAAGTTACCAGAAATATAATAAATGGGTAATTGCTGCATCCTTGGCTGCTCATGGACGACGGTGAAGGCAAAGAACTTGAATACGGCGAGGCCATTTTTTAAAATACCACGTGAACAAAAGAAGACGTTTCCGAAAATCACAACCATTTCGGTAAGTAGCCTAGGGGAAATCCACTAGAGTTAATTACCAACCCCCTTTGAATGTGACGATCACGTTATCTAGAATTTCAATGTAACAATTATTGCTAAATATGTTTTCGCCATACATAGGCTATATTATACTACAGCTATCCAGGCCTGTTTATTTTTGGATATTGGGTTTTATTTTTGGAGATTCTCCAAAAATAAGATTTGAAAACATCCAAAAATAAGATTTTTTTGGATGATGTTTTTCAGTGAAATAAACAAGTCAGAGCGATGTAAACGACCAGAAAACTAATAAAAACACACAAAACAGCATCTATGTGAGGGAAGGGGTAACAGAAACGCTAAAACTACTTCCACTCAATCCAATTCACGTTTCTGCTGACATTGCCTGCCTGCCCGCCCCTCCGCCTTAGTACTCCTATAAGTTTCACAGTGCGACACGTAGAGAAGACAGGAATGCAGATTGAGTGAGGCAAAGGGAACGGCGAAATCATATACAGCCACCTCTGTCACAATCACTTCGTCCACACGATGACGAGACTCATCTGGTGATGCTTCAGACGGCAACACAACTTGATCCAGAGTAGATGGAAAGCGTGCGCCCCAAGTTTGTTGACGCTCGTTTATTGTCAATGAAGAGGGTGGCCTCTTGGTTGACTGGAAACCGTACCAAACTCCTTGATGTTATGGACGAAAACAGTCTGGCGTGTGCAACTTCGCTGCTGCGGTGGATCCATCTGATCGTTCTCGATCGCATGGTCACGCTCGCACATAGCTGAGCACCACCGTCACGAAGCTTCATGGTCTTGACGTTCTGATCATGGAGCAGCAGGAGCTCATGCGCCTGGTCGAACGACTATGTCCAGGTGAGGACTGGGACAAGGACCGCCACAAGGAAGGTTTTCTGGTCAGAGGGTGTTGGGCTGTCAAGTTCAATGAGGCACGCAACTTCGTGGAGGATCAGAGGTTTCAAGCGCATTACTGACGAGCGCTTTTCAGGAGCAAAGGAAGATTGGAAAGTTTGATGAGTTAGACATTCCTCCATTGTTGGTCCCCTAACCTCGATGTTTCCCACAATTGCGACGTTCGCGACCGATATCTCGAAAATCAAGGGGGGCGTCTCGCAGTGATTAATATTCTTTAGAAGGCATCCTCCAGGCCAAAGACTAAATTTGTGAAGAATGTATTGGAAAGTTAGATCAAGATCACTGATGATATCTATGTGTTGCAGGACTTGAATACATGATAATAACATACTTTTGGTGGATTTTTTCAGTAGTAATGGGGCTCAAAACACCTTCAATTCTTATTTTTGGAGATCCTCCAAAAATAAAATTTGAAAACATCCAAAAATAAGCTATTTTTGTTATTTTTGGAGAAATTCAAAAATAAACAGGCCTGGAGCGTATCTAATTTTGCAGTGAACAAATTTGTGAGATTCACTTTGATGGCGAAGACATTATTTAAAAGGTCAGTCGTAAATGCTTAAGGGCCGGTTCAATAGAAAGTATCAACAGCGCAACGTTTCTCTGCGACGCGATTGCACTTCGAAAGACAAGCTCATTGCCCGTTGCCGCGACGCCAGCTGAGCACTGTCACTCTCGCTGCGCAGCCGCTCCTTTGCTCCTGAGCTAGGCTCTCATTTAGTCAGACAGCATTGTTGCTTTAGAATGGCAATCTTCATAACGATGAAAAATTTCAGGCTGATTATGGGGGTTCCAGGGCCATGAGCGGAATAAAATTCATATTTTCGTAATCAGTACAGCTACAGCTTTCGCTTGATACCCATTTTATCAAATTTAATGCTCGGCAAGCCGGTCAAAAATTACCGTCAAATTGCCTTTGGAAAAATGAAACGTGTGACGAAGACCAATTTCAATGAGCCGTGAGATTTGCTTGTGTCCGCACTATATAGGAAACTATGCGTTAACCTTGACTGCACTTAGTCGACCATGTGCTCAGGGGATCTGCCAGCTAGCTCTAACTTCCAGATGTTCTTCTTCGGCATGCTGGTTGTTACCAGAGATGAGCATGGATTAGGATTAGGTTTTGAAAAAACAGGATTTGTGAAATTTTGTCGGATTTGGATTGGATTTGGATTAGACATTTTTTTCAGAACGGATTAGGATTTGGATTGGATTGACCTATTTTCTGGGAGATTGAAATGTCGTGTGGCGAATGGCGACAAACTTTATTCAGATCAGTTATCTTGAATCAAGTGAATCGTTGGTTGTGAAAGAAAATTTTCGAATCCCTCCATTGCATAAATTAGTATTTTTTCTGAATTTCCAGTTGGAATCGGATTAGGATTGGACATGGACTTGAATATGTAAAAGTTATGGATTAGGATTCGGATTTGGATTTGAAGGTTCGGATTTGGATTGGATTAGGACATGGAAATATCAAATCCGCTCATCTCTGGTTGTTACTGGTGTTGTTGTTGTATAGCAAGGGTCGGCAACCTACGGCCCGCGGGCCGGATCCGGCCCGCCAAGCGAAATCGTCCGGCCCGCGACATCATAATTAGTTATCATAAGAATACGGCCCGCCGTCTCATAATGAGTTTCAATCTGCAGTGCAGCACTGCTTGGAAAGAATGCGGCATTGCTACGATATAAGTAGCCTACGTGGTATTAGTCTATTGTTACGCCATAAAACGAAGGTGGTTGAAGTAGGAGATGGAGATTGTCTGTAGAGTAGACTACATCAGTAGGCTACTTATCAATCGGGTGTATCTCGCAACCGAAGGTGTACCATACTTTTTAAAGGGTTTTCCACTCTGATGGGGTGTGACAATAAAGGTGTCCTTCCTCTGCTTGCTGGAATCAATCAATCCATCAATCGTTGAGTTATATTTTTCATCTTAACAAGTCATACACAATGTGCAATGCGATAAGACACAATGCGATGTCATGAACAGATAGGAGGATGTCGAACGACACGCAGTTGCGATCCTATCATTCTAACATCCACCTCGGCCTAAGAGTGCCCGATGTCACAGTTCTTTTCGATGCTGATCTTGTTGAAGCCGCGGCCCTTTCTACTAGTTCTTTCCATATCTAGTGAGTGCTTTCTTTCTTCTCTCGGGTCTTTTACTGGGCTTTTTTTTGTCGTCGTAAGAACGACGACGGCGGGGGAAGAGGAGCCCAGATAAACCTCCGACGGGAATCGAGCCGGGCCGCCAGATTGGTAGGCGCTTATCGTCACCACTATACGCTATGCCCCACGCCAAAAACGCTTGGAACATCTCAGACGCAATGACAAAATTTCAAACTTACACTGTTTAATTATAGATAACTAGCATCCGTAGGCTAGTTATTTATAGTTAAATTCACCAGAAGGCATTATGCGCCAAGACAACAAACCTGATTAGTGTTTTGGCCACAGTGATGAAAAATGTTTATATGATTTGGTCTCACAAACTGAATCACCAACATTTACGTCAGATAATATTAGAAGCAGAGAATTAATATGGCGATGTCCTGTATATCTGCTATGTTGGCGCATTAAGTCGAGCAGCTATGCTTGCACGAGTGTACGAACTGAGAAATGAAAATGCAACTCTCCTCGAAAATATAAATATCGCCGACTCATAATCTTGTAATCGAAAATGGTTATCTAATCTTGCTTTCTTTGTACATTTAACGTCACATCTGAACAAATTGAATTTGCAACTTCGGGGGAAAACAGCTGAATACATGAGATGTTGAGGCGCATTCGAAACAAATCTGCGACCCTGGGAATGTCAACAATACAAAGAAATTATGCTCACGTTCCTATACTGGAGGAGAGAAAACCTAGTACCAGCACTACATTTGTAACTGTGATGCGAAATCTAATTACTGAATATTCACCCGCTTTTCCTAAATTCCTTTTCTACAAAATAAATTCCGACTATTCAGTACTCCGTTTAATGTGGACGCCAATAACATTGCCTGAAAATTTCAAATGGGCCGTTTTGAAATGCGATCCAGTTGAATTGAATGACAAATTTCATACAAAGAGCATATCGCAGCCTGACTTTACAAAGAGTACGTTTTTGAAATTGGTCTTTATCCCAGCTTGACCAACAATGCAAAAGAAATTGCATCGATTTTTGGTAGCACGTACGCATGCAAACAATAGTTTTCAACAATGAAATTTACGAAGAGCAAGCTAAGATCACTATTTCGGACGTCCATTTAAAATATGGTCAGATTCTTGCTTCATCTGACTTGTTACCAGAAGTTGAAAACCTTTCACAAAGCAAGCTGCGTCAATTGTCACATTTATTCTGCGTTGTTGAAGTGTAAATAGATGTGTTTTGTTATTGGTATGATCGAGATTGCAGCAATGTAGGATAATATACCGAAGTGAGCATAAAATATAGTATTATGAAAAGTTCCGGCCCGCGAAAAAGTTGTACACTCGAAATTTGGCCCGTGACTACCAAAAGGTTGCCGACCCCTGTTGTATAGTATCCACGGTGTATCGGGATCTGTGGTCATTATACACCAGATTGATGTTCTTATTTTATGACTTCTGATCTGCCGATTTATAGCACGGCCCACTTTCTTTCTCTGCTTTTATAAGACACCGCTTATACGTGAATCAAATGACGAAAATGAGCCAGCTTTGATCTCTCTGGCAGACATTAAATATATATTACCCCAACATGACGACATGGACATTGCCAGCCAAGATTTTAATCGATATCGTCTGTCCATTGAAGAACGCAGTTGTCTGGTCTAATATTCCTAGCGGGAATGTCTATATATGGGAAGAGCTGACGAACAATTTAATTGAAAATTGTCGTCAAGCTTACTCACCGGTTCATGTGCGCAGTAGTCTAATTTCTTTGTTAACTTATCGTCGTCATCATCTTCATATTCGTCAAAATTAATATCGATAAATTTCAACGCCCGAGTTAGTTGATGAGGTGTCTTTTTTTTGCTGTGACATTCTGTTAAAAAGAGCTGTAATACATCAACCCAACTGCCGAACTGCCGCAACGCATTTTTCTAACTTACCTTGACTAGGTTTGGGAAATATTGCCAATAATATAGTGAGTGTCAAAAACACTCTGAGAAAAAGACTCGCATACGACATAGCTCAAATAACCAGCACTGATCCTCGAATCATATTTGTAATGTTTCCATGTCAAGATTTCAGAGCAATTACGGAGCTAAATTTCGTTATAAATTGCCGGTGATTTCCTATTCGATGTAACTAATTTGTTAGTGATGGCCTTTTGACTGAAAAGCTGTACGGTGAAAGCACATTGCTATGACGATAGTATTCGACCTAATAAATTAAGTGAATTGACATTAGCTATCCACTTATCCCAACAATCTTCCATGTTAGATAGTTCTAGCGTCATCGTATCTCAATATATTAGGTAATGTGTAGTTGTGATTGATTCAATCAATCAACGTATACAACACCGACACACTTCTTTTATACTAGTTAGTGGGGCTGGGATCAGCGATTTGGCGGGAATTATCGTTTTGGATAATCGTCGCATTTTCCCACCATTGGAAACTTCGATTTGCTTTATCATAGCATCCGCAACATTTAGCAGGAGGCTACGCATGTTCCCGAAGACACGACATTGTAGGTATAGGCCTACTGAGTGGGCAATTTGAGTAGGTCAACATTATCATATGGTATATGGCAGGGAACATACGGCCCGCTTCACGATTTCATCAAGCCCGCGAAGCAATTGCCTAACAAAAATTATTGAGAAACATCCACGTTAACAATCTCTCAAGACTGCAAATATCGAGCATGTTCAAAAGCAACATTGTGACGATTCGACTGCAGAGTTGATTTTCCAATAGTCACCATTGCGAACAAGTTGGCGACACAGAAACCAAATTCTGAAAAGCCAATAAAGTTTACAGTCATCTGAAAAAATAGTTATTCCGAAAGACGAAAACGCGAACGCGGTACCATTGTATGTGAGCTTCATGGATAATATAATAGTTACATAAATAATATAATTCGAAATTTGTGGTGGCACCGCTGTATAACTTCTGACTCAGAAGGTTTATATCCTCCAGTGAAACCCGAGTGGTAATTTTTAAATAATGAACAAAGTTATAACGTTCGCAGTCATAGTTAAAACTAGATGTATTACTCTCAACGAATACGCAGGACTAATGCCGCATCACGCCAAAAAAGGTGCATATAAATATGCCATCGCCATATTTAGCGGCTTATGACTGTATGCAATAGGGCATGGCCATGAATAGGGGTGTTCAAAAATGACTGTTTTTCTCAAATTGTGCTGGCTACTTGATAAAATTGTTAAGGTACATAATTAAAGCCTGCACACCAAATTTGGTTCAATTCCAACCAGTAGCCGCAATGCTACAGAATAAAGTTTTTATTTAATATATAAATATAAATAAATAAATTTCAAAAATTTCTGTTCACCCCAAGAAATTGTTAGGTTGTCTTTAAAACGATGCTCATTTTTTTAGGGGTCCAGAGGGGCCACGGCCAACCTCCCCCCGTTAAACAGGAGGAAACCATAGATACTACCCAGGTTACGTATTTTTTCTTCTTAGTTGCTTCGGTTTGGGATGCGGCCAACAGGGGTTTCGCGGGAACACCGGAGCGCCCGGCGAAAAACTGCCCTGTTGGTTCCAGCAGGTTTAGAAGGGGGACTGACGCTGGTCCCTTCCAGACATGGCGTGATTACTTCATGAATGTAATGGATTGCGATTACGATTACAGCGAAATCTCGACGTAGTCGATTACGATTACGATTACAATGGAAAAGTAATCACGATTACTCACGATTACATTCATTTTGCTACTTTAAACCTGACTCTTGAGCACATATTGGTAGACAATACAACGATTGCGATGAGAAGGCCTCATGAGATAATAAAGTTCTTTTAAATGTGACGTCATTAACGTGTTACGTCACAATTGATCAGTTTCCCAACTTCATAACGTACGATTTCTCGGCCCCATCTAGTTTCATTGTAGCTATACAATCCACGCTACCACGATGTATAATCAGATGGCGATGGCGGTACATTTCAATGTTAGGTAGCCTCAAGAATTGCGAAATAACGATTCGCTCCCGTTTCAAGTACGGCCATATGAAAATAATATATAGCGGACACAAAATTATGCAATTGCTTCTCATATAGTTGAGCAATGAAAAATTGCAAATCTTTGTCTGGTGTAGATACTTCTATGCAAGCAGAAACGTTCATAGTGCGTACAACTAAGCATTACCAACATCCATATTTATGCTACCGTTTGAAACTAGGCTATATTAGGCGGAGGGCTAGTGATGATTACATGCTCCTGCGAGGTAGTGGTGTGTTTTGTGTATTGATACCCTTACATACGTAATGATGGTGGTTCTTTCAATCACATCGAATATCTAATTCGATGGTCATTAATCTTTTTTAATCCCAACGTTTGGCTGAATGATAAAAAACAAAAATCTTCCAACACATCTAACTACTAATCTAATCAGTGACACGAGGGCAGGAGAGGCACGCGGGACACTGCATCACCTGTCGTCAGGATGAGCAAAAGAAACTTGTTTTCAATGATTATATTACCAATAAATATTAGTATTTTTGTGCATGTTATGAATGACTAAATTTTGAACACTTTCACACCCAAAATCATAGAAATGACATATTTATTGTGCAGCTAAAGCGCGAACGGAGAAAGTAGGTACAGACGGATTGAGTTTCATCTGTGATAGCGCAATTCATCATAAACAGCTCATAATTTATATTGACTGGAATTTCTCGAACGCTATTGTCGCACTGATTCCGAAAATCGAAATATTAACTATATGTCAGATCACACCAAGTAGTGTGAAATACGGCTTTGTTACGTAAAATGACAATGTAGGTAGAGCAATAATGTCCAGGTGATATACAGATTAATCTGCTTCATGTATTGGCCAAGAATCCAACACTATAACATGCCCTCACTGATGTATAGTAACGTATTTTCAATCCATGCCTAGACATTCAATTGTGATCTATGTGTATGCATTAGTTGCTTACGTAGCCTGCGTTTGAACAGTGCCAGCGTGAGAAGAAACAAGTTATTAACTAAATCAGCTTCCATGTTTCGTTTATACATTTGTAATTTCTGACTCTAAATTATGATGAATATTTATTGCAATATGTTTGACTTCTGCGGCTGCCTTTCAGATACCCGTTCAGAAATGGCTTCAACTAGGAAAGTGTGTATTGTTCGGTCGAAACACAGCAGCTTGATACCAATTACGTAATTGCCACCGTGATTTTAAACGGTAGAGATAGAATTAGTATTTCAGAAGAACGAGGTTTCGATTTCTAAACCCAAACTCCCCTGCATATGCCACTGCACAGTGCACATGTCGTGTCACCACTGTAGTCTACCGGCCTACAGATCGAGGCTGCAACCAATGGCTGTATGAGTATAGATTACTAGGGGAGATGTGGTACCGATGAGACACTGGGACAGAAAATACTTGAAAATTTCCATATGATAATCCCATGATCACAGTACGCGACTTCGTCTACAATAGCATGCTGGCAGAATCTTTCCTCACATGCAAAAAACTTCAACCTGCGTGAGTTTTGGGGTCTGTGACAAATGATTTACGTTTTAGGGGGTGCAAAGTAGATTTGGATCGACATATATATTTTTCTATATCACCTTCCAGTCTAACAAACCCGCAATAACTTTTGATGTGAATTATAGGGCTTGCATTAGGGTATATATTCGCACATATTTTTTAAATCAATACCATCATCGAGTGGACTATTTTTAATTCAATTACCATATTTATAGGGTGGGGGACCTATGGTACCATAGCCAACTCAAGCAAAATAGTTGGACCAGCTAATCACTTAACAACAGAATCACACCTACATATATAGAGGCTGTAAATCATAGTTACCTCGCTATTACGAGGTATTTGAAAGTCAAAAGGTCGGTTTTCCGGTAGTATACATATTGCTTTAATTTTGTAAGTTTCGGTGGAAATCAAAACGTGATTTTATCCCAACATTTGAATTGATAGAACCTATCTTATTCTTGTAGGTGGCAGTGTTGGGATCAAGTCACTACCTTCAAGTCACGAGTCATTCCGAGTCATTGCACATTTTGACTCGAGTCAAGTCAAGTCATTCGATTTTAGAAGGTGACTCGAGTCAAGTCAAGTCACTCGATTTTTGGAGGTGACTCGAGTCAAGTCGAGTCAAGTCAAGTCAAGTCACGAGTCAAGTCAAAATTCAAGTCAAGTTGCCTTTTTGAAGTATGAAGCATCATTACGTCATTGCATTTCGCTATGTGTCTGAATAACAGATTGATTGGTCATTGATTCTGAACCGATGAACGAATATAGAGTTAAATATACATGCAATAGGGGGCTGTATCGCTCACTTATACGTAGAACTGTTAAACTACGTAAGTAATTGCATAGCCTCATTTATAGTTGCCAGCCAAGATAGAGAATCGAGAAACGAATTGATAAAATGCAATACAGTACCCACTACCAGGGCTGTGGAGTCGGTAAATTTTACCACCGACTCCGGCTCCGACTCCGACTCCAAACATTTTCAATATACCGACTCCGACTCCGACTCCGACTCCTGGGTCTTTAAACGTACCGACTCCGACTCCGACTCCGACTCCTGGGTCTTTAGACGTACCGACTCCGACTCCGACTCCCGACTCCGACTCCAGCATTATTACCATTTTACTTCGAAAATTATATGCCACATTGTCGGTTGAATGACTATCATACAACCATTAAACATATGCAAACATATGATTAACGGTGGCATTCTAAATTGCTTCATTGTGGAACAGCTCGAATTATCCACTATGCAATTAACATGAAAGAAGCATTTGCTAAATATCCTTCCTTTCTCAAGTTTTTATAACATGGACTCTCTAATATACTTAAATGTATGAATCATTCAAATATGGCAGATATCCAATCCTATTTAATAAAATTTCAGATGAAAAATCAAAGTGTAGCTCGTGTGTATGATTCCGCAACTAATAAAGAGATTGAACTTACTAATTTTGTCATTGCACACTATCCTGATTACAAGCACACGCACTCTTACTACTAATAGACATTGGTCATAAATGGAATTTAGTTAAGTAGTCAAAGACCATAGCCTATGTCTAGTCTACATGTAGGCCTACTTAATCATGTATTCAAGGATTGGAACGTGCAGTCTTTCTTAATCATTCGTTCGACCCAAACAGCTAAGCTACACTACAAATATTTTTAATTTTGTCATGTGGGAAACATCGTTTGGTCATATTTGTATCATTTTTACAATTTTACAAAACCAGCCAATTCATTTGCTTTGTCACAGTATTGTGGTATAATTCCAACAATTGCATCAATTTTGACTGCATCGCGAAAACGCTTATTGCGATTTTCCTCCCCTCTGCAACTGAGTTGTAATTTGCAAGTAATGTCTAATTTTATCTATATCAGGGGTGGGCAAGTTTTTGCCAAAGGGACATATGAGATTTACGAACCATTGCGCGGGCAACTGGAATGTAGATAACCTTTTTTAGTCGTCCGATAGGAGCGAACCGAATTAGGTAACATTGCAAACAAGACTTATATTAATACGCTCTAAAATTGATAACTATATGTCATGCAACTGTGCGGTGCGGAATCAGGCCCTGGTCGCGCGAAGCGCGACATTTTTTTGCTAGATAATGACTGAATTATATCAATAAATATGTTGCTAACATACATTGGGGGTCGCATATGTATACCACTGGGCTCATTTGGCAAGGACAGGATTATTCGACGTTTAGACATAGCAAAATCGACGGTATCAGTGAACATGCCTCCATCATTTTGTGCTAATATTTTGTCGACGATCGACGATCTCGCTGTGAGTGCACAAGCGAAGCCGCGTGTTGGACGACACGTTATCTCCTAATTGCGAATATAGTTAGACTCAATTCTGTGAATAATAGGTATTTATAATTTTTAGAAGGGGGCTCAAATACTGAGTGCAAGAAATCTAGTGACAATGAATCATGCGAAGAACCGAGAAAAATTTCAAGTCAAATAAATCTGCTATGAAATATTCTACTTTATGGTCGTATACGAAGATCAGGGATAAATGGGGCTGGTCCCTGGATAGTCAATGCGTCAGAACTGTTGTTTTAGTCATCATCAAATTTCGCGGTTATGTTAATCAAATTTTGGTTGGGCTTGCAATTGTACCTGATGTCATAAATAATTTCGAGAATTACCTCGCAGGCCACACCTAACCTTCTCGTGTGCCAAATTTGGCCGGTGTGCCACGGGCTGGCCGCACCTGATCTGTATGGGGTCAAGGTCATTAATAACAGTGATTGGTGGTACATAAAAATTGCATTGAAAATTCTTTGAAAGCAAATGTTTTCATGATAGAGAAGTTGGAGTCGGAGTCGGAGTCGAAGTCGAGGTCATTCTCACAAACTCCGACTCCGACTCCAGTCAGTATTTTTCCACCGACTCCGACTCCGACTCCGACTCCAGGTATTATAGTTTTCACGACTCCGACTCCGACTCCGACTCCATCAAGCGAAAATTACCCCGACTCCGACTCCGACTCCACCGACTCCGACTCCGACTCCACAGCCCTGCCCACTACCCATGTATACATATTGATATGATATGCGCCAATGGTTGAGGAGTATATAAACTACATTCGATTTCAATTTCAGTAAAACAATAGGTGAAGGTAAGAACCAGAGGTGGTCAGTAACGAAGTACATCTACTTTTTGGAAATACTCAAGTAGCTTTTTTCTACTTCTGGTACTTACTCGAGTAGATCTGATTTTCCCTACTTCTACTTCTACTTCGTAATATTTTGTGCTCTACTTACTTACTTTTCGCTATTTTCAGTTTGTCAAGTAGAAGTAGTTTAATCCCCCAATACGAAAGATAGCCTGAGGAATTTCGGGGCTGTTTTCACGGAGTACCAACATTTAATATTCATAAAAGTCCAGTAAAGCCCAGAAATTTTGTTCCGCTTGGCGCACAGTAGTTAAGGAGGTACAAATATGTTTTCACGAAAGTGTCAGTGAATATAATTTAGGTACCGGATTGCTTGGTTCCGCTCACACCGCATTGTCACCCATATCAAATATTTCATCATAGTAAATATGGCCCACCATAACGTTTGAAACTACCGTTTCGCAATCTAGCAATTACCTATCATATCGTAATCTAGCAACCCATTACGTGTCTTGCTAATCTGGAAAATCTAGATTTTTTGAACGTTACACCTGTCTTAGCAGATCAAAAGACACGAAATACATTTTCCGCTTTTTAAAAGTGGTATTTGTATTTCACTTTCAATTGCGAGTGCCATACTTTGAGTTCTAATTACTTTCAGTAATTTGGTCTGCAGAACATACACGTTGAAGCAGCACAAAGCATGTTTAGTAATGCCTCTATTTTCTGAAAGTAAATCTACACTAAATATAACTTTTAAGATCCATAGTATTTGTTATTAACGTATATACTAATCGCGTAAAGTGATGAAACCGTATCCAATACAACTTTTACGTATTGCGCTTCGCCGAAACTTGGAGCCATCCGGGGTAGGGCGCCATGCCACGATATTTTCTAAAACAGGGTCTTCTAGTAAACAAAGGATCAGTATCGCATATTCATATCAACACTATAATTTGCAACTCATGCTTATTCTGTCGAAAATTGATACCTCCTGGGATGCATCAATACGAATCAAGCTCTCTGCACCTTCCGCATAGCTCAATTTGCAGCTTTTGACAGTCCATGCGAACGAATTAAGACATGTTTTCAAAACTACTTACTTACTTGAGTAGATCTAAAGTCAGTCAAATCTACTTCCAGTAGTTTTAGGTGACTTATTGAAGAAGTAATTCTACTCGTACTTGAGTAGATTTTTCCGTCGCTACTTCTACTTTTACTTGAGTAGCTTTCTTGACTACTTTGACCACCTCTGGTAAGAACAGAGAAGAGAAATAGATATTTTGCTATTAAATTACGTTACTACTAGTTCACGACAACGTAAGCTGTAGCTTCGATCACTTCGTTTGTGGTCATAGAGAATATTGAAGGCTCAGTAAAACGCACGATCATTGAATGATCGATCGCTCTCATGGGTTACACAAGTGTTTGGCGAACAATCCGAACATATGGAAGATAAGGTGATTTTTACTTGATGACTTGAAATTGACTCGTGAATTTTGCTCCGAGTCACGAGTCAATCAACGTTTCTGATACGCCGAGTCAAGTCAAGTCATTTTAGCAAAGTGACTCGAGTCAAGTCAAGTCATACGAAAAAGGTGACTCGAGTCTGACTAGAGTCAAGTCATGACTCGAGTCATCCCAACACTGGTAGGTGGCGACGAAACATTCTTCATTGGCATGCTGTGGCTTAGAATATAGTACACAACAAAACAAGTTGAAAATTTGAGTTTTGAGCGTATGTCTCATAGGTCCCATGGTCGTGCGCCATTGGACCCACCTGGTGGGGACCGATGACACGTTCGAGCAACAAATTTTAAACGTTTATAAATATTTTTTGAAAAGGAGAATATCCATGTAAATGCCCGCGATATAGTTAGGCTTGTATCAAAGTGTTGAGACAGCAAAAGATCCGCTATTCTCGGCTGAAGATGTGAGGGCCAGAGATCATTTTGCAATTTTTGATCCATCGGTACCACATCTCCCCTAACCCACGGATGTTAGTTATCAATAGTATGAGTAGGATTTGTGTCCTCCTGACCTCCAGAGAACATCGGCTAGGAAACAACGAGCCATTTACTACGTGTGGATAATTAGTGACGCATCGAGGAGCAAAGCTAATACTTTTGGTGTGATAATGAGCATTGGAGTTTGAAAACCATACGTTGCTGCTAACAATAAGATTATATAATAACACAGTATTACTTGTTCACGGATATTTCGTTTATGTCACAGTCTTTGTAGAAGTAAAAAGTAATCATTCTTTCACAAAGAAATCTATTACTAGGGCGATTTTTTTTGACGTGTCAAAAAAAGTCAAAATTAGGTCAAAATTGTAGCGTTAGGTAAAAAAATGTCAAAATTGTTTACAAATTTGAAACTTTTTTGCAACCTGCATTTCGTTTGTATCGTAGATTTTGCACTGTTGGTGAACTTATCATTTGATATTTTACAGCTAGTAGCATACGTTATAGGCCTACCGTTGTAGACGGCCCACTGTGAATCATAAACATTCAAATGAAACAAATAGCTTGACATGGTGTTATGCCAGACCTGGACAACTAGATGATTCAAGTTGTCTAATTTCACTAAATTAGAGCTAAATACCAGTTATCTAATTTTAATCTAATTTGTGAAATGTTTCCATTCTCTAGCCAATTCTAATCTAATTTGAGAAATGTTTTTATGCTCCGATCTAATTCTAATCTAATCTGTGAAATGTTCCTATGCTCTAATTTTAATTCCGATCTAATTTATTGTTTTCCTGAAAATGCCTCTTTGTACGAGCCAATTTGCATCGAGTTAACAAGAATATCCCTGTCGCGCAAGCAAATCCAGTGCCAAGGCGCCATAGCCTTACTTACACCGTGCATTACGTACAGTTATAGTAGGGTTACCATATTTTTCAGACACAAATTCCGGACGCTCTTTAGCGCCCACTAGTGGAAATGGGTTTATGAGCATATTGTCGATTAATATGACGTCACTTCAGCAAAGTTTTGTCTATCGACCAGAGGTGGTCACGATGTGGTCCGGGAGTAGTTGTGTGTTGTTTGTAACCAGGGCCGAAGCCACATCTTCAACCCCCTGCCGCACAAATAAAGACTGATTTCGGGCCCACCGTAGGGTAATCGATGCAACTTCTGGGGACGTACTATATGCATCGCCAGGTCGTTAAATGATTTGAATGACCAATTCTTTAATTATCTATTATAGTGGTGCCCACCGTAAATACTATTTTATTCCAATCCAAATTTTTCGACGGCAATAACTCCGCTTCCACTGTTTGGAATTGAACCAAATTTGGTGAACATCGTTTCTATAGACAACCTAACCATTTCATGGGGTGAACACATAATTTTCAAATTTTTTGGGTATAAATTTTTATATAATAAATAGAAACTTTCTTCTCCTGTAGCAATGCGGCTACTGGTTGGAATTGAACCAAATTTGGTGTGTAGGCTTAAATTAGGTAACCTAACAATTTTATCAAGTAGCTAGTACAATTTGAGAAAAAAAATTATTTTTGAAGAGCCCTAATGCCCGTTGGTACAATTAATTCGTTACATGTTGGTTATTTTGTTACCTCTTTTCCGCTAGAGTCAAAAGATATTGAAACGCATAAACGTATTAAACTAAAGTAAGCACACGTTTCAAAATTGGTATTTCTTCACTGGCAAATAATTTTCTCTGGTGGATGTTATTTGTCCTGTGGGGTGCAGATTGCCACGACATGATAATTCGGCACGAGCGATTACACATGATGTGTAATTGATATTCATTCACCGAAATAATTTAGGGCTCCCTTCGAGCTCACCGATTGGGCGTTTGGGTTGCAGTAGTTTCGGTCCTAGTAAGAGGTCAAAGTCCTGTCGGTCTTTTCGGTACTTTGGTATTTGAAATATTTCGCGCTTTAATCGCGCTCGAGGACCATCCGACTATAATAAACCATATAATAATTGTGTGTGGTATATTCAGGGTCAAATCAAGGTTGTTATAACAACAATCGGGTACGGTCTCATACCCCGTGGTCCGAACCATCCCGAATTCACATCTGCGATTGACAATACCGGGAAATTATTGGTATTGGATTTTATCTTAGTGCTTTGTGTAACTGTAAGTAAGTACGTCAAATGAGAATGGGATGCATATATCTGCTCACATTGAATTTAGTGCTGTTGCTGTACCCAGTTATTAATTTTACCATAAATGTTTTCCAAACAACGCAACTCATATTATATAACGTTCATGTGAGGTTGTGAACTACAACACTACATATAGTATCATCCTTTATGATACGATGAAGAAATATTCTGACGATTTAATTTTGTAGCTCTTAAATACAAGTATAATTAGTTATTCATTTCGTGCACAAAGCTTCAAAACCTATTTTATGTACAAGGGGATCTCACTCTCAAAAGTAATATACAGTGCCTCCTTCGATTTTCACACGCTGTGCGCTGCGGGATATAATACCTAATTCTGAACACTTTGTTGAAAATATCCCTAGCAAGCGTGACGGCATTGTTTTAACGGGAAATTGGCGATCTAAAAGTACGCGCAATTCGTTTAACAGGAATTACAATAACTCACTACATTTATGAAAACATATGTCGCAAACATCACCGCGTAGCTCGACCAAAGATTCCTGGATTTGACATGTTTTGTGGAGTGTTAATTTGCTCCGAATGCTCATTAAGGATATGTCCTACTACCACATCATCTACTGCGAATCAGGGCTGTAATGACTCGAGGCATGACTCGACTCGAGTCCGACTCGAGTCACGATTTTCTGATGACTCGACTTGACTCCAGTAATTTCCTAAAATACGGAAATGAATCGACTCGACTCGAGTCAATCTGTGTATTGACTCGACTTGGCCTCGAGTCGTTGCGCATGACTCGAGCCAAGTCATATGACTCGAGACTCAGACGGCTAAGACCTACGTTTGCTTGTAATTTCGAAAAGAAGTAAAGTAACCACACTCATGGTATTTCGTCTATTGGTACTAGTACTTGAAAATGCGACCAGAAACTGCTAAAAGTGAAGAAAATTAGTATATTATAAATGCAAACCATTCGATATCACCAAACAGAGTTATAAAAAGTGGGCTTAACAAGACTTTAACTGGAAACTGAGCAGTCAACACAATGCTTGGACTCGGACTCGAACTCGAGTCATAATACCATGACTCGGACTCGACCCTCTGATCGATGACTCGAACTCGAACTTGACTCTGTGGTGCAGTGAAAATGACTCGACTTGACTCGAGTCAAAACTATAAAAGTGAGATTGACTTGATGGACACAATGATTGGAGTACCGGCTGGGCGGGTGACAGCATTTTAAGAGAGCACATGAAGAGCTTACTGTCCCCCAGGCAAGCATCTCCTAGGACAATCTCACAACTGCCATCTTACTCGATGCTTACCTTAATACAACCAAACACGATGCTCATTTTTTATAAGGGTATGGAGGGACCGCAGCCAACCTCCCCCTGTACGGGTAAGTGTTGTGACTACAGCTGAGGTTTTTCACCCAGCTGTAGCCACCCCCGGTGTAATAGGATTACTATGAGTCATTGGAGTCATAGAACCCACGGTTACTACCAGTTTCTTTTTTCCTTCTTAGTTTTTCTTAAGTTTGGGGTGCGGCCAACAGGGGTATTGCGGGAAAAACCGGAGCACCCGGCGACAAACCCTGCCCTGTTGGTTCCAGAGAGTCGGCACAAGCAGGCTTATAAGGGGGCGTCTGCGGCCGCTGGTCCCTTCGCCGCCATCTTGTGCCTGGATAAGTGGTCCGAATACGGCGCGTAGATCCGGTGATTGGAGCAATGGCGAATGGCGATGCAATGTAAGAAGACACGAGCCGTAATACAACCAAATACTCCGATGCTCACCGAATATGGCTCAATTACAACCAGTGGAAGCGGAGTTAATGCCGTTGAAAAATTTGGATTTGAATAAAATAGTATATACGGTGGCCAATTCTTAATTAATATTATATTGCATAAAAAAAACTATCTTCTCCTGTAGCAATGCGGCTACTGGTTTGAATTGAAATAAATTTGGTGTACAGGCATTAATTAGGTAACTTGACAATTTTATCAAGTAGCCATTACAATTTGAGAAAAAAGTCCTTTTTGAACACCCCTAGTATTCAATCGTCCTGAGAGAGAGATGATCAAAGTATAGTCATCGCTCGTACTATAGAAGCAATGTTAAGTAGCGATTTCCAAGTATAAGTACAAAAGCTAGTATTTTAAGCCTGTAGTTTTTCCTAAAAATTAAAATTAGGAGCAACTACCACTTGAGTAGCCTAAGTAGTGCAATAGGCAAAACCTACTTGAGAACTTGGAGACGGTAGACGTAGGCCTACTCGTACCACCTCTCAATATAAGTCTATAGGACCTATTGACCTACATACATTTCTCAGGATGTTATAACCAGACATGGGGTAATCGCGATTAGTAATCGTAATCGATTACGACGATTACAGCATTTTCAAGTAATCGTAATCGCAATCGATTACATTCGAAAAAATTCCGAAGTAATCGTAATCGTAATCGACTACTTCCCATATCTAATCGATTTTTTGGTGAACGAACGATTACTTTTTATTTGTACAAGGACTATGACATAAACTGAACATTCGTGAACAAGGAAGAGATATTATACCAGGTTCGTGATAGCACACACGTTTGATTTCTAAATGCTATTGCTCATTATTACGTCAGAAGTAGCCTATTAGCTTTGCTCGTCATTGCGTAAGAAGTGTCCACAGTAAATAGGTATTCGATGTACGTAGCCTACATTAGTGTGATTGTAAGAACACCCGCCGTGCTGTATATCAGGTTATCAACACGTTCCACACGCCACTCCCTCGCAGCAGGATAATTAATCTCCATTCTGCCTAGTTTAAAATAGTATCTCATGTATTGATGTTTGGCTATGCTTCGTTAAACGCAGTTTGACCGTTGCTACTTGGCGAGCAGGAGGCCTATGTAATGCGTACGTAAACCGGAAAAAGATTTGAAATTTTGTACTCGCCAAATAAAACATTTGGGTTTCCACAACAAAGCAGTAAAAATCAACAGCTGGTGATATATATGATAACCGAGCCGTCTTTGCCGTTTCTCGTAACGGCAGCTTGCAGTAGCCTACATTATCTGTATGAAGTTGAAGGCAAAATTTTATTTTCGCTTCATCGGTCCCCGGCTTCATCTTATTCTCATATGACTCTACTTGAAACGGGCGTCAATCGTTATTTCAGAATTCTTTACTCAACATTGGGACTTGCCACCATGGCCATGGGCTTCTATATAGCATGTTAGCGTGGGTTGTAGCTAGAATCTGGACCTAAACAGCAATTCGTCCCCCAGTCCAAACGTTAGTCTTTGGCCCCATAGATTGTTATTTTCAAGTTGAAGACTGAATTTCGTCAATATTATTGGTAATTGCATTATATTACTATTGATTTTTAATCCTCTTTCAGCCCCGATGGTCAGATTTACCTGTCGAGCTGGGAGCACGTAATTCATAATTATAACGTCCGGTATCTTGTTATTATTACTTTAGTTTATGTTGTTAATTTGCGACCTCCGGTCTGTTATATAATCAAAAGATTTTGAAGTGGCGATAAAACTATGGTGAGACGCACACACAAATTGTCATGCTTTAATGCTCTTTGGATGCCCCGGCTGGCATTTGCATTATGGGCTCAGATTGGAAGGACTGGACTATTAGTCACGTCCACCCAGCGTGGCTATTGACAATGGACACATACCCAAAGTTTCGGTCGAGGTCTTTCTTTAGTAGCACACTTCATGAAGTCGCATGTTGGTCGAACTGCGTATGTATTTTGGTGTGTCTTGGCACGGTATTGACCGGTACCTAAATGCCTATTACTATAATTAGGGTTGCATTTAAAACAAAAATAAATTTAAAACAGACATGTTTAAAACATGGCACTTGTTTAAAAAATGTTTTTTTTAAACCACGACGTCACGAATATAGAATTGTGACGTCCTAGTGGATTGAGAGTGGCAATTGAAAATGTAGGGTAAATATAGCTCCTTTGAAGAAATATCTTGACTATAACTGTAGAACAGACTATTTTGAGGGTTCCAACCATCCTATATCGATGTCCGTCGGCCAAATCGGGTGGTAATTGTCCGTAGGCTCATACAACATGTTTTTTGGAAAGTGTTCACACAATTATGGCATAATGTTATAACTTAAAATACACAATTTAGTTTTTTTAACGCCTTTGTTTTTAAAACACCCTTTAAAACATCTTTTAAACAAAGTGTTTTAAACAACCATTTGTTTTAAATGCAACCCTACTATAAATTATGTATGCTTTTTTGTAGGGGGAGACGTATGCATTTCAAAATCAAGCTATCCAGAGAGAATTTTCAAGTTAATTACATCTCTCGAAAAGACTTTATAATTTATGTTGGTTGACGAAATACTTTTGAGTCCCCTTCGATCTCGCTCCCCACCCTATTGGGAAATTTTTGGGGCGGCGGTTTTGTGCTTGGCAAGAATGCAAATCGTTGGGTGCGACAAATCGACCTCTATAAAAATGGACAATCGGTACATTATGACGTAACAGGCAAATGACGCATCTTTTATTAAAGCAAGTTTGTTTTCTCATTAGGCCTTTTTAGCGCAATCCATATATTGTCTTCCGACATAACTTCTAAGATGCAAAATAAATGTAATCGTGAGTAATCGTGATTACTTTTCCAATGTAATCGTAATCGTAATCGACTACTTCCTGATTTTGCTGTAATCGTAATCGTAATCGTAATCGCGTCATTCAGAAGTAATCGTAATCGCAATCGATTACATTCATGAAGTAATCACCCCATGTCTGGTTATAACTATGATCTTAGAATATGCATTGAAGTTGGTATGTCTTGTTGCCAAGGTCAAGCGTTCATAATTGGAAAAATGTAAAGTGTTAATTTCATAGTGATCGACATGCATGCTGATGCAATTTACACCAGTCCCCACCATGAGTCTGTTGAAGAATTTATTTTGTTTTTTGTGACTTATCGAACAATTTACTTCTTCAAAATATCAATCTTTAAATCATCAGCAAGTTCAGTTCAGTTCATTATTATTTTATCTGATCAACACACCACAAGTTTGGGATACAGTGAAAATTTAGGAAAGGTGTCGAAACGACTTGGAGTGGTATTTGAAATCACACACACACACCTGGGCCTAGTCGGTGTAAAGAGAGGAGGCATATAGCCTATTGGATACACTGGATGAAAAGTAAAAGAAAATGACATAAAAGGACAAGCGACAAAATGAGGAGGCATAAATGACGGAAGGCAAGCCCGCTATGCCAGATCATGGTCCGGTAATCTTGAGGGCTCACTAATATTTATGTAGTAGAAGCTTCTTGTATTTCGGCTTGAATGTGGACATTAGACACGCCCGAGGACTGCCGGATAGCCGCCCATGCTGCTCGACACTTGAGGTCCGTGATATTTGATAAAGCAATGATCTTTCAAGTCGACCATATGATCGGCATTGCATTTTTGTAGTATCTTGAATTGATAAAAATGACACCCGCCTCTGGCGTGCTGGTATTCGTATTTTTCTCTGTTACTTTCGATTCAGTCTACAACTGTACTGGCACGTCAGTACATATATATCACTTATTTAGACATTCTAGCTAAGCCAAAGTGGGATTTTTTATTGAGAGATTACTCTAAATCAGGGCCGGGCAACATATACGGCCCGCGGGCCGGATCCGGCCCGCGACGGCATTTTGTCCGGCCCGTGAGCAGCTTCCCGTCTTACATGATAATGTGGCCCGCGGCCTATCAGTCTGCCGAGATTCCCCACTACTTGCTTACTATAGTATACGTCAAATTTCACCTTGTGTTGATTGATCAGAGAAAAGCGAACATGGCGGTGCATGTATGACAGTGGTTCTCAAGCTGGTGGGCGTGTTAGCATCTGAAAGGGGCGCGAAGTCACAGTTAACTGAAAAATTTGCGCGCTCCGCGCGATTTACCTCGAGCTCATGCTGTTTCCTGTATCTATTGTCGGAATTTCAAATTTGAGAATTCTCTTATCAATAACCCAATAACCATAAGTATAAGAGAGAGAGAGAGAGAGAGAGAGAGAGAGAATTTATTCGGTCCATGAACATTGATAATACACATATAGATAAATACAAAGCAAAGTATATATAATTCAGAACCAGGCTGTAGCGAAGGGATCGGGAGATCATCAAGTCAGCTACAGCCTGAAAGGATGGTTGTAATGTGAAACTTATCACATAATATAACACATTTGCAAGCAAAAAATATAACATATACGCAATGTATCAGAAACAGATGAAAAACTAAGTGGGATCACAGTAGGTAACCTGAATAGACGAGATAAAACAATTACACTGGCTACAGGAACACAAACTAGGCAAAGAGATGCTGATTGACACATTTATTAAGATTGTTCATATTTTCCTACAAGATATTCGTGAAACATTTGTTTCAAGATATGGAGTGGTTTTTTTATTATAATGCCAATAAACTATCCGTTCGGATGGCTAGCATTCTGATTCACCTCCTTGATTTTGGTGATATCACAATAAGGGGGGGGGGCGGAATTTTTCACTATCAAAAAGGGGTGCGTGTTCAAAAAAAGTTTGAGAACCACATGACAATGCTGTTCTCAAATCCGCATTCTCTTCGTCATTATCGGCGAGAATTTGCTTTGAACTAACATTGCTTCGTTAAAATACTATCATTAAATTCGATTTATTCCATGTAAAATGCATATGTGAATAAATGGGCAAATAATGTATGGATTCAGCAATCCGGCCCGCCAAGTACTTAATGTTCCTATATCCGGCCCGCCGACTGGAGAAGTTGCCCGCCCCTGCTCTAAATCGTTTCGACCCCTTCCTATCCTTCAATTTAATCTCAATATTATCTTGTTTTAAATTGATGAAATTATTGATAAACCAAACTGCACTGCATAGATGAAATCAAAATGATCGGATTCAATTATGGCTCTTCGCATACCTGTTCCCTTCACTGTGGAAATGATCCGATTTTTGTAAACAACATATCTGCAAGTGTAGCGAAATCGAGGTTGCTCGCTAATTTCTTGAGTTGTAATGAATCTGTTGAAGAGCTCTCGAAACCTATTGCATTTCAGTTCGAGCAATGTGCGCCACATTTCTTGGTGAGTATCACTAGACGAGGCAATCCGCTGGTAATATAACGCGTTATCGTACCGTAACGTTGAATGTTATAATCCAATGCAGCAAATGATCGTAGCGTCGCGATGATTCTATGTCAATGCCTACAATTGCTGCTTCAGAGCATGCTTATTGTTATGAACGATCATTGAGTTATGTTTGATGTATTGTGGTATTTCGCTGTATTGCCGTGGGAGTGCGGCATATGATCATGTCTTTTTCCACATATTTGTCGGTTAATTGAAGGTCACGCGTGTATAGCCTTTTTTTCTGATTCTATTGTAACATCGTAGCTTCCGTACTATAGTCTAAACTTTTGTCTCTTCCCGCCAACATATTTTCTGCATCTCATTTGGCCCGCCGGAAAAGATGATTGCCCAGTGCCCACCTGACCACCCATGGTCTAGACCAGTGGTTCCCAACCTTTTTCGACCCATCGCCCCCTTTTCTAGCTCAAGACCGATCATCGCCCCCCAAATTTTGTGTACCGAAAAATGGGCATGGGTAATTCCAGCCCAAATCAACCGAGGCAGATAACCACGTGTTTCAAAATAAACATCAAATGCAATTCCCAAGCAACAGATCAATTTCAAACTGAACAAAAGTTATTTCGCGGAAATACATCCAGCGGTTTAGGATTTATGGGGATTTGAAAAAGTGCACTTTTTGTGCTCAGTCAACCGTTAAGAGGTATCATTTTTTAGATCATAAACTTCAGAATTTTACTGTAAATTAGTCTTTCTCTGTGGCTTTAAATGGAGTACATTTTCAGAAAGTACATAGCCTAAAATCATTTTGAATATTTTTATTATGATATTAACCTAGCCGTTTGGGGTTGAAAGGGGGGCTAAAGGTAATGCTGGAGTAAAATCAGTCATGCGTGATGACTTTTTCCAGGCTGAATTGTGAAGAAAGGTATGCTTCAAATTTATTGAGTAAGGTATCATATGAAAGCTAAGAACGAGCACTGTCCAATAAAAGCAATGCCCATTGTGATTTCAAGGATCTAAGCTGCGTTATAACAAGAAAACTATATTCATATATTTCCCATGTGTCTAAAGGTATTTTGGGTTATATATTTTTTTATACACGTTGATATATTATAGATTAATACTTCATTAAGCATATGTAATAGCTTGGGGCAGGGCTTACTTTATATTCCAGCTTTTTATATTTCATATTTTGGAGAGTGGTGAATAGATTATTAATGTTCAAATAGTCGGGCGGTATCGCAGCTGTGCATGGTTGAAAAAGATAATTTTGATAACTGCGCAATGCACACATGATCTGGTTCCATAAGAATTATTCTTTTTAAGTGGCAAAGATTCATCTTGAAAGCTCAATGTCACATGTATGCGTCACCCGTCCAAGTGCATAACTGAAATTGTTTGCAAAATTGAGATTTGTGACTGGCATTGGTAGGGGCATGCGGTCAGAAGAGACAGTGCCTCATCAGTCATTCAAGCAAAACAAAACTTGAAACACGAAGTACATGTTCATGCTCATAGTCACCCACAAAGTTTTTGAATTATAATTGATAATTTTCAATAATTATCAATTTTCCAAGTCGATAACGTCTAATTTCCATTTTTCATATTCAAACACAGTAGTAAAATTTGCGGGTTGCGGGTCACGTTCTCCAACCTCATCATGAACCAGATAGATACATCAATCAGAAATCAGGCTGTGCCATCTCTGCATGGCATCAATGTAATATATCATGTATGCTGACAAGTTTATAATATATCCTGACTTGTACACTCAGTGTGATTACCATATTTGTTGGACCATTCAAGTTTCATTGTTTTCTATTAGTAAGGATCAAAATGACCAAATTACCTACGTACAGATGATTTTTAAACTAATGGAGACAAATGGTCGAGAATTGCGGTTTTAAAGATAATGTATAAGAATGACGAACTGTTCAAAGAGAATTGCCAATATCGTATCAACCACCCTGCCCAAGCCATATTTTATCCAAAATGACGTATCATTACAAAATTTGGTGTCAAATCAAAATACAATGACCTAGAAGCTTGATTGTATTGGTATTAGTTTGCCAAATGAGGCGCTATCTCGTGAGCTAGAATATAAATATATTTCACCAAATTGTGACAAGATGAAGATGGAATTTGGGAGCACATGCCTAATCAATTTCACCCTACGTTCAATTTGTGGCATTACAGCAACAAGTGACGTGCGAAGAAAAGTAACATAAAAGCGCAACAAAGTAGGCCTAATATAATTCTTTTTCTGATATTAACCAGTAGCTGGTAATTTAATCTAAGGATAGACGAGGTGCTCAAAGAAAGAACGGTTAGATATGAATTATGACACGAATTACAAAGCAATATTGTTGCTTTGTTTGTTTGTTTGCTTATTGCAATGTTATGTATAATATAGAACTAGGCACTTCCTTATATCTTTGACTGAATAATAGCTTGATTAAATGTTTGATATCACTTGCACCATGGATGGAAATGGACAGTGCTAGCTAATTAATATACTTTATCACGTAACCAGAAACCAAGCAGCTGTATAAATTATACCCCCCAAAATACCTTCAGACACGGGGGAAATATCATGACCTTAGTTTTCTTGCTATAACACTGCTTAGTTCCTTGAAATCACTATTGGGATTCCTATTACTGCATTGTATTTGTTCTTAGCTTTCATTTGATACCTTACTCAATAAATTTGAAGTATACCTTTTTTCACAATTCGGCCCAGAAAATTCCATCATGCATGACTGATTTCTTTGGGGCCAACCGTCTCTGCTCATTTGACCCATAAACTTTTGAAATATCCAGCATATTATTGTTCACATTCAAAGTTCACGTAACAGAGGTCTCAAAAACGTTGATTCACCCACGAAAACTCGCGCCCATCATGTATAAAGATCCATGCAAAATAAGTTGTTCAGAAATGCCATTTTGACATGGTGCAACGAACGCAAAAAGTGGTATTTTTCTCACTGCAATAAAATCTCAACGACTTATCCGATTTCGATAAAATCAAGTTTTTTCTGATCAGGAGATCACTGTCTCCCTTTGTGTGCGATTTGAATAAAATCCATGACCATAGGGTTATCTTTTGAAAAAATTTGGTTGATTTGGAATGACCCGCGCATACAAACTGTAATCACCGGCTGGTTGACTAAAAAAAAAGGTAAACTTTTCGGCTCGATGTCGAATTTGACACTTTTGCAACTAAATTTCCGAGGGTTGACTAAAAACAAACAGAAAAAAAGGTCAGCCGTTTTGGCGCGTCATTGCCCCCTTCGCTATTTTTGCCCCCTATCGCCCCCTTCGTCATTTTCGCCCCCCTAGACCGCCAAATCGCCCACGTTGGGAACCGCTGGTCTAGACTCTAGAGAACTGCTATTGTACTAAAAGCAAAGTGTATTTTATGCGTTCAGGAAATAAATTAAGCATTGTTGCCCTGGAGGGTCCAATTAGTTTTTATTGTTTGCTCACATTGCTGAATGCTGTAGTGGCGCTGGTATTGGATCATACTGTCCACAGAGATTGATAAATTTGGCTGGATAGTTTTGTTGAAGTCGCAATCGTATTTGTAATATATCTTAATATTTTCCAGCTCTGCCTCTGTGCCAGGACAAGTAAAAGATTTCTTTTATAAACCCAAGCCCAGAGATTCTCCACACTCGAGTATTCTTACTAAAAAGGAGACTAATCATCTTTATAAAATTCAATGTAAGTCAATTTTAATAGATGTTCTATTTACTCATTTGCAATAGAAAATTGATTCACACCTGGTTCATTGTGTATGATATATTAAATGTGTAGTAATTTGTATATATATAATATTTGTGCCGGTACTGGTATATAAGATGTTTTTCTTCCATTCATTCCGTTGGTTGTTTGCGAGATGTCCCTTTTGGCCATGATTCAATATGATAATTCGTTTATTCAATATTTGTTCCAGTGTAAATTAGATAAACAGCATGCATTCACTCTCGATACCGACTATGCTCACTCATATAATATACCAGCGTTTCCCAATCTTGGGGAAGTTCTTGAACCCCACCCAAGGCTATTCTATGCTGTCTGAAGGCCAAAGTATAATTGTCCACATAGCAGTCATCCATCTTATGTTGACCCCTAGCACCCTATGATACAAAGGCTTGCCATGACAACATGGAGTGATTGAATCATGTATTAAAATGACTACCTGATATTCAAAGACGACACGCGTATGATTTTTGTGTGGACTTTCCATTCCATTGTAACGAATCTGAAATCAACAAAAACTTCATAATAGTGTAAGCTTCCAACCCTGGTACGAGGCATGTCTAGTAGGATTACAAATTGCTATGTTCAACGGTTGCAATCGCAACATGAATTGTAGGTTCCATTTGACTGAAGTCTACTCCGGCGACCATGGTGGTTTATCTAGAAACTGCATTACCACCCGACCTGTGTCTTACCGACTACTCAGAACAATATAATTCATTATAATGAAGACTGATCTGTGGAAGGATCATAGTAGTAGCGGAACCATAATGAACAGTAAACATCAACAACCACCTAGTTTAGCCATTAGTCTGGATGCGATTGTAGCAATGTAGGGAGTATTGAAATCTTACTTACAGCCATGTAATCTTTTTTCAGTCCACAGTGTCAAACCAGGTGCTCTTGAAGACTATAAAGCAATCTGGTGAGAGAATTTGCTAGCAGCGTTGAGTTGGACATACATCTATTGTTTTATGACCTCATGTTGAACCTCTTTGTTCATTTTATACACCCTAGTTACAATCTTACAATGAAGCCTTCTCTCTCTGTGAAGCTAATGATTCGCTCATTCTTTTCCAGCAATGAGATATTGCCAAAGATAACAGCAGATCCTGATCTGCCAGTAGAGAACATTGGTAGCTGGTCCTGTTGGTATGGAGACCAGGATCAAGTTGGTAGGTATTCCGATTTTCCATCATTAGTTTTACAATGTAGTCAAAGAAAGCAGACCGTATCGAATTTGTATGCATAATATATATACCGCATTGCACAGCTCCTCCCTCACACTGATGAAACTAAATCTTCCTCTGGAACCCCAACTACACTAATATATTTGTTTAAAATGATATTAATAATTTATTTATTGATTGATTTACTCAGACTTGAACCAACATGCAATGGACGGTATTGTGATAAAGTTGTGTCCATATAATTGGTGTTGTACATGCTAATGTTGGTATCATAAAGATTTGTGGGTCAGGGGTCACCAACACGTGGCCCGCGAGGTCATGTTTTGCGGCCGGCGATCTGATTTGAGATTTCGGAAGAGCGCTTAGTAAAGCATTTTGATAGGTTGAAATATTTCAGTTTCAAAACAGTGTTGTTGTTCAAAATATAGCTATTCTCCTGTGCCCAACATCAGTATTCCTTACTAGCTGTGGGCATGAATGAGCATTTTACCTTGCAAAGTGACTTGGGGCTTCTCTACAAGATCAAGCTTTACGAGGAAATAGTCCTTCAGATAGTACCGTGACTCTCTAACCCCAAAATGGATTCATTAGTCATTGAAAAGCGCTGTCAGGTATCGCAGCACATAGTTCAAAATAAGATGTAAGTGTTGATCATGTTATTTTGTTGAATTTGTACTTACATTATATAAAATTATTTATTTTGTGGTAACTATGTCTGTTGAAGAGCACAGTGCTGTACTTGCATAAAGTTTTAAAAACATGGTTGTTGGACGGTGTGAACTATATTGGCTCGATAGTGCATTCTTGTGGCCTGCGGCCGCTATGATATTCGAGAAGTGGCCCTTGATCCGTTTTGAGTTGGCGACCACTGACCAGTGTTGGAATGACTCGAGTCAGACTCGAGTCACCTTTCTCGTATGACTTGACTCGAGTCACTTTGCTAAAATGACTTGACTTGACTTGACTCGGCGTATCAGAAATGTGGATTGACTCGTGACTCGGAGCATAATTCACGAGTCAATTTCAAGTCATTAAGTAATCGGTGTCGATAAAAATCACTGTATCTTGCATATGGCCGGATTGTTCGCGAAACGCTAGTGTAACCCGTGAGAGTGACCAATCATTCAATGGTCGTGCGTTTTACTGAACCTCCATTGTTCTCTCACAAATAAATTGACCGCAAACGAAGTGATCAAAGGTTACAGGCCTTACAGCTTACGTTGTCGTAAACTAGTATAGTAAAGTAATTTAATAGCAAAATGTCTATTTCTGTTCTCCGTTCTTACCTTAACCAAACTCGGAACCTCTTGTTTTACTGAAATTGAATTCGAATATAGTTTGTTTAGTCCTCGACCATTGACGCAGGCTCGAATTGTATCATATCAATTTGTAAAAGGGTAATGTATTACATCTTATGAATTCGTTTCTCTATTCTCTATTTTGGTTGGTAACTATAGACTAAAGCTATGCAATTACTAACGCAGTTTAGCAGTTCTTCGTATATGTGTGCGATACAGCGCCTTCTTGCGTGTATATTTAACTCTATATTCTTTAATCGGTTCAGAATCCAAGACCACTAAATCTGTATTTCAGACAGCTAGCAAAATGCAATCACGTAATCATGCCTCATACTTCGAAAAGGCAACTTGACTTGAATTGTGACTTGACTGGTGACTTGACTTGACTCGAGTCACCTCCAAAAATCGAGCGACTTGACTTGACTCGAGTCACCTTCGAAAGTCGATTGACTTGACTTGACTTGAGTCAAAATGTGCAATGACTCGTGACTCGAAGGTAGTGACTTGATCCCAACACTGCCACTGACTATGTAGAACTAGCAGTAATATCAAGCAATCAACTCCGGGACATGGTTTGGTTTCCGTTAATTTCAAAAGACTACCATTTACTGCTGGCTCAGTGACATTCTTGCACTTTGATACCATGTGGCTATTGCTCCGAAGGCAATTGTTCATTCTGGGTTGAGGACAAAATGGCCTGCGATAGTATGTTCATGAAGCGTATTTATGTCCGAGCTATTGTGTTCCCTTATGTTGCTATTGCACAGGTTATTTTTGTATCTGAAGATAAAGTGGATTTAGAGTGTAGACTGTGTTTATGAAGGTCGATGTACGGTAATGCATATGGATAAACCATTCTTGCGATATACTCAAGTCATATTTCTTGAAAAATTTCCCATGCCCCGTCAAGTTTTTACTTTTGAAACGTGGTTTCACCTCCATTTTTGCATCACAATAGATCCAAGATTCTCATCTATCGCATCATTGTGGAAATCACTTTTCCACGCTGAATGTACATCCAGGCGACAACAATTAGGGATAAGTGTTGCTCTTTCCCCATGCAGTTCACTTGTGGCGATACAGCGGCGGCTTTGACGCGATCGGCGAAGCGAACCAGAAGATGAGCAACCTGAAATGGTACCGGGAAATGCGGCAGAAGAGAAGCCACATGCTGCTGGCTCGCAGAAATCAGCTGCTGTTCGAATTCTCGTTTTGGAACTCGCCAGATCCCAGGCCCGGTCCCAATATATACGAGCTCCGTTCCTACCAACTGAAGGTATGTGCGTTTCTTCGCTGTGGATGTGATGTGTAATTTTGGATGCGCATTACTTTTACAGCCTGGCACTTTGATCGAGTGGGCAAACAATTGGTGAGTATGAGTAGTACCTGCTGATCAATCATGCTACAGTTGCTATGAGTGTAACATTTCAGTCTGGCCAACATCAATGTTGAATGTCTTCCGACATGTATTACACTGTGTGGTATGCTACAGGTCTATCCACCAGGGTTGTAATGACTCGACTCTAGTCCGATTCAAGTCGCGATTTTCTGATGACTTGTCTTGAGTCGAGTCATTTTTTCAAAATACGGAATTGATTCGACTCGAGTTAATCTGTGTATTGACTCGACACTCAAACAGCCCAGACCTACATTTCATTGTAATTTTGAAGAATAGTAAAGTAACCACACTACTGGTATTTTGTCTATTGGTACCGGTACTTGAAAATGCGACCATTAACTGTTAAAAGTGGGGAAAGTTAGTATATCATAATTGCCAACCATTCAATATCACAAAACAGAGTTATAAAAAGTGGGTTTAACAAGACTTTAACTCGAAACTGAGCAGTCACCGTTATGACTTTGACCCGGACTCAAGTCATAGTACCATGACTCGGACTCGATACTCCGCCTGATGTCCTGGACTCGGACTTGACTTGGTGGTGAATTGAAAATGACTCGGCTTGACTCAAGTCAAAACTATAAAAGTGGGATTGACTTGTGACTCGGACCCCTATGACTTGGTTACAACCCTGCTTTCTGTTGAGGTTCCCGATCATCACCTCTCATGTTCTATGCCAGACCTGGGCAAAGTGCTGCCCGCGGGCCAAATGCGGCCCGCAAAGCTATTCTGTGCGGCCCGCGAAAGGTTATTTGGAATTCAAAACATGAAACTTGCTTTCTGAATGACTAAAACCATAGGCTGTATCAACTGAGCAGGAAATTCGTTTATTTTGAAGCCTGTTCAGTGTTCAGTAATATGCCACGATTACGCTGTCTATACGTACATCGCATGCGTAATCCAGATTCAAAATAAAGGCAATATGGCAAAGCATGAGTAGCAAGTAAAGTCACAATAAATCACTCTTCTTTATTTCCATCACCTTCTTTGTTTTCATTTTCAGATTTCGATTTGTGCGATATGTGTTTCAAAGTGCTACGTGATACGTTTCCAAATCCCTAATTCGTAAAACAAGTCAATTAGTGCTCGCGATTACTATATGACTCATCATATCTATCACCCATAAAGGATGAAGGGGCATGTCAAAAAAGAAAGCCTAAAACTGAAATTCAAAGAAGGTTTAGAGCGCTAAATATTTGTAAACTGGAGTCATGGGTAAACCCGTCCTTTTAGTTTTTGCCGAGGATGTCGGCGACATTAGGGATTTTAATTAAAGTGGGTTTTATGACAAAAACATGAAACATAATTTTTGAAAAACTACAAGCTTCACTCAACATCAAGGCTATTTAAGCTGCACACTGCTCGGAAGGCAGCGACCAAGACAATTAGCTTTGTACTATCGCATACACATTTCAGTGCAGTGGTTCTAGAAGTGGGGAGCATGAAAGCATTTGAAGGGGCGCGATGCCGCAGTTTAATGATTTTTTTCGCGCTCCGCGCGATCTACCTCCAACTTATACTTGTTACTCTGTGTTTTGTCCGACTTTTATGTTTCGTAATTCTCTCATCAACAGCCATATCGCTCCATGCCATCCAACTATCCGTTAGGATTGCTAGCATTCTGGTTGCACATTTTAATAATTTGTGATATCATGATAAGTGGCACGAAATTTTTCCCTATCATAAGGGGAGGCGTGCCTAATTTTTTTTTGAGAACCACTGTTCTAGTCTTGATAGAATAACGTGGATACTGGTTTAAAGAGAGTTGAAAATATATCGTGTTTAACATTGTTTCTAATCATGGCGGCAAATACATATTTTTTTAATTAACCGTCACTTTCTCATTGCCTTACATCAACACATTCCCTGAGCAGCATATATGAACAATGTAATTTAGAAATAATAATAAAACACACTGGAGAATACAGCTACAATTTTTCACTCGACCCGCCAACGTATTTTTTGCTTCTCATTTGGCCAGCGGAGGAAAATAATTGCCCACCCCTGTTCTATACGCTACTTTGCAGCAGCTGGCTGGGCAATGTTATGCTCTCTCTTGGTGCATATTGAGTTTGTTTGGTGCATCGCGTTTTTGTGGAAATATGTAACATGCTGTGAGTGTTTTCTCTCAAACCAAGTCTCCGGACTAAGAAAATTTGCTAAGGAGTGTGTTATCCTCGTTTTTCTTATCAGGGCTAGAGGTATCGGCAACAGGCAGACGAATAACGAAGCCGTCGCTGGATTTTTCAGCGAGATTGGTGACCTGAACGTCGTTCATCATCTTTGGGGTGAGACCTTTCAACGATTTGCTCTTTCCTTTTTTTAGATGCACACCTAAATATAAAATAGATCAGTAATAAAGTAGTTTGAAGTAGGTTTCCCTTTGTCCCACTGGTCCTTCTGACTGCAAAATCTGTTACGATTGAAGTGCTTCTTTGTTCTGATAAGTCTATGTGTATCTGACTCGCAATAAATTTCCACGTCTCTACAATTGAGAATCTTTTCGTCACTTTCAGGGAATTTGTTTTGATGATTACATACCACTATCCTGTGTTAACGCAATATGCAATGGCTACCGTGGTTCTTGTCCTTTTTATAAGCACACGGCTTGCTCAACAGTTTTTGAAGGCTCGGGGCTGTTGTCTCCCTGTTACTTGCTACTTCCAATTTTCGTCGATATTTTATAGATTGATCAACTCCAATAATAATCATTCCATGTGAGTCACGATGTTCCATTGAAACGTTTTGATGGTGATTACAGTTTTTTTTTTTAAATAATACATGTCTGCGATACGATATTGCAAATCACAATTCTTATCTGCCGAGTTGTTAACCCCATTTCTATCATGACCAAGTTGATTCCACTTGAGTACATCAGTGACTATTCTAGGCACAGACAATTTGGTTTCCAACAATACTTGTTGTGGGGCTTTCGAGAATCCTGCATCGACAAATTTTGATGAGTTCAGTCGGATAAATCTTTAGATTTCAATCGCTCATGCTGCACCGAGTTACATGATGATATTTTTTTGCAATATCATCTAAATTGTTGATTTTTTTATTGTCGAGAACCGACGTTGGATTTGTGTACTCGAGTTGAGTACCGACATTCGATTTATTCGAGTAACGAAACTACAATGTGCCTTTTCAGTCCATAAATTATTAATTTGCTGACGAGCGTTTTACTCGAGGTTGCGTTTATTCACAGAACGGATGTGGTCAAAGTAGTCAGCTTTGATATTCAAGTGTAAGTAGTAGTAACGTGTGATGGGATCGTATTTAAAAATGAAAAATATCTGTGTGGTATTCCGCTTAACCAACAAAAATGAATGCAGAATATACTTTGAAGGTGCATGGTTGAAATTGGATTTTTAAATTGGGCTTCAATGTGCCACGAATTATCCAGTTTATAAACCCATAATTGATATAATTATTTTGTAGCCGTCCACTGTAAATACTATTATTAGAAAACAGAAATTTCAAAATAGAGAATTTTTCGAATCAAAACTTTATAACTTTAATAGCTTCACTTCTGCATTTAAAATTTGGTGTTTTTTTGTTTTTGAATTCTTGTTTCATTTACTCAGAATCGATAGAAATTGGACAAATAAGAGGGTATGTATTGCAAATCTCAAAAAATTTGCTAAAGTTTAATAGAATTAGCCACGAATAAGGTGGCAAAACCTAACTGATTACTAGGGCAAGTTTTTGTTGCAGTCAAATCCCAGGAAAGCTGCACTTATTTTTCACAAAAGTTGCTATTAATTTTCACAAAAATTGCACACCAAAAAGTTGCATTTATGGACAAGCTTCTTGAAATTATTAGGGTATGAGACACTCGAATCGGTCCGTGTCCAAGGCACTGTAGCAAATCTCAATGTTGGCGACTTCAACAAAATCGATAGCGCGAAAAAATTGACCCAGTGAAAATATAATTTCGACGGTCTAGCCTGAATGTACGTCAAGCCAGAAAAGACCTCAAATTTAAACGATGGTGAAATAACCAAGCGATCTATTTACATATAGTGCCACAAATATTGCCAGTAAAATGTTGGTTGCATAAAAAAATCGAAAAAAACTTGCAAAAATTCGCATGAAAAATCGAAAAGGTTGCAAAGAGTTGCGTGAAAAAAAATGAAGAAAAGTTGCAATACAAGATTCCTCCAAACAGCTCAAAACAACATACTACATAACTTCCGAGTATTAGGAAGCTGCCGATAGTTGTAAAAAAAGTTGCAAAAGTTGCAAAACTCGCCCTACTGATTACTCCGAAAAACTTACTTACCTCTGATTATGCATGGCAGTATTGATCGGGTCGCAGCATGGTTTTAAACCACAATAAAATAGTCATCGTCAAGAAATACAAAATTATTTGTTATCACATGGAACTAGGTCTATTTCCGTTGTGGATACAAATGGATACATACTTGAACTTCCGAGTCATCATTACTGGTATGGTGTCATGACAGGCGGCACTCGAACACTCGATTCGACTCGGAACTTCATATCGGACTGGGAAGCGAGTGTCTGGTTGATTTGATTCCGAGTCGAGACTCAGGCGGTGGAAATGCAGCATTGAAAGTATATTTTCCGTTGACAATATATTACTCTCGACTCGAATCATTGCAATTGATGCTCGGATCGCTGTGACCAGCCCTCATAATAACTATTAAAGCTTTGCGTCGTTGTTTTTCCAGCGTACGAGAGCCTGGAACATCGCAAACAAACGCGAGGGAAGGCATGGTTTTCCGACGGATGGGACAATGTCGTTTATTATACAGGTACTACTGCTTCATATCGAACGTACGGGTAGCGAGTGGGTTACATTCTCTCTTTTTTTCACAGTTCCGCTTATTCAGGAAATGAAAGCTCAAATCATGATACCGCTCCCGCACTCGCCGTTGCAGTGAATTCAACTCCCGCCATGTTCGGTGTCATGTCGGCGTGTTTCCGCAACTATGTATAATCGTATATTGCTTGTCTACTGGATTTATCAAGCGGAGCTTTATCACTTTTTCGTGCGCTGACTTGTGTCGTTTGTCTTTATTTAAAAAATCTATCTTTGGCGCTGGGCTATTTTCCTTAGATTTTCTAGACTTTGAAACTCCTTCTACGGAGGAATATGAAATACAAATTCGGTCCGAGTCGTTGTATTGAGTGACGTCACTTCTCTGCTAGTCGATAGATCAGTAGTTAACCTTTACTTAACATGGGGATCACTTATCTTGAACTGCAAGCCTTCGTATCTTATCGTTGAGTCGAGGCGTAACAGCGTGATACCAGTTGCTTAATAAGGTTATATATATTGGAGATTAAATTGCTATTTCAGAAGGACGGGGTTCCGATTTCGGACCCGAAAATACCCCTTGACTACTGGTCGGGCAATTTTCCTGCAACCAACGATGGCTAGATGCGAAAGGGGATCTGGGGGGGCGGATCCCCGAAAAACTGCGAATACATACTTATTGGAGGCCCCCCGAAGTCTTGCCCAGCGCCTTCCAATCGTAGGGCCACCACTGTGCCTATCCTGACCAACGTAATGCGTAACTAATCTATGTAAGGTGTAAGCCAAAGGAGTCTAAACGTTTATCGGTGCGGGTCAAATACTCGGTCCTCGCCGTTGCCTGTATAGGTGACATATTTACATATGTAAGAGTATATCGCGCATCAGTCTTACTATGTTTACTGTAAATGCCAACACTGAGCGTAGGCTACTCCTACAGATGGTGAGTGGTTAGCCTACGAAGTTCAAGTTTATTCATAGAGTTTCTTCATTTAGAAAATCGCAAGACTGCGATACAATGGAAGATAGGAAGGTGCCGAAACGACTTGGAGTAGTCTTTGAGATCAGACATCCACCTGGGCCTAGACCAGGGGTCTCAAACACGCTGGCAGCAGGCGACCCGCGAGAACATTTAGTGCGGCCCGCGAAGGTCTTTGAGGTTTCACGTGTTCGGCAATATATACAAGTGCCTTATATATTTTTTATACTTGAGGATTTAAAGTTTACTCTAAAACTACTACAAAACCTGAAATCGCAACAAACTTCGCTACCGCATCACTTTTAAAAATCCACCATGCGATAGAAGATCATCTGTTACGTCACATTTCTGGTTCACGATGATAAAACATGACCCGTTGATAATAATTCGTGACTGAAGATTGTGATTTGGTTTGGTGCGAGCTTTCGTAAACTTACTCGATTTCGGATCGACTAAGTAATAAACTAAAAATGAGTCAGGTCAAACGTTAAAATCAGAGAAGGACTTGCGTCTCGGAACAGTGACTTGGTAATCCTACGGACACAAGGACACAACAATCTATGAAACTGTCATCGGGAATCGCAATATATCAAAAGGTCGGAGCTTGCGTTGCGTAGGGTATATATAGTTGTCTAATCAGGTCAGTATGGAAACCATTGGCGTTCTGTGGCCCCCGTGACATAGATTGGTTACATCCTTGGTGTTATTTGTTATTATCGGGAGGCGAGTAAGGTAGTGGTCCTACGCTTCACAGCTGTAACACCAATGGATTCTTCGGCGATTGGACATTTCTATTCCAGGGGTTCTTTATCAGGGGTCCATAGACGCCATCGGGGTACGAAGCACCACATCAAGGGGTATGAGATGGATTGTGGAATACGCCTATACGATGTGGAATATTTTCGGGACCAATTTATTCAACTGGAAAACATTCTTCGCGCTACGCGCGATTATATATGAATGGGCTTTCTGATTTTATTGTGTACCATCAGAAATTGTGTTGAAAATGGACAGGGGATACGATCTTATTGAAAGCACAAGGGGTATGATCGCTAAAAGGTTAATGAACAAAGCTGTTACTAAGGCACAATTATGATTATATATTCAAGTTGTTATTGATCTGCTCATAATAATCGAAGTAAATCTAACGCAGATTTAATTTGACTTTGGCAATGACACTGACAAGAGCCTATACCAGGGGTGGCCAACCTTTTCGCAATTCACTGCCGCATTTCGATCAGTCAGGTAGCCTACGGCCGCATGCCAGGGCGAATTGTTTGTAATGAACAAACTGGACGCCAAATATCCATTTCAAACTGTCCATATTCATGTTCGGTGAGCTCCAGACTGCAGCGACTTACTATACGCACTGAAATCGCGAGTGGTCAGTGGTCATGTTATGAATAGATTCTTGGATCCGTCATGGCTCGAATGAATTTTATCATTATTATTAGAAGTTTCATATATTACTACCGAAATTTTATCCTTTCTCAGCGTATGTGATCAGATCCCCGGTAGAGTTGATGGAGGGTGTGTTTTCGAAAATTTGGGGAAAGTTATAAATGATGACGTATCTTCGGTTGGGCCAATTGTAATAAGTCACTCTGTTGCATGCTGTTATTTTTTGACATCCCATCCGGATCGTCGTTATAGTGGACGTAGCCTAATTTAAATCGCCAAGACGCACTAGAAACAATTTTTTTTCGTGAGGAAGACACGATTCCAAGTCGGTATTTCTATATGGGACACATCATTTTTCTCTGCTGTTCACATCTGTACTGCGGTGCTTGGATTGCACAAAGGGCGCCACTACATTAACATCGAACAATGAAGTCGCGTTGAATCGTGCGCGGCGCGAAGAAAGTTTCAAGGTTGATTAAATTCTCTCAATTCGTAAATTCAATTTTCATGTCGCCGGCCGCCGACACATACTGATTGCATTACGTGTCGTCCACGCCCGCACATATTTCCTTCTACGGCCGCAGGTTGGCCACCCCTGGCCTAAACTTATCACGACTATATCAGACACCCGGATTAGCCTACACCCAAGACCGTAACTGCCGCACCCCAAACCCTCCAATTGGGGGGAGGGGCGAGCTCAAAGGGGGCCCAAAATTATTTCGTAAAATTAGCATAAACTATGGGTTTTTTGAAAATTTATGCAAATTAAAAAGAAAATTTCGCGCTGCACGCGATTTAATGTCACCAATTATCTGAATTATTGGGTATAGGCTACTCCCCCCCCCCAAAAAAAAAAGAAAAATACGCATGATTTATGCAAATGGCCATTACGGCGTCGATCATTACCGTGCCACGACGTACCAAGATGTACACCCATACAGTTTTAGGCCATATAATATACCACTCAAAGAAGTGTGCCAGAACGATCAGCGGCGTGAAAACCTTTGCCGAAAAGGACTGCCCGTATGCTGACCGAAAACTTCAATTATACATAGGCCTATATGTTTAATTGTCCAATGTCCATAGGCGCTTGAATGGCTGACGCCGAATGTTCCTGTCTGGCAATCTGAACCCCACAAGACAAATGCCTACCGCAAGGAAAATTTACTTGCCAGTGAAGAAATACCACAATTGACCCACTGCAAAAACTTCAACATCGGATCATCCGTATCATTGCCGAAGCCCCACGGGGGCCTGGATGTGCAACTGATAAATCGCTTCTCAAAAGATTTGGTGTTCTAAACTTAGAAGATATGAGGAAGCTAGAAATTGCCAAGTTTATGTATCAGTTCCATTGCGGTCAATGTCCCTCAAATTTCAAGGACTACTTCACCTCGGAGACAAAAGCGCACAAATACAGCACACGCGCGTCAACGAAGAACAACTACCATATGATCAGGACTGAATACAAGAAAACGCATTGCTCTATCAAGTATGCTGGACCCCAATTGTGGAACAGCATCTCGCCGGCTATCCGACAGTCGTCGAGCATGTCCGCATTCAAGTCGAAATACAAGCAATTTGTTCTAAATCAATACTATAGCTGCTCTTCAGGATTACCGGACCACGACCTAACTTCGACCTCGCCCTCCACCACATGCCACCCCATTTTGTCGCCTGCGTCTTATATTCTCTGCATTACTTTTCATTCAGTGAGCATGCCTCTTATTTACTTCGCCTAGGCTGAGGTGGGTGTCTGATCTTAATGGCTACTCCAAGTTGTTTCGACACCTTCCTATCTTTTCATTGAATCGCAGTCTTGTGATGTTTTGAAACGATGAAAATATTAATAAACCTGACTGACTGACTGATACCAATTTGCAATATGTGTCTTCTAGTTCAATATCTTTTGACATAGTAGACAGGAGGTCATGAAGAAATATCATCTAACAAAGTTTTTATACCGCCCGAATATGTTTATTTATTATTATTTACGGGCCCCACAGTTTCCAAGACACCTTATTCTGCTCTACCGGTAAATCTGATTACGTGAGCGAGGAGGATAAAAAATTGATAGTAACATATATGCAATTCCCGATCATATTGACCGATTCAATCATGAATTGTTGAAAATTTTCACGCTACGCGCGCGTTTAGGTCAAGCAACGGGCCTTACTAAACAGTACAATAAATGTCGGTGATAAGTCGCGGCAAACACGACTAACCTCTGATGGGGGGTCTGGGGGGCTTCGCTCCCCAGAAGTTGGGTTTATCACTCTATGGGGGGCCCAGACCAACGTTTTGGGGGGCTGACGAAGTGCTGTTATGGTCCTACCTACACCGCTCACATTCTCTGATATCAGATCAATCGTTAGTAAATTCTAGAATATTCCACAAAAAATTGTGGCACGACAGAGGTCCACTAGCTGCAATATTATAACCCGACAGCTTTTACGATGTCATGATGCGTCATCTCGGATGACGTCTTTAACTCATTATTCAAAAAAATTATGCCCGGCACAAAAACTATTTTTATCCAAATATTTGAAAATGTGATTTTTCTGTGCCAAGCGTGAATAGTACAATAGTAAATTACATTTTCACGATGTTTGTGGAATGCCTGTCTGCAAGGTCCCGTCAGATAAGGCTTACTTGGAAATTACATATTGAATACCACTATTGTTGATGCTGCGGCCCGCGGCGTCATCAAAAACTAGCAAATTGGCCTGCGAGCATTTGAGTTTGAGACCTCTGGCCTAGACGATGTAAATAGGAGGCATGCACACTGAATGAAAGTAAAAGGAGATGATATAAAGGATGAGAGATAAAATCAGGTGGCATGTGAGGGAAGGAGGCGAGATCGATATGTCACGTCGTGGTCCGGTAAATGTTGACGGCTGACTAGTATTTATTCAAAATAGATTGCTTGTATTTCGACTTGAATGTGGGCATGCTCGACGACTGTCGGATAGCCGGCGAGATGCTGTTCCACAATTGGGGTCCGGCATACTTGATCTTTCGCGTCGACCATATGATACTTGAACGAAGACAATGTGCGTGTGTTGTACTTATGTGCTTTTGATACGGAGGTATAGAAGTCATTGAAATTTTCGGGGCAGTGGCCACAATGTAACTAATACATAAACTTGGCGATTTCTAGTTTCCTCATATTTTTATGTTTAGGACACCGAATCTTTTGAGTAACGATTTTTTGGACGCGCAACCTGGTTCCAAGGGGGCCCTGGCTATGATGCGGAGGACCTGATGTTGAAGTTTTTGCAGTGGTTTGAGTGCGCTAACACTGGCAGCTCCCCAGCAGATGATGCCACATTGTAATTTCGATTGGAATTAAGATTTAAAGAATAAGGTCTAGTCCAGTGGTTCTCAACCGGGGGTCCGCGGACCCCTGGGGGTCCGCGAAGCAATTTCAGGGGGTCCGCGAAACCTCTAAATTTACAAAATGATTGATAACCTAATTTTTATTTTGTTTTTAAATTATAGGAAGCATAAGGCAGTTTTCCTCCACAGCTGGTAAAACCTCCTTACTCACATCATCAGAATAATCTTCTGACATGAAATATCTTACTGTGAACATTCATTTTTATTGCCAAATTGCCAATAACCTACTGATTCAAACATATTGCTGTTTAGAGACGTTTTGTTGGGATTTGTGGAAAAAAATAAAAATATGGAGATAGTAATGTCAACCAGGTTGACTTCGTAAATGTTTGAGAAACCTTTCCGATTTAAAGTTGTCGGTGTCAACAAATTAGGGAACAGTCGTATAAAATAAAAACTCCTGAAGTAGTTTTCATATTTTTATTCTAATGGAGGGATTGAAACCTCGCCATGAAATCCATTTATCCTGTGAAATACATAACCACTTGCAGTGACTTGAAAAGCCCAGAAATGACAGTGGGTCGATCTGAATGTTTACGGCAAAAGAACCGATGGAAGCCTGGAAGATAAATAAACTGAGAGAGTGCAAGAGAATTTAACCATGAAAAAATACATCGAACTGCGTGAAATATATCCTGCCGTGGAGCACAAAGCCCTAAAATAGGCTATAAGCACCAACGCCGTGTGTTGTAAATGTAATATGAATAATATTATTAACATAACCACTATTCCAGAATAACTTCAAGATGATATGATAGATAAAAATGAGTAGGCAGGTCGTGATATGTTCATTAAAAATATGTTTCTTCATCCTGGTGCCATAAATGTTGCGAGCACACTAAAAGTGTCGTCGGAAGCGTTACTCGTTAATACTACATTAGCCTCCATCTATCTTTGTGGAAAGGGATTCTCGGCATTCGTTCATATCACCACTTACTTCAAGAAATACCGCTGCAAAATTAGCTTCGAAATAATAAAAGTCTACCCAATTTCTACATATATAGTATGGTGTTATTTTCGAGAAAGGTCATTTTGTTGCTGTTTATCACAAGCCTACAGTTCATATTTGCAAAAGACAGATGACGGTCGCACCATAATTGTGCCAAATTTGAACTAAAACTTTAGGGGGTCCGCGAAGGTCCGTCACGGTGAAAAGGGGTCCGCGAAGCCAAAAAGGTTGAGAACCACTGGTCTAGTCGCACCTATGGTCTATACCGGATTTTCACTTGCGTGACAAAAGTAATGAATCCGAATGATGATGAAAATTTTGATGTTCGAACGGGAAGATTCAATAATTACAAGGCTGGACAGATAAATTGGGACCTGGCGAACCAATGACCTATTCCAGAATTATAGGCGAGTTGCAAGTGCATCATTCGCCCTCATTAACTCTTGCGTTTTCTATCGTTTCTGTTTGTTGAATCACAACTTCCTAAGTCAGCTTTCGAAATCGAATTGGTTCGCAGTCTTTATAAAAATCAACTGCGAATACAGGCCTGCACGTGATCACCTTTTGACAAGTTCTGGAACAAACGTTCTCAAACAGTCTCGCCATGAAATGTTTACGACCGCACACAGTAGCACACCTTTATAAACCGTTCCCAGGTTTGTTAATCGTGATCCTTACCAAGTGTACTTACTGTACATATGTTCAGTCGCAATAGGGGCGCTGAATTTCGGTACTCGAGATGTTCAACTGCCATGACTCCGCTGGAATGATTACAATATCTATACTCGATTCAGCTTCAAGTCCTTGAATCCTTGCTGTTATACCTAGTCCAAACCAATGATACACTGTACCAGACAGGCCCACTCCGTAGCTATTCAAGCAAAATCAGATGTCGCCTCAGTTGATGGGCACTGCGCTTAAGTAGGTTTGTGACGATACAAGAAATGTGAGAAGTTTCGTAGTTAGACCTGAAACGCAGTTTCCTTTCGTAAGTATTCGGGAATAGGATCGCGATTTACATACATAAATAACGGAGTCTCACAACAGATGACCTGTATTGCTACCTTCGCGATTCAAGCAGGCCATTCAGAAACCATTCAGAGTTCAGACACGGACAATCGGACATACACGAGAGACTACGATCTGGCGTTCATACAAATATTTCACATGTGGATTCACTAAAACCCGCCCTCTACCGACTGTAAACATGACATCGATTTTGAGAAAGCCGGGCTCGGATGAATGAGTGCAGCGGCGACGTAACGCATCCACAGAATTACGTCGTCAGCTACGATTGCTTTTCCTGGGTTGGTACTACCATTAGTACTTTTTGCAAGAAACACGTCACTGGTCCTGTAGAATGGAATAATATGCAGAATGTCAAACAGCTGCGTCGGTAGCCTCTTACTGGTTATGTTGCCAAGTTTACATATACATTATACAGTATCACTATGTTGACATTGCGGAGGGAGTGCATTGACGTTTTATATAACAAACAAGACAATTCGAAGTATATATAAGTCAAATTATTTAAGGTTAGGCCTTCACATCCGTTTTTCTAGTCCAAAGTAGTATTACGCTCGCAAGGCGAGTGGGGTATCGTGAGCTTTTTAGCAAATGGGTGTGCAATGCGTATGTTGGTAGAGGTTACGCAAGAGTGCTGAATCGTGATAATCCCGTCGACATCCGATGTTCGTCACGTGTGATATTGATGCACACAAAATAATATCAAACGGAAGGCACCGTAGTTTTCCAACTATTGAAAGGCAGCTTTTAAATTTACATTCTCATGTAACAATTCCTATAGGCCTGTATAAATTACACGTCACTTAATATCACATAGCCGAGATGTACCACGCACCAGGCGCGTCGCGCGTCATCGCTTTACAGAATACACATTATAATGATGTGGACAAAAAGTCGTTCCGGTTAAATATATATCAGATCGTTACACTGTAAATAGATGAAAGGAAAATAGGTGTATTAACCAAATTTCGTGTAGCTGAAAATCGTGCCATCAGAACTTTCTGGTATCAAATTTCGATATCCCACCCATAGTACCGGGTAAAAACGAGGTAAATACACCATCTGTAGTGGTATAATCCACAGCTGCAACACCAAAGGGTTGCAGGTTCGAGTCCGACATAGGTCGACTCCAGAATTCCTACGTTTATCCAGCCCCCTCATCGCCATCTCATCCGTGTAAGCGATGTCATATAAAAGCCTAGAAGTATAGGCCGTGCTACAGGTCGGCAGCTACGGAATAAAATTAAAGAAAATTGGCCTGGTGTAAATGACCATAGCAGTCGACAAACACCACTAATACCACAAACAACCACAACAACCCTACCTACGAATTGCTTACCTGAGAACGGTACTTTGATTTTGTAGTGTATCAAGGGGAAATAAAACAGCAGACCGCACGCGATAAACAAAGCCGCGTATAAATACTCAAACGCCGGCTTCGACACGATCGGATAAACCACGAGAAATATTGCGAATATCACCACGAGAACCGGGACGAAGATGGGGACCTGCGATGGAAAAGCTGCCAAGTACACATTGAAGAAGACACACACTGTAAATCCATGGGTCGAGAATAGGTGTAACTATCAGATATACCGCACTTTCAGGTACCAAATAGAACTTTCATACCCTTCCAATGGGTGAAAATAAGTCAATACACCAATTCTTACGCACATATCAGCCAGGGGTGAAGTGGATTCTAATATGTACCGCCTTTTTGCGATTTCTTGGGGTGGTACACGAAATCAGCACCGCTGGGATATATATGCATAAGAATAGGTGCATTGACTCACTTTCACTCATTGGAAGTGTGTGAAAGCACAAGTTAGTACCTGAGAGTACAAATTAAACTGCTTACACTGTACGATAGGGTGAAAATCGCCGAAATACACAATTTTCATTTACAGTGCAAACTATATATTAATATTCATAGATGTATACCTTGTAAGGTCTGGGAGCGTCCGGCCTTTTCCACCGCAGATACAAACAGGCGGCGGCCGAGCTTCCGTGGAACATCCACATGGCGAAGGAGAAATAATTCACCAAGGAATCGAAGTCGTTAGGTAATGTCAGCAATATCGCGACGAAAGACTGCATAGACGAGGCGGTATGTCAACAGGTAGTTTGAAAGACTACGCAACGATTCGACTCACGTTAAAAAGAATCGCAGGCGTCGGCGTCAGCCTTTTCACGCTCACCATGGCGAGGAGATCGGGAGTGTGTCCGTTTCTGGCTGCGGTGTAGATGATCCTAGCGACAGCGACCGACAAATTTTATAACGTTACGTCCTTTCGTAAGAGATGTTTTAGGGATGAATTCGATGCTCACCGCGGCGCCGTAATTGTGTATCCGTTGACCCCGCCGAAAGTAGAAATCGCCACCCCGATTGGTATGATTAATCCCATCACGCCTAGCAGTTTTGTTCCGAACGTCTGTCAATGTACAGGGGTTGTCAACGTAGTCAGCATTGTTACTAATATAGAAGGCAACTAATGTCATGAATGTTCACTCAGGTACCACATGCAAGGGATGGTGGGGCATGATGGGCCCAAAATACATTTTTGTCATCAATATACTTCGAATCGAGAAGTACCGATGAAAGTACCAAAACGGTGGATGAACATAAACGGATATTTCCGAATAAAAATAATTAGAACATACGAATAAATGGCAAAAGCGGTATGGGAGATGAGACAGCGGGGCCTACGATATTCAATATCGTATCAATATATTCAATATCGTTGGCCCGGGGACAGTACTAAAAATTAAACAGCGCATCAGTTATAGCAATAGACTGATAACCGTTGAAGTAAATGATGGACCAGTAGGTTTCCAAGACCAGTTACAGTTTACATCCCGCGGTTTGGAATCGTAATGGAACTTACTTGGAGATCTCTGCCGCGACTTGTCGCGTGCCGTGATTTTTATAAGGGTTGGTAAAATAACTTTTGCCCACTTTACGAAAGACAAAGTGTAAAATATAAATATTAAGAGCCGATAGCTGTTCAGTGGAAGTGGAGGTTGTCTGAACACATGATCAATTGAGTACTCCAAAATATTAGATGTACTTGAGTTTCGACAAACTCTGTGTATCACCAGCGAAACACTGGTGGAAACATCCCGTAAAAATACTCACGACTGCCACGGCCCGCGATCCTAGCAGTTCCGGCATGACCAAGGCGGCGTAATAGGCCATGTTCGTCAAAATGTACACGGCGGTCACGAACGGAATCCCGATCATAATGGCTCGCGGCAGGTTTCTGAAAGGCGCCGTTATAACGTAAAATGGACGAAACGGAAGCTCGTTACGCGGCAGGCATTTGGATTTAGTGACGCAGGTTGCAATTGGTGCGCGGTGGAGCATGACAATAGCGATAATTGACTTGACGTTGCCGGTGTTTGCTCGATATTGCCCGCAGCGAGATTCAAATCGATAGAACAGGCTGCCAAGTGCCAATCAATGCTGTTCGCGTGTCTAATGTAGTCTGTAGTGTAGGCCATCGCTATAATTTTGCCGAATTTCGTACTATACGGGTGAATATAAATTTAGAATCCACAGATGTCCACCAACCACTACACTGCAGATCAGCATAGGAATGCCTTCGTTTACATCTGCGGACAGATGATAGCATATAATATGTACGACTCCCAGGACGATTTTGAACAAATGGATCTGGATGGACGCCTGGGTTATGCGCATGGTTGATTATATTAGTAACAATTTTATCAATGCATTGTACGTGTCATCTTGGACAAGTAACCCGCGTGCACAGTGAGCAATGAGCATTGAGCACTAATCATAACACTGGCCAACAAAAAAAATCTTTTTTTCGAGTGCCAAAGATATTTTAATGGTTTATGGGTATTTCGGGGCTGCTGAGTCCGAAAATGACATTCGTTTCTTTGAATTGGCTCTATTTTTGAGATATTGATGTTTTTTTATTAAAAAAAAAAGAAAAATCGTTAACTTTAGTCGCTGCCAAATGTGAACACAAGTATCGATAACATGCATATTGGAAATGTCTCTTAACCCAATGCAATACTTATCTGGACCAGATACCCCACTATGTCTATTTGCTATTGTAGGATCCCATTACTTGAGAAAAAAAGACATTGGAAACACTCCATTTTGGACAGCACTAGTTATTTAGCAACAGCCTATATACAGTATGCTGCTGTACTGTATATTTCTACTGTTATGAGTGATTTCATCAGCTTTCTAAAAACTGTACACTGTGCATCATCACACAGTAAACCAGGCAGTGGCAGTGTAACAATAGAAGCATCATTCTGATAAGCTGCAGTTTCTTTGTATTGTTAACCACATGTAGTGTTGAGTACTACCTTCAGTTATATAATGACATCAATATCTCATCTTATAGATATGGTAGCTATAGCGTAGTGCGAGAGTTGTGTAAGGTGCTTTGACACCTTACTGAATGTACTTTAAGCGTTACTAAAATCAGTGCTTTTACTTTGACGACAGATGTTTTTGTTGACTGGTAATATCGCCAAATTTTTGCTTGATCTTGACATGAAACACGATTCACGTTTACACGGCCCTCTGTGTTAACGATTGCTTGTTTAGTGATATCGCTTCAGAAAAGGAAAAATACGGTATGCACAATGCACATGCTTTAAGGCAGATGTAGACTCATCAAAGTTGTAGAAAAAGATAATTTTTCTTACGTCTAAATTGGGTCTTTTTAGCGTTTTATGAAACTAAAATAGGGAATATCTCACAAATAGAGCCAATTCGGAAAAACTAATGTCATTTTTGGATTCAGCGACATGCGGATACCCTAGTACCGTTGAAAATTCTTTGGTACCAAAATTTGTGTTGACCAGTGTAATCAATCCCCTTTGAAAGCAAACATTCTGGGTAAAAAAAACGTAAGTATGCTCTCCAGGGATAGGTCCGCGCTTCATTACTATGCACATTGCACACCGTAAAAAATGAATGGAAAATATATGTATTTACCATATTTCCCCATGGGGTGCAAGCGTAAGGGTGAATGGGTGCTACGTTTTTGCCCCTACTAAGGGGGATACCCGAAAACATCTCCATAAAAACTGGAGTATTAGACTCAATTTCACCTATCGGAATCGGTGTCAAGGCAAAATTGCGTACCATAAAGTGCAGTTTACCAGATTTGCATCCAAGCCGTGACACAAATCGCCGATTGCGATTTTGTCCTGCAGTGTATTATACTTATTGTAACGGCATTAGTGTTATTATCATTATATTTAGTGTTGAAGTCATTGCCTAATTAAGCGACCGCTATCTCCGGGTGAATTTGTAACAAAATTCTTTCATTATATGGCGCTGATTTCTTTGCATGCTTGCCGGTCTCAAGCATTCGTGTCTATTGCCTTCAGAGAATTTCACTTTCAAATCTAACATGGATGCGTCGATCATAATAAAGTAAAGCGTTCGTTTCTCGGAAGAATCCGACAACGCATACCGCGGACGATATTCTACTATTCAAATTGACTTTGTGACATCACTTCGACCTTACACGTATGGATTCTGCAGCTCCTCTGTGATGTAGTTAAGCTGATTCCATCCATCAAACGCCCACAGGCCTTGGTACAGCGCAGTACCGACCGTAGTCAATTCAAATTCCATCTTGAATGAGTTTTGAAGGTTGTCCGTGAAACCTGCGACCAATAAGAAGCAATGGCGGTTCTAAATACAATTTAGGTTCTTTCGATGGATGATATAATAAGGTACTTACCAGCTCCTAACGCGTACATTCCTGCTATTATTATGATTCCCAACGCCCCGAGTTTGGCGACGGTGAATACAATTTGAAGCTTCTGTGCAATTTTAATACTGTGACAGTTGATGAAGGTCACCAAACCTTAAAAATGACACATGAAACTGTGAGTTATTCAAAAAATAAGACCTTAACAGATCCTATATATACGCACATTGCACAACGCATTAAATCCTTTCTATATCTTAAGACCATCATTAAAATGATATCGTTTGTAAATTACGAAATGTTTGCTTTAGTTTATGGATAAAGGCGTTCTCACTGCGATAGGGATTGAGTTTAATGCGTACGTTCTCAGCCAAGTTCATTGTAGTTTGTAAGCTACTTTTGGAACGTTTCTATGATTACAAATGACCAATCACGGTTATTGCGGGAGCAATCGGACCATAGTGAAGAGACGACATCAGCTGGTTGCTGACATTAATCCGTTTCAACGAGTACTTTGCTTCAATCGGTCCTTCAGATACACTCGATAAGAGCATCACCGTCGCGCAACATTTATTGTGCAATCAACTCTCCGAGGCACTGATTTACACAGGAATTTACAACGTAGGGAACACTGCCGTAATCTAAAACTCATCGTTCCGTTAGGTCATCGATTTTGAATCAGTCTGATATTCAACTGTTTACAATAGTATATTGGGCGGTGTAGGGAGTTACTGGAAACGATATTGTTATCAGTCCGTGGACATGTGGGCCAATGACAATGGCAAAATAGCATGCGACACTTGAGCATGTGGATAAAAGTTGGGGTTCGGGTTCCTTATGGAGCTATATGGTCACATCCGGAGCCATATGCCCAAGTATCGCATGCTAAACTATCGTTCTTCGTCATGTCGCATCATGCTCAAATTTCGGATAACAATAGTTTTCTTATGGCACTTTTTGTTGCCTCGTTTATTTCTGATTGAGAACTCATACAAGCAACAGCGTTGAGCGCAGCTTTATTGATGATGATATTATTGTCACTCCAAAATTTTCACTCTCGGTGAAAAATGATTCCGGCAATAGAGAGGTACCGCGCATTATGAATCAATGATGATGAAACGAATATAAATCTGGACTTTACCGTCCAAATTCCAACCCCTACATCAGTTGTTCTCAACCTTTTTGTCTTCGAGAACCCCTTTTGGACCGTCACGGATCCCCGCGGACCCCTGAAGTTTTGGTCCAAATCCAGCTCAATTATCGTGCAATTATCACATGAATTGTGCAAAATTAACTGAAGGATGGTGATAAACAGCAACAAAATGAATTACCTTGAAAATAACATCATATAGATTATGTAGAAATAGGATCGATTTTTATCGTTTCAAATCGAATTTTGCAGGTGCACTTATTCAAATAACTGGCTTTGTCGTGAATATCCGGACTTTCGATATGATATGAACGAGTGCTGATAATTCATTTCCACTAAGATAGGCGGAGGCGAATGTAATCTATCGTCACGTTTCCGACGACACCATATCGCACCAAAATTGAGAAACAGATTTTTAATGAACGTCCAGCGTAGCCATTTCTGTCTGGCAGCTCACCTTGAAGTTATTCCTGATCAGTGGTTACTCCAACTTTTGATGTTTTCACAAACCCCGAAAAAATATCCCCGAATAGCAATATGTTTGTATCATTATGCTAGTGTCAATTTGGCAAATAAAATGAGTTTGCACCGTAAGATAATTCATCTCAGACGGCCATTTTTATAATGTGGGTCGTGAAGTTTTAGCAGTTTTGAAGCGAATCTGTCTCGTGATCTACCTAATTGAAAATAATTCAAATTATAGGCTATCATTCATTTTGCAAATTTGGAGGTCTCGTGGACCCCCGGTTGAGAACCACTGCCCTACATCAATGAGCAAATGTTACTAAATATCTGATTGGTAAAGTACAGCGAACACTGGAACACTTCTTTCAAAACGATACATCCCCGACGCAAAATATTTCGCGCATATAGAGTATACATATAGATGTGTATCTGCAATAGATGATGTTGAGAAAGCAGGTGACGTTTCAACATATCATTCAACGTCCACTAAGTGACGATATGACATTAGGGCGCCTTGATCGTCTCCGATATTATATATAAAGACAGTTTGAAATTGATTGAAAATCAGTGGACTGTTTATTGGCATGAAGCTATTAGCATGTCCAGTAGGTCATACGCGCATATGTCGGATGACACCGAAATTTACCCAATATCGAAAGTATGACTCAAGAGTTTCATCAGAGTTGTGGCAAGTCGCTGCGCATGAAACACAACGAAGCGCAACCAAGCATCACAGCAGGCAACTCTCGACTTACATATGCAACACGCGCCCGTCATCTTTATCGCCGTCACTGGCACCTCATCGCAGTCCGAGAAGAATGGCCTTATGAGATACTCGCCAAACACCAGACCTGTAATCAAATTCATACCAATGAGAAACGCGATAATGTGCGGGAGAGAAGCAACGATCATGCTCTCAAACTGGAACACCGCTACCGCCGGTTATCGAAGACTCTGTATCTTACGCAAATAATCCCCTTTCGACAACGCGTGTCGGTAAAATGCGTCACTCGTAATTAGGGCTGGGCACAATGGTTCGAGTACTTGAATCTGAATCGAGTAATCATTTTAATGATTCGAGGCGAGTAGCTTAAGACGATTCTTTCGAGTACTGAAATTATACGCTCCTCGCAATTCAAAGTTAAATACTAACGAGAATGATAGTTTTGATACTATTTTCCACTTTGTACTTTGTGGTGGCATAAATCTACATATTTGAACTTTGACATAGTAATTCTGCTGTGACGTGATAATGAGTGATACTCGAATACTGGACTCGACGCCTCAGAATCGAATCACTCAGGTACTCGATTTTGCCTAGCCCTACTCGTAATTAGCGTTGGGTGAAATTATTACTAACCCAGCGTAGGCTAGTAATCCGTAGTAAAATCGAGTGCCTGGGACTTGAGTGATTTGATTCTGAGTACGACAGATGTGGAAAGTCCAAATAGGTACCTCTCATGCGACCACAAGGAATATAATTCCAGTGCTACATAAAATTAAGGAGCATAACAATATCGTTGCTTTTTTTTAACAAGGCTGTGGGCTGAACACGATGTAACAGATAATGTCATTTCCACCCACGCACGTAGCTTTGTACAGTCCATCCTCAAGATTACCGGACCACGACTGAACTATCGATCTAACTTTCCATGACATGCCGCCCTATTTCTTGTCGCTTTCTATTTTTCCATACTATCTTCTTTACTTTTATTTAGTGTGCATGCCTCCTCTTTACATCGCCTAGGCCAAGGTGGGTGTCTGATTCCATAGACTACTCCAAGTCGCTTCGACATCTTCCTGTCTTTTCATTGTATCGCACTTTTGTTGTGTATTGAACTGATAAAAATTGCTAATAAACCAATGATGATTGTATACAATATACATGTTCTGAATGCTACCGTACGCCCAATAGAGGTTTATAGTCTTTCACAGTGGAAAATAGTATTAGAACCATAATTTCGTTGATAAATTAACTATTATTAGCGTGAAATTTATGTGTTAAAAAAATCATTAATATCCACTCGAGACGAACCATTAGCACTAATACTGTAGACACGGATTTAAGTACTCGAATCAATGTGTTCAGCCCTTAGAAATCCACGAGGTTGGCGATATAAACTCGCCCACCTATTATTCCCACGGCCGATGGCTTCAGTACGATCGAGGAGGTCCACACGAAGAGAAATGCCGGAATAGGGCCGAACGCTTCCAACAGGTAAGGATATTCGGCTCCGGATTTCGGAATCATAGTGCCCAATTCCGCGTACGTGAGAGAGCCTGCAGATGGAAAGGCGTCTTTACTAGACCAACCGGTATGATCTGAAGTGTTAAAGAAATTTATCATCTCATGGAATAGGTGTTAAGGGTGGACCCGTGGCCCCGGCGGACCGTATTATTCGAAAGACAATTCAAATCCGGATAAGATTTTCCATTAAGCACCTGCTAGTGGGCCAGTGACTTCATTGCAAATACGCTATTGAGACGACACGAATACGGTTGTGCTTCAATTTTATTCCGGCAACAGCTGCTGTCACATTCAACGCTTCACACCTTGCGAACACCCATAAAGTATTGTCTGGATTGACTGCACGCCGTACGGGTACGTACGAACGTATATTGTTTCGGGTAAGGTTCCATGTTTTGTCTGTTACTTTATCGCGTAGCTGCATGAGTAAATTCCGTCTGTAATGGGATAGTATCTGTGTTGATGGACTACAGACGCTATTCTCCTGTCGGGTCCTTCACTTACTACACGTGATCATTGGATATCACAGAAAAGAGACACATGTCCACGACGCTGTGCCACCGGATAGGAATTAATGTGTTGTGGACCGGGACGATACAGTAACTTTTTAGATCAATTCCAACGATCGCTAAACCTATTTCAAGTGGAAATGGAGGAAGAATTGCAATAGAGTGTCACGACTCGACACTTGCTGTTAATTTGAATTATAATGAAATCATTCCCGTCAAGATCAGGCCAATTGACAAAATATATTTCGATTCAACTCATTCATGTGCTTTTTGCCGATAATCAATTTCAGCTTGGATGTGGTGCATTAAATCAGGGGTTCCCAAACTGGGGGCCATGGGCCTCTTTCAGGAAGCCATGAAAAAAATTTGAAATATAATAATTTTATCAATTTGTCATCTCCAAATATACTCCACTATAATTGTACAGACGATTTCATCTTTTTGACTTTTTCCACTGATTGAAATTATTAGGGGCCCTTGAGTTCTAAAAAATTTAAAATCGGGCCACGATGAAAAAAGAAAAGGTTGGGAGCCCCTGCATTTAATGCTGCAATTACGGCAACGGATAATATTTTATCGTCATCTTAAAGGGGCACTGCGCTGTAAATATGATATGGTCCCAAATAGGGATGGTGCGAACGCTTGAAAGGTTCAGGTTCGCGCGGACGCGAACCTTTTTGAAAGGTTCTGTCTGAACGTGAACCTATGACGTCACGTGACATCATATTGGTAATTCCAGCCTTACGTTTTAGTGAAGTGAGGAATTAATGTGCACGATACCAGGCGACGACTCAGGCCACATTATGTCACAATGCTGAAGTACATGGTGACGTTATAAACGTCACCAAATGTATAAACTGGACTGGAGCCTGGAGCAATCAATCCCATAAAATCAATATCTTCCGTTGCTTTGCCAAGAATTTCGACGAAGACTTGACAGGGAATATTAGCTTACGCCTTAGCGGTCTAGGCCAGACTAGACAATGGATATTGTATTCGGCGTCTGACTATTGCTATAATGATATTGAGCAGAGTATAAAACGGGTTTCTATACTTGCTACCCATAAATATGTTATACAGTACCCTGTTGTACCCAACACCCCACTCGCACGGATTTGGTTTTTATTTTACAACAAGCAGATCAAATCTAAATGGATCTCGTACGCTTGCTAGATTTTTTTACATCATACACCGATGTATTCTTTCTTCGTTCTTGATGTTGTGTCATTGCAGTTCAAGCTTACTTCAGTGAGTCACTAAATAATATTCACAAACGGAAAGCGGAATATTTCGAGCAAACTGTCGTCACAAAGCAACTAAAATTTTTGAGATTCGCAGGGTGCATACTCGTTTAGTGTTGATTTTTTATGCTGTCTGCGCCATCCATAAAGTGGTCCGAACTTGAAATTCAAAGAATTTCAACCAAATTTGTTTTAATGGCGCGGAATATTGTAATATATGAAAAAGGTTCACAGTGCAGAACCTACCAAGGTTCGGTGGTGAACGTGAACCTCTAATTTTCGAGATTCGCACACAAGACGTGAACGTGAACCTCACTCACATTCATACCACCCTTAATCTCAAATTAAATATACAAGTGTGAAAAAAAATCTCGCAGCAGCCATTTCCCTCAGAAAGCTACCGTATTCATACGGAAGGTAAAAGATTTTCGAAAATGTTACTTTCCACTCTTGTTTGCTAATCTCTGTGGTGTCGAGGGCACGCGCCATAGCTTTTTACCACTTTGCGAAATTTCAGGCACAGATAGTTGTCACGGCTTCTTGGAGGTAAAGAACTTCAATATACAATTGAATAGTATATTCATATTGAAATGAGCCCGAAAATTTTCGACTGACACTCGCCAGGGGTAGTTGCTGACGATTACCCCTGACGAGTGTCAGCCGAAAGTATTCGGGTTCATTTCAATATGAAGATAGTTGTCAGTGGATATTATAAAGAAATGTGTCTTACGAACCGCAATGGTATAGTTACGGTAAGTAGGCGTAGAGTACGCAACGGATAAGCTTAAGAAACGAAGACGCGTGACCTCAATACCACGGAGATAAGCTAGAGTGGAAAGTAACACTCGTGAAAATATTCAGTTTTAATACGGTGGCTTTCTGAGGAAAACGGTTGCTGTCAAAAACGTTTCACAATTTTATCATGAATTTGAGAACAAATCATATTCAGAGCGCAGTGCCATTTAATGCCTTTCTAGGATTATACAATTTCGCGAGAACGTGTCACTGCTTACAATCTTACATGATAATTTGTATCCATTAAATCTGTCAGCCTTGACAGATATACCCGGCAGGCTTTATCACGGGACTGGAATGATACATCGCGCGTCTTCTGTGATGTTTATGCTTACCCATGGTGGCGATTATTCCACAGCATAGCCACACGACCAAGCTGACGCCGATTGACCCGACATTTTTCAAGACTCCAACCGGTGAAATGAATATACCGCTACCGATCATGGATCCAACAATAACGGAAATACCGCCGAGGAGTGTGACCTGTCAATAGCCAATACAATCAAAACCAGTTGAAGGTTAGGGTTGCCGCAAAAATATAGTGCCTAGTCATGATCCGTCATCGAAAAGATGAACTACTGTTTATAAACTACGAAAGTAACACGACCCGGCAACACACCTCCCGTTTTAACTCGACTTTATCATTTTGCTGTTCCCCAAGGTCTTCCTTGAAAAGGTCGTCAGTTTCCTTTTTGTCATCATTAGACATGTTTTGGACAGTAAATGATTAAATTTCGTTACTGAGGAACTTGGACTAAGCCTATAGTTAGACTCTGCATGAACAACCGTAATATGTAGAGAGCTATAAATAATACCCTCGCTGGGAAACAATATGACTGATGGTTTCGTCATCCAATAACGTCCCACGAGGTAACCGGTGGTTTACGCAGCAAAATCATGTCGCGTGTACAGCACACGAGTTGAACTTTTGCCTGTTGTCTGCCGATGAAAATATTTCAGGATATAGCGAATGAAACTACAAACCCTAACACTAGATATCCCTGGTTTGACCAAATGTACTGTAATAAATCAGAACAGCTGTGGGACTTAATGAAGTGGAACGGGAAGTATAACTCATAACATACCAGAATGGTAATCCGCACCGCCGCTACGCTTACGCGATCTACTGCCACAAATTACAGGTGTAGTGAAAGGATAAAATTGTAACATTGAAGCCTGATCATTTGGAAGGACTTGAAATAATTTGACTTCGAAAGGCCAACACCAACATAAGTAACGGTATTTACGAATAGTCAGTTCTCTCGCACGTGAATAGACGGCAGACGCGTACTCAAACACGGGTATCATTATTCGCCATATTAGGCGTATGCGTCCCAAATAAGGTAGTTATTCTTTACTTCATCATGTAACAACTCTCGTTAATAAACAAGTACGCTAAACTGCTGAATATCATAATACTACCAAGGCTATCGAATCAAAAGCTAAAATCCAGACTCATTAATACGTATAGCTTGATGCGAATCAACTGACAACACCATACACTACCCGTAACTATCATATATAATACGCTTTGCCTCCCGGTATTTGCTGGCGAATCCTATATCTCTCAGCAGTAGTTTGTGTTTCAGGGCTAACACGACACTTGATTCTCTCGAGCGACCGTACGCATTCAAGCGTACCGCCAGACGTATCCGACAGAATATCATGAAATCAAGTATCGAGTCATGCCAAGCGCAATAAGGCAATGCCCTATATCAGAGAGCTGCACTACCTGCAAGTCAGCGAAACATGCAACCAGGTCAGTCGCGGCCAGTATATATGATGATGAGTTTGGTGGTCGCAGGCATACCCGATCATCAATATATCGCGTGGCATCTGGCGTACAAAAGGTCGAAAACGATCAAAGTCTGACACACAATTTCAATAAATATTGATACAATATTGCATCGGAAATTGTATGACACGATACGAAGGACATTCACCCAAACTCCCGAGAACATACAGTTACCAACTTCACTCTCCTAAGTCGACCGGACGATCTGACAGCAGTGTATTATCCCTGACCTTCGAGTGACTCTGAATCGGTGTAAGTAATGAATTATAGGTTCTAGGGTCCTGTACCCATTTCTGGTCACCACGAGTTGATTTGCTTGTTTCGTTATACCGGCACTGATCTTTCCCGTAAAGTTTAGTTATAGCTCCTGTATTACTCGCGAGGAAACTGGCTCGTTGATTTCTTGTTGAGTAAATAAATAATTCATTAGCTGAAACTTGAACACTCTGAGACTGAGGTCGTCTCGACGCTATGACAAACTGTTGCAATTAAGGCACTGGAAACGTGTCAGTTTTCTTCGTAGCCATTCTTCGTTCATGTTCATGTTCATTGGTCACCTACCTTACCCTTTACAGTTTACACCATTCGTTCCCAATTTTTTTGACTCATCGCTCCCTTATCATATCTTTATCTTTCAAGTCAGCTGTATCCGCTTACTCAAGTAGTTCTACATGTATTCTACTTCAACAATTTGTCACCCCTGTCCAGGTGACGATATCCCCCACTTTGGGAACGACTGCTTTGTAGAGTGTCTGGTAGTAGATCAACAACAGTAGAAAAACTACGCGTGGACGATTTCTCAGAACGTTATATGGATCTTGGACGTATCTACGTCGTGAGCGGATGAAAATAGTAGCACCGCTAACTGTTATTGTTATTGCTGCTCCTTTCGACTGTGTTCTTCACAATGGACTTTGGAAAATCACCATTAGGGTGGAATGGCCAAGATCTTCGCTAATTAAGCGAACTGCGTGCTCTCTCGCGTCACCACGAGACATCTCAAAGAAGACATCGTCCAGTTTCTCGAAGTGTATGATCGCAGGATGCGGACGATGGTCAGTTTTGTAACAAGGGCGATTTTTTGACCAAATGTGGACCTCATGCATGTAACTTCGGTGTTTTCGCACATAATGTTAGAATTTTCCTACCTATCTTCATATCTGGTTGGAACGGTCTGTCCTTACGAAAAAGTTTGGCCTGAAAAAACTATTTCGACTTAAAAACTGACAATTTTGTACACGAAAAACTTTATTTTAACGAAATCTGGACGTATGAAGCATTCCAGTAGTGACATCACGTATGGTGGAAGCTATGGGGAAGCTAGAAATTGCCAAGTTTATTTATCAGTTCCATTGCGGTCAATGTTCCTCAAATTACAACGACTACTTCACCTCAGAGTCAAAAGCGCACAAGTACTGCACATCCGCGTCAACGAATAACAACTACCGTATGATCAGGACGAAATACAAGAAAACGCATTGCTCTATCAAGCATGCCAGACCCCAATTGTGGAACAGCATTTCGCCGGCTATCCGACAGTCGTCGAGCATGTCCGCATTCAAGTCGAAATACAAGCAATTTGTTCTAAATGAATACTATAGTCAGCTTTCAGGATAACCGGACCACGACCTAACATCGACCTCGCCTTCCGCCACATGCCACCTCATTTTGTCGCTTGCGTCTTATTTTCTCTGCTTTACTTTTCATTCAGTGTGCATGCCTCATCTTTACTTCGCCTAGGCCAAGGTGGGCGTCTGTTCTTATAGACTACTCCAAGTTTTTTTCGACACCTTCCTATCTTTTCATTGAATCGCAGTTTTGTGGTGTTTTGAAATGATGAAAATATTGATAAAACTGATTGATTGATGTTGATGGTAAAAATAATTAAAATTTGTTGTAGTACAACGAAAGAGACTTTCCTACATTCCCGGGTAGAAAGTGTCTGTCCTTACTAAGTAGATATCCGAGAATGGAGAAAGAACGTTCAACAGCAGCAGTTGTTGGCTGGCAACATTGATGTTGTGTGTGCACTGCTGGTGACACATGGTGTTGCTTCATTCTGACAATGTTGTGTACATAATTTTTCATCGTGCTCTTCGTGATATAAGAACCAGTGCCCACTCACGCAGACGTTGTAAACAATTTTGACAATTTTTTGACCTAACGCTAGAATTTTAACAAAATTTTGAGTTTTTTGATACGTCAAAAAACATCGCACTATATCACAAAATTGAAACTAGGTTGTGCGCCATACGCTGCATGCACTCTTAACGAAAAGTGTGTGCACTTACACTCGTGTACCACGCCTGATATACGGGTGTGAATATACGCCAATGTGACACGAACCTACCTCAGACTCACACCGCAATGTAAATCGAGTACATTTTAATCCAAATTATGCATGCACGTAGACACGTAGGATTTATGACCGAGATATAATTTTGAGTTAGGTTCTGTTATGGTTTGGTGTACCACCGTTATGTTCGTTTTTTCGTGGCATCCATGGTGTTTGTGGACTACTATGGTCATGGTCATTTACACCAGGCCGATATTCTTCATTTTTCCCGTAACTGCCGACTTATAGCAGGGCCCACTTCTAGGCTTTTTGTAAGACACCGCTTATGCAGACGAGGTGGCGAGGAGGAGCCCAGACACTTAGGTATAGGAATTCTGAAGTCAACCTCGGTCGGACTCGAACCCGCACCCATTGGTGTTGCAGCCGCGAACCTTTGTTAAAGGTTCTGTGTGAACGCGAACGTGTACCTCATGACGTCACGTGACGTCATATTGCTAATTCCAACCCTGCATTTCAGTGGAGTGATATCCTATATTTATGCGCACGATACCTAGCGACGACTCGGACCACATATTGTCACAATGCTGAAGTACATATTGACGTTTTAAACGTCCCCAGTTGTATCAACCGGGACAATCAAATGATATAATAATCCCATAAAATCAATATCTTCCGTCGCTTTGCCAACAATTTCGACGAGGACTTGCAAGGGATTTACGCCTTTACGGTCTAGGCCAGATCGGGCAATGTACACGGCGACTGAGTATTGCTACGATGATATTAAGCAGACTATAAACGGGTTTCTGTACTTGCTACCGATATTACCCCTTTAACAAGTTATACAGCAGTAGCCAACATCCCAATCGCACGGATTTGGTTTTCATGATACAACAAACATATGAAATTAAGATTGACCCCGTACGCCTGCTAGATGTTTTACATCAGACAACGATATCAATTTAATCGGTTGGTTGAATAAGCATCAGTCGCTGACTACCTACATGTAGGGTATTTCGCTCTTGATGTTGTGTGATTGCGGGTCAAGCTCACAGACAGCGTCGCTAAATATTCACAAACGAAAGCTAGATATTTCGAGCAAACTTTTGTAACAAAACAAGTCAAGTTTTTGAGATTTTCAAGGTGCATGCTCGTTTAGTGTTGATTTTTCTGCTGCCAGCACCATGAATAGAGTGACCCGCAGTTAAAATGCAATAAATTTCAACCAACGATGAAGTGAAAATTTTAATATATGAAAAAGGATTCACAGTGCAGAACCTACCGAGGTTCGTTTGTGAACGTAAACCTCAAAACTTCCGAGGTTCACACACAGAACACGAGCGTGAGCCTCACGTTCACACCATCCCTACTTCCTTCGCTCCTATTTGCGTGTATGTATAAATTTGGATTAAAATGCACTATATTTATACCGTGGTAGCCTAGCCCTATAAGACTTTAGGCTATAGACAATACACAATCAATCAGGTTTATTAATATTTTCATCGTTTCAAAACGTCACAAGACTGCGATACAATGAAAAGATAGGAAGGTGTCCAAATAACTTGGAGTAGCATTTAAGATCAGACACCCACCTTAGCCTAGGCGAAGTAAATAAGAGGCATGCACAGTTGCACACTATAGGGCTGTTCAAAATTAACTTTTTTTTCTGGATTCCAGCCATTCAGTCATTTAAATTGTCAGGTTACCCTGAAAAAACGCTGCTCACCAAATTTGGTTCAATTCTAACAAGTATAGGGCTCCGCAGATCCAATTAAAAAATTCAATTTAAACTGGAAAATTAAAAAAAAAAAAAATTTTTCTGTCAACCCCATGAAATTGTTCAGCTGTCTTCAGAGACGATGCAAAACAAATTTGACTCAATTGATTGGTGGATTACCCGAGGTTTATCAACGAAAAACTCCAATAACTCCGCTTCTACTAGTTCAGTGGTTCCCAACCTTTTTCGACTCATCGCCCCCTTTTGAAGCTCCACACCGGTCATCGCCCCCCAAATATTGGGAACCAACAAACAGCACTTCGTCAGGCCCCCCAAAACGTTGGGCCTTGACCCCATAGGGTGGTAAACCAGACCCCCCTCAGCCTGTGGGCTTTTTGTCGCTACATATCGGCTACACCCTATTTCATGTACTGTTTGGGGGTAATCACCGTATTTCGCCTAAACGCGCGAAGCGCGACAAATTTTTATAATTCATGTTCGAATCGGTCAGTATGATCGGGAATTGCATATATATTGCTATCAATTTTTCCTCTTTCTGCTCTCGTAATCTGATTTTCCGGTAGAGCTGAGTGTGGTGTGTGTTGAAAAAGATATAATAATTAAACATCTTCGGGCGGAATCGTTGTTATATTAACTTCGTTACAGACGATACTAATTACTAAAAGACGCACATGATTTCAAATTGGTATTTCTTTACTGGCTCATAATTTTTCCTTTCGGGATGGCTTTTGTCCGGTAGGGTTAAGGTCACCAGGACAGGAACATTCGACGCCAGCCATTGAGGTGCCTATGGACAATCAAACATATATGTATATATATATATCGAAGTTTTCGGTCAGCACAAGGGCATTCCTTTTCGGCCAAGGTCTTCTCGCTGCTGATCGTTCTGGCACACTTCTCGGAGTCGCATGTTACATGGCCTCTAACTTCATATGTCTTGGTGCGTCGTGGCGCAGTAATGGCCGACGCCGAAGTCTCCCATTTCCATAAATCATGCGTATTTTTGTTTGGTGACGGGTACCCTAAAACCAAGATATATTAAATCGCGCCCAGCGCGAAAAATTTTTGAAAAAGTTGCATAAATTTCTAAAAAAATACTCCATAATTTATGTTAATTCACGAAATAATATTGGGATCCTTCGAGTTCGGGCCCCACCCCCAATTGCGGGTTTGGGGTGCAGCAGTTACAGTCCCGACTCCCAAATAGCCGTTTTAACGCGCCATCACCCCCTATCGCCCCCTTCGTTGTTTTCACCCCCTATCGCCCCCTTCATCCGTTTGCGCCCCCTATCGCCCCCTTCGTTATCCCCCCCCCCCCTTAGACCGCCAAATCGCCCCCGGGGGGCGATATCGCCCACGTTGGGAACTACTGTACTAGTTGGGATTGAGTCAAATTTGTTTTGCATCGTTTCTGAAGACAGCTCAACAATTTCATGGGGTTGACAGAAAAATTTGATTTTTTTTTAAATTTTACTGTTTAAATTAAAATCTTTAATTGGATCTGCGGAGCCCTATACTTGTTAAAATTGAACCAAATTTGGTGTGCAGCGTTTTTAGGGTGACCTGACAATTTAATGACTGAATGGCTGGAATCCAGAAAAAAAAACGTTATTTTTTAACAGCCCTAATGCACACTGAATGAAAAGTAATGCAGAGAATATAAGACGCAAGCGACAAAATGAGGTGGCATGTGGCGGAGGGCGAGGTCGATGTTTGGTCGTGGTCCGGTAATCCTGAAGACTGGCTAGTATTCATTTAGAAGAAATTGTTTGTATTTCGACTTGAATGCGGACATGCTCGACGACTGTCGGATAGCCGGCGAGATGCTGTTCCACAATTGGGGTCCGGCAATGCGTTTTCTTGTATTCAGTCCTGATCATATGGTATAGTTGTTCTTCGTTGACGCGCGTGTGCTGTACTTATGCGCTGTTGTCTCCGAGGTGAAGTAGTCGTTGAAATTTGAGGGACATTGACCGCAATGGAACTGATGCATAAACTTGGCAATTTCTAGCTTCCTCATATCTTCTAAGTTTAGAACACCAAATCTTTTGAGAAGCGATTTATCAGTTGCACATCAAGGCTCCCGTGGGGCTTTGGCAATGATACGGATGTTCCGATGTTGAAGTTTTTGCAGTGGGTCAATTGTATTCTTGCAGGCAGCACCCCAACTAAGAATTCCGTATTGTAACTTTGATAGGAATAGAGTGTTGAAGAGTATCAACAGCACGCTGACTGACAGAGTGTAGCTAAGGCGGCGAAATAGACCACATACCTTCGATAGTTGTTGTTTGAGTGATTTTATCTGACTCTTCCAGGACATGTCCGAATCCAGTAAAATACCAAGGTATTTATCATTTTTAATGTTGGAAATTGGTTGGCCAGCGATGTCAACGGTTAGGTTATCGCAGGAGTTCACGACCAATAATTGGGATTTCGCAGCGTTAACCCGAAGGTTATTATGGGACGGCCACTCAAGTAATTTGGGCATTTGATCACGGGTGACGGCATTCAAGCTTGCGGTAATAGGTGCGTGAGATAGGAGGTGAGTATCGTCAGCGAAGAATGTGGTATTCAATGATGAGGTTTCAAAGATATCATTGACATATAAAGTAAAAGGGACAGGTCCAAGAACAGAGCCTTGCAGAACACCACAGGTAACAAGGTGGGGGGAGGACAAAGTGTTGGATATCGAAACCATTTGATATATCCTAGTCAGGTAGCTTTTCATGAGCTCTAGTCGTGGACCCCGGAACCCGTAGCGCGCCAATTTCGAGAGAAGAATACTGTGATCGACGCAGTCAAACGCTTCTTGTAGATCAAGAAAAATGCTACACCCCACACTTCGTTTCTCCAAGATGTCATATTAGTACATAGACATAGTATAAGTTTGAGGTAGGTTCAGGTTTCGTGTGCTCTGGGTGTGTATTCACACCCGTATATCAGGGGTGGTGGTGGTACGCGGGCGGAAATACACACTCTTTTCAGTAAGAGTGTTCCTATGCGTTGCCAGAATTACTCTGACACTGTTTCTTGAATTAGTTCCGTGATATTTCTATTATTCTCAAGATCCAAATCGCTTTGAATTTCGTTTCGATTCCCTAATGTGCCCCGCTATCAAGTTCAGTCAGTAGTACAATATTGAATAGTGCTGGTGAATAGGATACAATTCTGAGTATCTGATGCGAGTCAGCCTCGATTGGATTTACCTCATAACCGCTTGCGTGTCTTGCGCGGATGAAAATAGTAGACGCGTTGATTGGTATTATCTTTACCTGATTGATTGATTGATTGAAATAAGAATATGCTTGAACGACAGGCGAACGAGAGAATGAATGAAACTCAGCATTTCCTGTAGTGTGTAGGCGAAGATAATGAATCAGAGGCACGGGACGAGTCGGCGTTTAGCTGCTACGATAACTGCGTCAAGCTGTATAGATGTGTGTCTTCGTTGTAAGATTACAGCTGTAGACCCTATCTAGAGTGTCCATTGGGATTAGGCTTTGCTCTGAATATTGGGTTGCAGACGTAGCAAGGAGACTATAATCGGTTTACTGCCTATTGCTGCTACTGCATTGAAGCTGCGAGAATTTCATTTTCGTAACGAAACAGGTTCTGCTTTTGCTAGGTATCTAGAGGAGGCCGTGGAGAAACAGGAAATGCAACTGGAAGTAAGATAGCTAGTTTGTTTCAACCGAGCTTACCAAGTTACGAAGCTTCATAGCACTCCTGTAATTCTCACGGTCTTTTGTTTGGTTCACGTAGTGGACGTTTACTTCATAGTCACTGAAAGCATTTCGTGTGCTAATACCTATCGGCGCAACACTTTTCCAGCACTTATGCACAGGGAAGAAGTTGTTGATGATATGAGACTATAGGAATACGGACACTATACTGGATCCTTATATTGTCGCAAATAATTGAGATGGTGTAGCCGTGTAACGTCTATTTTGTTGATCTTAGCATATAACAAATTGAGCAGTGGTGTGGCGGGATATTTTCAATTACCATATGGAGTCGCCACAGAATAGATTGCGGCCCATTGCTTTCGAATTCAGATCCATTGAAATACCTTTGTGCCTTCTAGATCTCAAGAACATTCAAAACTTCAACTATATAGTACAAGCTGAGCCCAATAACATCACCCAAATTATAGTGTCATTGCTTAGCTTCATATTTGTATTCAATGATGATGGATCCCTTCTGAAACGAGGGATTCGTTTGTTACTTGCATAAGCGCCTATGCTTTCCCTTGATGAAAACAAGGCATGCAGGCTACAGCGATTTCCTTCACCATAAAGCAGTCATGCTTTAAAACAGGGGTGGGCAATTATTTTCCTCCGCGGGTCAAATGAGAAGTAGAAAATACGTTGGCGGGCCGAGTGAAAAATTTCAGCTATATTCTCCAGCGTATTTTAATTTTATTTCTAAATTGCATTGTTAGTAAATGCTACTCAGTGAATGTGTTAATATTAGGTAATGGCAAATTGACGGTTAATTAAAAATTTGCCGGTTAATTAAAAAATATCCATTTGCTGTCGTAATTGGAAACAATGTTAAACATGATACATATTTAACTCTCTTCAAACCCTTATACACGTTCTGCTATTAAGACTCTAAAACAGTGGTTCTCAAGCTTGTTTAGGCACACCTTTCTTTATGATAGTGAAAAATTTCGCGCCGCCTTATCATTATATTACAAAATATTAAAAAGTGTAACCAGAATGCTTGCAATTCTAACGGATAGTTTGATGACATGGAAGGTTCTGGCTGTTGATGCGAGAATTCTGGAATATAAAAGTCGGAGAATACACAGAGCATAAACGATATGCTGGAGGTGAATCGCGCGGAGCGCGAAAAATCTTTTCGGTAAACCTTGGCTTCGCGCCTCCCTTCTGATGCTTTAACGCCCCCAGTTCGAGAACCACTGCACTGAAATGTATATGGAATAATACGAAGCTCGTTATTTTTGTTCGCTACCTTCCGAGCAGTGTGCACTGTGCAGCTTAAAAGCCCGTATATGTTGCGCGAAGCTTGCAGTTTTTTTGAACTGCGCCCTCCCTTGACCACGTGTTTCGTGTTTTTGTCATAAGATCGAATTTAATTAATATCCCTAATCTCGGCGACATGCTCGGCAAAAACTAAAAGCACGAGTTTACCCCTGAATTCATTATACAAATATTTAGTGCTCTAGTCTTAACCTGAACCTTTTCCGGCTTTTTTGGCATGCCCGTTGATAATTTATGGGTGATAGATATGATGAGTCATATAGTAATCGCGAGTAGTGATTGGCTTGATTTACGAATAGGGGATTTGAAAACGTATAACGTATCAATTTGAAACACATGCCGTATAATGCGTATAATGTGACATTGTCACAGTGACAATGGCAACAAAGAAGGTTTGAACTAAACTATGGAAAGAGTGATTTCTTGCGACTTCAATCGCTACTCACACTTTGCCACATTGCCTTTATTTGAGTCCGGATAACACATGCGAGGTGCGTAAGGCAGCGTAATCGTGGCATATTAATAAACAGGCTACGAATTAAACGAAATTCCTGTTCATTTCATACAGCCTATGGTTTTAGTATTCAAAAAGCAAGTTTTATGTTCTGAATTCCAAGCAACCTGTCGCGGGCCGCACTTTGCCCAGGTCTGCTTTAGAACCGTGGTTCTCAACCTGGGGGTGGGGCATGAAAGCATCTGAAGGGGGCGTGAAGAAGCGGTCAACTGAAAAAAATTTTCGCGCCCTGCGCGATTTATCTCCAATTCACTCGTGTTTCTATGTATAGACCGATTTTCATATTTTTGAATTCTCTCAACAGTCATAACCTGCTATGCCATCAAACAATCTGTTGAGGTTGCTAGCATCCCGGTTGGATTTTGTGATATGACGATAAAGGGGCCGCGAAATTTTTCACTGTCATAAAGGGGTGCGTGTCTAAAAAAAGGTTTTGTGAAGCAGCTGTTTGTTCATCATGTATTTCGTAACTCAACAGTCAACATACTCTGAATTATTTTGAATCATTTTCTGACAACCTACCTACAATGTGCTTTCATAATCGCTGCCGGTAGCGGACTCCTTAAAGGGGCACTGCGCTCTAAAAATGATGTGGTCTCAAATTGAAGGTAAAAACGAACAAAAATTTTTGGCCGCGGCCATTTCCTTCAGAACGCCACCGTAATGGAGCTGCAATTTATTCAAATTTCTACAAGACCAGTTGCCACGGCTGCTTAACCCGTTACATGGCACGATATCTTCACCGTCGCACCTGCTCGACGCGATTAGGCAGTCACGCAGAGAACGAATTTTAGATAGTTGTCAGCCGATGTTATGGAGGAAATGTGTCCAAGTTTCGTTCTCTGCGTGACTGCCTTATAGCGTCGAGCAAGTGCGACGATGAAGACATCGTGCCATGTAACGGGTTAAGCAGCCGCGGCAGCTGGTCTTGTAGAAATTTCAATAAATTGCAGCTCCATTACGGTGGCGTTCTGAAGGAAATGGCTGCGGCCAAAAAATTTTGTTCGTTTTTACCTTCAATTTGAGACCACATCATTTTTAGAGCGCAGTGCCCCTTTAATGAGATCCCCTAATCAGCAAGCTGCTGCTGTCGTGATCATTGAAGCATAGCGTATTAGAAAATCAAGAGCCGTGGTTTCGTGATTACTAGTATTCTCGCAGTTCAACGGTCGATGGCGCGCCCATTCTTCAGCAGCTACTTTCAAACGCTTTACACGAGATCTTAACGGCTTTCCTTTGAGATTCTTTTTGGCCCATTGCTGGTTTTTATCAATAATCTATAGAATAAGACATTACATCGGAGTATTTTGAAGATTTTCCAAATTATGGACAGCCCTACTACTCAGTTAGCTTCGTCAGTTTTATGCGTTTAATTTCGTCAATGAGACGCAAATAGCGCGCCTGCTGGCTTTCTTTCTCTGCCTAATTATCCCAGAACTCTGTTGTGCCCAAAGGACATTGTAAAGTAAACCATAGAACAGGGACGGGCAACATACGGCCTGGGAGAAGGATTTTGAGCGGCACTCACTGTTTCCGGTCTTACGTTATAATGTGGCTCTCAGTCGAAGAAAGATGGCCATCAAACTACTTGCTCTGTTCGGGTCTACACTACATCCGATTGCGAGCAAATATTTTCGACCATAAAAACGAATAAATAAATCTGCGTTCAAATGTAACTGATGCTCACGTGCATTCTTTACCAGGGGTTTCTACGTCCGCCATGCATCCAGAGTTTAAAGAACTTGTCGACAGCTTTGATCGAACACAGATCTCATAGATCTCAACATCGATCGAAGTATACATTACGTTGATAAATTTATTAAATCATGTTTTTGGCTCTATGGTTTCGACTTCAAATTTACATTAAAGACGATATATTTATTGTCTAGGTGGATAATGACACGAATAATGTATCGATTCACGAATCCGGCCCGCCAAATGCTTTATTTTCCTATATCCGACCAGCCGACTGGAAAAGTTGCCGGTCCCTGCCATAGAAGAATACGTCTATCTGTTTTAGCATTAGGGTTAGGTATATCCAATTGAGTAGACCAAGGGTTCTCGACCCGCGACATCTTTCATTATGAATGCAATTACTACTGGCAAGGTATTGTTACATTTTAGCTACTTAGCTCTCTTATCGCACCGTCTCTGTTTCGTTATAATGACTCATTCTCTGATGTGTTCTGGTTTCTTGATATAGGCTTGAGTTATATTGTAATTGTCAATAGACGAAATCCCAATAGTTTGGTTACTTTACTATTCTTCGAAATGACAATTACCGTCTGAATCCCGAGTCATATGACTTGGTAATGACTCGAGTCCAAGTCGAGTCAATACACAGATTGACTAGAGTCGAGTTGAGTCATTTCCGTATTCTGCGAAAATGACTTGGGTCAGGTGGAGTCATCAAAAACCTGTTTGTAACTCTCCTGGAACAATGAATTTGCTTTCTCAGATATAAATGGAAAACCGATGTGTCATATTTGTCGAAGAACAGTTGTCGTAATGAAGCGTAGAATATTACAATGATACCACGACAGTTTATTCTATAGTTATACGTATCGCCCGATCTTAGAAAACGTAGCTAGCTATGTGTCAAGCCAGGCATTCCATATGTCGAGGCATTGTTAAAATTGCCGACGACGTTACAGACGGATCGTTCTTAATTGCTTAGAATATCGCTAAACTCAGGAAATCTGCTACAGAAGGTGTGATTTCAATCAAACTACAGCGACTTCATACCATTAGCCGTTAGAATGCATAAAATGTACTAAGTGCCCTCATGCGACTGGCAAAGTAGTCTAAATTTAATCGTAGCCCACAAATAGGCCGTACACGATAATGTTTTGCGGCCCGCAGGGTCTCTTGCTGTTGAATTGCGACCCGTTATACAAGTGAAGTTGAAAAACCCTGGAGTATAGACGTACTAAAGTCCGTGCACGAGAGGGTTAACCTCGTTTCCTTATGTTCGGCATTTTCAGTGATTACGTACAGCACACAGAGTGCAGAGCCCTCTGTCTTTTGATATTGGGATGGGATATGCTAAATATGCAAATGCCCCGCTCTTAATCTCTAAAGACCACTTTACGATTCTACTGGAACGCCCGGTGATGTAGTGTTCCCTCTTGATTAATATCCTTATACGGATACACGAGCAAAATCCACTCTAAACTGTATTGTCGGTATAGCCAAGCCATAGTCTCGTCGGGGTGTACGAGAAAATACTAATCTTTTTGAAAAAGTTGTGCGCACGAATCCAGAGTTGACTACTGTCTCATTATATATTCGGTGGCGGTCTGTGATCCACGTATTGTATGGGCTTGTTACCAGTGTTTGGTTCCGTTCCGTGTCGCGTTACGCGTATTTACCTGGATTCATTGTGACGTTTTTTTATGGTATGTACTACTATAGATAACTAACCTACGGATAGATAGACAACACCCGTCGTCACGCTTGCTTGCTCGGAGGAAAATATACTGGTTAGTTATCTATACTACGACTTAGCCACGGCTCTCTAATGCGGAGGCCAATCCGCAAACGCACGGGGTGACGGAAACCGAGATACGTGCCTTCGCCCCGACATTCGTGTGCTGACAAAGAGATCAAATGCACGAGGCCCAAGTACAGATACAGACAATCCATATGTCACAATCACGATCAATCTAGGTTGTTGTTGTTGTTGTTTATTGAAAGAAAAATTTGGCGCTTATCAGCTGTTGGTCTTTAGCGCCACGGTCAATAATGGCGTAAGAACATCAATCTAGGTAAAACACGCATAGTGACGGAGCCCAACACGAGCAATCTTTACGCTTCATAGTGTCTTAACCTAGTATGAACGAAGTAAACATTACCATTGTGAAGGATACTTTTAGGAAGCAGACGACGCTTGTAACATCCGTTTATAATGCATTGCTACTATGCAGTAGCTCCTTATGTTTTGTTGCATACGCTGGGAAATTTCGGTGGATCCAACAAAACCGTTAACTTTCGGCGCTCGGGTGCGCATAACCTATAGGTATTTTTACGTATAGGTATTTTTACGTGGTAACTCTTAAGCTAAAAATGAACGCGTGAGACAGTTTTATCCAAACGCGAAAAAGGCAGACCGTAAAAAGTGTCATGATGACGAGAGTCAAATTCATGAGGAAGCCGGCAAATAGCGCCGACGTGGCGAGCGAGCTCCGCCCTTTCGATCGGTTGCCTAGATAAAAAGAGCTATTCCCAGCTGAGAACAATCCTGTGATGAATGGAACATGTTTCTATTAGTTGCTTGAGGAGTAATGTGAATGGAGACCGCTTCTTTCCAGTATACTTATCCAGAAAGATATCGATTTTGTCTCGTTGGACTCCATTAGTTTAGTTTGGGAAAATCAATAGATCACAATGTGATCAACTTTCGGCGCCGCCTCTTTGATAATGAAAGTCTGAATAGTCAGTTCTAAAACATAGCTTAGGAGTTTATTCTTTAGCTGGGTATGTGAGCAATATACTCTAGGCCAGGGGTGGGCAAACTTTTGAGCTCGCGGGCCGCATTCAACATCTGAATCCATTCGCGGGCCGCACTATATAAAATTGGGATTATAAACCCAAGCGCAATATTGGTATTTGATTATATGGTGAGAACATGTACAATGTACAATGTACATGCTTATTTATAACAAACCAAGCATTTCGTTGATGATATCGTACATGCACCAGAAACAGTGGCGAGATTTCATAGGTTGGTCGACCTCAACAACCAATTTGTAAAAACTATAGGGATGAAAGTCGGTGGTACCGATTTTTAAAATAGGATTAAAATTTAATCTGTCAGCAGCGATCGGTTCATAGATTTGTTAATTCCACTTTTGGTTCAATTCCTGGATACACAATGCTGACAGCATCATAACCATGTTAGCTTCAAACACGCTTCTATTGTGTGTGAATAAAATATAAATACCCTAATTCTACGCATACAGAGAACAAATCTACCTAAGACAAGCGCGAATCGTTTTTCATAAGAAAATCACTGAAAAAATTGAAACTGGAGTTGCCAATCTGAAATCACACTCGTGACCCGAATTACGTCAATCTCGTTTAGGATTTCTGTGATTTTTAGCAGTTTGAACCTTTCCAACTGCGTAAGCTTTATTATCGGGCTGTCGCGCCAGACATTAAACATAAAAAATAATCTAGGAAGTATGTACCTTAGAACAGTGGTTTTCTAACTTTGCAAGAGACCAAACTTTGCCCCCATACGATGGTGAAATATTACATGTCCCCTTTATCGTCATATCACAAAACGCACCCAGGATGCTAGCCAACCTAACGGGTAGTTTGATGGCATGGAAGGATACGACTGTTGATGAGAGATTTTTACATATTAAACTGAGAGTAAATACAGAACAACAACTGTGAATTGGATTTAAATCGCGCGGAGCGCGAAAATTTTTTTCAGTTGATCTGAGGTTCGCGCCCTTCTTAAGATGCTTTCACCCCCTCAAGGTGGGCGCGCCCACCAGTTTGAGAACCACTTCCCTAAAAATATCATGGTGAAATATACTAAAAATTTTAATCAAGTTCCCTGCATTAATTCGATTTTCAGTATGCATTTCATCAATATTTTTAAAAAGTTTCTTTAGACTCTCGCGGGCCGCACAGAACGGTGTGGCGGGCCGCATGCGGCCCGCGGGCCGTAGTTTGCCCACCCCTGCTCTAGGCTATCTCCAGTATGGGTGTCAGAAGTCTCTGTGAATTACAGCAACCTAAGAGGAATAGTAACAAGATGGGCGTGTCAGCATGCAAACATAGTGTTATTAGTGAATGGAACGCCACATAAGTTTATTAACACTTCTAAATTCATGTTCTCATCTTGAAGATATGCTTCATGTTTAGGTCAAGTGGTGAGAAAATCCATATATTTTGAAATGGTAAAGGACCATTAGTATCCATGGAAGTGGCTCTACAGGACAACTTACCGGTATTTCCCATTCAATATCCGCTAGAAAATTGCGTATAGACCTTCTTGTGGACCTAATTATAAGTCTAACAAGAAGTTGCTTTCTAGTTGCATTCAATCACCCCAGTTCACGTGTTCCCCTGAACAATCAGCAGCATGTCATGTCTAGGGCTGGGCATAATGATTCGAGTACTCGAATCTGAATCGAGTATTAATTTTAATGATTCGAGTCGAGTAGTAAAAGACGATTTTTTCGAGTACTGAAATTATACTCTCCTCGCAACTGAATGTTAATTTACAAACTAGAATTAAAGTTTCGATACTATTTTCCACCGAGGAAGCCTTGCAACCTTGATTGGCCGTGTCGCAGCATACGAGACATAGTGCAAAGCTACGAAAGTTACTGGAAATAACACATTTCCAAAGTCATGATCATTGTTAAGAAGTGCAATGAACTCGGTATGGTCGAAAAAATACCAAAGTATCTTTAATGTTACGAATAACAGGCATTATGTTCTTTGTGGTGCCATAAAAGGTACATATTTGAACTTTGCCATATGAAATTATGTTGTGACGTCATAATGAGTGGTACTCGAATACTCGACTCGACTCAAAGCGTAATGCGTGATTCAGAATCGAATCACTTAGGTACTCGATTTTGCCCAGCCCTAGTCATGTCCACACCGTGGACTCTTACAGCTAAACCAGCAATTATTTCCGTGGTGAAGGATAAACGAAGCATTCTCTCATTCGTTAACGCAGACCACAAGAATTTCTAATGCTACGAAAACTTGGAAACGATATTGTCATACTTGATATGTGATTGTGGACTTCTTGGATACAAATTTGTGATACTTTACTTCAAGTATTGAAGATTCGAGTGTGGCAGAATACCGCGGGATGTCAGTCAAGTTCCACGGTAAGACCGTCATATCATCAAACGTTACCAGCAGTTGTAGTTTACACGCGAGACACTGGAAGCTGATATTGAAGACCAGTGGTTCCCAACATTTTGCAAGGTTCCTTATATTTTCCATTTCGGAACTATTCACTGCTTCCCTTGTTATTAGAATAAAAAGGGAAGTCCTAAATAATATAGAAGACCATTTGACTAAAATGATTACACTACTATTCCCCAGATCTTGGCCGAAACCATCGTGTTGTCGTTCTAAGTCTCTTTCCTCATTCCGATCGGAAGTAATAAGCTAATAACCATGTGAGTACTGCACAGACGGCTGTCGATAACATTACTGGTTAAGGAAGATTTTTATTTTTGTTATTCAGAGCCATCCCTTGAGCAGAAGTCGACTTAGAATATACAGATATACAAATCTCGGATGAAGTCACCCATCGCGGCTTTCATTCTCCGTCTGCGCAAACGGAGTCCGGCGCGTGTGCATGTGCAATGTGCATGTGTAGTTATATATATATATATTATATACTCCGGTAGATACTGGTCTGGAGGACAGCTAAAATCTGCATAACCACGATATAGCATACAGAGGTGGTCAAAGTAGTCACGTCGCTACTCAAGTAGAAGTAGAAGTAACGCCGGAATTTCTACTCAAGAAGAAGTAGGAGCGGTGGTTCACAAGTAAGTAAGTAAGTAAGTAAGTAAGTAAGTAGGTATTCTACGCTTATTTTTGCCCGTACAAAACTGAAAACTGTCAAGTAGGAGTAAAAGTAGTCTCAAATCATAACTACTTAAAAAGTAGTGCGAGTAGACAAAATCTACTTCAAGTAATTCAAAAAGTAGAAGTACTTCGTTACTGACCACCTCTGAGCATACAACGGAAATACTGAACAATATCACGGGTGAAGTCGCCCATCGCGGCTTTCATTCTCATTCTGCGCAAACGGAGTCCGGCGAGTGTGCATTTGCAATGTGCATGTGTAGTTATATATACACTATATACTCCAGTGGATACTGGTCTGGAGGACAGCTAAAATCTGCATAACCACGACATAGCATACAACGGAAATACTGAACAGTACTAGTATATGTTGCAGAAAGTTGCAAGCACTAAATTGAAATTGAACTGGTTTAAAACCACTGCCGTAGAGGATTAGACAATTGTAAGCAAACAGTAGAGTAGACTATCGGAATGAAAGCACACCATAAATTACGTAAATGAACAAGTTGATAATATAAATAATTTCGAAAAACACTCCGTGCGACTATTAATACCTACGAGCTGATCAGGTCAAGGGATGGACATGGACATCCCTGAAATAGAGAGGAAGTACCTGCCACAGCGCGAGATACGTACGACGCTGGTCACAAAGGCAGTATATAGCATCCAGAGCTGCTACAGTTAAGTCATCTTAACACCAGTGCGCTTTCCGCATTTGAAGCATGCGAGCGGTTGTCCTAGTATTTGCCAAATATTTTGCACCAACCTGAAGAAGATATTTAGGTTGGTAAAATTTTCCATGCAAATTGTATAAAATGTGTTGTGAAATTCATCCCAATAACTCGTTATATTCTTTCGTGAGGAAGGATTCCAGTCCAGTTGAGAATCACCACTGTAGACGAAAGAATCGTCTAGATCCGCGGTTACCAGCGTGGGCGATATCGTTCCACAATGGGCGATCTTGAGAAACAAATGGGTGAAGATACCAAAGGGGTGATTGGGGTGCGATAGGGGGTGAAAATGTTAGAAGGTCCAGTGAGATATATTCAATCAACACGGTCAAAAAATACACTCGAACACGGCTTATTCTACATATGACGCAAAAATTGACTAGAGGCCAATCCAACGGTTTTCCGAACACCGTCTCGGAATAAAGACTCTTTTTTAGCCAATTCACCAGCGATCAGAGTTAGGTGAATAAATTTCCCATTTTTATGTCCTCTTTTTCGAATCCATTATTATGGGGTGAAATTTTGCGTCGAGCTTGATAAGGGGGCGACAAGTCGAAAAAAGCGGGGAACCACTGGTCTAAATGTCATTTTCGAGGAGCTGCATAGAGCTAAACCCTTCTGAGGCCGTTTCATCGTAATGGTCTCTTGAATACACGACGCCTGTAGTAGATATGTGCCTATTACGTACTCTGCTACATAGGCTAGGTGTTGAGAGATGTTTGAATATGAAATATTTCCAAGACTTCTCAGGCGCCTCTCCGATTTCGCTCAAATCTCCATTCGCACGCCCAACAAGTTTTTCCTGTCCTCTTATTTCCAACCCATATCTTTCAATGGTCAACTGTTTTTAGCGATTCATTCGTTTTCGACTCCAGATGAGCCAGGGGTTCCCAACCTTTCAATGGTATTTATTTTTACTATGAAGTCACGAATATCTATTTGAGACGTCATAGTGGATGGTGGATTGTGAATATACATACACCCATGGCACCCGAAACCAGAACCTACCTCGGACACATACCGCGGTATAAATCGAGTGCAACATTTTAATCCAAGTTATTCATACACATAAGAACGTATAGGAAGGCATACACGTAGACATGTAGCACTGCGGGCTCGCTCACATTTGAGCAATTGCATGAGTTTCGATGTCATTGAACAGGCCAACAAGGATATTGCTATGGATACGGATGTCGGATCGGCGTCATTGTTCAAGAACATCTTCACGACAGAGTTGATTATGATAAAAATACCTTTGTTTTTCAGTATTGAACCAAGACAACGTCGCAATATCTTGTCCCACTCCCACGTTAATAGAAATATTGGACAGTAATCATTTGGCCGATAGAATTGCGGCGCTGTGGAACATCTTGCCGGAACCTGATGGGAGATGGAGCAAGGTGGAACTTGAAAGCAAGTAGTTAGTTTTTATTTAACTTTCCATTTTAAATTCTACTTTCAGACCACTTGAGTTGGGTTTACAGCATAACTTATATCAATATGGTTGAACTGTGATCAGCGATCCCTCAAGGACAAAGCTATTGGCTACGATAATTATTGTTGTTGAAGCACGGAAGGGATTTATTAGCAGTAGGGTTGCATTTAACAGCATCAATTTTAAACAAACATGATTAAAACACGGCCGTTGTTTAAAATATGTTTTTTTTTTCAAGTCATGACGTCAGGAATAATCAATTGTGACGTAATAGTGCATTGATAGTGACAATTAAAAATATAGAGTAAATATAGCTCCCTGTGACGTAATATCTGTGCTATAACTGTTGAACCGACTATTTTGAGGGTTCCAACCATCCCATATCGATATACGTCGGCTATATCGGGTGGTCATTGTCCGTAGGCTCATACAACATGATTTTTGGAAAGCATTTACACAATTACGGCACAATTTTACAACTTATAAAATCACAATTTTTTTAAAAAGGCCATTGTTCAAAACACTTTTTTAACAACCATTTGTTTTAAATGCAACCCTAATTATACCATTCATGACTCAACAGTTCAAGGCATCTGCGTGTTCAGAGCGAAAATATGGGAGCGATGTAGAAAATGGGAAGGATTTTTTGCAAGAAGGTTATGTAGTGAATACATTTTGCGTCACAACACCGAAACTATAATTTGGATCTGCCGATAACGCATTTCGCCAGTGGTGGAGATCGATTGAGTTGATTAAGTCGGTATTCCGAAAACGGAGGTACTTCGATACCGATTTGTGCTTAACGGCGGTGTCCGGTCAATACCGAGAATGCTGTTACCGAGAATGCTATTATCGAGAAGGACAATACCGAGAATGGACACCACCGAGAATGGACATTACCGAGAATGCAATATATGTAATGCAGGTCATGTTGTTATGCATATGAATAGGTCGTGTGTGTGCATCACGGCTTTGCCACATTCGGAATCGATTCGCAGGTATAAATTTCTCGACAACGTCCGTTACAGTAAACTAGATTCTTGGCTTTGGCCATTTATTCTCGGTAATGTCCGTTTTCGGTAATAGCATTCTCGGTAATAGTATGGGACCTATGACGGCACCGTAGTATATGTTGATTGTTCAATGTCCACCGCAATTTTATCGCCTTTCTATAAAGTCGGAGCTTTCAAACCAATTGTGTTCGTGCACAGAAATCGCACGGGACAGCGTCGAAAAATCTCATTGCGTGGTCGAGTTCTCCTATAATACACCAGATGAACCATGGATGGATTTGAGAGTCGACAATACTCTTGTTGAAGATATAACAACTAACACCAGTCTGAAGAACGTCTACTTCAAGATAACGGAAAAAAGGCTAAAAAAAAAGAATTAGGATGATGAAGGAATAAAATTTTGCAAATATGAATGCGACCAGACGGACCACGGATTTGAATGTCGACAGTTTACTGTCGTCGAAGACATCTTGAATAAAACCAGTGTGAAAAACATGTACCCAAATAATAATGAAACTGGGGATGATGAAAGCAGATAATTTTGTTATTATTGCGTGACTAATTACATATTTCATGATGCTGACTAACATATTTTTCTTAGCCTATATTGCGGCTCCATCGAAAATCCCATTAACGAACATAATTTCATGGGTGGTATAGCTTACGCAAGACGTAGAAAAATAAAATATGACCTACCTGATTTTCGAGTCAGTAGTGGTTTTATTTGCTTGATATTGCTGGATATATCTATGTGCGCAATTTGGCGTTACCCGAATGAGGAAATGAAATTCTCGTCATCGTGGGCTACAGGAGCACAGTTATAGTGTAATTGATGGGGGAAGCTGAACCGCACAGTCCAACGTCTTGCTGATGAAATATTTATCATGTGCGCTACCCACCAATTACGACTAACACTATTATGAAATTACTAATATCGAGGCTTTAATTTAGCAAAGGTGACGGGTTCTCATGGTTGTTCGATACGAAAGAGCCAGTGTAATTGCGAGATATTTCCGCGTACGGGGTAGCCACAAAACTGATTGAAAACCACTACCTTAGAATTAAGATGCATGAGTACACCGTGCAGTAGTTGCCAGCGTGATTATGCAATTTATCAAAAGTTGGCTCAGGTTCCGTAATAGCATCATACTTTATCTCAGGGTGTACAGATATTTTATGGAGAAGTTGCAAAACGAAACGCGGCAATACGAGTCTGTGGCGAGTGGCCCCTAAAAACCTCGACCGCTTCAATTATCTTTTATCGCTGCTCACAGATTTAAATTTCAATCCAGTTCTAAGAATCGGGACAACCGACTTTCATCTCTATGGTTTTGACAAATTGATAATTGAGGTCGACCAACCTATATGAAATCTCGCCACTGTTTCAGTAGCGTGTACGATATCATCAAAGCAATGTTTGGCTTGTTTTAAACAAGCATATATATTATCTCCATGTCCTCATTATATAATCAAACACCAATATTGCGTTTTGTTCTATAATCCCAATTTCATATAGTGCGACCCACGAATGGATTCAGAGGTTGAATGCGGCCCGCGACCTCAAAAGTTTGCCCACCCCTGATCTAGGGTCATCATATGTTTTAAAAATCGTCAAAAGCACCAGTTCTCTTTCTTTGAAAAGAGTCCTCTTATTAGGACCTCAAAATATGGTATCCCTATATAGCAGCAGTACCACATCAATTGATGGTTCAAGGCATCTGCGTTTTCAGAGCGAAAATGTCGGAGCTATGTTGAAATTGGTTTTCTTTTTGCAATAACGTTATGTAGTGAACACATTTGACGTAGCAACACCGAAACTGTAATTTGAATGGAACGATAACGCATTTCGCCATAGTAGTGGAGATCGATTGAGTTGATTAATTCAGTATTCTGAAAACAGAGGCAGGCCTACGTCGATACAGATCTGTGCTTATACCGGCACCGTAGTATGTTGATTGTTCAATGCTCACCTCCATTTTATCGGCTTTCTATAAAGCCGGAGCTTTCAAACCAATTGTGTTCATACTTAGAAATCGCAGGGGACACCGTTGAAAAATCTCATTGCGTGGTCGAGGTCTCCTATATTACACCAGATGAACCATGGATGACTTTGAGAGTCGACAATACCCTCATTGAAGATATAACGACTAACACCAATCTGAAGAACGTCTACTTCAAGATAACTGAAAAAAAGGCTAAAAAATTAAAGAAATGGGATGATGAAGGAATATTATTTTGCAATTATGGATGTAACCAGATGGACCTCGGATTTCAATGTCGACAGTAGGGATGGTGTGAACCTCTGAAAGGTTCAGGTTCGTGTGAACGCGAACCTTTTTGAAAGGTTCTGTGTGAACGCGAACGTGAACGCCATGACGTCATGTGACGTCATATTGCTAATTCTAACCCTGCATTTCAGTGACGTGTAGCCCATATTGATGTACACGATGCCTAGTGACGACTCGGGTCACATAATGCCACAATGCTGAAGTACATATTGACGTTTTAAACGTCGCTAAATGTATCAGCTATAGGGCAATCAAATGATATAATAATCCCATAAAATCAATATCTTCCGTCGCTTCGTCAACAATTTCGACGATGACTTGCAAGGGAATATAAGCTTACGCCTTAACGGTCTAGGTCAGACCGGACAATGTATTCGACGTCTGAGTATTGCTTGAGCAGAGTGTAAAACTTGTTTTTATACTTGCTACCGATATTACCCTATCATCAAGTTATATAGCAGTAGCCAACACCACAATCGCAAGGATTTGGTTTTTAATATTCAATGAACATATGAAATCAAGATTGAATCCGTGCGCCTGCTGCATTTTTTACATCAGACAACGATATCAATTTTATTGATTGGTTGAATAAGCATCATTTGGAAACTAGTGACTACCTGCATGTTAGTGTATTTTGCTTTTGATGTTGTGTGATTGCTCACAGCAGAGAGTCACTAAATAATCACAAACGGAAAGTTAGATATTTCGAGCAAACTTTTGTAACAAAGGAAGTAAAATTTTTGATATTATCAAGGTGCATGCTCATTGCTCATTTAGTGTTGATTGTTTTTTATGCTGCCAGCACCATGCATAGAGTGGCCAGCAGTTGAAATGCATTAAATTTTAACCAAAGATGTTATAATGAAGTGAAACTTGTAATATATGAAAAAGGTTCACAGTGCGGAACCTTCCAAGGTTCGTTTGTGAACATGAACCTCTCAATTTCTGAGGTTCACACACAGAACGCGAACGTGAACCTCACGTTCACACCATCCCTAGTCGACAGTATGCTGTCGTCGAAGACATCATAAATAAAATCAGTCTGTAAAACGTGTATCCAAATGATAAGGAAAGAGGATGATGAAAGAAGATAATTTTGCTATTATTGTGTGACTAATTACATATTTCATGATGCTGACTAACAGCATATTCTTCGTAGCCTACATTGTGGCTCTATCCAATATCCCATTAACGATGTACATAATTTCGTGGGTGGTATTGCTTACGCAAGACGCACTAAAGTAAAATAAAAAGTGGTGGTTTTATTTGCTTGATGTATAGCTGGATAAATATGTGCGCAATTACGCGTCACCGGAATGAGGAAATGAAATTCTCTTTATCGTGGGCTACAGGAGCAGAGTATATAGTGTAGCTGATGGGGGAAACTGAACCGCATAGTCCCACGTCTAGCTGATGAAATATTTATCATGTGTGCTACCCACCAATTACGACTAGCACTGTTATGAAATTACTAATATCGAGGCTTGAATTTAGCAAATGTAACCGGCTCTCATGGTTCTTCGATATGAAAGAGCCAATGTAATCGCGAGATATTTGTGCGTATGGGGTAGCCACAAAAATGATTGGGAACCATTACCTTAGAATTTAGATTCATAAGGAAGGACACCATGCAGTAGCTGCCGAAGTGAATATGCAATTTATCGAAAGTTAGTTCAGGCTCCGTAATAGCATATTTCGTTATCTCATGGTATATGAAAAAGTTGCAAAACTAAATCTGCGAGTGAGAATGTTTGGCTGGTGGATCCAAAAAACCTCTACCAATTGAATTGCCTTGGGATATGATCTCTTGAAATGACTATGACATGGTAAATTACTGTAATCCCATAGGACGCATTGCAACTGTTATGACATGTGTAGCGTTCGGGCTAACGTTCGGGTTAAGGATCCTACCATAACATCATTATATTCTTTATTCGCAGTAACACTGGTAAATACACACATAATCTGGGAAGCAACCTGCCCCCAAAGGAAAATGGCGTGATTGGAGTAAATTTTAAATATTTCAGTAATACAGTCAAATTGCTATAGTTTTATGCGATACACGAATATTACAGAATTGCAGTACATGAAGAATTGGCAAAGATTACAGAGTAGGGGTCGAGATGATTGAAAATGAAGAATCGACATTACACAAATTATGCTGTGACTCACAAGTGTGTTATTATTATATTATTTATTCACAGTAACAGGAAATTGGCGAGATTGGATCCTACCAATATTAGTAATATTGTAAAATGTGTAGTAGTAGCGCTTATCTCCCGGGTCTGGTGCGCCACGGTCTGTAATTACTTTCCGGTATAAGTTACTTTAAAACATAATCCATCTTCGGCTATATACGGATCAAAAATTAAATTAGTGTACGAGATGATATCACAAATTTGGCCACAGGGGTTAATAGCACAGGCTGGACCAAGAGGTTATAAGTCGTGAATGGGATGTCACAATTACGGCATGACTCGTTGAGAAAGGAACGTTGAAAATAATATCGTGCACAGTTCAGGACAGAATGGTCGACGGTTTCGGCGATATTGCAATGAAGACGGAGCGGAGTATCTGAACATCCTATTCTAAATAAATGAGCGCTAAGCCTACGGTGTCCGGAGCGCAGACGGAACATGATGACCTCAAATTGCCGATATTTATGCATTGACGGGAATTTAGTTGCAAGTTGCAAGTTGCAACGCATCCTACCAATTCGAGTCCGCCTCCATCTCTTAGATGTTGACTTCCGTGTATATATATTGTATATACGCTCTACTATCATTGTTATGAATGGTTCCTATAGGTTACCGATACAAAAGTATGTTACCATTTCGGCATATATACCGCTATAACCATATAATATAATCATATGGGTATAGGCCTATTATCAGAGGTGGTCAGTGTCGAAGTACTTCTACTTTTTCGAAGTACTCAAGTACATTCCCTCTACTTCTGGTACTGACTCAAGTAGACATTTTTTCGCTACTTCTACTTCTACTTCGTATTATTTGGTGAACTACTTACTTACTTACTTACTTTTCGCTATTTTCAGTTTGTCAAGTAGAAGTAGGTAAATCCCCCACTAAGAAAGATGGCCTAAGGAATTCCGGGACTGTTTTCACGTATAGTAGGCCTACCAACATTTAATTTTCATAAAAGTCATGTAATGCCCGGATTTTTCGTTGCGCTTCGCGCATAGTAGATATGTAGTGGCAAATATGTTTAGCGAAAGTATCGCTGAATATAATTAAGATGCCGGGCTGCGTGGTTCTGTTCACACCGCATTATCGCCGATATCAAATATTTCTCACAGCAAGTATGGCCCCCATAACGGTTGAAACTACCGTTTCGCACTCTAGCAATAAATACCCATTATATCTAACAGCCCATGAAGTGTCCTAATCTGGAAAAGTGGACTTGGACTTTGTTGACGTTGGACCTTTTTTAGCAGACCACCGGTGAAACTTTCTGGACAAAAGACGTGAAATATGTTGTCCGCTTTTTAAAAGTAGTATTTGTATTTTTCTTTCAATTATAGTTCCAGTTCGAATTATAGTTTCAGTTCTTTTGTCTGGAGAACATACATGTTGATTGTTGAAGTATAAAAGCAAATGCCTTATAATTTACGAAAATAAAGCTATGCACTATATGGCATTTTTACGATATGTCATATTTTAATTAATGTATACTAATCGCGCAAAGTGTTAAAGCCGTGTCCGACACAACTTCTCCGTATTGCCCTTCGACTGAAATAGGGGCCTTATAATATGAGGGATGGCGCCATGCCATGATATTTTCTAAAACAGGGTGTTCGAGAAAACAATGGATTAGTATCGCATTTCCATATAAATACTATCATTTACATCCCATGCGATGTGGACGACCGCTTAATCTGTCAGACATTGACACCTCCTGGGATGCATCAATATGAATCAAGCTTTGTACACCTTCTGCATAGCACCATTTGCAGCTTCTGACGGTCCATGCGAACGAATTACGATCGTTTTCACAACTACTTACTTTTTTTAGTAGATTTGAAGTCAGTCATTTTTACTTCTACTTCAAGTAGTTTTAGGTTGCTTAAGTAGCTACGCCAGGCCTATACGTATCGTTTCGCTACCGAGACCCAGCTGGCAACACTCATTTTCTCTCCCAGCATATACCGATAAACCCTGTGTCAGTGTGTCTAGAAAGAGAGGAATGGCATTGTAAAGTCAAGCACAGAAAAGAAAGTCTATCCGTTTAGTATTGCTGTGGGTATTATCCTAATGAGTGGGCCTACATATAATATAGTGATGTCGGTGAGATGGCTAACCTCGTTTGCCTTTCGCTCGGTATTTACAATGGATGCGTATAGCGCACACAGTTGATGCAGCGTTGAGGGTAAAAACTTGTTATATATGTAATTTGAAGTCCTCTTTCTTGTGAGATGCTGGCGATGTGCTGCCAACGCAATTGCTCTTATTTTTCCGGGCGTCCTTACGACGAGGCTAGTATAACGGCCAGTGGCGTCTCATTTTTGCTTGATAAATATCATTCTACGGACTTATTGGCATTTCTCAACTCATTGTCATTAATGACTAATTTTGAACATTTTTACATCTGCAATTACGCAAATGGGGCAAAAGGAGAGGTGAGGCAGAAACGAGCCAAGCCTCACTTGTGATCGCGCCCAGAGCACAAAATTTATGATGATGGCCATATATTCGCACTGATTACGAAAATACAAATATTGTAAATGGTAGGTCCCAAGAGCCCTCTAAAATCGCCAATGAATATATGCGAAAGTTCACTTTGTTACGTACAGTGACAACGCAGAGAAGCAATACAAGCTACGTACATGTAAAATTGTACAATGACTTCGCAGTGAAACAGTATAAGCAGAGTCAGGAATCAATCTGCAACACTGATTGTAGTCCTAACAATTCGACAATCGCATGATTGTGAAACAATGTGCTATCGGCTGTCGACTGTGTGTGCGAGCACAGAATTTACGATGAAGGCTACATATCCACACTGATTACGTAGGACCCAAGAACCCTCTAAAATCGCCAATGAATGTATGCGAAGGTTCACTTTGTTACGTGCAGTGACAATGCAGAGAAACAATACAAGCTACGTACAATGACTTCGCAGCGAAACAATACAATCTTAGCCAGTAATTAATCTGCCTCACTGATTGTAGTACTAACAATTCGACAATCGCATGTTTGTGAAACAATGTGCGGCTATCTACCGTGCGAACCGGTTATAAGTTATAAGGTGGGGACGGTCAACGTGCATTGCTGAGCAAATATCTTCTCTTTCTTGTGTAGATATTATTAATTGTGATAGCTTATATACTTCAAAATGGATACGTCTCTTCTTACGTAGCCTGCATGTGAAGAGTGCTAATGTGCCAACTGAATAACCTAACCTTTCTGGTTTTATATATTTGAGCCCCCCCCCCCCCCCCCCCCCGAGTCACGAATCAATGAATCAGTGAGCCACACGTCACTGACTAAGCAAATACGCAATTAGTCTAAACTACAGTAGAGAGTATACGAGATCTCAGTTTGACGTGTAGCAAGCTAAGAGGAATGGGGTAAGATGGACCGGGCAGTATCCAAAGATGAAGTTACCTGGGAATGGTAGGCCACATTATTAATAAAACTTCCAAATTAAAATAATACAATCATAGACTAAGGCAGGGGTGGGCAAACTTTTGAGCTCGCGGGCCGCATTCAACATCTGAATCCATTCGCGGGCCGCACTATATAAAATTGGGATTATAAACCAATACGCAATATTGGTATTTGATTATATAATGACTAATGAGGACATGGAGATAATATATATGCTTATTTAAAACAAACCAAACATTGCTTTGATGATATCGTACACGCGTCAGAAACAGTGGCGAGATTTCATAGGCTGGTCGATCTCAATAACCAATTTGTCAAAACTATAGAGATGCAAGTCGGCTGTCCCGATTCTTCGAACAGGATTGAAATTTAAATCTGTGAGCGGCGATCTGTTCATAGATTTACTAATTCCACTTTTGGTTCAGTTCCAGGACATGCATGCTAACAACATCATGACCATGTTAGCTTCAAACACGCTTCTACTCCATGTGTAGATAAAATATAAATGCCGTAATTCTACGCATGCAGAGAACGAATCTACCCAAGACACGCGCGAATAGGTTTTGATAAGCACATCACTGAATTAAATAAAACTGTAGTGACCAATCTGAAATCACACTCGCGATCTGAAATACTTCAATCTCGTTTAGCATTACTGTGATGTTTAGCAGTTGGAACTTTTCAAACTGCGTGGGCCTTGAGATCGGTCTGTCGCGCCAGAAATTAAACATAAAAAATAATATAGGAAGTATTTACCTTAAAGCAGTGGTTCTCAAACTTTTTAAGACACGCCCCCTTATGATGGTGAAAGATTTCGCGCCCCCCCCCCCCCCGTATCGTCATATCACAGAACGCAACCAGGCTGCTAGCAGACCTAACGGATAGTTTAATGGAATGGAAGGTACCACTGTGGATGAAAGATTTTTAAATATGAAATTCCGACTATTAAAATACAGAGGAATAAATATGAATTGGGTGGAAATCGCGCTGAGCGCGAAAAAAAATCAGTTGAGCTCAGCAGCTTCGCGCCCCCATTCAGATGCTTTTCGCCCCCCAGTTAGAGAGCCACTGCCTTAGAATTATCATGGTGAAATATACTAAGAAAAAGTTTAATCAAGTCCCTGTATTAATTCGATTTTTAGTACGCAATTTATCAATATTTCTAATAAGTTTCTCTAGACTCTCGCGGGCCGTAGTTTACCTGCCCCTGGACTAAGGTATATTTTAAGTTCCAGAAGTCCTATAATAAAGGATTAGACCTACATATTTCCAGAAATGACTCTCAAAGAGACTATTCTACATATTTCCCTTCCTATACCCCACAGAGCCATTGCGAAGAAAGCTTCCAGTCGACCAAATTATACGCCTACAAAGAAGGAATTTATATTTGCAATTTTTGCAACATATGCCGACTATGCCTACATTTGCAACTTATGCCTACTTGTCTTACAAAAATAAGCAGCATTTGACAGTCAACCTTTAGTCTTCGATATACCAGCAATGAATTCCCTGAAGAAAGCTAACCGAAACATTATTTCAGTTATTACAGCAAAACCATAGGTAGATTTTTACACTCCAAAGACTTGCAAATCACAATTTTATACGCGTCCCGTGATTCTGGACGCGTTGTATTGTGAATTTGTGATACTTTCTCTCTCTCACCGCATGTATTGACGAAATCGAGAGAATCGGAAACCCACGAGATGGCAGTCAAGTTCTACAGTAAGAAAAACATTTTATTGACATTTTAGATAGGTTACCTGTATAGTTATACTCTGCTATAGCAGGGGTTCTCAACCCGCGGCCCGCAGCCCGCGACGTCTTTCATTATGAACGCAATTACTACCGCCACTGTATTGTTACATATTATCTGTATTTGTAATTGTAATTGCCAACTCATTCTTTGTTGTGTTCTAGTTTCTTGATATATGCCCGAGTTGATTGTTATTGTCTTAAATCGGTAGTCGGCTGGACTCTTGTTCCAAGAGAATCCCGCTGTAGTGTAGTGCACTTTTAAAGAGTGATTAACTCACCGCGAATGGTTTGAAAAGAAACAAGAACAAGGAACGGGAAATTAAACAGCGAAAACTGGGTTTGTGGTGTAACTCTGCGTGGAAAAATGAATTAGCATTCTCAGATATAAGTGGAAAACCGATGTGTCATATTTGTCGATGAACAGTTATCGGAACGAAGCGTAGAAGCCTAAAATGATACCTCGGCGGTTTCTTCTGTATAGTTATACATATGCATATCGCCTGATCTTAGAAAAAGTTACCAACTAGGTGTCAAGCCTGAAATCCATATTTAGAGGCGTTGTTAAAATTGCGGACGATATTACAGACACATCGTTCAAAATTGCTTGATATATCGCGAAACCCAAGAAATATGCTAGAGAAGGTGTTATTTCAATAAAACTTTAACATACTGTGTGAATATTCGCTGTTTCCTAACCTTAGCAGCAAGGACAACATCATCAGGCAAATTTTAGAGCTACAGTTATCCAATTCAACCGTGACCAGAAGAGTAGCAACAATGTCAGACGATCTTTTATCGCATGTTCTGAAACACGTTGCCGCGTGAGACTCACTTTAGCCACCCAGCAGCCACCCGACAGTCGTTGAGCATCTCAGCATTCAAGTCGAAATACAAACAATTTCTTCTAAATGAATACTAGCCAGCGTTCAGGATTACCGGACGGCGATCTAGCATCGATCTCGCCCTGCGCCACATACCACCTCGTTTTGTCGCTTGCGTCTTATATTATCTGCATTACTTTTCATTCAGTGTGCATGCCTCTTCTTTACTTCGCCTGGGCTAGGGTGGGTGCCTGATCTTAAAGGCTACTCCAAGTTGTTTCGAAACCTTCCAATCTTTTCATTGTATCGCACTCTTGTGATGTTTTGAAACGATGAAAACATGGGGACGGGACCAGCGTAAATCATCAACTTGATCAAGCTGACTTCTGTAACTATTGGTGCAGGGCTACAGCAATGGAAGGAAAGGGGGAAGGTTGATTGGTTTGCTCAGAAATGACCCCGAACGCCTGACTTCTTCTCATACCACTGAGAGCTCGCAAAGTGATGATAATGGCCTCTGTCACGAAAAAGTTACCGTAATTTTGAACTTTCTCGCTCATGCATTGAAACAGACAGCTCGGTTATATGGTGGAAGGGCTAGTTTAAAAGTGCATATACCGAAATGGCAATGAATGCATTGCACGCCCCATTACTTGTGCCGCTGGAAGAAACGTATTCTGACAAAAAACAGCAACCGCAAATTTACGAGCGCTGTCCATTAATGCCTTAGAATGCATAAAAGATGTACTAAATGCCTGTATACGACTGGTAAATAGGCTACAGTAGCCGAACGTTATTAGTATAGCCCAGGGGTTCTCAAAGGGTGGGCCATGGCCCACTGGTGGGCTACAAGAGCATCTGAGGTGGGCCACAGAGCTATTTGGAAAATTTTAGAAATAATGTAAGTTTAGTAATATTTGTTGTGTTAATCGCTAAGAAATAAATTCATATTAGTTGATTATACGTATAGGCTATACATAAAGCTTTTCATCCGACTCTGATGAGACGTATAGTGGTACGTATGAAGTCAGCATTTCAAGTCGAAAATGAGAGGCAGAAACGGCGGATTTTTCCACTGGCTATGACTACATATGGCTAACAGCAACTAAAATAATTTCGCGTATACAATACCTGGAAGGTAATGCTGAAGTAACCGCGCAAGTATTCCGCCAGGATCATTATATCTCGTATGCCGTTGAAAGGGGTGTGCAATAAACTTGGAATGAAGACTAATTGATGTATAGATTTATTGTACTTCGGCAGGTCGTATTATTGTAAGTTAAAAATGACCATATAATTGCAAATTATTAGCAACTTTTGGTGGAGGTATACTGCACCACCGCAACGAATAGTAATGGATTGAGGATTCAGCGGAGCGCATTAATATTTGGAGTCTGTTTAGAATGCCATGCCTGGAAATCAATGTACATAATGTAAGAGTCACATGAATTGATAGTATCACTGGATATATTATTCCGACATCGCAACTTCAGTTGGATCAGTACGTGACATACAATGTACAATGTACATTGTACAGCATGCATAATATGAAAATTTTTCTCCACTCCTCTGTAGTATGAATTGTTTGAAGCTGGCCCAGAATGATTCCCCTATTCCCCGTCAATAGTGGAACTAAAATCCCAATCACACAGTGTATGCGGGAATCCGATCATTGTGTTTCGCGAACCGAATAGAGCATCAGCGGACGATCATAAAATACTCAAAAGTTTTAGCATATGATCTACTAGAGCCGTAACTGCCGAATCAAAACCCCTAATCGGGGGAGCTGGAAGGGGCCCAAGATTATTTCGTTAGTCGTTTGTCGGAAGATATTCATTCAACTTGAAAATTTTCATGTCCCGATATGTTTATATTTTAATTTCATCAGTAAATACGAAGAAAAATGCGCATACTTTAGAGAAATAGGCATATCGGCGCCATCGATTACCACGCATTGAACAGGATTATGACTTGAAGATTAGAGGTGGGCCACAGCACATTTTCAAACCGGAAAATTGGCCACGGCCAAGAAAGGGCTGAGAACCCCTGGTATAGCCCATAAATACATGGTAATAATGTTCTGCGGCCCGCATCGTTTTTTGCTGTTAAAATGCGGCCCGTTATACAAGGGAAGTTGAGGAAACCTGTGCTATAGAGTACATATGCCTTACCTGATATGTTTTTTTTTTTAATTTATTGCTAAAAATTTCATCATTTCAATACACCACAAGACAATGAAAGATATGAAGGTGTTGAGAGACTTGGAGTAGTCTTTGAAATCAGACACCCGCCTACGGCCTAGGCAACGTAAACAAGGAGGCATGAACACTACATTGAATGAAAAGTAAAGGAAGATGATATAAAAGGACAGGTGACAAAAAAAGAAGCGTGTGTCGGAAGTTAAGTTAGTAATGGATAATGCTATATAAAACATTGCAGGTCGGGTTCCCTTGAATACATAGATGCTTCCGTAATACAGATATCACTGTCTTTGCTATATATTTAGGCTATTTGAAAAGGTAGCCTTTTTTCGTACACTACGGATGAAACTTGTCGCCTCGAATTTCGCCCAAATCTCTTTTCGCATGTCCGCAAAATTCTTTAGTGTTCTTGTGATTCTAGTCTTTATCGGTCAATCGTAAATTGCTGTTGAAGGCACTCAATCGTTTCCTATTGTAGATATGCATCTTGAGGCTAATTAGGTATATTTGTTAGAGCTCGACTGCTATATATCGTTGATGGAGTCGAAATTTCTTGTCGAAATGTGAAATATATCAAATAGAACTTGCTATTGGTGGTATGATTTGAAAAATAAATTCTACAAACTTCGTTAATGTATAATATAATCCCCACTGATTACTAAACTAATACTCATATGCACCTACTTATAATTTAGGAAACACATCTAAGCATTCACTCGGCATTTAGTGAACTTCTATGGTCGTCATAAATCAAACGAACTGTACAGACTGTCGACGATATTTAACAAATGAACAATGAACAGGACTGATATCGGCTCCACCTGGACCTTACTATTCGTTGGTGCAAGCCTATTTTTACAAACGAGGAGATAACGATAACACGATTCATGTATTTCAGTAGCCTATTGAATCAAAACGGTGACGCAATAGCTTGCCCGGACTCAACGATGATAGCAATATTGGACAGGAATGATTTGGCCGATAGAATTGTGGCACTGTGGAAGATATTACCGGGAACTGATGAAAGATGGGACGAGGTGGGACTCAAAAGTACGTACCCATAGTTTTCAAAAAGCGCCTTTCTATCAGAATTCAACTTATAGATTACTTAGAATTTTACAACATTACCTCTATATCCAGTGATAACTGTATCTATGATGATTACTCAACGAAGTTCTTGACCACGAATATTGTTGAAGTGTGGACGATATGTTTTAATCAGTACGACTCCGTACCACATAAATTAATTGTACAAGGCGCAACTTGTGAACGTTAGCTAGTGAACACGTCACGTCACGATGTAAAAACAAAAAAATTGGCAGGCAGCTATGGCATTTTACCAGTAGTGCGGGTCGATTATAAGTATCAGACTTTGATATGCAGAAACCCATTCTGCTAACTGATCGCAGACCGAATCATCAGAGTGTTGATTGTCTACCGTAAATTCCTGCTGGAGTTTTAACGAGTCAATATGCGTATGCGTCCTATGTTCAGTAGCTTTCAAATCAATGCTTTTCTATTAATCACACAGAAATCGAAGGTGAGAACGTCGCAGAGTCTCATTGCGTGGTCGAGTTCTCGTACCATACACCAGTACCAGATGAACCATGGAAGGATTTCAGAGCAGACAATACTCTCGTCGCCGATATCATAAATGACACCAGTCTGAGAAATGTCTACTTCAAAATTAGGGAATAAATGGTCAAATGATAAAGAAATATTATGATGAAGGAATATAATTTTGCATGAATTGCGTGAATAATAAGATATTTCATTATCTCAGCAACCCTACGTATTCATCATTGTCATGCGCAATGTCACGGATGGTCTTTGTATGACGAAAGACGTAGCACAATAAAATATATTTTACCTGATTGTCAGAGCAGTACTGGTTTTATTTGTTTGGTATTGCTCACAGCAATTACGCAATACCACAACGAGGAAATTGAGATATCTCGTCATGTTCAGGCTGCACGCTGATGAGCCGCACTGTTTCGCGTGTTGCTGGTGAAATACTTCCGTGTGCGACCGACCGAATGCTACTTCTAGCACTCGCCTGTCATGAAATAACTGATATCGAGGCTCGAATGCAGCGAAGGTGACGTCTTACTCGTTATCACCTCCTGACATGCGACTTGGATATTTCGGAAAAAAACAGATGAGGACGTTAAATAAACCCAGAAAACCCAGATCGTATAGTTCGCTCAATTGCTGTGAAACTAGAAACTGACAGTCATTATTACAGTCATACAGTAATAGAAGTAAGTTTTAGCCCTTGTTATCGAAATTAGAACAGTTACCAGTTACCAGTGTGCCGCCACAGCTTACCAGATGTGCCGCAAATCTTTTTGTAATTTTGGAGAAAAGCTTCAGAATTCTTTTAAAATGGGCATGGGCATGTAGGCTAGCATATAGCGCCAAATCTGCTTCATATCTAATAAATAAGCACATTTGATCACTGCAATCGAATCAATCAGATCATTGGCGATGTTGGGTAATTGTTATGTCATAATCACACTACTATGTGTCGTACAGAGTCTTTAATAATCCGCATCACAATAGTGTTCTATATGGTGTGGTCGTGTGGACACAAGCGCAGTGGTATGCTCCGCGGCTGCGACACCAATGGATGCGGGTCCATGTCCGACCGAGGTCGACTTCCGAATTCCGATATCTAAATGTTGGAGGTTTACCTAGGCTCCTCCTCGCCACCTTATCTTACAAAAGCCTAGAGGTGAACCGTGCTATAAGTCGGCAGCTGCGGAAAATAAGAAGAATATCGGCCTGGTGTAAATGACCATAGTAGTCGACAAACACCATGAATACCCCAAAACAAGCAAATCAAACAAGCGAATATCACGGACACTGCGAATTGTCTACGTCACACTTTTCATTTGGCCAAAGGCTATTTTACGGTATTTTTTTCCGTTGCCTAATCCGGTCCGTTCGTCATAAACATTCAAGGGGCCCGCGAAATGATTCGTAAACCTCATGTGGCCCCTTGGCCGAAGGTTGGCCACCCCTGCTTTAAATTGAATTTTGTTTTCAATGCAGCCTCAGGTTTTGTTTGTTTTATTGACACATAATTGGCGCTTTTAACAACTTGAGTCATATGCGCCCGCGCAGTAAATTTCACAAGGTCTTGTTTACGCTTGTCTTGGTAGGGTGGAGTGAAAATGACTTTTTTTTAAATCGAAAAAGGTTCTTAAATCCCAACAAATGACCTGAAACTTCAATAAAAATTTAATTTAGGGGATTGCCCCCCTTTTCCAGCCGGCAAGCCCCCAATTTCTGCGCGCGAGGGGGTAAATTTGCATATCTCGGCAACCGCTGGTTGCAGAGTCATGAGATATAGCTCAAAAGATGCAAAAACATCATGTTTATATAAGTCCTAAGAAGAAGGTTTTCTCTATTGTGAATACAAAACTTGTTATAGTCAAAAAAAACAGTAAAAAATGCGGGTAAACTACGGGAGTAACTACATACTCAAATGTGTTGGGGCTGCGGGGCTGCGGGGAGCCCATCTTGGTGACATGAGGTACCAGTCGTTTGCAACCGAGGTGAATATAAGGTTGCAATAAGAAGATCCTTGTCCAACTGGGATAGTCGGTGGTTTGCCTTGTCAGCGGGCCGAGGAGTGCCGCTGGAAATGCCCGATTGGTTGATCTAGCTAGAATATGGCTGTGGTAGGAGACCCTGAGTATTCGTCGGACCCCCTTGAGTGCGGCCTGGGAGTGTCCGACTCTCAGTAAGTGTCACTGTTGGAAGCGAATATACCCAGACACCCCCGCATGTGCATGATATACACATACAGTAACGTGTTATTTATTGATACACGACAAATTGATTGTAGTGGTACTAACATTCAAATCCTGAATCGTTTCTAATTGTAATTAAAATACTGGTTGCAATGAGTTGCCCTGAAAATGACTCTCTGCGACCTGAAAGTTATAATGAAGCTCCATCGCATCACGACGAGGCATCTTATTTTGCTAGTGAAACAGTTGCTCAAGACTTGTTACAATAACTCGTTACGCCGCTGCAATAACGACGAAATATATCGACAATGGCGCAGGAATATCTTGAGTTCTAGATATCTGCGCAATGGTGAACTGAAGCACGTGCAATTTACGACATTATGATCTTACCTACCTAATAAATAATTTTCGAGCGTCAAATTAACCTGCCGAGCATGATGTTAAAAAAAAACAGACTCCTGCAGATTGAAGCATAGTGTTCTAAGGTGGTGTATAGCTCAGTGGTGTAGACACTAGCGATCGTTCCGCTTCGGCAGTTTGGGAAGCTGTCGCCAAGATGCATACTCTGCCGCTTGAGCATAGGGAAAAGTTGCGTTCTAATCAGATGTAGGAAGTTAATTGGTTAGTGCGGTATGTTTTCTGTGCGTCCTTTGTGATGATGAGATATCAATTTATAAATTAAGATGTCGAATTTTGCTGCCGGTAAGGTTTTTCAGGCAGTGTAAGCGGCATGATATCGTGTTACATTGCAACTGGAGTAACCTGTCCTAGCTTCCTTGTTAATGTTATCGTTATCATGCTATATGTACGCCAACATGTCTTTTGTATCATATCAGGCAAGTGATATATCCGACGATTCTATAATTTGTCAAAATGTGACCTGTGGCTGGTACCAAGAATCCTGTCCGTACAGTGAGAGCTGAGAGACAAAAGAATCGCAAAAGTTGAAGGAATTTGTTGAAGAGCTACTGCGGTGAAAGATGTGTGTCAGTTAAAAGAATTCAGCCTTATATCTTCTATGACATTAATCACTTACCTGAGGAAGTGGAATAATTCGGGCAACAGAATCATCAGAAACTTCGTCTTTTAGTGCGAGAGGCTTATTCGGGAGATGGATTTTGTGAGCTGAGGCCGTGCACATTTTCTCACGGTATGTTGGAAGCTTTTGTGGCCCTAATGAGAAATTTTATGCGGCCGTCGACCAGTAACTCAATTAGTACTATGCGCTGGAGGCTGTAAACATGTGTATTTGGCTTCCATTACTGAGATGCCTTGGGATGCGGCCGTAGGCTACATAAGTAATCGAAATAAGGTCGTGAATAGCAAAACGGTTGCTCCCCCTGCTTTTGTTAGATAGTGTTGGGAAAATTTGTCGCAAAACTCTGACATCCTAGAAGTGGAATTCAAAGAGAGATGAATAGAGCTAATGCAAAATACAGTTACCGCAGCACTTGAAGTACTGTATGTAGAGGTGGACAAAGCAGTCAGCCCTGCTACTCAAGTAGAAATAGAGATAACGGTGTAAATATCTACTCGACTGCAGACGATTACCCCTGACGAGAGTGCCCGCTGAAAATATTTGAGTTCATTTCAATACCGGCATGATGTAACAGGTAGCGGGTAGATTCCTCGAAAATCTATTCAGTTACCTTGATACGGCTATATCGCGTGGTTCTGAAGAAAATTTGTAAATGTGATGCAAACTTTTCCCAAATCAAATTTATACTTTTCGAAATCCATATTGTGAAAAGGACTTTTGACTGAAAACTGTTCCATGTGGAACTGGAAGTGTTCCAAGACATAGCCACCTGAATAAATAGTGCAGATAGGCAAAACGTTTACTTATGTAGCCTACTGTGAAAATGTAGAAATACTTCATTCCTCACCAACACCAACTAAATGTTATGACTAGGACGATTTATTTACCTTAAAAACAGAAGATTTTGACCTAAAAAATCATAATTTTTACATTTTTTGACCCTAAAAATCTTGATTTTGACCTAGTTTGACCTAGCGTATGCAAATTAGGTGTTTCCCACATAATGTTAAAATTGTAACACTCCTCTTCTCTTCATTTCTGGTCGGAACTGTCTGTCCTTACGAAGTAGTTTGGCCTGAAACATGACTTTTTTGCCTCAAAAACTGACAAATTTTTACATGAAAAAACTTCATTTTAACAAAAACTGGCCTATGAAGAATTCCAATAGTTACATTACGCATTATGGTACATATAATTCATTACGCATTATGTTAGAAATATTAAAAAAAAATTGTAGTTCAACGGAAGATACTTTCCTACATTCACGGGTAGAAAGAGTCTGTCTGTCCCCTTGCCAAATAGCTTGCCAAGAATGGAGTAAACGTTCAACAGCAGTAGTTTTTGGCTGACAGCACTGAAGTTGTGCGTACACTGCTGGTAACAAACCGTGTTGCTTCATTCTGGCAATGGTGTCTACATCACAATTTTCATCATGCGCTTCTTGATATTAGAAACATGCAATGCCCACGCAGTCTTGCCTCAGTTGAGATATTGCGGTACGTTGAGCATAACACGATGTTTCATTTGAATGTTTATAATTCACAGTGAGCAGACAATCGGCCATCTACAACAGTAAGCCCATGCTACAAGTTGCCAAATGTCAAATGATAGGTTCACAGACAGTGCAAAATCTAAGGTACAAACGAAATGCAGGTTTCAAAAAACTTTTAACTTTTTTGACACTGTTTGACCTAACGCTACAACTTTTTTTAAATGTCAAAAAATTCGCCCTAGTTATGAGCTTTTACCGAAGCGCCAAAAATATGATGGTTAGCCAGCAGAGACCAAAGGTAGTTTTGGTATGGTTTCTCGCTTACATCTCATTCATTTTTAGAAATTACTCAATCTTCTGTCGGTGTCAACTGATATCTGCATATGAACGCCGAAGACCACGTACCTTTGTCATCCAACAGTCGGTTCTTGTGAAATATATGTGTCGAAGATAACTTGCATAGTAATCAGATGGAGATGTTTGAGTTACAATTTATACTTCCTGCTTGAGTACACTATAGCACTTGTACTTGAATAATTGTTTTTGCATAAATGGCATACGTAACTACATTCACGCATTTATATAGCATAAATCTTTTGTCCAAAACCGTGCAGAACAGAGCATTAACTTTTGTGAGATTAGTTCAAAAAAGTATTGCACTGCACTTTGATCATTATGATTGTATCATACAATTTATATATATGCTTATTGAAATTTCCTCATACTGCTTGCAACTCTGAGTATGCCTCTGGTCTCAACTATTTTGCTGACTCGTTGCAATATCTCTTGAATATATTTAATAAAGCCAATATGAACCCTGACTGGTGTTTGAGCCAACGCCATCACAATATAGTGCAGGTAACTATAAGTGGTTCTAGTTGACTATGAAAAATGTCAAGAAGATCTACCGCTGCGATTAGAGATCCCCTCAAGTGAAGCGAATGAAGGCATTTACTACATATATGCTGAAATATATTTTTGCAAATCCATTTACCAGGAGGAATTACCAAGGTAACAACATGCAATATAATCTCTGCATTCAAGCCATGATAGTAGCCTTTCAAATTGCATCTGAGCTCAATGGTGAAGATTGTGATATCTATCTTGCAGTTCTCTTCTTGAAATCCTCACTCACTATCCAATAAAGTTTATTCAAAACCTGATTGGTGATTCCATAAAAGTGATTTGAGCTTTCACGTTTTAGTTGACAGTTCAAACTAGCCATGAATGAGCTGTTTTCAGATGCGGATACGGATACTGTGCAAATCCCTTGAGTGCAAATGTAGAAGATTGCCACATCCATTCGTCTGTATTTCCGTGAATCTTTCATTAATTCCAATGGGCATTGATAATTGGGAATTGCTTTAGAGATTAGAAGTAGAGAATGATGAGGATCATCATTATGTTCATCAGTATCTTTAAAATATTACGAATGCTTCTCAATGCTTGAAGTTATATCTTGCTTTGCTCTTGCTGAGTAAAAAGCCACAGTTTTGTGCCAGACCATAGTCATGCATCCACATTTTGACATTTTGTAGTCCAAACGATTTCCATACAAGGTGTTAAGAAGAACCCTGACTTCAAAACAAATTCGTCGTCATTTACTTCCGGCATAGATATTTCTCCACGATTAATGCATCCGCAAAATGTCTTCATCAAGCATCAGTAATTCAGGGGTAATGGGCCGTTCTGTTGGTCGAATCTATTCATTTCCTCCCATAATGGCATGGAATTCTTGTAACCGATACGCATCTTGCAACACAGCTTCTAGCTCTTCAATAAATTCCTTGAACTTGGCAATTCTCTGAGGTGTCTGACTGTACGAATAGGATTCTTGGTGCCTGTCACAGCTCGCATTTTGAAAAATTATAGAATCGTCGGATATATCACTTGCCTGGTATAATACAAAAGACATGTTGGCGTACATATAGCATGATAACGATAACATTAACAAGGAATCTAGGACAGGTTACTCCAGTTGCAATGTAACACGATAACATGTCGCTTGCACTGCCTGAAAAACCTTACTGGCAGAAAAATTTGACATCTTAATTTATAAATTGATATCTCATCATCAAGAATAGCGCACAGAAAACTTACCGCGCTAACCAATAAACTTCCTACATCTGATTAGAACGCAACTTTTCCCTATGCTCAAGCGGCAGAGAATGCATCTTGGCCTCAGCTTCCCAAACTGCCGAAGCGGAACGATCGCTAGTGTCTACACCACCTTAGAACACTATGATTGAAGGCAAGAGCTATGATTTCCGCGTTCAATACGAGAGCGGCATTCCATCAACCGTGAACTACGTTCTTAAAATGTACGTGTTATACGACGCGCATCCATTACTAAGGTATCTATACCAGTTCAGTTCAGCCCATTAAAAATCGTCGATGACAGGAATAGCTTTGGTCGTTACTATCCAGTATTGAGCACGCTGGTGCACGATATCTTTTCAGTGCTTTGGATTTGGATGGATTTATTACAGTTGGTCCAGAACTAGTATGTTGTGGACAGAATTCAGCAGTGATGTAAGTGCGTGACTCTTTAATAATAGCTGTTAAATACGAAATCCTGTCTGCAGCAATTGCAAGCTCGATGCGAATCCAAATTGCATGGTAATAGGCCCTGGAGACGAAAATATAATTTCGTAAGACTAAATGAATGAATGTAGTCGAAAAATATAATTTCCGTTAGTCTCTTATAAATGTCAGGTTGCGTATTCCAATGTACTGCGTACTGTAATATCACGCTTGCCATATACATGGAATGCCTTTCGTGATGGTTGCTCTAGCTCGCGTGCCTCTATTGGCATTATTGCAATATCGCAAATATAAGCAGCTTGAACTCTGGTGAACCTTGGAGTTACGATCCATTCGCTTGAGGTTATCGAGAGCTACGTACGGTGTACACGTGTACGTACACTGTACAGTCGTACACCCTTTTGCGCTGTGATAATCACCATGAAAGAGATTACTATATAGTCGCTCACGAAGAGGTGCTTTTCCGGTATCTAACACGTCGTGTACTCAATATGATCCGTGTTTTAAATTGCTACTAATAAACATTTCAAACGAAACAATAAAAACAAATGCGAAGGGAGGAAAAGGAACAAAGTATAGATAGTTTATTTTATGCTTATGTGCGAAGATATACAATTAGTGAACTATTTGTTGTAAGTGGATGGGTCGGGTCTTCATACGCCTCTTTTATGACCGCCATCTCAACTTCGAAAAATTTCAGGGTGCCTCTAGGCAGGGTGGTAATGACTTGAGTCATGACTCGACTCAAGTCCGACCCGATTCGTGATTTTCTGATAACTCGACTTCACTCGAGTCATTTTCTAAAAATGCCGAAATGACTCGACTCGAGTCAATCTGTGTATTGACCCGACTTGGACTCGAGTCATTGCGCATGACTCGGACCAAGTCATATGACTCGAGTCTCAGACGGCCAAGACCGACTTTTCACTGTAATTCGAAGAATAGTAAAGTAATCACACTGTTGGTATTCAACCTATTGGTACTGGCACTTGACAATGCGACCAGAGACTGTTAAAAACGAGGAAAATTGTTATATTTTAAATGTGAACCATTCGACATCACCAAACTGTGTTATAAAAAGTAGTTTTAACAAGACGTTTATTCAAAACTGAGCACTGAGCAGTCAACGCAGTGACTTGGACTCGGAGTCGAGTCATATTACCGTGACCCGGACTCGAGCGTTTGTTCGCTGACTTGGACTCGGACTTGACTCGGTAGTGGATTAAAAATGACTCGACTTGACTCGAGTCAAAACTGTAAAAGTGAGATTGACTTGTTATTCGGAGCCTTGTGACTTGGTTACAAACCTGCCTCTAGGCCTCCATTGGTTCCGAAGTCAAGAATTCATCCGCACAGTAAACTGCACGAAGGGGGAAGAAATTTCAATCCGAATAAATCTCGTAAACAATGTTCTATTTAGAATGCACGGAAGTCGTTTATAGCTCCCGTTGGTCACTCGTATTAAGTGGTCATGACCTGGTAATTACGATGCTGTGGCATAGGAGTAGCCAGGAGACAAATTTGTGAGGGCAATTGTGGTGTAGTGTATATATGACGTTACAATGAACATATCGAACATTTGGCAGGGCAAAGACGGTTTTCGTCTCCCGATTTAGCTGCTCCTATCAATTTGAAAATCCATGCCTGAATGGGTTCGAATTTACCGAATGTCTTCCAAAGTCTTTATGCCATTAACTTACGGTCATAACCACAGCACACGTACGTTCCTTCTACCGCATATTCTCGAATTATCACGGATCGTAGAAACACAGTTCTCAGTTTTTTAATCGGGGCTGTTACGCGGGCTGGGTTAAGAGCCTCTGAGATAATTAATTTACTGAAATAATGTTAATCTTTACTTCAATAGTTGACGATGGCACTGATGTCGAAGTTGCCGCAAAATTGACTGTATATATGTCTGATGTTTAGAAGCCCCCAGTATAGACTTTATGTGAACATATTAGATTGCATGTCTTGTTAATGTACGTGAAGACGTGGTACGGATGGGTACGGACAGATACATGTTGACTAATACGAAATATTTCTGAAGATGAAACCCCAGACTCAATCAGATACGCGAAAACTTTGTCAATTCTGCCATATTAACTATCCCACACTATAAAAACCTATATATGGGATACTTTGTGCAAAATGTTGCATATGCCTAATGAAGGATATCTACAAATGTGCTAGTTACATTTGGTTGGTATTGATGGAATATTTGATATATACAGACGTATGTTTATGACGAAAAGGAGTATTACGGTTGCACTCTATTTACGACATATACAAAATTTCACGAGTTGTGTAAGGTGTTACTCAAGGCGTAGCAGACATTCTCGTACACGCATTCACCCATACAGATAACTGGGCAAATTGTATCCCATGCTGCGTATGAAATATTTATTACGACCGTTTGCTATTTTCGAATTATATGAAATTAGATGAAATCTCGAGATTGAGCGGGAGCGAGAGCGGGAGCGAGATTCCAGTGAATGCGTCTTATTTGCGACAGCGAGCGGGATTTAACATCATCGATACTGTGTAAACATCTGCACACTGCACTGTACAGTGTACACTGACCTGTACAGTGTATAGTGTACGTACAGTACAGTCGTACACAGATCTCGTAGCATACAGACGATCGTTAGCACCATCCAGGGACAGGAGAAAGTCGCCGAACAACCGCGAACTTTAGTAGTATTGATATGCGAAAGGATTTGTGCGACATTTAACCTTAGTATTCCGCTTGTTAGTTGCAGCAATACCGATTATCGGGGATATAGCTTATGGCGGAGTCCGGGAAAGACGCTATTGCGGCGTTAGAAAGTACAACTGAGAAAAATGAGCACAACCTCGTTATCGAATTTGGAACGGATCGAATCTTACATTATGCGGGTGTTTACCTCGTGGCATTCTTGGCCTCGCTGGCGAAGATAGTTCAACTCGCAAGTGAGCGAATATTCTTCCGCGTAGCGGTCAATTCGTACAGAGTGATTTATGATGTCTTCTGTTAGGCGGAAATATAACGTGCTATCCTGCCGGCGACAAGCAAGCGAGCAGTGACTTCATCAAATATGCAAACAGCTATTGTTGGGAGTCTTCGGCGTCCATTGCGAATGCTTCGAACGTATCGTGCGGTGGTTTACCGAACACGGCTATTTTCATTGCGAAACCTGATCGCTTAAAAGCAATTTTCCGAGCTCTTCCGTATCTTATGATTTTTGAGGTAAATTGCTTATAATTTTGCGCATCTGTTCTTGTGGAGCAGCAATCTTGTGGTGATTTGAAATGATGAATTCATTAATAAACTGATGATGACGGTCCTCCCATCCGATTTATAGTCAGATGTTACCTTACTCATTTTTATTTCTCGCGCTTCTATATATCGAATTGGAAACAGAATTGTTCCACTTGAGCGCACAAATAAACCACTGCCTGCGGATATTTTGAAAATCATCAACATCGTTCATAACAATCAATGCTTGCAGGCGGAGCTGATTTCCATGTTGTTATCCGATGATAATGGTGCACCCGGATCCGGTTAATTCATAGTTGTCCGGTCAATGGCGCAAAACGTCTGGCCTCTGGCGTCATAGTAAATCTGGTATTGTATATTCCAGGCTCTTCTGTACGCACTACCTTTCATCTATTGGCACAGTCTCGTCGGTGCTAAATTGATGGGACACTTGAAGTTCATGAAAAACCTGTTAACGGATATATACGAGATAGTGCAGAAAATTCCACGGGGAATCTATAAGAGGTTTGATACATACGCCATTATCATTGTCACCCGCATTTTCACTCTGTAAATATCACAGTGATTCATCGTATGATAGTGACAGCTATTATCTGAATGGGTGGAACGGGTTCAAACCGGATTACCGAACGCGGCGGCGGTCCCGAACGGCGAGTGGCAGCAACGAGGAAGGACGAGATCTGCTGGAAAACGATGGGCAGCCCAAGGTCAGCTGAAGGCAGGGAAACTATAATATATTATGTTAACAATTCTGCTGCAAACGCTGGACTAACGCCAATCCAGCACATGCATCAGATTAGTTATTCTGGGTGTAAAAACGTGGGATTTTTTTATGATAATGATGGTAATTACAGCGAAAAGCCCCTGTAACAACATTGTGCTTATGATCCACTAATCCATATTTTGATGCCAACCGACTGAAACTTCGTACTTGCAGAAACGACATTCACCTTATTTCTGAATCAGTACCGAATGCCCTGAATTTTGTTAAACTCGAACAGTCAAATTTAGGGTTGCGTGTAACACAGAACTCAATTTAAATAGAACATGCTTAAAACATGGCACTTTTATAAAACGTGTTTTTATTGTTAATTTTATGACGTCACAAATCTTTAATTGTGGCGTCACAGTGGTCGGTATTGACACTTTAAAATCTAGGGTCAATATCAGTCCTTTGCCGAAAAAGGCTTCCGACCCCTGCCATAAACGGACCAGTAATATCCTAAACCAGGCCTATATCCAGGGTTGCCATCGACAAGGACCTAAAAATAAGGACAGTCGGAAATTACATTAGCATTATAAAAGCGTATTTGTACATGCTCTGTTGTTATTTGAAATATCGGTATTTCATATGGCTTCCGGGTTACTGCCACAATCGCAGATATTGCAATGTGCAAAAAACTCGTTTGATACCTTTGAATTCTTCCTCATAATCGTGACGAATAACGCTTTTGCGCTGGATCATTATAACTAATCAGATTTAGCCTTAATAGTAGCTAAAACTGTATGTGCAATATAATTTGAATTAATTTCTATCAATCATTATGGCTTTACTACTTTTTAATCCAAGTGTCGACTGCACTGCTCCCATTTTCACAACACAATAAATGCTGCCTTGCCCACAGCTTATTCTGCCGTAGACTAAACAGCAGAAACCTGGCACTGCTTTTTACTGCTAAAATGACGTCCGCTGCGATTCTCGGCACAGCCGAAACTGCCATACCACTCACTGCCGCCCTAGCTATCTCCCCACTGTTTTCTGTATGTACATTGTACAATATATATGTACAAGTACAGTACAGCACGGGAGTTCCTTTCATTTAAGATGTCATACAATCACGATGCAAATGCGTAATTTTAGAATGTTATGCAACACGAATACCAGGCAAAAACGATCGAAGTTCTGTAGTTGTTGAAAATAAGACAAAATAAGGACGCGAGTCGAAAATAAGGACAATTCTTAAAAATAAGGACAGTTGAGTTTTTTAAGACCCGTCTTTCACAATAAGGACAAATCTTAGAAATAAGGACGGTATGGCAACCCTGCCTATATCGTTATGTAGCATTTTTACGGTCGGCAGTCATCATCAAAACATCCTTTCCCAACCGATTGAATCGACGACAGTTTCCAGGGTTCCAACCATGTTTTAAGTCAAGTGTTTTAAAACACCGTTGTTTTGAATGCAACCCTAGTCATAGTGATTGCGATAGATTTGTCATTCCAGGCGAAGAAAGAAAAGAACTTCTACGAACGTTTGTTAGGAGATATGAAAGATCGTCATTTATTTTCAATGCTGTGCTTCGAGAACTTTTCGTCGATGGAACATCACCCTTATATTTTGTCGGTGTACCATTTATCAAGAGCACCTACAACTTCACCCGACGAAGCATTTATCGGATCAAAAATAAAAGGAATGCTGCGACTTGTAACCAACAAAAACAATTTTGGCGGGAGATTCTTAGTAAGAGCCTACTTTTGTAGGCATATCATCGGAGTGATTGTCTCATTGATAGCGGTGCTTGCCTTATTTTGGATACTGGCGTGGATTGGTGCTGATGGATGGCAAGCGGAGAGCTTCAGGCAAGATATTGATGTCAAATCGATGTACGCAATCCAACAGAACAGATCAACGACCAACCATGCTACCCCAATAATGTAATATCCGATCAATTACAAGTATCAATTCCTGTATACGCTAGTAGGAGAGAACAAAATGTATGAATCCCCTCACCTTTAACGATTGGTACTTTGGATTGGTACTTGCGGTTGCATCTACGACATAAGCCCGCGAAAACAGTAAATATTTCAAAATACATGACCGGCTACCATCACTAACTAATGGGTGCTAATACTTACTATACTAAATATTGCATCTACCTCATAGCTGACCACCGGATCTGATTACTTGATTCTAAAGTGGTGTGGTAGTATATATGACCCATTGACCCGGTACGATATATTGGCGTATTGTATAAGCGTACTTAAGTAATCATCAGCAGATCCTTTCCTTACAGGTGTGATGTCGTCCATCATGAAGACATTTGTATGGTATGCACGTTTCTGCGAAAGTTTGACATGCTCGGCTACATCATTATAAACCTATGCATCAGTTTGATGTATCTCGTCATATCTCTATCACGATTGTATTTCATAAGGGGAAGCTCCGAGAGGGCAATCTGCCATTACTTCGAGGAGATTTCCGACACCGGATCCGCGGCATTGAATAAGGTTGAATAGAGTTAGTTCTGTACGAATGGGATCCCACATCACTTTCATGGTGCATATCACTATGTGCTTCTATCGGTTCCCTGTCCCTGGCAACGTGCTGTCGTTATGATACCATACATGATTTCTGATTTGCGTGGTGCCGTTACATCCTATGGAAGCAGAGTGAGTGACGCTGACGTAGCATATACGTTTCCACGTAAGGCCTAAAGAAATGAGACTATAAGGTAGAGGCCACGTTGAGAAACTGGAGCAGTGATTAAATATGTGCCCTAAATTTCACAAAGGATTACGAGAATAACCTCGACACCACAGAGATCGATCAACGTATCCACAGCGCAGTGTCCCTTTAAAAAGATACTGCACTGCACGGAGCTTTGCCTATATATGGAGTCACAATGATATTGCGAATTTCGTCGCGTTGATTGGACACTTCAGAATACTGAGGCATGTGCTATACAACCCCGCATCTGAGAAGCGAATTAATATAAAGCAGAAATGCTTGCCCCCGTGATAACCGTGGACTGGGAATATAAGAGGGAAAGACATTTTACCCAAAATTAAATTGCAGGCTTGTAATCAATTTAAATATTCAAAAAACACTATTGCTATAGCTGCGAACGATCATGGAGTGCATTCTTGATGCCATTTTGGATTTCGTGGTGCACAACTGCACAAAACGTCTCTTTGTGCTACATACAGGGAGTCACTGCTGTACCAGATTAGGATCTGTTACATTACAAGTGTTATACCGTTTGTGACATTGCTGAACATTGCAGTTTTTCTGCATTGGGATCATAACGTCATCACGGATTGACAAATGTTGCTGGGTTGTGTGATTGGATTGAACAGTGTTTCTATCAGTGTAGAACTATAGATTACTAACCTACGGTAGGCTAGTAATCTATAGTAGAACGATGTTTGGCAACGCATGAATCTATTGGAGAGATATAACAAGGTACCTTTAACGAAATATCGCAATAAATAAATGCTTCACTAGTGCACAGTCAAAAATCCCCTGAAATTGGAGGATGCATTAATGTCCTGCTACCGAAGTTTATGATTTTTGAGTCTTCGTTGTTTTTTCATGATGCTGAATTGTGTTATTGCTTGCTATGCCATTTTTGTACGTCAGTATCGACCATATGATACGTTTATTTGTACGCCATCATTGACCAAGTCTGTGTTGCAAAATAGAAACTTGTGATAAGCACCTCATTTATTTTCTTAATAAATAGCAACATCCTACAAATGTGCATTAAAGCAGCGCTTCCAAACCTTTTTCAACCCACTTTCAATGCAATATTTCATTGTGCGACCCACCATGAGATATGACCGAACGGATAACGACGTATACTGTGTTAAATTGAACGCCAACAAGTGAAATTGGGCGACAGTTAAAGAACACTAAAACATCAAGGAGACAAGAACACGCGAAATAGATCATTGCAAAGGAGAAAGCGAGTATTCAAGATTTCAAGCAGTAATTCGTCTTTTACGTGACTTTAGTATATAGCTTGCGTTTCGGAAATTGTTTACTAATAATATCTGGTTGGATTGCGTCTCCAGTCAATGTTCGCCAAGCCTTTGGGAGAAGGAATTTGATGTGATGCCGATTTCCAGGGAAGAAGTTTGTCTAACGGGTTATCTACTGACGGTAATCGTTGTAATTCAAACAATTTTCCAACGAGCTCAATGAAAATATAATATCAAGGTAACAAGGTTCCCATCAGAGATATATCAACATCTAGCCAAATGAACTTAAGTATTACTAAGTATTATTAAGTACGTAAGAACGTAAGAAACAACCTTATATTTGTAATTCATTATGCTAAACTCCTAGCCAAAACGTTGTGTATTCCCACCCGTATACCAACCCTGGTATACGGGTGTGAATATACACCCGTGGCACACGAAACTATAACCTATACCTCAGACTCATACGCCAAGAGTCGCCAGTCACTTAATTGTCCTGAGGATGAGACGAAATGAGGTTTGGAATCTGTACCTCTTAAAAGATGTACAGAAGATTCCCAAGATGACAAAGCACGCTACACTTTCGCTTCAGACTTTTTGTAAGACAGCGCTCACGCAGATGTTGTTGTTGTTGTTGTTTTTATTAACTCATATAATTGGCGCTTGCAACTCGTGGTTATTTGCGCCCACACAGTAAATTTCATACATTTCATAATGTCATGTCTTCTTGAACTTGAGTCTTTTTGCGGCTCATTTGCTGCCTCCTTTCAAGAGTTCGGCTCTCTCTTCTTCTGAGCTTTTCAACGCGCTGTATGTACAGCGGGTTCGGCGATGAGGAGCCCAGATAAACCTCCGACACATAGAAACATGGCAGAGCCGAGACTCGAACCACCAACCATTGGTGTCGTGGCTGCAGTGTTTAACCAACTGCGCCACTCGCTTCCCCATCACGCAGATGTATGATGGCGAGAAGGAGCCTAAATACACGTACGTCGTACAACACTAGGAAGGGATTCTGAAGTCGACCTCGGCCAGATTCGAAGCCGCAACTCAGTGGTGTTACATCTGTGCAACGTACCACTATGCTCAGGTTGTCAGGTTTTCGGGGGTATTAGTAGCCGTCGTTCGCCCAGCCCATTCTTCTCTGTCGCGTTGCGTATACTGTATACTATAGGGAAAGAAGAGTGCGAATTCTGACCGTGAACCGCAAACTCACCGGCAATTAATGCATTTAATAGTGTCGATTATACGAGAAGATTCAGATCGAAAGCATTTTATACATATTTATGACTTCAAAATCCAGATAGCAAATACCACCATGAAAGAAGAACAACTAATAAATAATAATTCTACTGCTTGGGCATGGTATGGTAAACCAAACAAGAGATAATTACCAATATCAATACCAAATGCTTATCAATATTTTACATCGGATCAATTAATCATCAGCGATGACAAACTATAATTGACTAAACAAAAACATATAGCCTACAAATACATCTCTATGTCTCTCTGGTAACGCAGCGCTGAAATTTTCCAAATCGTAACAAAACTATAGGAAAGATATGGAAATTGTGCATTGACCAACCTGAGTTCATAACTTGGTCAAAGGTAGTAGAGGCGATTTGTGATTTACTCTTGTTAAGCTAATATAACGAAATATACGTGGCTGATTGAATATACATAGGAATGATTAATATAAACGTGGCGTTGAGTCCGATATATATAGATCTAGCTTTCTTGAACTTCATTCAATGCAGCTGATCCGGTGTCAGAAATCTCCTCGAAGTAATGGCAGATGGCCCTCTCGGAGCTTGCCCTTATGAAACATAATCGTGACATAGAGATGACGAGATGCATCAAACTGATGCATAGGTTTATAACGATATAACCGAGCATGTCAAACTTTCGCAGAAACGTGCATACCATACAAATGTCTTCATGATGGAGGACATCACACCTATAAGGAAACGATACGCTGATTATAATATTACTAGGGCGATTTTTTACCTAAAAAAGGAAGATTGGGACCTAAAAATCAAAATTGTGACATTTCTGACCTTAAATATCTTCATTTTGATCAAATTTGACCTAACGTTTGCAAGTTTGGTGTTTTCTCACATTATGTTAGAATTGTACTACTCATCTTCATTTCTGGTTGCAACTGTCTATCCTTACGAAGTAGTTTGGTCTGGAAAAAAACTTTTTTGACTCAAAAACTGACAAATTTTTACGTGAATAAACGTTATTTTAACGAAATCTGGCCCTATGAAGAATTCCAGTTGTTATATTACGCATTATGGTAGATATAATTAATTTTTTTTGTAGTAGGCCTACAACGAAAGATACTTTCCTACATTCCCGGGGTAGAAAGTCACTATCCCTACTAAGTAGCTTGTCGAGAATGGAGAAAAAACGTTCAACAGCAGCAGTTGTCGGCTGACAACGCTGAAGATTTTCGTCCTAATTTTGACTTTTTTGACATGTAAAAAAAGCACCCTAATTAATACTGAACTACGAAATAAGTCGAAAAACTTTAGAAAAAGCATTAAGATTCCGTGGTCAGGTACGAGGTAGTTCCTATTTCTCGTATAGTACCCAAATATTAGCCGTTCTGAGGCAATTTATTCGAAATGTTTACTGGTGCCGTGGATTATAGAATACAATTCTTTGCTGCAACTGTAAATGGTATTTTGTTCTCTCTGCTACTTGCAACACTTGAAATCGATACTTGTAATTAACCGAATGTTGCGTTATTTCTTTTACCTAATAGTAGGGTTACCATATTCTGAGATACAAAAAGAGTACATTTTTCAAAATTTAGAAAGGTTGTACCAATCAGATGGGGTGTACAGGGGTGTACCAGATCCGTATTATAATTGACCTATCACTACAGCTATCACAATAAATGGGCAAGTTGATGCTTCAGAGCATGTTGACCGGGTGTGCAATATCGTACAATGTTCATATCAGTTGTATGTAGCTTGTAAGTTACATTCCTTTTGTAATATCACAAGGAAATGTTTCTTCCCCAATCATTTAAACATTAGTAATGGACTAATTGGCTCATTATGGATTCGAACACGATGGAGTTGACATATGATGTTTATGTTTATGATGATTCTTGAGGAAGCCATGCACCACCAGAGCTCAGAAATATTGAATTGGTACTTTCTGCAAGATGCTTATAAATAGCGCAGTGTAAATCATGACAGGGCTTAGACAGAGTGTCTCAGGGGGGCGAGTTTGAGAACCCCTGCGCTAGAAGGTGGTCCGGTACCCTCGAGCCCTTATTAGTATTTAGCATTTCAAATAAGTTGCAGCCTTATCCTTAGTTCAACAGGCCAGAGTCAGCAAACCTACAGACGTACGATCGCATGCAACGGTTAGACAATAATTAATCGGCGTGTGTTGGTGACCGTCAACATGCAATTTGAATTAAAGAATTGGTGTCCAAATTTTTGAGAGATTTTAAACTTGAAAATTTTATTCGCGCATTGCGCTATTTAGGGTTATTTGGGTTTTTCGTTTTTAATATGATAGTGTAGGCCTAATCTGAGTCCCACCGTCCAAATGCGAACCGCAGAGGAAAATGATGCACCCCGTCAAGAATACCAAGTCGCTGCCGTGAGCTCAGTCGAAAGTGTGCTCCTATGGATTTAGCAGCTTTTTGAGATGAATGTATAGTATATATATTGTTCAGGGTGTATATTGGTTGTACGAAGAAATATGTGATATGAGAAAGTGATTTTACCGGTAGGATGTGTAGAATGTAGATACGTACAAGACGGCATGCCGGTATGAAGATACGGCCATGCAGTAATCTGCAGTAGTAATCAGTCGTTTTGTTATGTATGCTCGCCAGTTGTGGTTATTCTATAATGCGATGCTATACTACGCATCTGGCAATGATGGTGCGCGTGTTTCTACAGCAGTCTGTTTTCTGAATACCTGGTAAATCAGTGCTTGTGATCACAGGGCTGCCTGCTATTCACTTATTCTGGTTCAATGAGTGTTCTTATTGAAGTCATTTCATAACCTTGTTATCCTTGTATATAAGTATTGTTGATGTTAATTATTTGCATTTGACATTTTAACCTAGAATCCCATGTCCTGTTTTGTTATTATTATGTAGCAAATGAGTACCTAGTTAGTTGATAGAAGCTGGTAATATTGCTCATTCCTGCAACAATATTTCATTTTATCAAATTTATTAGCAGATCTACGTGTGCGTGCGCGATACAACACTTTTTGCACGTTATTTTATTCAAACTAAATGGCCAAATAATCAGTCTTTCACACAACTAGCAAAATGTACTGACTTTCCATCATCACTCATACTTCGAAAATTCAATTTGACTTGAGTTGTGACTTGACTCGAGTCACTTTCCAAAATCCATTGACTTGACTTGACTCGAGTCAAAATGTGCGATGACTCGAGATGACTCGTGACTCGTGACGAAGGTAGGGACTTGATTTCAACACTGGTACTGTGTTGATTAAAAAAATCATCGCTTTGACTCGACTCCCGATTTACCCGATTTTTTATGAAGCTATAGCGTCGCGGCGTCGGAGTCGAGTTTTTGATCGGACTTTAATACTTTTGCTAGAAGAGGACAAATTCCCCAAAAAAAGAGGGCGTATGGTAAGTGGTAACCTTACCTAATACAACCAGCGTGCTCCTGTTGCAGATCTGTTCTATAGGATTGCGTGCATCGAATATAATACGAAAATATCTTGCCTGAAACTCTCCGCTTGCCATCCATCAGCACCAATCCATGCCAGTATCCAGGATAAGACACACACCGCGATCAATGAGACAATCACTCCGATGATATGCCTACAAAAGTAGGCTCCTACCAAGAATCTCCCGCCAAAATTGTTTTTGTTGGTGACAAGTCGCAGCATTCCTTTAATTTTTGGTCCAATAAATGCTTCGTCGGGTGACGTTGTCGATGATTTTGATAAGTGGTACACCGACAAAATGTAAGGGTGGTGTTCCATCGACGAAAAGTTCTCGAAGCATAGCATTGAAAATAGATGGCGATCTTTCATATCTCCAAATATCCGTTCATAAAAGGTCTTTTCTTTTGTTTCCTGCAATGTCAAGTCTAAAGCATTTATACAGTGTGACCATCCGAGTTTACCGAAATCCAGGATGTTCGGTGTATACCTGGAAGGAAAGTGAATGTTAGTCCTAGATGTAAGAAGTTATAAAAGATGAGGCCGGTTGGCAACAAATAGTAGTTGGTGGATTATAACATTTATAAGCACACTGCTGTTACTGGGGACGTTCGCAAAATGAATGATCAGAATGTATATGAGTGGTCTATCCACAAACCCATTCCGATATGCAGAGGTTGCCAGCAGTGTTGGGATGACTCGAGTCATGACTTGACTCGAGTCAGACTCGAGTCACTTTTTCGTATGACTTGACTTGACTCGAGTCACTTTGCTAAAATGACTTGACTTGACTTGACTCGGTGTATCAGAAATGTGGATTGACTCGTGACTCGGAGCAAAATTCACGAGTCAATTTCAAGTCATCAAGTAATCGGTGTCGATAAAAATCACTCTATCGTACAAATGTTCGGATTGTTTGCGCAACGCTGGTGTAACCCGTGAGAGCGACCAATCATTCAGTGATCGTGCGTTTTAATGGGCCTCCATGGAGCCTCCATGCATTGTTCTCTCACAAATATATTGATCGCAAACGAAGTGATCGAAGCTGACAGCCTCTGTTGTCGTAAACTATAGTTAGTAAAGTAATTTTGCAAAATGTTTATTTCTGTTCTGTCTCCTTAACTTGACCAAACCTCTTGTTTTATTGAAATTGTATTCGAAAATAGTTTATATAGTCCTCAACCATTGGCGCAGGCTCGAATTGTATCATATCAATTTGCAAAAGGGTAATGTATTGCATCAATTCGTTTCTGTATTCTCTATTTTGGCTGGAAACTATAAACTGAGCAGTGGTGGCCTTACGAACGGGGCGGCCCTGGGCGAGACTTACCGGCGGGGGCCCCCTATAAGTATTAAACCGTAACTTCTGTGGGGCTCCGCCCCCCAGACCCCCCTTTCCCACGGTAAGGTTTGACCAGGTGCTGGATTCGGCTATGTCTATTATTGCATGTGTCTAAGGATAGACTACATCAAGACTAAGTAATTCTACTGCATGTAGAGACGTGATCATCATCGGGATACGGGACTTTTGTAACAAATGCAGAGATTTGATGATGATTGACACATCCGTGCGGAATCATATTCTTGCTTGGTACACGGATTTCCATGTTCATTCATTATTATCCTTAAAAAAGCGCATAATCCGAATAGGGGGGCCCTTTCGACCAGGGGGGCCCCGGGCGACCGCCCACCTCACCCACCCCAAAAGCCACCACTGAAACTGAGGCTGTGCAATTACTTACGTAGTTTATTAGTTCTACTTATATGTGAGTGATACAGCGTCTTACTTGCGTGTATCTTTAACTCTACATTCGTTCATCGGTTCAAAATCAATGACCAGTCAATCTGTATGTCAGACAGCTAGCAAAATGCAATGACGTAATCACGCCTCATACCTTGAAAAGGCAATTTGACTTGAATTGTGACTTGACTCGTGACTTGACTTGACTTGACTCGACTTGACTCGAGTCACCTCCGAAAATCGATTGACTTGACTTGACTCGAGTCACCTTCGAAAATCGATTGACTTGACTTGACTCGAGTCAAAATGTGCAATGACTCGAAATGACTCGTGACTCGAAGGTAGTGACTTGATCCCAACACTGGTTGCCAGTGACAAAGGTATTTCTCATTCGCCGTAGGGTGGTCTATTACATAATACCGAGCGAGATAGCGTAATGGTGATCTGTCCGGCTCGAAAGACTCGAAAACTTGTATCCGCGGCTATCTTGCTAGGCTCTCAGCATCGACGGATAGAATGTAGTAGAAAAATTGGTGGTGTTGACTATATGACCTTACTTAAAGCCCGTATCGTATTTCGGTCGTTAAAAGCCTCTCGATGATGGAGGCGAAATTAAATCTGATCTCTCTCTCTCTCTCTCTCCCTCTCTCTCTCACTACCTACGCAAGAGGATATGTTTTTTTGTTCCGCTTCTAGTTGAACCCTTTGTGAGCAAAATTACTTACATTGTACTACAGTTATTAAAAAGTAGTTTTGCGATGAGTTTCATCATCATTTTATTTTTTTTTATCTTAATCAGTACACCACAATGTAATGAAAAGATAGGAGGGTGCCGAAACGAGTTGGAGTAGTGTTTTAATCGAACAGCCACCTTGGCCTACAGAATTTAAATATGAGCCGTGCACACTGGATAAAACTAAGGATAACTTGAAAGTCAGCGACAAAAATGAATGCTGTATGTGTCGGTAGGCGATGTCGATATGTCAGATCGTGATCCGGTATTCATCTCTTTGGAGGGAAGTTGCAGGGTTGTAATGACTCGAGTCATGACTCGACTCGAGTCCGACTCGAGTCCGACTCGAGTCACGATATTCTGATGACTCGACTTGACTTGAGACATTTTCTCAAAATACGGAAATGACTCGACTCGACTCGTCAAGTCATTTGACTCGAGACTCAGACGGTTAAAACCGACATTTCATTGTAAGAGAAGTAAAGTAACCAGACTCTTGGGATTTCGTCTATTGGTACTGGTTCTTGAAAATGCGACAAGAAACTGCTAAAAGTGAGAAAAATTAGCATATTATTAATTCGAACCATTCGATATCACCAAACAGAGTTATAAAAAGTGGGTTTAACTAGAAACTGAGCAGTCAACACAATGACTTGGACTCGGACTCGAGTCATAATACCATGACTCGAACTCGACCCTCTGCTCGATGACTTGGACTCGAACTTGACTCGGTGGTGAAGTGAAAATGACTCGAGTCAACTCAAAAAAAAATTGACTTCTGACTCGGAACCATATGACTTGGTTACAACCCTGGGAAGTTGCCGTAGGATCCGCGTGAAGTAGCCTGTGTATTTCAGAAAATGTATATATTGTTGAAAATTGCACCCATCTGTATATATAGTGTCATTTTCCGTTAGTCGGGAGATTAACCTTGCAATTACGAAAGCAACCATGTCCGATCTACTGCTAAAAAGTATGCGATCCTACAATCAAATCCACCTTTTTGAAACTACGCACTCGAGTAGTTTTCAGACGTTTCCTTTTCAACTTCCATCATTCGATGTACTATTGATATGTATTTTGAATTTCTAATTCTACTTGCAATGGAGTAGAAATGCAGGACGTTACTTATATTTCTTCCTGCGTAGTGATGCTGACTATACCATTTCTGTCAATATACTTATGGTTATTTTAACCCCTGTGTTCACCGTTAAATCATATCCAATTTCTTCTAACCAGAATTATTCATTAATCACGTGCATGTGTATATATATCGACCTTCAAATAAATAAAAGGGCAAAAGAAAACAGGAAACAAAAGGACATCAAGATAATCAGTTTTGGGCCCTTGTTAAGCGCCCCCAGAATGGGTGGTCGTGGGCGTCTCCGAGCGATAGCCTGAGTTGCGCTAGCTCGATCTCTATTGTCGAGCGCCATGTGGTCTATTACAGCCACGTCTGCGCCATGGCTCCGTCGGAATGTGGCTGATGATGGCGGCGGCTGGTTGATCGTCTTGATGCCGCACTAGATGACCGATTAGGCGGAAGCGTCGTTCAGCAGCCAGCAAACGGCATGGGACCGTTTTTGTGAGTTTTCGCAGAGCATTGGTGGATATGTGCTCCGGGTGGCGGATGCCGAGTGCGTAGCGCAGGAGTGCATCGTAGTTGGCGTTGAGTGTCATAGCCAGCTTAATTGTTATCATAATGTATTATTCACCCACCCACCTTTGACTGTCCAGTGTTTCCAAGAAGGCTACGTTCTTCTTCGCGGCAGCTTTTCCGCCTTCGGGATCGCGGCTGCGTTCGGTAGTCAGGTTTGAACCCGTTCCTTCCATCCAGATAATAGCTGTCCCTATCGTACGAAGAATCGCTGTGATATCCATAGAGTTAGTATGCGATTGTAGAATCAGTGAAAATGGCATGCATATCAAACTTCTTATAGACTCCCCGAGGGATTTTCTGCACTGTCTCGTAGATATCTGTAATGAGGTTCTGCATGAACTTCATGTGCCCCATCAATTTTGCACCGACTTGACTGTGCCAATAGACGTGTGGTAGCGCATACAGGAGAGCCTGCGAAATCATACACCAGATTTACTATTACGTCTGACGTTTCGTGCCATTGACATGGTGAGCGACGCTGAGTGTGCATTCGGTCTGTAACTAACCGCGTGGCCGGGTTACGAATTATAACTTGATTCGGATTCGGGTGCACCATCTTCTCGAAATCGAATCAGGATTTAATCGGCAATCTATTCCAACAACGTTGAATCCGAATTTTCATTTCACCGGATATGATCAACATGAAAATTAGCGTCGGAGCTGCAAGCATGCAAATGTGTCGTATGGATGACTTTCAAAGTACAGGTCAAATTTAACCTCAGGCGATACTGTATTTATTGTATTTGAGAATATTTAAGTGCGGTCTAATATTGAAATGAGTCGATTATAACTTCGGACAATAAACGGTGAGCATAATTTGGACAGGATCAGCTACGCAATATCAAAAAAACTTTACCTCAACAAATATTAGATACGGAAGAGCCCTGAAAATCCCTTTCAGTTTATCAGGTTCCGCAATGAATGATGCAGTAGTCGTTAGAACACCGCACGACACGTTCTTAGCGTTCGCCGTTGACGCTGAACACTCCCAGCAATAGGTGTTCGTATATTTGATGAAGTCACTAGGTTGTTGCTTATCGCCGGCAGGATAGCACGATATATTTCCGCCTAACAGAAGAAGTTAAAAGTCATATACTCTATGATTCTAATTTACCCTTTCCATGAAAGCCTAAACGCTCACTTGTGAGTTGACCTATCTTCGCCAGGGATGCCAAGAATGCCACGAGAACACCCACGTAAGTTAAGATTCGATCCGTCGCAAACTCGATCACGAGGTTGTGCTCGTGTTTCTCTGTTGTACTTTCCAACGCCTTAATGGAGTCTTTTCCCAACGCTGCCATAAGCTTTGTGTATACTTTTACTATATACAATCAGTTATTGCGTCGCAAATTGCTGTAAATTTTAAGCACCTAACGTCTGACGTGGCGATTTTACAACAGGACAGCGAATCAAAGTTTCACGGACGCATATAGCTTGCATAAACCCACCCGAACACCATAGTTATTTCCGAAATACAGTTAGTGGATTTTCAAACGACTTCCTCCTGTCCACGGAACGTGCAAACAATCAGTCGTATGTGGCGAGGCGGACCCTTGCGCCGTGCAGCGCAGTGTGCACCTTGTGCATTATGCAGTTAATCCGTACTGATTGTACTGACTGCTGATCTCTTATCGCTCCCTTAAATTTAATCCATTTAGCACTGACAACGTGTCCCCTGTTCTTTGTGCAATCCCGGCCAGGTGTAAAATTACCATAGTAATCGAAACACCATGAACACCAAAACACAAACTTATACAATCTCTACATTTCTAATTTCATAATAATCGAATGCGAGCAATCGTGCGCACATGAAATAAATATTTTATCAGCAACATGGGAAACTCTGCGGCCACGGCAATGTTTTGAGATATGTCACGCATAACTCATCAAATTGCGCATGTCGTTACTAGAGTGTCATAGTCGTGTATATCCAGTATCCACGAATTGCAATAAAATTTATCATCGAGAATTATCAACTCGATACTTTCTTACCACCGCGGGAGCCTTGAAACCACCATTGGTGATATCAAAGTATAAATTTAAAAGTTCATTCTATATACAAATTGTGTAATCTTGAGTAGGAAAATCAGTAGAAAAATATCAATATAATCAATCCTTTTCGTAAAACATAGCACCAAGCCACGCACGCAAATGGAAACGACATACTGTAAAGTCGTCATCATTCCGGGTCATTGTCAGCAAGCGCAATGAAACAGGTATACGGTTGCAAAAATATATTTATTATAACTAGGGCGTTTTTTTTACCTAAAAAAAGGAAACTTTTGACCTAAAAAATCAAAATTTTGACTTTTCTTGACCTATACAAACTGAATTTTGACCAAATTTTGACTTAACATATGCAAATTAGGTGTTTTCCCACATAATGTTAAAATTGTACCATTTATCTTCATTTCTGGTTGGAACTGACTGTCCTAACGAAGTAGTTTGGCATGAAAAAACGTTTTTGGCTTAGAAACAGGCAACTTTTTACACAAAAAAAAAACAATATTTTAACGAAATCTGGCCCTGTGAAGAATTCCAGTGGTTACAATATGTATTATTGTAAAAATAATTAAAAAATTTTGTAGTACAACGAAAGGTATTTTCCTACATTCTTGGGTAGAAAGTGCATGTCCTTACTAAGATGCTTTGCCAAGGACGTTCAACAGCAGCAGTTATTGACTAACAACACTCAAGTTGTGCTTACACTAGTAACACTACAGGTGACACACCGTGTTGCTTCATTCTGACAATGTTGTCTACATCACAATTTTTCATCATGCGCTTCCTAATATAAAAATGATGCAATGCGCAAGAAGTCTTTCTTCAGTTAGGATATTGCGGTACGTTGAACATAACACCATGTTTACCTACTTGTTTTATTTGACCGTTTTTAATTCATAATGAGCAGACAATTAGCCGTTTACAACGGTAGGCCTATAAAATAGGCTACAAGCTGTAAAATATCAAATGATAAGTTCACCGACAGTGCAAAATATACGATACGAACGAAATGCAGACGTCAAAAAAATTTTGACTTTATGAAAAATTTTGACAAATTTTGACGTAACGCTACAATTTTGACAAAATTTTGACAAATTTTGACATTTCAAAAAAAACCGCCCTAATTATAACATATACCCGGCGTTGTTGTCCTTGTATAAAAAGTATATTGGTAGAACTTTCTGCGTTATCCACACTGTTTGACGTCATAATGAGTGATACTGGAATAGTTACAGCCCTAGTTAAAATGTGGCATGTTTTTAACGTTTTTGGGAAATCGATTTTGGAAGTGTCAAAAAATAAGGCTTTTTAAAATGTCGATTTGTACCAGAATGTTGAGTAATAACGTCAACGTGAGTTAAGCATTTTAAGGCTATCATAACTGTATAACGCAGGGTTCCTAAACTAGGGTCGTTGGAGTACTTGGGGTCCAGGAAAGATCAATGGAAATGTTAGGCACATGGTTAAAAAGCTGAGCAATTAAATCTTGGATTTACTGGCAATAAGTGGATTGATCGTCCAGTGATTAGGAAATAGATGAAGATTAACTCACCGCAAAGCACCCTCTTTCCAACATACAGTCCCTTTCACAAAAGACAAAGGACACACTACAAATAGGCACAATCTTTTAAAATATATTCAATTTCCGTAATACACAGGCTATTTCATGCGGTCTTATGGTAACTTCACTCATAAAACTTGACGTCGTTGTTTGTGGTATTCATGGTGTTTGTCGACTACAATGGTAATTACTCATTTACACCAGGCCGATATTCCTTATTTTTGATTCCGTAACTGCCGACTATAGTAGTACTGCCAACTTCGAGGCTTTTAGACACCGCTTACACAGATGATATGGCGAGGAGGAGCCTATAGATGAACCTTCAACACTTAAAGTAGGAATTCTTGAGTCGACCTCGGTCGGACTCTCACCCACAATCTATTGGTGTTGCAGCTGTGGATTATACCACCCTTTGATGTAAATTCAGCGCGGATGGCCTACCCGAGACCCGCGAAATAGTTTTGAGTGGTCCGGGCGGGGATTTTTGAAATAAGCTATATAAATAAGCTATATATATGAATCGCCCACGTAATTTATTGTGAACTTGCAAAGTCAACTAACCAGAAATATTCCTGGTATCTCTTGAGGCCGTTGATAGGCTTCAGTCTAGTGGTGTGATGCGTGACCAGTATATTTCAGCGCCAGCCATCTCCGAGCCATAACACACCAAAATATATATAAAATGTCGGAAAGCATGCGACTTCGCAAGTGAGCTCCCAGAATGATCGCCGGCTTTAAACCTTGGACAAAAATGAACGATGCGTGTTGGCCGAAACCTTCGCTATTGAAATGCCCAGACGCCAAATATTGCTGTCCTGGAGATCGGAGCTCAGCAATACAGGTGCGTCCCGCAATATATGCAAGTACTATTAACATTTGTGGAAACTATGCGTTTACTTTGAAATATTTTCACGCTTCCCGGGGGTAGAACATGAATGCACACTGATTTTCCATGACACAAATATCAACAATTTTGGTTCATAGTACATTTTAAGTCTTGCGTTCACCAATTTTTTTTCTCGAGATATGACAGCTCAAATTTTGCAATTTCAAGTCAATTTCAAGTCACCAAATACTTTTAGTTAAAGGGGTACTGCGCTCAAACTGGGAACATATTGCGGCAGCAGCCAATTTTTTAGAAAGTCACCATATATTCGAATTGCAAATCAAAGATTTTAAAAAAATACACCATAGCACACGCGCGATCTCTGTGATGACGAGGTTACACGTCCCATTTCATTAGGTATTACGTGGAAACATTTGATGCGTCACACCATTTGCTTCCATGTGATGCTAAGCTACGTTGTGGAATCTTTTTACATAAACAAAAACCGGACACTTTTGGCGCTCCAGCGCAATCTGAGATCCATATTCCAAACATACATTTCTAGATCTCTCTTGGATAGGATGGAACGGTTGAGACTTGATACGCTACCCAGATAGAAAAAGGCAGAATTGAAGACTTGTAACTCGTTTTAAACAGTCAGAGTATTGAGAAGTCTCTAATTGAGGTTTACAATGTCGCAGGGGGTGGAGCCGTCCATTTTAAGAGAATCATTAGGAATGCCCAAGGAACTGCTACATCCAAGAATGGGTGTATTATTAAATACAGCGAATGAATCATTGCTGTAAATTTAATGGGAATGGTAATTCTGTGATATTCCTGCGCAAACTAATGTCGCTAGATATTCAATTTCACATGCTGTCTTCATTAGTTCGATTCAGGGTGTCAATATATAAATTTCGAATTCAAACTCATTGTCTCTCTTGATCACGGAAATTTGTTTGGTTGTTTATTTACTTGCGTGGATTCATAAAAATGCTTGGATTCATTGCGTCTACTTTACCATTGAAGTGATCTATACCTGGATCTGATTTTCAAAGGGAGAATATGTTATAGAAATGGTTGTTGTTAGTAATCTCAGAAGGGTGTATAGGAGAGATGATTAGATGTGACTTTTTAAGGGCGGAGATCAGGAAGTTGGGTAAGATTTCGCGCGAGTATTATCCTGAATCGTCCAGTGAAACTTTTAATCCAGCGAAGCAGGTTACCACGATTAACAGTTTTTAATAGGAAGATTAGCATTCTCTCGGATAAGATAACGTCATGATCTCTGCCCAAACTATAAGAAAATGAGGTGATATAATTATTGGAAGTTGAATTAATTCCCGATAGCAGCTTGCCTGTGTTTTGGGGTAGTGGCGCAGAGAGAAAATCCATCCGGTATAAGCCTACCCAAGCGATACAGTGCTATCTCGATATGTGTTAATGCTAGGGGTGAGCTAACCGCGGCTCTTTCAGCCTTTGATTGCGGCTCTTTAATGATTGCACAATTTGCACTTGCACACGCGTTTCGCCATTTTGCTAGAGAGGTTTAACCTGATTAGAGATTGATGCATTTTAATGATTTCATCGGGTATTAATAATATGCGTATTGTTTCGTGTTGTTTCTTTCGTTATCGTTCTATTGGTTTACGCAAGACTTGTCAAATTTAGGGGAAGGTGGCACTATAGGGTTAGAACTTTGAATTTGAACTCTCGAATCGAGTTCACAAACGTTTCACCCGGAAAAATGGATGCCTGGACATCAATCGATGACAAATCATTGTATTCAACAATAAACTTTATAATTGATTACGCCAGCGCAGGTCACAATCATTTCCGGGCTAGCAATGCGAGTACATCTCTTCCATCTGTATTGTAACTAGGGCTGGGCACAATGATTCGAGTACTCGAATCTGAATCGAGTATTAATTTCAATGATTCGGGTCGAGTAGTAAAATATGAGTTTTTCGAGTACTGAAATTATGCTTTCGATGCTACTAAGAGTTGATTTATCGATGAAAATTATAGTTTCGATAGTATGTTCCAATGTGGCAGCCTTGAAACCATGATTGATCGTATCATATCATAGAAAAGATATATTACAGAGCTACAAATTTAATTTGTGGTGCAAAACAGGCATTATATTCTTTGAGGTAGCATAAAAAGTACATATTTAAACTTTCGATATCTTTCATACTGGTATGACGTCATAATGATAGATACTCGAATACTCGAATCGACTCGAAGCATAATACGTGATTCAGAATCGAATCACTCAGGTACTCGATTTTGCCCAGCCCTAATATAACGTCTAGCAATAACTGGAGAGTTTGGCAAAGAAAATGTCGCCGAGACTACCGTGCTGAAATCTTCTCATCAGCACTTGAAGGAACTGCTCCGCACTGCTTAGACGTCATATCAGCCTTATTTCAAACACCTTGCAGGCCAGTTTGGAGACGCACCGTATCACCACACAATAATAAACTTCATTCGATAGCCCATATTTCATTGTGACGTCATATATTGATATTTTTTAATTTTTATGTTGTGGCTCTTCGAAAGCTAAGATTTTCGATATGCGACTCGCGCATGAAGCAGGTCTGCCCACCCCTGTATATTTAACAAGATATTTGCCATTCATTTATCCATTATTTTCTTTGGTAAGATAGAAATAGTTGATAATTCGGGTTGATATCTTTGTAATGCTCAGAGGTAGGTACTTTGTTTTTGATTCCTTCATAAAAGCAGTATGACCACGCAGCAATTTTTGAATGGTGCGAACCTCTGAAAGGTTCTGCTTTGTGTGAACGCCAACTTTTTTGAGAGGTTCTATGTGAACGAGAACGTAAACACAAACACGAACCTATGGCGTCAAGTGACGCCGCAATGCTATTTCCAACAGTACATTTCCGTAAAGTAGTACATCAGTGTACAGGTACACTAGGGGTGTCAAACATACGGCCCGCGGGCCGCATCCGGATCTCCATACGATTTAATCCTACCCGCGAATCAATCCTGAGCAAATGCAAAAATGCTTGTATTATGGAGCACATTTCTATCAAAAGTAGATATTTCAAGTAAGACATACTTTGACATAAATAATCCCTCAAGAAAGAAAATGTTGAACATCTTCAAAGGCCACATTATAACCATCCGACGGCAGTGTTGAGTATTCACTTCATTCATCATTTGGTGACATAGACACTGCATTCCGGGAAGGCAAAAAAGGACACACTGAGATCAGAATATTTTGGAAAAAATGAAACAAAAAAATGTATTCGCAGAGACGAAAGCGCAAATCCGAAACCGTTGTATGTAGGTACATGAATCATATAATGGTTAAATGGAAAATATAATTCAAATATTTTTGATCGCACCGTTGTATACCTTATTCTGATCCAAGTGGGCTCCAGAACCTTCCGCAGCCCAGGTCTTCAGAGAAATCAGAATGATGATTTAAAAATGATGAAGCAGATGCCATCGACTACGCCGCATCAAGACTAAAGCAAAGGGAGGAGCGAAGATATTTGCCAACTTATATTGTTGTTAGAGCTACTGTTCTACTGGTCTGGAACTGCATTCAATCGACAAATCATCGTGGTTTTGGTTTGCGAATAACGGCGTTGTTAGAGCTCGACCGATTATCGGTTAGCCGGTTCGAAAGAATGATCGTAATCGACTATTGGAGGGGATAAAATAGCGACAGTTTTGTGACGTCATAATATGACGGTAGCAAGTCAGAAAACTATATTCCTTGACCGCTAGACTGGGAATATGTTATATTTCATGTAAGCTTACACTTTCAAGGTGACCAGATGCATTCTTTCTAGTTTATTTCATATTCAATTATATGACGATGGCTGTAAAGCTGTTGAAATAAATTCTATGAAGTTTTGAAAATGCGCCTCTTAAGGTTGATTCCACCTCATTTGAATATCAGTTGAATATATCGACCCAAAAATCCAATATATAGGTCGGGCTCTAACAATAACAGTATGATATGTACCGTAATATATTGTATACTGTAGGATAGCCTTGATGGTAAAGTATTTCAGTGAAAAACAAAGGAGTGGTTTTGAAGGTAACATTTTAGAATCATTTTACACTGACCCGGCCCGCGCACGATCAAAATGTTTGAATCCAGCCCGCGACCAAAGTTGAGTTTGACACCCCCGATGTACACGATAGCAGTAGCGACGACACAGGCCACACTGTGGAAGCATTCCAGTAACATATAAGTATGTGCTGACTTTTCCACCTCAACTAAAGGTATCATTACAACAATCAAATCCTATAATAACTACATAAAATCAATATCTTCCGTCTCTTTGCCAACAATTTCGAAGAATTTCGAGAAAATAAATAGCTTAATACGCCTTGACGGTCTAGGCTCAATCGTATTCTTTATACAATGTATTTGGCGTCAGACTATAGCTACATTGACATTGAACAAAGTGAAATTTCTATACTTGCTACAGATACTACCTCAACATTAAGTTATGCCAACACCCACTTGGCTCAAGATACAATAAACATATCAAATTATGATGATAGATTGCTAGATTGCTAGATGCTAGATTCTTTACATTAGACAACGATGCATTCTTTGTAAAATAAAGTTCATGGATGTCGATCATTGATAATAATAAATGTTATTTCGGGCCAAGTTTACAGCAGAGAGTCGCTGAATATTTCGAGCAAACTTTTATGACAAAACCAACAGCATTTTTGACAGGGGCAAGTTGCGTGCTTGTTTAGTGCTGAATTTGTTTTCGTGCTGCCATAGTGCCATGCAGAAAGTGGTCCGAAGTTGAAATGCAAGGAATTTCAACAGAAGATGTTAACATAAAGTAAAAAATCGTAATAAAGCGAAGTGCACAGTGCAGAACCTACCAAGATTCGTTTGCGAACGCGAACCTTCAAATTCTGAGGCTCACACACAGAACGCGAACGTGAACCATCCCCGCAGAAATTGACAATAGCTACGAATTACTGTGCCAGATTTCGATTATGCTAAGTCAATAGTTTTGTGAAGAACGAAATCGTTCAACTTTAAAGATTTATCACCACAACACACTAATATAAACTATGAAATTTTCTCCAGAATCTATTGTGAGTTTTCCTCTCCGCACCCGACGAGTGGAAGTGATCACGTTCACCGCAAGATGTCACAGTTTTACAGTAAGAAATATTACATTAATTTTCATGTTGATCTGCGGCAGGGTTGTAGCTGAGCTATGCCAGCCAACCCCATCAAAATATTGGTATTGGACCACCCTAGTGGTCGTCAAATTAACGAGTGGGGCCTCTCTCCTGTGACCCGCCTTTGTCGTAACTGCCTTAACATATACAGGATCCGCAACACAGTAACGCGTAATCGTGAGCCATGGTAGTTCGGCCTATGGCGCGAAAAACCTCACCATCGACGTCTACCCCATCGCCTTTAGTATAGCCCTTGAAATATACAGGGACAAGACTGTCAAATTTCTGAAAAGAAGCGCAAAGAGAGAAAGGTTTAAAACCACCGAGTCATCCCGATAAATGTGTAGTGGAACCCACCTTTTTCATCATTTGCAATGGTGTGAACCACGTGCATTTTTTTAGGGGTAAGGGTATCCCTGGTGGGGAAACCATTATTTGCTGGGTTGGTGTATCGCGCAAAGCGCTAAAAAAAACTGTATATATCCACTATATTTTACGCTGAGGATCGAAATTATTTTGGGCTCTTTCGAGCTTGTACCTCCTCTAATTGGGAAGCTTGGAGTGCACCAGATGCGGTCCTGATCTGCAGATATCGGCCAAGCATATTTTGCCGGAAGGAAAGTAGCCTACGATATTCCCTGGTATGGCAGGTTGCTCCTAGTTGATCCGAACAACTTTTGTGTAGAGGTGCGCAGGCTTTTGCTATGCTACAGAACAAATGTTTGGGTTCGCGTAACAACCTTACCAGAATCACTGTCAGCATTTCAGGATGAATTATTTGCAGAAATTCTACGTCATCCATATTTCATTTACCTAAAGTCCTAGAAGCAGTTCGTCGCTGTTGTGCCATGTGACTATAGTCGTATACTCTGCCAGACAAAAAATATAAAATTCAATAATATATATTTGTACTTTTCGGATAAGATCTATATACGCTATACATTTAGCAATTTAGCATCAGAGATAAATTGGAACTTGATGCCTTGAGAGGGTCGCACAATCCCTACACCAGATGATACACCCACGGCCAAATTTGAACATATATGTTCCGCATCTGAGAAGACTTTATCGAATGTAGGCCTATGTGCTTCAAGTTATCAATTATCCCGTTTGACTCGCTGTCCGGATTGTAAGTTTGTTGATGTTTGTGTTGTTTTGGAAGTCATTGCGTTTCGACACATGAGTTCATTATACACCGGGTTGATATACGTATTATATTATTTTAATCTGCCGACTGAAAGCACAGCCCAAGTTCACTATAGTCTTTTGCAAGACACGAGTGGCAGTGGCGGCACATAGGCCTACCACTCACCACTGTACGCTCTTCTTATTGAATATAATATCCATGGATACTGCAGTACATGTTTGAACGAGACATTAAAAGTTGTGCTAAATAACACGTTATTATTTTCGGCATATTTAACAGAATTGTGGAAGCTATCTTTGATGTGAATTTGCACTTCTTCAGATAAAGTTATATATGGATCAAAAAGCTCTTTGACAAGGAACAATACTATTTGGTCCATTGACAAATACGGCGAATATATCATCCAATTTTGGGATGGTTTTGTTACTCTGACCAGATTATAATCCATATTTTCGGAATCAATGGGACAGTAACTTTCCATTAAGACTAGTTGTGCTAAATGTTGTGCTCTGGTGGTCAGCAATGGAATTGCACTCCAAGTAGAGCAAATGCCTGTAGAATTGTGAGAGTCGCAGTCTCACACACGTTGTCACTGCACAAAACTATACGAGAGCACTTAATATAGGTCCTTACTTGTAAAGGCTAATACGTATCAAAGCAACAGGGTGGCGGAGTGGCTTCGCTCCACAAATATGGCCCAAAGCGAATTAGCGGCAACACTCTGTTTTCGATGCTTCTACCTCGACCTAATCTCCTTCCTCAAATAGCCCAGAATCCTTTTTGGTGTTCACTATCTCGCAATGACCAATGCTCTGCCGCTCCGTATGTCGTGTAACATACTTCTTGCGAACGACACATCATCATGAACATTTTACATCAACGAATTGATGAACAAATATATTTCTATTTTCTCAGTATTGTTCGAAAGCTCCCGAAGTACCGTACGGGTACCGTGCAACTCATTGCGTGACATCCTAAAATATTCCAATCATAATGATAGAATTGTGGCGACTTGGAAAGAATTAACAGGACCTGCATCGAAATTGAGCACAGAAAGACGTGATGGTTAGTTTAAGAAATTTACCGGCATAACATTTTTGTCGCGCGGAAACGAGCTGTAAAAATATTCGACAAATTTGGTACAGGAAAATTTTCCGATCCAAGTTCGACGATGTAGAGATCCTCATATATTAAGGAATGAGCGGATTTTTGCAATGCATTCAATCCTTACTTATGGTGGTTAATAGAGCACCTCCATTTGCCCATGAACTGTTATTGCTCGATGGGCTATACCGGACAAACGGTTTAGATTTGATTTATTATGAGATTGACAGCGTAACAACCTACTCGCGACTTTACACCTGACCATGTTATTAACGAATTGTTTTCGTGGTCATTTTACACCAGACCGGTATTCTTTATTATGATCCCGCATTTATCGACTTGTGGCATGGTTCACTTCTAGGCTTCGTTAAGACGCCACTTTCGCGGACCACATGGCGATGAGGAGCCTATATAGATCAGTGGTTCCCAATCTTTTTGTCTTCATTCCCCACTTCAGATTTATTCCGAGCCTTCACTCCCCACCAGGACCGTAAACGCGCGAAGAGCGAACAATTTATATAATTCACGTTTGAATCGGTCAATATATGATCGGGAATTGCATATATTTTGCTATTAATTTTTATCCCCTTGCCGGTAGAGCTGAGTGAGGTGAGTTGGAAAAGGTAGGACCCCTAAATAGGAATTAAACATCTTCGGGCAGACCCGTTGATATATTGACTTCGTTACATGATGCTAATTCGTTACCTCCTATATCTGCTATGTCAAAAGATGCAAAAACTAAAAGGCACACACGATTTCGAATTGATATTGCTTTACTGGCAAATAATTTTTTCCGTGCGGGATGGCATTTGTCCTGTGGGGTTCAGATCGCCAGGACAGGAACATTCGGCGCTAGCCATTTAGTCCCCTATGGACCATTAAACATATATGTATATTGTATAGTATATATATCGAAGTTTTCGGTCACCACAAGGGCATTCCTTCTCGGCCAAGGTCTTCTCGCTGCTGATCGTTCCGGCACACTTCTCGGAGTCGCATGTTACATGGCCTATAACTTCATATGTCTTGGTGGGTCGTGGCGAAGTAATGGCTGACGCCGAAATCTCCATATCTATACATCCTACGTATTTTCGTAGGGGAAGGGTACCCAATAATCAAAATATTATGCAATATTAAATCGCGCGCCCTGCGCCAAAAAAATTTGAATTAGTGACGTAAATTTCCAAAAAAATACTCCATAATTAATGTAACTTTACGAAATCATTTTGGGCCCCTTCGAGCTCGCCCCTTCCCCAATTGGGGGTTTAGGGTGCGCCAGTCACGGTCCTGTTCCCTACTACCGAACACTTTTGTCATCACAGAGCAGCTATTTGCTGGTTTGACTACACAAGACACGCAACCACACCAGTACGCCAAGACAATCGCCTAACTGCAACGTAAAACACGTATTGTTAACCGATACCAGTAACGCTCAAAATTTCACGAAAGCGAAATTTCACGTCAAACTAGTCGTGCTGGATGCGTTTGTGACGCCATCATTGGAAATCCAGAGTTAAAATGAGGTGTTGTTAGCACCGAGCTATATAATTTTCGAAACATACATTCCAGAGCAGTTAACTGGTAACGGTAATCGCGCACGTGTCTCCGTGAATATGAAGACTGTCCTGTAGATGATTTTAAATAAACACATCTATTCCCCACCAGAAACCATTGAATTCCCCACCAGTGAGGAATACCCCACCGTTTGGGAACCACTGCTATAGATAAACCACAAACACTTAGCTAGGAATTCAGGAGTCGACCTCGGTCGCACTCGAACTCGCAACCCATTGGTGTTGCAGCCGTGAAAAGTACCACTATACGCTATCTCGTCCCGTTATATGTGGCGAGTAACGGAGCGCATCGCTGTACCACTGTAACCCCAATTGGTTGTTCGGCGATTGGACATGTCTAATAATATGACACATTAAATATTATATTTATATTGCTATTTATATGTTCCAATATTCGAAGAAAAATCTAACGCGGTTTAAATTCGACTTGGGCGTCACATGATCCATAGCTTAGCCTATACCAGTGGTTCCCAACGTGGGCGATATCGCCCCCCAGGGGGCGATTTGACGTTCTAGGGGGGCGAAAATAACGAAGGGGGCGATAGGGGGGCGAAAACGGACGAAGGGGGCGATAGGGGGCGAAAACAACGAAGGGAGGGATAGAGGTGATGGTGCTTTAAAACGGCTATATTGGAGTCGGGACCGTAACTATTGCATCCCAAACCCCCAATTGGGGGTGGGGAGCCCGAAATCGAAGGAAGCCCAAAATTATTTGGTGAATTAACATGAATGATAGAGTAATTTTTTAGAAATTCATGCGACTTTCTCAAAAATTTTTAGCGCTGCGCGCGATTTAGTATTTTCATTTATTTTGATGTTGGGGGCCCCGTCACCCAACAAAAATACGTATGATTTAAAATGGGAGACTTCGGCGTCGGTCATTACTGCGCCGCGACGCACCAAGACGTATGAAGTTAGAGGCCATGTAACATGCGACTCCGAGAAGTGTGCCAGAACGATCAGAAGCGAGAAGACCTTGGCCGAAAAGGAATGCCCTTGTGCTGACCGAAAACTTCGATATATATACAATACATATATGTTTAATTGTCCATAGGCGCCTCAATGGCTGGCGTCGAATGTTCCTGTCCTGGCGACCTTAACGCTACAGGACAAATGCCATCCGCAAGGAAAAAATTACTTGCCAGTAAAGAAATACCAATATGAAATCCTGTGCGTCGTTTAGTTTGGTACGTTTTGACGATTTGCATATCTTCTGACATAGCAGATATAGGAGGTCATGAAATAGCATCATGTAAAGAAGTCAATATAACAACGATTCCGCCCGAAGATGTTTAATTATTATTTAGGGGCCCTACCTTTTCCAACATACCACATCCACCATATATACCGATTCAAACATGAATTATATAAATTTGTCGCGCTTCACGCGTTTTGGCGAAATACGGTGACTCACCAAACAGTACAGGGAGTAGGGTATAGCTGATATGCAGCGACAAAAAGCCCACTGGCTGAGGGGGGTCAGGGGTCTGGGGCCAAATACCAACGTTTTTTGGGGGGGCTGACGAAGTGCTGTTTTTCGGATCCCAATATTTGGGGGGCGATGATCGGTGCGGAGCTTCAAAAGGGGGCGATGAGTCGAAAAAGGTTGGGAACCACTGGCCTATACTTTTCTTGGGGGTATACCGCAACCCTGGATTAGGCCACACTGCTCAAATTCTGGATATAAGATTATTATTTGTTAAATTCAGAAACATTCTACCAATAGTTGCGGCACGTCAAATGTTAAAACGCGACATCTTTTATGATGACATGATGCATTTCACCTCTCGCATGATGTTCTATATCGCACATTTTGACAAATTATTTTTACTCTCTACCAACAACAACAACAATTTTATTAATAAATAATTCTAAAACGAATTTTATCCTGCCAAGTTGGAATTGCTACAGTAGTAAATCACATTTTCACGATGTGCGTGGAATGTCAGTCTACAAGTTTGACTCACACTTTCAATCGGACAATTTTAACCTATAACATTACTAACATAAGGCATACTTGGAAAGGCATGTCATATTCCGCTATTGATGGTGGGGGCCGCGGCGTCATAACAAATTAGGAAGTTGGCCTGCGAGCGCATTTGAGTTTGAGACCTCTGGTTTATATCAGGGCATGATATGGTGTAGTATGGTATAGTATGGTACATGGTATGGTATGCTATGGTATGGTATGGCATGGTGTAATTTTGTAGCTATTTCCATATTACTGCGAGCAGCGCGTTGCCGGCTACAGTTTTACATATCTCGTGATATATAGTTGAGATTCCATAAACAACCCCGTATATATTTTGCGTTTAGTCTTCGATGATTAGCCAATCTACATCGTTGACAAATGACACAAAGAAATAAAGGGTAGAATTGGTGCATCGGGCTGTTTAAATGGACATTGGACAACTCCATCCAAAATAATCGGAACATAAACGTCGGAAATTTCCACGTATCAAAAATAGAATGTTATATGAAAGATTGGGCAACTGGGAAAGTAGATATGGAAAAAGTATCAAATATGGTATGAAAGAATGTTGCTATAGGATATGGAAAATTGTAAGTAGGGTACAGAACGATTTAGTGAGGTATGGAGTATGGCAATATTTCATTCCATTCCATACCATACCATGCATGCCCTGATCTATATTGTACCATCATCGCATTTGGCGATCAAGTATATAAACAAAGCATTCAAATTTCCAGTACGATAGTGCGCTCCATGTCAGTTTAACATACGTTGAAGTTGTGTTATATACTTCAGAAATAGCAGATCCTGACTTCGCAGAATCTTTCACCGGTTTTGTGGTCGAGTACGCAATGGGCAAAATCAATGAAGATGGTTGGAGAAACTGGAGATTGAGCGAACTAATAACAACATCTAAGATTGTCAAAACCATTCGTCAGAGGCCAATACAAATCCTCTTCCGGATAAAGGAGTCTACGGAAGAAGGGGCAGATGGAACACGAACGTGTACAAAAAAGGAAATTTAAATTCGACGGCAAATTTGAGGAGACGACAGAGGAGATTACTTATTTTTACATTATGTTCGTACACATAACATTCAGTCCATTTGCACCTATATAACGACGTATATAACTCAGTGATCGGTATAGGTCAGGACGTTGTATGACAACCGACATGATTGTATTATTACTGGCATGCTGGAAGTTGGCAGCCATTACCAAATCTTTCAATCACACCTTAATGTGAAACTATACCATCAGTCCCACGTCGCTACGAATAAATCTTGTTTCGACTGCGTACTACGTACACCGGTCACTGCCGTCTCAGTTCCCTTCTGTACCGCATTGTCTGCTCAGAATCTCTCATCTTGGGGGATTTGCAACTATATATATAACAATAATAATGATAATGACATATGCTTTGATGTATCTGCTTTATGCGAATGATGAGAACATTTGAATTCAATTAAATGAAATACAAATTAGCCAATATGACAAATAGGTTTGAATTTTCAGAAAAGGACACGTTGCCTTAGCGTTGCCTTGGCGTCGCCTAGCGTAGTCATTGGTGGCTTCAATGCGAGAGAAGTATCACGGCGATTGAGTTTGTTCAGAAGAACTGGTAGCTGGTATAAAATGAGTTACCTGCTATATGAAATCGAGTTTACTGATCATCGCATATAGTGTGAGTGTATAATGTGTAATTATTTTTACACCACCCCAGTCCATTACAACGCGCCACTGGTCGCAGGAAGTGCTCTTATGGTTACTGTCGATAGTACGAGTATAGTTAAACTTGACATCTGTGACAGTCAGTCTAGTTATGACAATATATCGGCAGCAGTGATTACAACAGTGGTCTACATATGTACCAGAGTTGGATCAATTGTAATTTGTAATTGAGCTGTATGTAATTAATTACATTTTTTCATGTAATTGTAATTGATGCATTTCTATTTTGTGTAGTAGTATTTGTGATTTACTTTGATGAAAATTTTGCTCAATTGCAATTTCAATTACATTGTTATGGAAACCTGACAATCACAACATAAAATAATCAATCAATCAATCATTTATTCGTCAAACCAGTGAAAATCCGGTACGGACCATGCAAGATGACGACGAGGTGCGGCAAGGCCTTGGTACACAGTCGCCACCTGTAATAATAAGCCTATTTACATCGGTGTTCTATGCGTGCCGCGTTATAGGTAGATAATTCAGCCATGCTAAACTGTTTCCCATACTTCAGTAGCAACAGAAAACTTTGTGAATTACATTATAGGCTAAACCAGTGGTTCTCAAACTGGGGGCGTGCCCCCCTTGGGCGGCGTGAAAGCATCTGAAGGGGGACGCGAAGCTCCGGTAAACTGATTTTTTTTTCGCGCTTGGCGCGATTCACCTCTATTTTATAGCTATTGCTATGTGTGTAGTACGAATTTCATATTGGAGAATTTTCTCATCAACAGTCATAACCTTCCATACCATCAAACTATCTGTAAGAATTGCTAACATTCTGGTTTCATTGTGTGATATGACGATACGTGGGGCACGAAATAGTGCACTGTCATAAGGGGGATGTATGTCTAAAAAAGTTAGAGAATCAGTGGGCTAAACTAAATCTTAATACTTCAAAAATTAATGAACAACAAAAAAACTCTCCTGAAACATGTGCTGAACCATTTCCAATACCACGGTCAGTTTTATTTTTAAATCTCTGACCAGAACCGAGGCTTGCTGCAACAATTGCAAAAAGAAATTCAAGTTTCCAACCAAGGCTTCATCGAACTTGATCACGCATTTGTTGAGATGTTATCCCAATCTTACTACTAATCTTGGCCAAATTTACTGAGGCCAGAAATTTTCGCACCCTATTAGTGTTCATCAAATGCAATCTAACAGTTTCCGAACAAGTGAAAATGTAAATGTGAATCAAAATGTTGTAATTCGTATTTATCAGGAGTTTTTTTTCTTTTGTATTTATTTTAATTTTAGACATCTTATCGGTATCATCCTTATCGCTGACGCCTTACCAATTACATTTCATTATCCTCACTTAGCTCTGAGTAGCCTAATCGTTTGATTTCATTCCATTGGCTGTCCTGTAGCCTATTCGCTGTTAGTCACTCAAACTTTTGGTTGTCAACAGTCGCTTGAAACATTTTTCTGTGCTTGTAATGTTCAGTACTCATGATTAGGAATAGTTCGAATACCTTTGCGTTTTTTTTAATTAATGGGTATTCTACGTATCATGAATGAAACATGAACAGCTTGAGATTGTTGCTAGTTACGTCGCTACGGTTGTCAAAGAACATCTCTACCGAATCAATTACATGTTTAACAGTAATTGTAATTGTAATTGTAATTGAACTGAATTATTGTAATTGATCCAACTCTGATATGTACCGTTTACTTGATTTCTGCAAAGCACCAAATATATCAACAACCTGATTCTTAGATCAATTAAGCCCGAGATTATCGAAACTAGTTGTCCCGACTCCACAGTCTCCTTACTGTGTTTAAGTTGAAGTCAACACGCCAATGAGCTTTCATATCGCAGTATTAGGTATACATCGTAATAACCAAAAGTATAGTGCAAAACATATGGCGTCTATGGACACGGGAGACACAATTAGGGCACTGGAAAATGCAGCTGAGAAGCACGAGCACAACCTTGTTATTGAGTTTGCAATGGATCGAATCTTGTATTACGTAGGTGTGTACCTGGTTGCATTTTTTGCCTCGCTGGCAAAGATCATCCAACTCGCAGGTAAGTGTTGAAGGAAATATTGGAAGAGTGAACGAAAATTAGCCTACATCGCTTTCTCATAGCCGAAAACATAACATGTTATCCAGCTGGCGGCGGAAATCCAAGTCGCCACTTCATCAGATATGCCAACAGCTATTGTTGGGAGTCTTCGCGTGGAACAGTCAATGTGACAGATCATTCGTGCGGGGTTTTACCGACCACATTAGCCATCATTAAAGATCCTGATAATTTGAAATTAATTTTTAGAGTTATGCCATACGTAATGCTGGCGGAGGTAAGTAGGCCTAACTATGTTACCGTGTGTTTCATCATTTCGAAATGATGCTCGTGTGGGCAGCTTAGCGGTGTAATACTGGTTCCATATATTAACAGAATATTATTAACAAAATATATATGGAATCGTTCCGCTTTAAAGTTTCCATGACTATGACCATTGCTTTTATGCGTAGCATAGCGTCAGGTTGCTATGAAATCTATTTTATATATAAGCCAGGTGTGTAACATTAGCAAGCAAACTTCACATCTTCCGTTCCGTTCCTGCTCTGGATTTGAGCTCGAAGTCAATGCTCCAATTCAATTGCACGTTCAAACTGAAAATAGCCAATTATTTCACAGTTGCTATGTTAAATGGGAATTACTGAAATCCCATAATATTCTAGTTCCAGCCACAAATCAGCATAAATGCCAAATGCGATTTTATGTCAACCGCACATTCGAATACGATCAAAATGCATCAGTAAAGATATGCAACTGGATGTATTCAATTCCGAAGCTACTTTCGTTTAGGTTGATTTTGGTACCAAGCCAGCGTCAAACTGTTTATATGTCCTTTATTATTTGAAATGGGATTCGAGGGGTATATTTGGAATCAGTGCGACAATTACATTCGATTAATATCAGTTAATATAAATTCTAAGCTCTTTACGATGAGTTGCGCTATCACAGGTGAGTCTTGGCCCGTCTGTACCTAACCTGTGCATTGTACCCCTCCTTTCGAGCTTTATACTTTCGAACAGTAAATTTTAAAATTGCTTGATTTGGGAGTAAAAACTTATTTCTGAAATGTGCATGCAAACGAAGTGAATCTACGAAAGGAAGCATCCTATAGCTAAAAACACATGTCTGACATCTTGTCAAAGCTATCAGTAAATACATTGCCCTATTTTTGCAGGCTCTTCTGTATGCGTTACCCAACATATATTGGCACTATAGGGTTGGGGCTAGAGTGATGGGACATTTAAAGTTTATGAAACACCTTTTGAATGATATCTATTTGACAGTGCAGAAAATTCCTCGGGGAATCTATACCAGGTTTGTTTCTTGCTAGTACACAAATTTCATTCATGACTCATCCATTATAATATTATCATTATTAATATCGTCACAACGCAGTGGCGCTAATCGCCTTTTTCGGGCTAAGTGCACCACGACACGAATTGATTGTAATGACCGTTTCTTCGTCTTCGCAATTTTTGGGGACGACTTTAACATTTTTGATCCCAGTCAATTTCAGTCTCTCTCGTTTCCATGCGTCTTCATCGTGGTCTCTGCTGCTGATTTGTAGCAGGGCTCACTTTTCAATGCACTACCGTATAAGTGAGGTAGGCGATGAGGAGCCCAGAGAAACCTCCGACACGTATAGAAGTTAGTCAGAATCAGAACCGGGATTCCAACCCACGTCCATTCCTGTCATGACTGCAGTGTTTAACCAACTGCGACACTAGCTTCCCATGCATCCATTATATCTGTGCTACAGAGGTAAATCGTACGACGAGTCAAGCTATTATCTGAATCCGTTGAATGGGTACAGTCCTAACCCACCAGGCGGTGGGGAGAAGAAGAAAAAAAGTAGTCAAGAACTGGATTGTAGAGGGAGATGTTCCGTGTCACGGGTGAGTGCCCAATCGGTAAATATTATTTACGATTGTCACGGATAATTAAAATCATTGTTAAGAATACCAGCTGACCGGTTATCTTAGCGTAATACAAATAGACCAAATTGACGAACGCATAATTATATATATTCTGGCATCCGGGCGCTGTAGCAAGTGTCATAATAGCGGGACATTCAATATAGCGGGGCATTCAAACTCGCGAGACATTAAAATGCGAGGGTCATAATAGACAGACACCAAAAAACGTGGAGGTATACGAATTAGCGAGTTAGGTTAAGGCTTAGCTTCGTTTATAGGTTTATGGACACAATCAAAACAGCACTTTTTGAGCCCCCATTCTTTCTAAAGGATGCTGATTATTTGGGAAATGATTTGCGCATAATTTTCGTCCTGACTACGCCAACCAACGTGGCTATGACATGATTCAGATTTTATTAGAGCTCAATGTATCTGCCAGGGGCCCCCTCACCCCCATCCCCATTAAAAGAGGGAACTGAGCACTGATTTACATGTGCGTAAAAATGCCTCTCCATCTAATTAACTATTGGTTGCAGAATGCTAGTGAAACAATACGTAAAGATAGCCTATACAGAGGCATGAAGGATCGTCATCTATTCTCAATGCTGTGCTTTGAGAATTTTTCTTCCATGGAACATCACCCTTACATTATATCGGTGTACCATCTCTTGGAGAAGCCTGAGTCTAGTCCTGATGATTCATTCGATGACGCGAAAATCAAAGGGATGTTGCGACTACATACCAACAACAAAAACTTCAATGGAAGATTTTTGATAGAGGAATATCTCCGTAGGCATATTATTGGGGTGATTGTCTCATTGATCGTCGTGCTTGCTACTTCGTGGATAATGATATGGACGATAGGCTTTGAAGACTTGCATGCGGAGAGCTTCAGGCAAGACAATTTCCTGAATTCGGGGTATCGTAATATTCTAAAGCACTTGTTAATATTTGACCTTTGGATATTTTGTGTGAAACAATTGGGTAATGCTGTCGACTTGAGTGAGCGAGACATTAAATATGATATACCTATAGCCTGATCATCAAACAAAAACGTATACCCTTTTCGTCGCAGGTGTGATGTCATGCATCATGAAGACATTTGTATGGTATGCACTTTTCTGCGAAAATTTGACATGCTGGGACTCATGATCATCAACTTAGTCATCGGTGCGATATACCTTTCGATGTCTATATACCAAATATGCTTCATCCGAGCTGGCCCCGAGCGGCCAATTTGCGGCTATTACGAGGAAATTTCTGATGTTGGTTTCGCTGCTTTGGATGAAGACGTTGATATGGAAGATTCTCCACCAGTTCCTGAAGTTCCGGTGCGTCCCTTATCAAAAGATTTATCATCTCGTTCCAATAGCCAGAGTCAACCACCGACACAACCGGCACCTGATAACACTGCTTTGTAAATAGATTTTTATATCAATATATAAAAGGCCATTGATCCTGTGAAGCATGTATTCACCCTAACTTACACACAATCAAATATGAATATTCAAAATACACAATACGGAAATATGATCTTATGGGACATAAAGTATGAGGTTATATCATTATATATATTGCTCTCTCGCCGCCTATAAATTTACATCAAATAAAAGGCACAGTGACGAAATAGCAAATATTGAAATCTGAATATTATTGCAGGGGTCTCAATCTCAAATGTGCTCATTTTTGACGATGCCGCAGCATCAATAATATGGGTTTTCAATGTTTTCCGGCGTAGGCCTTATTTGAAGGGGCCTTGCAGACTGACATTTCTCATACACCATGAAATAGTGATTTACTACTGTAGCAATTCACGCCTGGCTCGAAAAAAATTGTTGTTGTAGTCGATAGAGTGTAAGCATTATTATGAGATATAAACAATAGGCACCATGAGAGATGAAAAATGCATCATATCATAATAAAAGCTGTCACGTGGTAATTTTGCAGCTAGATGTCATTTGACGTGTTACAAGCCTACAAAGCTACAATATTTTAGAATTTAACAAGTATTGGTCTTATATCCCATCATTTGAGCAGTGTAGCCTAATCCACCAGGATTCTAGTGTGCTACTGATAAGTAGGCTATTTATGTCATTACCCAAGTCAAATCAAAACTACGTTAGATTGAGCGTCGAATATTGAAACAGATAAATAAAAATATAATAATTAATGTCTCATAGTAATAGAAATGTCCAATCGCCCAACAACGGTGGAGCGTACCACTTTGTTGCTCGCCAACTTTTTAATTGGCGACAATAACATGGATAAAGGGGCCCAAGTTGTAATTAACTATACATCAAGGGGCTACGGAATAGCAATGATTGCAATAACGACTTGCTTATCGCAATACGCAACCTGCGATCTTTTAATCCATTACTATTCTCCATGGCACGCCAGTAGTTTGTTGCGTCCAAGTCACGGCGTTCCGAGTCACGAGTCCTTCTCTGATCTTAAAGTTTGACCCGAGTCAACTCCAGTCATCTTCATTTCATGACAGAGTCAGACAAAGTCCGAGTAATTCAACAAAAGGTCGCACCCGCAAGTCACAATCTTCAGACACGAATTACGTTTCATGTTTTATCATCATGAATATAGGCAAAGGCAATGTGACGTGATGCCTGATCTTCCAACGCATTGTAGCGTTTGAAAGTGATATGATAATGAAATATGATGAGTATAGTTTTGGTACCAGGTTATGAATATTTTCATCATTTCAAAACACCAGAGAATTGCGATACAATGAAAAGATAGGAAGGAGCCGAAACGACTTGGAGCATAGTCATTAAAATCAGACACCCATCTTGGCCTAGAGGCGAAGTAGAGAAGAGGCATGCACACTGAATGAAAAGTAAAGCTTATAATATAAAAGGCAAGCGATAAAATGAGGTGGCATGTGGCGGAAGGCGATATCGATATGGTAGGTCGTGGTCTGTTAATCCTGTAGGCTGACTATATAGTATTCATTTTAGAAGAAATTGCTTGTATATTTCAGGATTTGGGACAATTTTCGATTGAATTTTAAGTATTCAAATCCAACAAAAAGATATGTGGGCCTTAAATATATTTCAATTACCTGAAAATACAAAATTTCGACACCGGCTGCACAAAATGCGTGTCGAGAATGCGAGACCCCTAGATTACATTGAATTATGGGCCCATATCCCTTTTGAAGTGTTTGAGGATTGTCTATCTCTATATCAGGGGTTCTCAACTTCGCTCGTATAACGGGCCGCATTGTAACAACAAAAGACGCCGCGGGCCGCATAACATTATCACCACGTATTTGTGGGCTACTATTAAATTTAGGCTACTGTAGCCTATTTACCAGTCTTATACGGAAATGTAGTACATTTTAATGCATTCTAAAGCAATAATGGACAGCGTTCGTAAGTTTGCAGTTGCTGTTTTTTTTTTGTGACAATATCTATCTTTCAGCCGCGCAAGTAAATCCCTTCATGGAGCGTGCGCATAGCATTCGTTGCAAGTCGGTATATGCACCTTCAAACCTTTCCACCATAGAGTCAAACCTCTGTTTCAATGCGTGAGCGAGCAAGTATAATATTACGTTCACACTACGTTATTCGTTACAGAGGCTATTATCACTTTGAGCTCTCAGTGATACGAGAAGAAGTCTGGTGTGCGGGGTCATTTCTGAGCAAACCAATCAACCCATCTCATTTTTCCATTACTGGACCCCAACACATAGTTACAGAAGTCAGCTTTCTCCAGGTGATGTTTTTCACTGGTCCCCTTCGCACGTTTGCCCCGTCAGCATTTACTCTGGAAATATGTCCATGTCCAATCTGATAAAACGCACCTGGATAATTAGCTATGCAATGTGTGTGAAGTCGGTGGATTCGTCCAACCCTAGAGGCTGAAGTAGTCTACGTGGCAACGTGTTTCAGAACACGCGATAAAACATCGACTGAGACTGCGCTGTTACTCTTCTGGTGACGATTGAATCAGACAACTGCAGCTTCGGAATTTGTCAGGTGATGTTGTGTTGGCCTTGCTGCTAAGTTGCAGAAACAGCGAATATTCCCACAGTACGTTGAAGTTTTATAGCAGTCACACCTTCTCTCGCAGATTCTTGGGTTTAGCGATATTCTAAGAATTTTGAACAATGCGTCGGTAACGTCGTCGGCAATTTTAACAATGCCTCGAAATATGGATTGCTGGGCTTGACACCTAGCTAGCAACGTTTTACCTAAGATCAGGCGATATGTATAACTCCAGAAGAAACTATCGTGCTATCATTTTAAGCTTCTACGCTTCGTTACAACAACTGTTCTTCGACAAATATGACACATCGGTCTTCCATAACTATACTGTGCCAGAAGCAATAGCGTTCATAATGGAAGATGTCGCGGGCCGCAAAATAATCGTCGGCGGGCCGCATGCGGCCCGCGGGCCGCGGGTTGAGAACCCCTGCTCTATATGATCAATATTATTAAAGTTGTGCACAATGCGTGGCATACAGCGTAATAACAGATGTTTACAATGGAATCATCAACAGAGTTATTGTATATGGATATGGTGTGATTCAAATCACGATGAATAACAAAAAAAGCCATAAATAAAGTAAAATTAGGATTGTATCGCATTACTCAACTTTCGGAATGCAAAACCCGCAACATCTGCACCGCGCAATGTATGCATAATTTCACAGCATCTCCTTAACGCGCGGTTCATGGTGTATGGTTCATTGGGAAGGCACTAACCCGTTTAGAGTTCTATTTCCAAATCAATTGTTATCAACCGGTGTTGCATAGAGTCGAGTTACTGAAGAATTCACAGTAGTGGCGCGGTGTTATTGATGTATACATTGTTGGTTTTGCATCATTGCACGTTACTGGTACAGGCATTCTATACTCGAGTTTGACTTTGGCTTCATAAAATCACACATCGTTTTAATCCGGGAAGGTTCCGAAAGAGCCATCTGTCACAAAAGTAAGTTGGCGACAATCCAATATCTTTGTTATCACAGAAGCATTTCGATATAACAAAATAATCTCCTCGTTACTAGGGCGATTTTTTTACCTATAAAACGAGAGATTTTGACCTAAAATAAGAAAAGTTCGACATTTTTTACCTTAACAATCATAATTTTGACAAAAGTTTGCCCTCGTGTATGTAAATTAGGTGTTTTCGCACATAATGTTAGAATCGTACTACTTATCTTAATTTCTGGTTGGAACTGTCCGTCCTTACGAAGTAGTTTGACCTCAAAAACTTTTTTGACTTAAAAACTGACACATCTTTACATGAAAAAAAAACTTCATATGAACAAAATCTGGACCTATAAAGAATTCCAGTAGTTACATCACGCATTTATACGGTAGAAATAATTAAAATTTGTTGTAATAAAACGAAAGATACGTTCCTACATTCTTGGGCAGAAAGTGTCTTGTAGCTTGCCAAGAATGTAGAAAGAACGTTCAACAGCAGCAGTTGTTGGCTGGCAACACTAAATTTGGGCCTACACTGCTGGTGACACACCGTGTTGCTTCATTCTGAAAATGTTGTCTACACACTCTACATCACAATGTTTCATCATGCGCTGTTTGATATAAGAACCAACGTCCGTCCACGCAGTCTTGCTCCAGTTAGGATATTGCGGTACGTTGAGTAGGCTATAACAACATGTCAACCTATTTGTTTCATTTGACCGTTTATGATTCCCAAGGAGGAGACAATGGGTCGTCTACAACGGTATGACTACAAAGTAGGCATCAGCAGTGGTGGCTTTTGGGGTGGGCGAGGTGGGCGGTCGCCCGGCCCCCCCCTGGTCGAAGGGGCCCCCCTATTTGGATTTTGCGATTTTTTCAAGGAGAATGACGAATGAACATGGAAATCCGTCCACCAAGTAAGAATATGATTCCGTACAGATGTGTCAATCATCATCAAATCACTGCATTTGTTAGAAAAGTCCCGTATCCCGATAATCATCACGTCTCTGCATGTGGTATAATTACTTAGTTTTGATGTAGTCTATCCTTGCACACATGCAAAATAGGCATGGCCGAATCCAGCACCTGGGCAAACCTTTGTGGTGGTGAAAGATAGATAATAATCCCCGATGCGTAAGGGGGGTCTGGGGGGCGGAGCCCCCCAGAAGTTACGGATAGATACTTATAGGGGGGCCCCCGGTAAGTCTCGCCCAGGGCCCCCCGTTCGTAGGGCCACCACTGGGCATCAAGGTGTCAAATATGAAATATGGTCACCGGCAGTGCAAACATCTATGATACAAGTGAAATGCAAGTTGCAAAAAAATTGACTTTGTAGACAATTTCGACAATTTTTTGACTCAACGCTACAATTTTTACAATAAGCGATGAGATTGAAGGCGCCTTCGCCCACACTCAATATTCGAAGTGGGCATTGTGACGTGATGCAGACGATATGTTTTCACTCGCGCTTTCACAGATCCCCTGAAACTAGTTTACGGGCCCCAGTTTAAGAACCCTTGTTCAGACTGTATTAGAGTCGTAGAAGTTTGCATGACAAACTTACTGCAATGTCAATTGAGATGAAGATAGCCTACTTCATCGTTAGCCTAACCAGAGAGTACCGGTACCTGTAAAGACGCAGTTCGCATCAAAAGACCATAAATACCGGGGTTCGATCGATGTGAGGTTAGAATTAGATGGATTCAATCACTCTACACAGACGAGATTTAACAACTGATACAGTTCCGCTGTAGCTGATACTTAAAGACAATAACTCTATATAAGGATGACATTTGTGAAATTAAATACGTGAGCTATTCGAATTACTCAGACTGTTAGATCGCAGTTCTGAGGATGCACGTCTGTAAGGCCAGGAGACGGTATCTTTACAATAAAATCTTTAACGTATCTGCATTGTCAATTGCTTGAATGGAAGAACCATTTCTGATATTATATTACTGTATAGATGGCGTTCGATAAACATCCGTGTGATTGTAATTTTGTTTGTTAGTTACTATAAGATGAAATTAACAACCGTTAGGCAGTATTGTATCAATGCTTTTGTCAACCGAAACCAAGGAAAAGCTGTTGACAAAACACCAGTCTCAGGTCCGCAACTGCCGCACCCCAAACCCACCAATTGGGAACGGCCCGAGCTCGAAGGGGCCCAAAATTATATCGTGAATTATCAGAAATTATAGAATTTGGAAATTTATGCAACTTTTTCAAATTTATTTCGCGCTGGGCGCGATTTAATGTTGCCGAATATCTTGAATATTGGGTACCATTCCCCAAGAAAAAAGCATGATTTATAGAAATGGGCATTTCGGCGTCTGCCATTACCACTGCACCAAGACATATGAAGTTTTAGGTCATGTAATATGCGAGTCCGATAAGTGTGCCAGAACGATCGGCAGCGAGAAAACCTTGGCCGAAAAGGACTGTCTGCCCGTAAGTTTACCGAGAACTTCGTCATGGTAATCCGAACCTCACAAGACTAATGCCATATCCTGCAGCGAATATTATTTGCCTGTGAAGAGCTATCAATTTGAAATCGTCTGCGTCTTTTAGTTTATTACGTTTGGGCGATTTCAATGTCTTTTGGCATATCGGGCAGGAGGTCACGAAATAACATCATGCAACGAAGTCATTATCATTATACCAACGGGTCCACCCGAAGATGTTTAATTATTATTTACGGGCCCTACGTTTTCCAAGACACCTCAGTCAGCTCTACCAGTAAATCTGATTTCGTGAACAGAGAGAGAGGATAAAAATTTATAGCAATATATATGCAATTCCTGATCATACTGACCGATTCAATCATGCATTATATGAATTGTTCGCGGGTCGCGTGTTTAGGCGATATCAGCTGACTCACTAACCAGTACAACAGCCGTCGCTGATAAGTAACGGCAAAACGTACAACGTGGTGGGGGTCTGGGGGCGAAGACCCCAGAAGTGTGGTTTATCACCCTATGGTAGGGTTACCATATTTTGGAAATCTGAAAAGAGACTTTTGAAAATTTTCAAACGTGCAAAACCGGAGGAATATCCTAAAAAATGGTCAATTTCTCCCACACTGTGGTCGGTTGACTAAAAAAAGGTCAAAAAGACACACAGTTTTTTCTTTCACATTGTCTGGTGGTTGACTAAAAAAAAGTCAACATTCCGCATCAGCTCCCGAAATACCCACCGGAGCGTTACTTCGGTGCTAAGTTACGGTATTTCAGTCGAATTTAGTCGTAAATTTAACCAAAATTCTCAGAGATGAGGACAAAATATCAAAAAATAGGACATTTGGGCGTCCTCCGAGGACACTTTCAAAAAAGTCAAAAAAGAGGACGTATGGTAACCCTCCCTGCTCTATGTAGGCCAGATTAGCGTTTTGACGAAGGGCCGTTTCGGTCCCGACCAGTCGTATTTGGGTGGTTGGTGAGATCCATAGTACACGGCACACCCTTATTGCACGAGTATGATGACAAATTTTCATGACTGCAATTGCAACCAAGTCGTATCAAGAAAAGAAATACAACAGAATACCACGTTAACCTGCTGGATTCGTCAAAAACATACAGATCCTCGAGAATTTTTGGACTTTGTTTAGTTTTGTCCTCGATGTTTTTTCGCAGAATATACACCGACTCATGATATACATACACACGATATGTCCATATGGATATAATGAGTGCATGATGTGCATATGCCGATGGACAAGGAAGGTGCAGGTATGGCCTTGTTAGGCTTTTGTGGTCTTGCGCCACCCATTTACGATCTCAGTAATACATGAACGCCAAGCAGGGAAGTCACGAATACCAGTACAACTAATCAGGTCTTTGGTCTGACCCGGCCGGGGATCGAACTCACTATACCTACCGATCCAGAAGTCGAATGCTTGACCATTACGATACCTTGTCATTACTTTAACATAACTGATGCATCAATTACGCGATGTATTTGCGCCGCAATAGGCCGACATGCAGCCCGTCACAACTACACGACTCATACTACACAGTCGGTTTGTGAATTCGATAGCCCATTATTTCACTGCGCTGCGTTTGTCGCATTTTTATCCAACAATCAATGAGGCAGATTGATATGTGCCTCACCTCAATATTGCTTCTCTTGCGTTGTCACTAACATAACCTAATTTCGCATTCCTTGTCGATTTTTGAAGGGGGTTCTGGTGCTTTGAAATTATAAATTTATGTAATGAATTGGAATGATTGGAAATAATTCGCGGCGAGGAACTGAGGTACAGCGGCTTCTGGCAACGAGAGGGATGGGCTACCCATATTCGTGACGCCTCCCTAAAATCTCATTGCCGCGAGCATGCTTCTATTTGGACGCGTGCTTCGGATGCTATGAGAAGACATAGCGAGTGGAGGCTCCACCCCTAGCTCACTGATAAAGAAACCTCGATCAAAATTGGACATGCCTGTTCACGTGCTCAGCTTGAATATTGAATAGAACAATGTTAGCGCCTGCATGCACTGAACAAGCAGCCATCGATTCTGACATTTGCTGAAGGCTCATTCGTCAATGTCATGGTTATTGAAGTCAGCCTTGTCGTGGAGTGCTGATCGAAAGACCTCGCCATCATGCGTTGAAATAATCTTATCGTTGTCGATATGTTAGATCTGGTTATTGTATTATGACGCAGCAAACTCAATATTTGTCCTAATCGTAATGTGATTACCAAAAAGTGGCGCGATGGCTAATTCTTTGAGTAACAATTGCTTTTTGTATCGCACTTTCTTTTAATTGATCAGAATTCGGACAGCGACTAGTGTACGATCAATATGATCATGATTCGTGATCATAAAAAATGTCAAAACATGTGAATTGAAACGATATTTTAGCATAATATTGAGCACACCGCAGACTTGATAAATTTCTCCATATGTATAGCCGTGATTGAATACTAGGATGTACTGTACACTGTAGTGTACACTGTACAGTATAGCGTACCGTACACCTTTGCATAAGTAGGAGTAGGCTATGTCCAATTTTTATGCTTCATCAAATCTAAATTGACATGACTTTGTAATCTCTAATACTGGAAATTGGTGGCAAATAGTAGGCTACTCTTCCCATGATGACCGGGTGCATGAAGCTACTTTGGGATCATTGAACGAGAATGGAGAATGACGATTTCATTTGTAAACGAGCTTCACTATAGTACGTGCAGTCGTGCATAAATGCATGGATCATATTACAACTCGTTGTATGTACCTACAGTTTCTCACTTACAAGCTCAAATTCATCACTGTTCACTGTAATTTTCTTGAATGAGTTTGGTGCGACTCGGAATCTAAATACTCTGGATAGGTGTTAAGCGTGACGACGCAACATCTCCCTCTTACAACGAGTGTCATATAGATTCCTATTTTACCGACTTACAACTGAATGAAGTCACTTCGGCTACACCGCCACTCGATTTCGTTGCAACACGCCTTTACAAGGATTTCCCTGAAACACAATCAATGATATTTTTAATTATTATATTTACGAATATACAGTGGCAGAATGTAGCCTATCGCACGCGACTGGCGTGGGTTAGACATGAGAAGAAAGTTACACACAGATTCAGTGCTGACAGTTACAATGAACTGAGAATGTTTCAACGTCTTAAATTTAAATAGCTGGTTCGTGGTACAGAACTTGAATATAGCTTTCAATACAATATCCATTGTAGAATAATATTTATTAACTCGAAGACTTTTCGGGTGCCTCTTTTCAAGAGTTATCGGCACAGAAAATTGCCCGGCATTTTTGCACCTACCTTGGCTAGGTAACGTGTCTAGGCGTTTTGAAAAGCTAATTAAATCGGCTGTTCACCGTTGCTATTACAGCGTTAACACGCATGTAGTGTACACGACGAAACCCTTGTTACCCAACTCTCGAAAAGATGTACTTCCTGCCTTTGATGCAAGTAATGTTGTTTACCAATACAAGTGCCACTGTGATAGTAGGTATGTAGGACGTACATCTCAAAGATTGTTTGAGCGTATTAAGCAGCATATCCCAAAATTGATTCGGTCAAAAACTTGCGCAAATGATCGCACGGACCTCGCACGTCAGTGCAAATTGGCTGCAAAAACAGACTGCTATGATGATTACCAAGCATATGCTTCGTCAATTGGTCAGCATCTGAGTGAAAACCTTGCCCGTGCAGTGTGCACAGCACTATGATGACAATATGTTCACTGTCATTGCGCGTGGTAGGTCTGTGTTTCATTTAAAAGTGTTGGAGTCTACTATTATTCAGTTGAGCAAACCTATTTTATGCAGACAAAAAGATTTCCTATATAACCTACAAATTTCTCATTAGTGCGTGTTGTTCCGTGCGTGTAATTGTTTATTTACAAATTGCGCTGCTACTATAGTACCGTATGTCCGTTACTTCATAGTTTGTTATTGTTGCCATTGGTACAATGCGAATTTCAGGGTTTGTGATTTTGATTGTTGCGTCATACTTTGCCTTTTGGTTTTGCTTTTAAATCTGTTTAAATCCCTTTAGTGTGCCGATAACTCTTGAAAAGAGGCACCCGAAAAGTCTTCGAGTTAATAAATATTATTCTACAATGGATATTGTATTGAAAACGTCTTAAATTGTAGAAAAAGTGGGAACCTAGAAATACTTGTAGTACGATAATTTGCGATACATTTAAGCATAAATACCGGTCGAACATATCAACGCCCAAATCCCGGAGTGTATCATCACCCCTATATAGTGTTCTGTGGAACACCGGTTAAGAACCACTGCATCAGATTGTATTGAGTGAATCTTATCTTATCTGATCTATAGTGTTACCTAGCGGACATAATATCCAGGATACTAGATTGTCGCCAGTTATGTATCCATGTTCGGTGGCATAGGTTTTTTAGCTTTGCAATCGCAAAAGCGATTCGGGAATAATATGTACAGCTAAACCATCGCCCGTCAGTGTGCACTGTACACTGTACATGTACAGTCGTGACTGTACGATTGGTCAACTAACCAAGTTTATTGAGTAATTTTATTTCTAGATCTAGGTGCTGCTTTGGAAAATTGGGTAGTTCTAGTTATAGTTGCGCTTATTGAAAATCCAGTAGTTTGTACAAGTCTGGAAACAGATTTACAGTGCCGAATCTACCTAGTTTCGTCGCGAGCGTGAAACTAAAAATTGCCTAGGTTCACACACCGAACACTAACGGGAACCTCGTGTTCACACCGTCCCTAAATTTGATAGTTCCACTATAGAACTATATTTATACCTATGAGAGCTACTACACCAGCGGTCTCAAACTCAAATGTGCTCTGGCCAATTTCCTACTTTTCGATGGCGCCGCGGGCCGCAGCACCAATAATAGGGGTATTCAATGTATTTCCGAGTAGGCCTTATTTGACCTTGAAGACTGACATTCCACACTCATCTTGAAGATGTGATTTAACATTGTGAATTCACGCCTGACGCGAAAAAATCACATTTTAAAATATTTGAATAAAATTGTTGCTGTACTTGGCATAGTTGCTGTATATTCAGTTGTATAGACACCACGCGAGAGTACAAATGCATCAGTACATCGTAAAATCTGTCGCGCTATAATTTTTGCAGCTAGCGGGCATTTGACGTGTCACAATTAAAGGTAGAATATTTTAGAATTTTACAAAGATTGGTGTGATATCAGTGCGTTAGTAGTAGCCTACACTACAGCCTAATTCGGGTTTCGGTCATACTCCTGATAACAAGACTATTGATCATGTCATTACCTAAGTCAAATTAAATCAGCGTTACATATACCTTCGAACATTTGAATAACAACTTGAATTTAATGATTTCTGTGCAATAGCAATAGAAATGTCCAATCGCCGAAGTATTAATTGATTTTCCACTATGCGTGGTAACTTTTAAAAGTGATGTAATAGTGAGGCTTGAACTTTGATGAGTACTTTCAGGCTTTTGGAGTAGTTTTCAAATATAAAAAAGATATTTGGCAGTTAAATATTGTCGGATACTTCGAAATCCCAAATACCGTCGCGGGCCGCACAAAATGGTCTCGCAGGCCGCGTGTTTGAGACCTCGGTACTACACCATCTACGGGAACGTAATTTCTCTTCGGCGAACCCATATCGTACCGCCTGGCGCCTGCGTTTCTGCCCCCTTCGAAATAATATTGCTGCTTGGAATCGCGGAAGCCACGTTCAAGAACCACTGATCTATACGGACCTCGTATCGTAACGCCTGCAAGTTATAGGACCTTGAGACAGCTGAGGACCAACGACCTATATTCCTGTAAAATAGTCATGGCAAAAGCCACATAGTTAAGTGACTTTGGCCAAAGCTACATGTTGTTATCATAGGAATGCTTCATCTTGCGGCATTCACTCGCACAATACAAGGTGCGTAGAGCTGGGTAATCAGCGCAGTGTTCATCGCTCATTTCTATAACATCCGCACTCTGGCTGAGCTAGAAAGCTGTGGACAGCAGTCGAAAAAATAACTTTTATTGTCTAGAATCAGCATTGCTTGTTCTAGTAAAATCTTCAATAACTATTTCAAAGGACAAATGTACTGATATTCATCATAAATCTACTTTATAAATTACTGTATAAATATCCCATAAAGGCATTATTATAATATAATGCTACTGTTGGAAACAAGCCTTCAAGGTAAAGCACAGTAACATCTACTCAAAGTATATCCTTCTTCAAGATTGTTTCACCATTATGCCATTTTTCTGCAATCATTGAGGCTACAGGATCCATCATGAAGGTAGCCATGGCCACAACTTCCTCACCTTTACAGTAGTACGCACAAAACTTTCTATCAGCCAAGTTTCCGGTAAATATAATATCATCATAGCCTGCGCCATGTCCTGTGTAGCGAACGTTTTTCCCAGGTCCGAGGTTACTCCAGAAAAATGGAACACACGCAGCCTCGTCTGAGTTACATTTTATCATATTGCGACCGATCAAATTTCCATGGTAATGTGCCATCGACCAATGTTGTATGTTGACATGATCCCAATTCCGCATTTTAAGTGGATACAGTGCTATATCACCAGCTGCATAAACATCCTTGACGCTTGTTTCCATGTATTTGTTCACTTTCACAAAACCGCGATTGTCGAGCTCGACGTCAGAATCCGCTAAAAATTCTGTTGACGGCTGAACACCAACTCCCAAAATTACAACATCAGCATCTAGGTGTGTGCCATCTCTCAGAACGACCTTCCCAACATTCTCGTCAGATCCTTGAAACTCCGTAACGACTGCATTTGTTTTGAAATTGACACCTCTTTCTTCGTGCATGCCTTGAAATACTCTGCCTACCTCTTCTCCCAATACAGATTGGTATGGCGCAGCAAGGTATTCACACACAGTGACCGAGGCTGCTTTACCGATGAGGGAAGACGCTGCCTCCATACCAATAAAAGATGCCCCAATCACAACAGCATTTTTGCCAATCGCCTCTTTCATGATCGCAGCAGCATCAGCTGCAGATCTCAAAGTGAAAATATTCTTCAACTTAGATCCTGGAATTTGCAAAAGTCGAGGTTCAGCACCGCAAGCAAGTAGCAGTTTATCGTAGGGTAGACTTTCATTGTTATACAAGACCACACGCTTGGAAACTGTATCAATTTTTTTAGCCGATGTATCGAGCCTCATCGAAATATTATATTTATTGTAGAAGCTGTGGTCTCTAAGTGCAATGCTCTTCAAATCAACTGCGAAGTTTTTGCTAAGTTTCGTGCGATCGTATGGTAAAATATTATCCTTGGTAACAACAGTTATTTCTCCTGTGTAGGATTGCTGCCTGAGAGATTCCGCACATGTTAATGAGGCAGCCCCACTCCCAACTATGACAATTCTCGCTTTTTCTTTATTATTCCGACATGCCATCTCTTTCTGTCGTTTAAAATTCACCAATTCATCCGCACAGGCTTTCACTACCACGTCTTCACCACGGATTTCGACCTCATAAACATGGAGACTGTCCAATCCGGGGTAGTCTTCAATATCGCCAGTCTTAGCATTGAAACAAGCCCCGTGCCACGGGCATCTGACACGGCCTTTATATAGTACACCCTTACTTAAGGGTGCCTTATGGTGCGTACATAGTGCACCTATAGCACTGTATTGTCCATTTTCCTTAACAAGCAGAGCCTTTTTGTCGTCACCGAAATCAACTTCTTTCATTTCTCCATCGTGCATGTCATTGTATTTGCACGCGATTCTTTCGAGAACTTCGGTGGTGCCAGACACCATGCACGCCGGAGTCTTATCAATACACCTGAAGGGATATATTTTGTTTTGGAGCACAACTCTGCCACGACGCAACCCTCCATGGACAATTCCTGTCGATATCCTCAGCAAAAACTGCATCTTCACTCAATCGCTTTTGCCATTCTTCACAAAGTAGACGCAACGAAATTATTGATCATAAGGATATGTAACGGCTGAGGAGGAGCTATTACGACTTAATTTTACAGCAAAAAGAATAAGATAGGTTCTCAGCCACTGTGCTGGCAAGAAGTAACGCTGCAGGCTGCAATAAACGAGACATACCATTTTTGTTACTGCTGTCATCTGGGCCGAATACTTGTATGAAATTTCCAAAGCGGAAAAAAGATATGACCTACCATTACCATTTTTAACGAACTACCTCCGGGAGGATGAGTTAATACCTTTTCTGGATTCAATAGTGGTATAAATTACACACCAATATGAGATAGCTTATTTCCAGATGCATAAGTACCAGTAAATGTCCACCAAAATTTCTGTGATGTGATCGCATTCGCAACAATACACCATTGCTTCGATCAAGTTGACCCTGTCAATATATCTTATCGATAGGGTAACTTATACTTTGTTCCGGAAGATAAGTTATACCTTTTCTGAATCTAATAGTCATCTATTTTACACCCACACTAGAGACAACTCATTTCAAGGTACACAAGTTACTCTAAAATTCACCTAAATATGTCGTATTATCGCTACAAAGGCCTATTAACATTCGTTTCACGCAACTCGACCATGCCAATATATGTTATCGGTAGGGTAACTTAAACTTTGTTCCGGGAGATGAATTATACCTTTTCTGAATCTGATAGTCATCTATTTTACACCCAAACTAGATCGAACTTATTTCAAGGTACACAGGTAACCATAAAATCCAACTGAATACGTCGGATCTGATCGCTACAAAGGGCAATGCACAATCGCTTCACGCAATTTGACTATGTGAATATATCCTATCGGTAGGGTGACTTATACTTTATCCCGGAAGATAAGTTATACCTTTTCTGAATCTAATAGTCATCTATTTTACACCCAGACTAGAGAAAACTCATTTCGAGGTACACAAATTACTCTAAAATCCACCTGAATATGTCGTATTATCGCTACAGAGGCCAATTCACTTTCGATTTACGCAATTTGTCCATGCCAATATATGTTATCGGTAGGGTAACTTAAACTTTGTTCCGGGAGATGAATTATACCTTTTCTGAATCTAATAGTCATCTATTTTACACCCGGACTAGAGAAAACTCATTTCGAGGTACACAAGTTACTCTAAAATCCACCTGAATATGTCGTATTATCGCTACAGAGGCCAATTCGCATTCGTTTCACGCAACTCGACCATGCCAATATATATTATCGGTAGGGTAACTTATACTTTGTTCCGGAAGATAAGTTATACCTTTTCTGAATCTAATAGTCATCTATTTTACACCCAGACTAGAGAAAACTCATTTCGAGGTACACAAGTTACTCTAAAATCCACCTGAATATGTCGTATTATCGCTACAGAGGCCAATTCACTCTCGTTTCACGCAATTTATCCATGCCAATATATCTTATCGGTAGGGTAACTTAAACTTTGTTCCGGGAGATGAATTATACCTTTTCTGAATCTCATAGTCATCTATTTTACACCCGGACTAGAGACAACTCATTTCGAGGTACACAAGTTACTCTAAAATCCATCTAAATATGTCGTATTATCGCTACAGAAGCCAATTCACATTCGTTTCACGCAACTCGACCATGCCAATATATATTATTGGTAGGGTAACTGATACTTTGTTCCGGAAGATAAGTTATACCTTTTCTGAATCTAATAGTCATCTATTTTACACCCAGACTAGAGACAACTCATTTTGAGGTACACAAGTTACTCTAAAATCCACCTAAATATGTCGTATTATCGCTACAGAGGCCAATTCACATTCGTTTCACGCAACTCGACCATGCCAATATATATTATCGGTAGGGTAACTTATACTTTGTTCCGGAAGATAAGTTATACCTTTTCCGAATCTAATAGTCATCTATTTTACACCCAGACTAGAGAAAACTCATTTCGAGGTACACAAATTACTCTAAAATCCACCTGAATATGTCGTATTATCGCTACAGAGGCCAATTCACTTTCGATTTACGCAATTTGTCCATGCCAATATATGTTATCGGTAGGGTAACTTAAACTTTGCTCCGGGAGATGAATTATACCTTTTCCGAATCTAATAGTCATCTATTTTACACCCAGACTAGAGACAACTCATTTCGAGGTACACAAGTTACTCTAAAATCCACCTAAATATGTCGGATCTGATCGCCACAGAGGGCAATTCACAGCGTTTCATGCAATTTGACCATATCTACATATCTTATCGGTAGGGTAAATTTAACTTTGTTCCGGAATATGATTTATACCTTTTCTGAATCTTATAGTCGTCTACTTTACACCCAAACTGGAGGCAACTTATTTTGAGGTACACAAGTTATTCTAAAATCCACCTGAATATGTCGTATTATCGCTACAGAGGCCAATTCACATTCGTTTCACGCAACTCGACCATGCCAATATATATTATCGGTAGGGTAACTTAAACTTTGCTCCGGGAGATGAATTATACCTTTTCCGAATCTAATAGTCATCTATTTTACACCCAGACTAGAGAAAACTCATTTCGAGGTACACAAGTTACTCTAAAATCCACCTGCATATGTCGTATTATCGCTACAGAGGCCAATTCGCATTCGTTTCACGCAACTCGACCATGCCAATATATATTATCGGTAGGGTAACTTATACTTTGTTCCGGAAGATAAGTTATACCTTTTCCGAATCTAATAGTCATCTATTTTACACCCAGACTAGAGACAACTCATTTTGAGGTACACAAGTTACTCTAAAATCCAACTAAATATGTCGTATTATCGCTACAGAGGCCAATTCGCATTCGTTTCACGCAACTCGACCATGCCAATATATATTATCGGTAGGGTAACTTATACTTTGTTCCGGAAGATAAGTTATACCTTTTCCGAATCTAATAGTCATCTATTTTACACCCAGACTAGAGACAACTCATTTCGAGGTACACAAGTTACTCTAAAATCCACCTAAATATGTCGGATCTGATCGCCACAGAGGGCAATTCACAGCGTTTCATGCAATTTGACCATATCTACATATCTTATCGGTAGGGTAAATTTAACTTTGTTCCGGAATATGATTTATACCTTTTCTGAATCTTATAGTCGTCTACTTTACACCCAAACTGGAGGCAACTTATTTTGAGGTACACAAGTAACCCTAAAACCCTGCTTAATATGTCGGATCTGATCGCCACAGAGGGCAATTCACAGCGTTTCATGCAATTTGACCATATCTACATATCTTATCGGTAGGGTAAGTTTAACTTTGTTCCGGAATATGATTTATACCTTTTCTGAATCTAATAGTCATCTATGTTACAACCAGACTGGAGATAGCTTATATCGAGGTACACAAATAACTGTAAAATCCACCCAAATACGTCGGGTCTGATCGCTACAAAGGGCAATTCAGAATCGCTTAACGCAATTTGACCATGTCAATATATCCTATCGGTAGGGTAACTTATACTTTGTTCCGGAAGATGCGTTATACCTTTTGTGAATCTCATAGTCGTCTACTTTACACCCAAACGGGAGAGAACACTAAAATCTACCTAAATATGTCGGATCTGATCGCCACAGAGGGCAATTCACAGCGTTTCATGCAATTTGACCATATCAACATATCTTATCGGTAGGGTAAGTTTAACTTTGTTCCGGAAGATGAGTTATACCTTTTCTGATTGCAATCGTCATATACTTTCAATAAAAACAATAGTTATGAGGGATGACCGATGTTCAGGTGTGAAAACAATAATTTTTATTATCAACGAAAATGAAAGAATGGGCGATTGATTTTTTTACAATAAAGCTGCGTAGAACAATATTTGCCCATTTGCTCTAATGAAATCGAAGGCTTCTTTGACGTCCACGAAATGTACCTGATAGTCGTTGAAACATATAGCCCCCCCCCCCCCCCCCAAGGCAATTGAACGAGTACGAAATCCAGTGACCACCAGCATCATTGCAACGTTTATGAGTTATTGCGGATTTCAAAGTATATGTACGCCGTACGGGTACTACCATCTTGAAGCAATACTTTGATCTTCTCGTCAATTTGAATTGGCGTAGCGGCTGTTGAGGTGCCAGTTGATTGTCTTGCCAACGAAATGATTAGAACATTAGAGATCGACGTCAAACTAATTCTGACCAAGTTATTGGCGGAGTTGCAAACGCTGCAATGTCTGAAATCGATTTCGTTTTTGAAATGGTCCAAACAAGTTTTTATGCTTGTGCAAGAACTGGGTACTGGGAGCATCATAGATCTAGTCTTCGATTATTCTGCTTATAAATTGAATTACCACAGCTGCAGCATTGAGATTCACGTTCGACGCTCACGAATGGTACGCAGTTGAAACATTCCAAGGCAGTTGATACGTAAGGAGATGATAGAAACTCTTCAGAATCCAACTGATCGCCATACACTAAATCGCAGAAATCGCATGCTTCTTTAACCGATAAGTCATAAAAATCATCAGCAATCTCCTGTCTTGTCATTACCAGCTTCAATAATTCGGCATATTTATTGCCTGGTTTGAACGACATCAACGAATTCGTCTCCTTCAAAATGTGACATAGTGACTGTGTCACAGCATTAAACCAGCATGTATTTCGGGTGTTTTTCAATGCCGGATATGCTTTAGTGAGGACTCCATGCTTATCAGCCTTTACAAAACATTTCATTTCGAATTGGAGTCCGTCAATTTTGAATTTCCGGAGAAAAAAACCCTTGAAATTGCTTTTCAACTTCGATACCAAACAACTTGATAATTTGTGATCAGCCAGGGAGTTTATAATCGCAATTTGGCTATTTGCCTTTGAAAATGAAATGAGTATAAAATGATCTTCCCATATCAGTGGAAACAGCAACAGGTCGCACACTTCAACGTCATCGTTTTCGAGTCGACGATGAAATTTCTTAAAATCTCTTCCATCAATAATACTCCTGGTGACATCACACGGTACTGCGCAATTTTTTTATAAATCATATTCCGGAACAAAGTTAAACTTACCCTACCGATAAGATATGTAGATATGGTCAAATTGCATGAAACGCTGTGAATTGCCCTCTGTGGCGATCAGATCCGACATATTTAGCAGGGTTTTAGGGTTACTTGTGTACCTCGAAATAACTTGTCTCTAGTCAGGGTGTAAAATAGATGACTATTAGATTCAGTAAAGGTATAATTCATCTCCCGGAACAAGGTATAAGTTACTCTACCGATAAGATATATTGACATTGTCAAATCGTGTGAAGCGATTGTGGTTTGTCGCAAAATGCGATCATATCACACTTATTTAGTTGAATTTTGCAAAGGGTTGTGTACCTCGAAATGACTTGTCCGCAGTCTGGGCGTAAAATATATGGGTACTAGATTCAGAATAGGTAGGCTATAACTTATCTTTCGGAATAAAGTATAAGTCACCCTACCGATAGGATATATTCACATAGTCAAATTGCGTGAAGCGATTGTGCATTGCCCTTTGTAGCGATCAGATCCGACGTATTCAGTTGGATTTTAGGGTTACTTGTGTACCTCAAAATAAGTTCTCTCCAGTTTGGGTATAAAGTAGACGACTATGAGATTCAGAAAAGGAATGACTCATCTTCCGGAACAAAGTATAAGTCACCCTACCGATAGGATATATTCGCATGGTCAAATTGCGTAAAGCGATTGTGAATTGCCCTTCGTAGCGATCAGATCCGACGTATTCAGTTGGATTTTAGGGTTACTTGTGTACCTCAAAATAAGTTCTCTCCAGTTTGGGTGTAAAGTAGACGACTATGAGATTCAGAAAAGGAATGACTCATCTTCCGGAACAAAGTATAAGTCACCCTACCGATAGGATATATTCGCATGGTCAAATTGCGTAAAGCGATTGTGAATTGCCCTTCGTAGCGATCAGATCCGACGTATTCAGTTGGATTTTAGGGTTACTTGTGTACCTCAAAATAAGTTCTCTCCAGTTTGGGTGTAAAGTAGACGACTATGAGATTCAGAAAAGGAATGACTCATCTTCCGGAAAAAAGTATAAGTCACCCTACCGATAAGATATATTGATATCGTCAAATCGTGTGAAGCGATTGTGCGTTGTCGCAAAATGCGATCAGATCCGACGTATTCAGTTGGATTTTATGGTTACCTGTGTACCTTGAAATAAGTTCGATCTCGTTTGGGTGTAAAATAGATGACTATCAGATTCAGAAAAGGTATAACTTATATTCCGGAACAAAGTATAAGTTACCCTACCGATAATATATATTGGCATGGTCGAGTTGCGTGAAACGAATGTTAATTGGCCTTTGTAGCGATAATACGACATATTTAGGTGGATTTTAGAGTAACTTGTGTACCTCAAAATGAGTTGTCTCTAGTCTGGGTGTAAAATAGATGACTATTAGATTCAGAAAAGGTATAACTTATCTTCCGGAACAAAGTATCAGTTACCCTACCGATAATATATATTGGCATGGTCGAGTTGCGTGAAACGAATGTGAATTGGCCTCTGTAGCGATAATACGACATATTTAGATGGATTTTAGAGTAACTTGTGTACCTCGAAATGAGTTGTCTCTAGTCCGGGTGTAAAATAGATGACTATGAGATTCAGAAAATGTATAATTCATCTCCCGGAACAAAGTTTAAGTTACCCTACCGATAAGATATATTGGCATGGATAAATTGCGTGAAACGAGAGTGAATTGGCCTCTGTAGCGATAATACGACATATTCAGGCGGATTTTAGAGTAACTTGTGTACCTCGAAATGTGTTTTCTCTAGTCTGGGTGTAAAATAGATGACTATTAGATTCAGAAAAGGTATAACTTATCTTCCGGAACAAAGTATAAGTTACCCTACCGATAATATATATTGGCATGGTCGAGTTGCGTGAAACGAATGCGAATTGGCCTCTGTAGCGATAATACGACATATTCAGGTGGATTTTAGAGTAACTTGTGTACCTCGAAATGAGTTTTCTCTAGTCTGGGTGTAAAATAGATGACTATTAGATTCAGAAAAGGTATAACTTATCTTTCGGGATAAAGTATAAGTCACCCTACCGATAGGATATATTCACATAGTCAAATTGCGTGAAGCGATTGTGCATTGCCCTTTGTAGCGATCAGATCCGACGTATTCAGTTGGATTTTATGGTTACCTGTGTACCTTGAAATAAGTTCGATCTAGTTTGGGTGTAAAATAGATGACTATCAGATTCAGAAAAGGTATAATTCATCTCCCGGAACAAAGTTTAAGTTACCCCACCGATAACATATATTGGCATGGTCGAGTTGCGTGAAACGAATGTTAATAGGCCTTTGTAGCGATAATACGACATATTTAGGTGGATTTTAGAGTAACTTGTGTACCTTGAAATGAGTTGTCTCTAGTGTGGGTGTAAAATAGATGACTATTAGATTCAGAAAAGGTATAACTTATCTTCCGGAACAAAGTATAAGTTACCCTATCGATAAGATATATTGACAGGGTCAAATTGATCGAAGCAATGGTGTATTGTTGCGAATGCGATCACATCACAGAAATTTTGGTGGACATTTACTGGTACTCATGCATCTGGAAATAAGCTATCTCATATTGGTATGTAATTTATACCACTATTGAATCCAGAAAAGGTATTAACTCATCCTCCCGGAGGTAGTTCGTTAAAAATGGTAATGGTAGGTCATATCTTTTTTCCGCTTTGGAAATTTCATACAAGTATTCGGCCCAGATGACAGCAGTTTTTTGTTGATTGTAAGTCTGCTGAAATGGGGCAGGAATAACACTGATATAGATCACTCGAAACGAGCGTATCGCACAGATGTCACATTACAACCAGATCAACCAGTTGTTTAATTTAATTAAATAGTGCGAAATGTCAGTAATCTAATTTTAATCTAATTTGTGAAATGTTTCTATGCTTTAATCTGTTGAATTTTCCAACAAGCTCCAATTTTAATTCTAATCCAAGTTTTCCTGAAAATGATTGATTGATCTTGTGTGGACGTCCTATGCCAGGGGTCGGCAACCTTTTGCTAGTCACGGGCCAAATTTCGAGTGCACAACATTTTGGCGGGCCGGAATTTTTCTTAATACTATATTTATCGATCACGTCGGTATATTACCCTACAATGCTGCAATCTCAATCATACAAATCACAAAAAGAGCAAAACACATGTATTTACACTTAAACAACGCAGGATAAATGTGACACTTGGCGCAGCTTGCTTTGTGAAAGGTTTTTAACTTCTGGTAACAAGTCAGATGAAGCAATTAAGAATCAGACCATATTCTAAATGGGAGTTGGAATACGTGATCTTAGCTTGTTCTTCGTGAATTTCATATTTGAAAACAAAAGTCGATGGTATTTCTTTTGCATTGTTGGTCAAGCTGGGATGAAGACCCATTTCAAGAACGTACTCTTTGTCAAAGTCATTCAGCGATATGCTCTTTGTATGAAATTTGTCATTCAATTCAACTGTATCTCATTTCAAATGACCCCATTTGAAATTTTCTGGCAATGGTTTTGGCGTCCACATTAAACGGAGTACTGCGGTCTGCTACAGTAGTCAGAATTTAATTAAATTTCGTATATCACAATTACAAATGTATAGTGCTGGTACTAGGTTTATTCTCCTCCAGAGGAAAGAGAGCATAATTTTCTTTGTACTGTTGACATTCCCAGAGTCGCAGTTTTGTTTCGAATGCGTCTCAACATCCCCCTGAAGTTGCAAATTCAATTTGTTTAGATATGGCGTTAAATGTACTACGAAAGCTAGATTAGATACCCATTTTCGATGACAAGATTATGAGTCGGCGATGTTTGTATTTCATTTCTCAGTTCATGCACTCGTGCAAGCATATCTTCTCGACTTGATGCGCGAACATGGCAGATATACAAGACATCGCCATAATGATGCTCTGCTTCTAGTAATATCTGAGGTAGGTTAATTGTCGGTGATTCAGTTTGTGAGACAAAATCAGCTTTCACCATTGTGTCCAAAACACTATTCAGGTTGGTTGTCTTGGCGTAAAATGTCTTCTGGTAAATTAAACTACAGATAACTAACCTACGGATGCTAGTTATCTATAATGAAACAGGGAAAGTTTGAGATTTTGTCATTGCGTCTGAGCAGAGGAACGGCACCTTTATTGTCGCACCCTATCTGAGTGGTAAACCCTTAAAAAAGTATGATATACCCTCGGTTGCGCGATACACCCGCTTGATAAGCACTGGTATAGTACTCCGCAGACATTCTCCATCTCCAAATTTCAGTACGAGATCCGCCTTCGCACTAGTTTTATGGCGTAACAATAGACTGATACGGCGTAGGATACTTTATATCGGAGCAATGCCGCATTCCTTCCAAGCAGTGCTGTACTGCAGATTGGAACTCATTACGAAACGGCGGGCCGTATTCTCGTGGTAGTTAGTTATTTCGTCGCGGGCCGGACGATTTCGCTTGGCGGGCCGGATTCGGCCCGCGGGCCGTAGGTTGCCGACCCTTGTCCTATGCCGTTACCTAAACTATAGATAAGGTTAGTTATCTATACCTAAACGTCTCGGTCTTGGCAGTGTCTGGACCATTGCACGTCAATCAAGGGAAAGGCATCATGCTTATTGAGATCAGCTGAATCTCGATTGTAACTGATAGCTGTGTCGTGCCTGCAGCAATGGGTAGCTGAACTGGCGACTTGCTTTCCTTAGGCTGGTTACTTCTTAACTCACAGGTTCACTCGGTGTGGATGTATTGCAGAAGATAAGTACGTCAAGTTCGAGATGAATCTCAAGTCTCAAGGGGAGACAAGAGATAAAACGTCCCGGGTTTTTATACCCAAAAATGCGTAACAATGTTTGTAATTGTAAAGCTCGAGCCAATAACAACACAGGTTTGTCAAGTTCTAGCGATACGAAAAAGGTAGGAATATCTAGCTACAACTTAGTTTGGTGTAAGAATGGTGACTAAGCTTGCGCAACACTAGAAGAGATAGTAGGGTTCTAATAATTGTCATGATATATTTCCTTCATAACAGAAACCTGGCGTTAACTAGGGGCATTGCATTAAAACAGTGGTTCCCAACCTGTGGTACGCGTACCACTAGTGGTACGCGAAGGTCTTCCAGGTGGTACGCGAGTAGATTCTGTTTTTTTTTCGAAGTTATTAGTTCAGGTGGGTTTGATTTTGAATTTTTTGAAGTTTTTTGACTAGTGGTGAAAAAACAATTCCATGCATCTCATCAACCCGGACTGATAATGCCTAGTTTTATAGAAATAGGTATTAGTAGGGCTATTTTTTTTTACAAAATTAAGCTTTAAGTCAAAAGATTTTTGACCCCTTCATTTCGTTTGTATCGTAGATTTGATATTTGAAAGCTTGAAGCCTACTTTATAGGCCTACCGTTGTAGGCGGTCCATTGTCTGCTCATCGTGGATCATAAATTGTCAAACGAAACAAATAGGTTGACAATTGACATGGTGTTATTCTCAACGTACTGTAATATCCTAATTGAAGCAAGACTGCTTGGGCATTGCATGGATATTTAATCAAGAAGCGCATGATGAATAATTGTGATGTATGACAACATTGTCAGAATCAAGCAACATGGTGGGTCACCAGCAGTGTACGCACAGTTTGAGTGTTGTCAACCAACAACTACTGCTGTTAAACCGGGGGCTATTTCTCCATTCTTTGCAAGCTACTTAGTAAAGACAGACAATTTCTACCCGAGAATGTAAGAAAGTATCTTTCGTTGTACCACAACAAATTTTAATTAACTCCTCCATAATACGTGGTGTAACTACTGGGCCAGATATCGTTAAAAAAAGTTTTTTCATGTCAAAATTTGTCAGTTTTAAGTCAAAATTTAACTCAAAAAGGCTTTTTCAGGCCATACTGCTTCGTAAGGACGGACAGTCTTTACCAAAATTGAATATAAGTAGTGCAATTTTAGCATTTTGTGCGAAAACACCTAATTTGCGTAGATGAAGTTAAAATTTGGTCAAAATTAAGTCTTTTAGGTCAAAATCCTCCAATTTTTGGTAAAATTCGCCCTACACCCCACATAGGTCAATAACGTGATTATGACGTCATAAATGGTGAAAACATTTTTACCGCCTACGCCGTGCGTAAATTATGAAGGTGGTACGCGAGCACTGCATAAAACCTCGAAGTGGTACGCGGATGGAAAAAGGTTGGGAACCACTGCGTTAAAAGGACCAGCGGTCTGCTACACCATCGACCGAATACTGCTGCCATCGCCGAAGCCGTTTCGGCTAGTGTGGTGTGTGGAGTAGTGTTGTTGGGCACTAGCGAATAGCTTATTCTGAAACAACAACAATAATAATTTGAAACTGAAATCAATTTTACCATTACAAAATGCTTTATTTTGCGTTCTTCCAACATCACAAATCCGATCGCCGGGCGCGATTGCGGTGACCCCTGGTATAGCCAATAAGCTTCGGTGTACACCAGGGGTGTCAAACTCAAGTTGCGTCGTGGGCCGAATTCAGACCTTCAAATCGCTCGCTGGCCGGATCAGTCATATTATTTCAAAATGTTACCTCAAAATCGATGCCCGCGTTGTTCACTTGATTCACTCAATTATACAGCCTATCTGCCTATGGATCATAGTGTCCTGTGCCATCAAAACCTTTATTCGCAAACCATGGAGTTGGCGAAATGAGGATGATAGGACGATTGAATACAGTTATATAATTTGCTAAAATAGTGACTTTACCGACGATATACGGTGGCATATAGCTATGATAGCTTTGTTTTAATCGAAATCTGGCAATTTTCCTGTATATACGTTGTGAGGAATACACGAGACTGAACTGTAGGCTACACGCGGACGTGGAAACGTGGTTCATTATTCTTATATCGCGATTAGTTTTTTTTTTTTCTGGAAGCCGAGGTGCTGTGCGGTCATTAGCGAAAATGAAGTGCGATCACAGATACTTTAGATACATTTTTATGTCACAATTATCTTCTCCGTGTATATAGCCTGCATACACCGGTTTCTCGCTGGCGTTTTCACTTCCGCGAACAACTAGGTTTAGGTTTAGGTTCACTTTTCCGCAAAACTCTGAGCTCACAGTGCACTTTTCCCTTCTTGGAATTAGGTATCAATGGCGGCAACTTGTTGCTGATGGTCATTACAATGAAAGCGTAAAACCACTGTCGGATGGTTATAATGAACATGAACATAACATAGGCTACTCAACATTTTCTGTCTTTAGGGATTATTTATAGAAAGTAATTTCACCATTTGTCAGAAATGGTCCGGATAACACAGCCATTTTTCAGAATCGCTTCGCGGGCCGGATGAAATCGTCTGGCGGGCCGAATGCGGCCCGCGGGCCGGATGTTTGACACCCCTGGTGTACACTGTACAAGTGTACATAGTGTACAGACGTAAATCATTTTCATGGTTAGGGGAATGCACTGCGATTTGATATGAACATATTTTAGCTGTATTCAGGGCCGTAACTGCCGCACCACAAACCCCCAATTGGGGGGGGGCGAGCAAGAAGGGTCCCCAAATTATTTCGTTTATTACCATAAATTATAGGGTTATTTTTAGAAATTAATGCAACTGATACAAAAACTTTTCGCGCCCGGCGCCATTTAGTGTTGCCAGATGTCTGGATTATTTGGTACTCCCCCCTCCACCAACATAAAAAAGAAAAATATACCCATGATTTATACAAATGGGTATTTCGTCGTCGGCCATTACCACGCCACGACGCACCAAGACATATACAATTTCAGGCCATGCAACATGCGACTCCAAGAAGTGTGCCAGAACGATCGGCGTCGAGGAAACCTGTGCCGAAATGGTCTGCCCTTATGCTGACCACTGAAAACATCGATATATATACAATGTACATAGGCCTCGTCCATAGGTGCCTAAATGGCTGGCGGCGAATGTTCTGTCCTAACAATCTGAACCCCACAAAACAAATGCCTATCCGCAAGGAAACTTTATTGCCAGTGAAGAAATACCAACCTGAAATCGTGTGTGTCTTTAAGCTTGGTACGTTTGGGCGATTTCAATATCTTAGATATAACAGACAGGAGGTCAGGTAAGCATCGTGTAATAAAGTTATTATACCGCTCGAATATGTTTAAATATCATTTACGGGCCCTACAGTTTCCAAGACACCTCATTCAGCTTTATCGGGAAATCTGATTACGTGAGCAGGGAGGATACAAATTTGCTAGCAATATATATGCGGCAATCACGACTAACCTGTGGGGAGTCTTGGTGGCAAAGCCCCCCCCCCCAGAAGTTTGGTTTATCACCCAATGGAGGGCCCGAGACCAACGTTTTACAATCGCAGCGACGCAGCACAATGACCATAACAATGTCCCTTGCGTAGTTGCGATTGTTCAGAACAATGCCTATTTTCAAACTCTGAGGTGTATTTCAAGAGGGTTACACTGCCCTGTTTAGATTTTAATATATATTTTCAGAATCAGTGCGAGAGTAGCTTTCAAATAATATCAACTTTATTGAATTTGAGCACGCGGGTCGTCAGCTATGGGAGTAGCAATTATGTTGCGTTCAGATTGCTGAGCAGTAATTCCCTCCGGGCAAGCAAGCGTGACGACGGGTGTTGCGTATCTATCCGTAGGTTATCTATAGTTCTAGCCTCTATGCTTTTAACATAAAATTCGCGCTATATACGATTTATTCACGATTACTTATCGATTTAGGAATCCAGCCCGGCAAGTAGGCTACTTCATTTTTCTATATCCGGCCCGTCGACTGGAGAAGTTGGCCCCCCTGCGTTATAAAGTACACATGTCCCACTGCGATTAATAAACATATATAAGGACGCCGAAACGCCCTCGTACGGCACACTATTCTAATATTAACCACCTGCTGATATTAATCATAAGACATGACCTCTATGTTTTGACGCTTATTCGCCCTTTCTATCTTCATCTTGTCTTTACTCTGGGCGTCTCTGTTTTATAGTTTTTTCGTAAGCAGCAACTAAAGCAACACAGCACAGCGGCTTGATTTCATCCATGAAATGGGTTACAGCTCGCCTATGCGCCCCCACGAAATATAGATGATTAATGCAAGAAATGATCAGATGCAACGTTATGGCGACCCAGTTCGAGAAGAATGCTGCATGCACGTCCACAAGACGACTCAACGTACATATGGAGCAGTGCTTCCCATGGTATGGAATGTTGCATCTGCAAAAAATATAGCGAACAACATGATAGCCTACTTGTCTAGATCTTGTGTTACCCTTGTAATGGTCCGACCGAGGTCGACTCCAACTTAAAGTGTTATCTAGGCTTCCCCTCGCCATTTCATCGGTGTAAACTGTAAGCGGTGTCTTATAAAAGGATAGAACTGGGCCGTGCTACAAGTCGGCAGCTACGGTATAAAAATGAAGATAATTGGCCTGGTATGAATGACCATAGTATAGTCGACAACTCAATCAGATTTTATTAATAATTTCATCATTTCAAAAAATCACAAGACTGCGATACAATGAAAAGATAGGAAGGTGTCGAAACAACTTGGAGTAACCTTTAAGATCAGACACCCACCTTAACCTAGGCGAAGTAAAGAAGATGCATGCACACTGAATGAAAAGTTATGCAGAGAATATAAGACGCAAGCGACAAAATGAGGTGGCATGTGGCGGAAGGCGAGGTCGATGTTAGGTAGTGGTCCGGTAATCCTGAAGGCAGAGTATTATTCAAAGACCACGAATACCACAAACACACGCGTCCACGACGTCCAACTATCATATGGTTGACAAAAAAGTTCATCGCTCTATCAAATATGCCTGAAGTGTGGAACAGTATCTCGCCGGCTATCCGACAGTCGTCGAGCATGTCCACATTCAAGTCGAAGTACAAGCAATTTCTTCAGAATGAATACTAGTCAGCCGTCACCATTTACCGGACCACGACCTGACATATCGATCTCGCCTTTCGTCACTTGCCACTTTATTTTATCTTATTGTGCTTTCATTCAGTGTGCAATTGTGCATGCCTCCTCTTTATATCGCCTAGGCCAAGGTGGGTGTCTGATCTTAAGACTATACTCCTATAGTCGTTTCGGCATCTTCCTATCATTCATTGTATTGCAGTTTTGTGATTTTTCGAAGGGATGAAATTTTATGAATAAACCTGAACTTGAACTTGAACAACAACCCTTATAAGGGTGAGAGTATTTCTATATAAACCCAGATTGGTATTTGGTAAGTTGAACGTATATAAGATCTGTTTTGTACTATATATACCAGATAAAATTTTATCATACTTACATGAATGAATCACTCTTAAACGTAGGCGCAAGGACCATAGCAAATGTCATGACCAGCGACCCCCATACCACAGCTGAAAGTACGATGGTCCAGATGGATTTCCGTTGATATTTCCCAATGACGATTGATGCATCGAAGCTCTTTTCGTCGCAGAAGCATCTCAGTATAGCGTGTTTCATTGGAAGGATGATTTCGCCTTCATTTCCGTCGCTGTCTGAATCGTTCTGGGTTGCAAATCTAGTAAAGGCTTTTGCCAAGTTCTTTTCGAAGGACGCATTTCCACTCAATTTTTCCACTGATTCTAAATAGGGCTGGTGCTCCATGGAAGAGAAGTTTTCGTAGCATAGCATTGAGAATATATGGCGGTCCTTCATGCATTCTGCGTAGAAATTAAATAATTCTGAGTTTTACCTTCGTCTCTACAAGCTGACTTGTGTTCGAGTTCGAGATAATTCAAAACACCAAACGATTCAATTCATTGTTTTTGTTTATGTCGATGAAATCATCACAAACGTTACAGATTGTTGATTGTGATTAGGGTTTGGGGTGGATTTCGTTTTACCCATTATCACTACATGCGATGCACGAAGAAATCGAAGTCCCAAAATTTCCACAGGATTTGACATCACGTTTGTATATTTCCAGTTGGATTCTGGGCACGAACATAGCTTTGCTGCAGGTAGGCACTTCGCTATTTTGAGAACTGTGCAGTGTGCACAATTCCACAGTTTGCATATCTACCTTGAGCTCGAACGTATAGTTTTCGAAATAGGATTGTATGTCGTTGGTAGCGAGTTTGCCAACATCATTACTGCGGGTTATAAGGTTCGGTCGCCAAAAGAAAAGCTCGTGTAGAAATTTCAACGACCTATCGATACGTGCGGAATCCGCAAACTGGGATTTATAATGCTAACACAGGGCTGGCCAACCTTTTCGGCAAAAGGGCCGTTGACGAACGATCGCACGGGCCACCAGCCGCGCGAAACGCGAATATTTTTCAAAGTTTATACATCGATATTATTGTTACTTGAGTATATTGCGTGTCTGCTGTATATTGCAGGGCTCAGTTTGCAAGAACTGGGCTATTTGGCGCCTGGACATATCGATATCGAAAGCTTCAGCCAAGATGCGCAAATCATTGTATGCCTATGTTTCATCGTCGACGGTCTTGCTGCGAGCGCAAACGCAAGGTCGCATGTTGGACGACACTTTCTCTCGTAATCGCGACCATTATTAGACTTAATATGGTACTTTGGGCGCTCTTTCAGTTTCAGGAGGGAGTAACAATATTAAAAGCGAGAAATCGAGCGACAACATATTGCGTGAAGCCTGAAAAAAAATACTTTAGATAAATATACCGCAGAATAGTATGCTTTATTGTAATGTACGAAGATCTACCAAAATTTGACTGGCCCATGGATCTGCCAATGCGTCGGAACTGATATTTTAGTCGTCACGTCCCAAGTGTTGCGGCCAGACTAATCAAATTTTTGGTTGGCCATGCAAGCTCAGAATCTGGGCAATTCATTTTGGTGGTATTACTAATTTCTAAAATTACCTCGCGGCCGCTCAAAACCTTCTCGCGGGCCACGGGTTAGCCGGCCCTGTGCTAACAGTTGTTTGAATCATGGTAAACCTATACGGAACTTTATAGCCTACCTTTGTCATCGCCAGAGCATTCGCCTTCATCACTAGTTCCGCCTGCTTCATATACTTTTTGTAAGGTACTTGTAAAATCGGGCTCGATCACTTTTTCGATCAATTTCCGAACGTGTTCCCTGTCATGCCATGATATTGACGACGCACGCGCTCTGTCACTTTTCTTGTCGTGCAATTCCGGTAACCGACTCGAAGTCACTTCGTCTGCAGACTGTACGGAGTCATGCGAGTCAGTGTTGTCAGGTTTGCCGACACAGCTCGTTTCTTCAGTTGAGGGGATCGTCCGTGCTTCTGCAGAAGACGTCGATATTGTCCGAGGGCGATACTTTTCGTTGTCATTCTTCGCCACCGGCGGCAAATTTACAAGAGGCTGGTCCTCTTCGTCATTGTCGTTGTTTGATTGCGATGACAAGCTATCGTCGGTGACTTCTAGGTCATTGCCGCTATTTTGCGGATCACGATCGATGTCAATCGTCACGGTGGGATTCGGCTCATCGCGCGTGTTGCCAACGGTATTATCATCTGCTGCGGAATCCGTGTTACGAACTTGTTCGTTCCATTTCCTCCAACAATTAAATCGTTTGCTCTCTGGATCAAACGGTGTTCTAAACAGATATTCCATAGTCATACACTCTTCACGAGACATGATCGAATAATAATACACAATTTACAATATCTTCTCTATATACTAACGGTGACCAGCCTTCGGCCATCGATAAATAAAGTGCGGCCGTTAACACGTAGTTCAATAAGCATGTGACTTCGGCCGTCAACATACAATTCGAATTTACTAATTGGCCCGCAAGTCGGCATACATAATAAATGGGATAATGAATTATGAAGTTCGTCATTTCTTGTCAAGCTTAATCATTCTTCGAGAGATTACGGAATAAAAATGAAAAATTGGCCAGTTGTAAATGACCATAAGTAGACGACAAACACAATGAATACCACAAACAACCGTCAGTATCGAATGAAAAGCGACACTGAGCTTTGCTAGTTTTATGTTAGGTTTCTTTTACCAACGGCTTGTGATCCAACAACCTGTAGTGCGATTAGGGTTGCATTTAAAACAAACGGTGTTTTAAACAAATGCTTTAAAAAAAAATTGATTTTTTCAAACGTTGTCTAATTATGCAGTAATTGTGTAAATGCTCCATGAAAAACATGTAGTATGAGCCAATACGGACGATTGGGGGGGGGGGCGGGGCCGGGGGGCCCTATAAGTATATAATCGCAGCTTCTGGGGGCTCCAATGTCAATCCGCTGTGACATCACAATTAAATATTCGTGACATCATTACTAAAAATATAAAAAGCCTATTTTAAACGATGGCCTTGCTTTAAATATGTTTGTTCTAAATTGATTTTTGTTTTCAATGCAACACCAAGTAAGATAGTACTGACGTGAATAAACTTTCACTTCTTGTCGTGAATTGGCCTACATATAAGCTATATGTCGTTATCTATTATTCAAAATCAGATAGTTTTAGAACGAGACGAGAATGCATAAATTTGTTGAAGTCGGCATTTATCTGAAACGCTACCTTGAAAAATCTTTGTAGAAATGAGATGGACATGATGGTGCTCAGAATTATCGACGCCAAAAGTTGCCCTGCGAGGCTGTTATGCGGGAGACGGGGCGTTTAGAAACTCGAGGAAGAGCAATGTACAGGACAAATGGGAGAGCGCAGAAACCAAACAAGGGTTTTCCGCAATGCGAAATATAGTCAATTTAACATGGATATGGATATTTGGCGTTCAGGTGGTGGTAGTGAATAGAAAAAGGTTGGCCACACCTTCTGTAGATGTATATCGTGCTACCAGTGGTGGTCGAAGTATGCAGTACGGATACTCAAGTAGAATTATCGGTGACGCCGTAACAATTTACTCAATTACAAAATAAGTAGGGATTTGCAGGACATAACAAAGCTATTTCAATAGGACGTAGCCTATATAGTGAGATTTAGTATAAAGTACTCAAGTATAATTCGTTCTAAAATGTATATTTGGTCGAAGGTCGGCATATTTCTAGTATTTCAGAAAGTTGCAGAATCGCAGGCTACAATTTTGCAACTAACGCCAGATGAATAATGACACTGTCAATATATGTAATTTTAGAAAAATACATTCATTGATCGGGGGCTATTTCGCCCAGTTGTTATGATAATTTCACCCGTAAAAGATGTCTTACAAATGCCTAGCTAGAACGAAAGAGGGCCATGCTAGAAGTTGACAGCTCACCAAGAACGAAAATGAATATGGGTATGGTATTGTTAAATGATCCTTGACCAGTTGACCATGAACACTAAAACAATAACAGAAACAACGCGATTGTTGTTTCGTATGCATCAATGCATCAATACATCAATGCATGTGTAGGCTATATCTCGAACGTATTTATTAAAAGTTGACGCGAATGATACAAATGGTGAATTTCCATGTTTCTACAAAGTAACATATACAGTAATTTGCAATAAGACAGAAAGATCATAAATGGATTCCATATGCTCGGTAGAAATGCGTCCCATACTTCGTATATATTCCCGCCGGCAGTTCCTTGAGAGTGTCATAAATGCTTTCCAGAAGCAGTCGCATGAATTTGAGATGACCCAGCAGGACACCGCCCATTATAAAATGCCAATACGCCATGGGCAATGAAAAGAGAAATGCCTGTGTAATACAAAGGAACGATCTATCAGCAGAATCAAGAATATTTATCACCTCCACCCACCTGAAGCAACATCACGTACGGCAACCATTGTATCAATCTCTTCACGCGGTAGGGATTTTCCAATAATTCCCCGTCGTTCAAATTAGTATCAGACAGCGGACATGCAGATGCGCTAGTTACAAGACTGGAATGGTTTGATGCTGTCGAATGCCAGCAAAAGGAATCGATGTATTTTACTAATTGAAGTGATGATTTCGTCTCGTGAACTGGATAACAGGACACCTTCGAACCTATAATATATTTTAAAGATATTATATATATCTATATCATAATGGCCAGTTGCATGGCGGTAACGAGTAGCCTAGTGTAGTGGTACGTTCTAGGCTACTGCTGCAACAGGAAGGAGTTGTAGGTTCGAATTCGACTCTAGAATCTCTTTGAAAGTGTTAGCGTTTTTGATCATTGGTTTTCTTCACATCGCCATTCGATCCATTTCAGGCCCTACAACAGCCGAGAACGAAACGTACCATAAATCGGCAAGTCAGTAATAACAACAAGGCCCAATGTGAAATTACCAATTCACCATAGATGTCGAAACACCATAATAACTTGACAACGAAACGAAAAACAGCAACACGAACAGTGCTAGCGGCATGCAATTTATCTCTGAAGTATACCAGAAATGTATAGATATGAGATACCGGAATATCATATTCACGAGAAATTATATGGTCATTGGTTATGGTGACAACTATATGCGATAGCCTAACTCGTCACAGTTCAATAAATACCGTGACGTAATCATCGATATTGATAGTTTACAATTCACATTCGTAATCAAACTCCAGCTGCGGCTAGGTGAACATACCCAACCCAGCCCGTGATGAGAAAAAAATCAATGCTTACCGGTGACTTCGGTGAGTTTAGTTAATATGGCAAGTAAGATTAGAAGATTCACACCAACATGATGTAGAATGCGGTCGGGGGCCAAATCTATCACAAGCTCCTTTTCTTGTCTCCTTGCTGTGAAGTCCAAGCCATCAGAAATCTCTTCCTGACTCATGGCGTTTCTAGGTGTCGGTGCCAAATGTATCCCAGGAAAAACAACCGGATAAGTCGTTAATAATATCTGCAACTATATACCAGGAATCTGTATGAAAGATGTAATCGGAGTCGGAGCTATTGATGAACAGAATCACTACCAATATTTCTACCATACTCTATCATAAATGAATTGGAAAAAACAAGCGAACCCAGTACAAGAAATGCAGACAATTGAGACAAGGCCATATGTAGGATCTCCTGTTGAATGGAAAGTGTCCATACCGCGTTATATATCTTTCATGAGACTATACCGCGTTATATATCTTTCATTAGACTACGCGTATTCTGAACCCTGATCGATGGAATATGCTCACGAAAATACCGGAAAAAAATAAAGGGACTTAATTAGAAATTTTCAGATGGCCTCATCATCTTTTGAATCAGATCGTGGTTGTTTATATTTTCATTGCTGCGTCAGAACAGTTAGGCTACTCGATCGTCCCCACGTCATCACGAATTACAATTACGGCGTCATATTTGTATGTTCAACAAGGGAAGGAAATCAAATCGCATAATGTGTATCGTGGCAACAGTTAATGACGCAATCCCAATAAAAGTGCAAATGGTGAAACCGTTGTAAATTCGATTGTAACCAAGTGTTGGTATATCCCCGTATAAATTGCTGTATTGCGTATGGTATGTGCGAAAAGTATATGTATGATACAAATAGCATTGTGGATAGCATTCTGTCGGCTTCTATATCGCTTGGGTAAATGACCGAAAGGCCCAATAGTGTTTGCTGACTATAAATGCAAGGCAGCATCCAGTGCGAAAGACTTGTTGTCACTGGCATAATCAAAGAAATGTCCAGTTCTCGAATTCGTTGATGAGTTTAATGTGTACAATATCCCCAATGTGATCGCTATATACAACGCGGACGCAATGCTCGCTGCTATCAATATCGAGAACGATTCCAGAATACTTGGTAATGTACATATTACGCATCTGTCATCGTAACGAGGCAGGTCGCATCTAAACATTATTGGATTGTGATTAGTGTATAGGTAAGCGCCATGAGCCGATAATATGCTACATACCGAAATATATTATCACCCCAACCGCTGTAGATCACCATACCGAATGCGCTCAGATTTACAAAAAGGCTGACGAACGATGATGATATGGAGATGAACTGTTTCATTTCATAACACCGGACCAGGATTTTATTTTGCTCCGTTCCGATGTTGCCGTCTGGGTCGCACCATTGCCGTAAAATGGTCGATTTCAAAGACGTTGTGTTACGCTCCTTCGAAGGCAAAACTTTGTACACCGTTGTCAAATATGAATGGTGATCGAACGTAGCTGAGTTCTCTCGGCAAAGGCGCGACATGATGGAATATCGCAACGGTTCCCTCATGCTGCTCACCTCACTGGTTCGTCTGAAAATATATCTGTTTTAATGTTGGTACGATTCAAGCCATGATCACAACTGCACCCAAACACCTTACTAGGAATACAAATCGGCTTGACATGACATATAGATTAAGATATGTAACTATAGACGTCACTTGAAGTAGTCCCATACGTACTCGGGCATATATGTCAAGCAAGCGCGATCTTACTCGAACGGCCTATTGAAGGAGATTCCTGAAGGTAGTTTCCTGACATCTTCATAAATATCTTTTTGTAGGGTCTGTAAGAAGGCAATGTGAGCTTTGAGTCTTGCTCCGACCCTGAAATTCCAGTAGAATGTGGGGAAACATAGCAGAAATGCCTGAACAAAATCAATTGCAGCTTTCAATTTAACATTTATGTATAAATAGGAACCATTCTTTATCGTTATATAAAGCCAGAGGGATAATGTTTGGTTGTTGGGCAATAATGTTTGTTCATAATTAGGGATGGTGTGAACGTGAAGTTGACGTTACCGTTCTGTGTGTAAACCAGAGAAATTTAGAGGTTCACGTTCACAAACGAACCTTGGTCGGCTCTGCACTGTGAACCTTTTTCATGTATTACAATTTTCACTTCATTATGACATCTTTGGTTGAAATTTTTTGCATTTCAACTGCCTGCCACTATCATCACTAAAATCAACACAAACGAGTATGCACCTTGACAATCTCAAAGATCTTAATTGCTTTGTCACAAAAGTTTGCTCGAGTATATAGTGACTCTCTTCTGTGAGCTTGACGCGCTATCACACAACATCTAGAGCGAAATACACTACATATAGGTAGTCAGCAAATTATGCATATTCAACCAATCAATGAAGTTGAATCGTTGTCTGATGTAAAAAATTTGGCAAGCGTGCGGTGTCAATCTTGATTCCATATGTTTATTGTATCATAAAAACCAAATCCGTGCGAATTGGGTGTTGGCTACTGATGTATAAATTGTTAATGGGGTAATATCGGTGGTAAGTATAGAAACCCTTTTTACACTCTGCTCAATATCAACGTTGTAATACTCGGACTCCGAATATATTGTCCGGTCTGGCCTAGACCGCTAAGGAGTTAGCTTATATTCCCTTGTAAGTCCTCGTCAAAATTGTTGGCAAAGCGACGGAAAATGTAGAATTTATGGCATTATTATGTCATTTGATTGACCCAGTTGATACATTTGGTGACGTTCAAAACGTCAATATGTACTTCAGTATTGTGGCATTATATGGCCCGAGTCGTCGCTAGGTATCGCGAACATTAACATAGGCTATCACCTCACGGACATGTAGGGTTTGAATTAGCAATATGACGTCATGTGACGTCTTGAGGTTCACGTTCGCGTTCACACAGAATCTTTCAAAAGGGTTCGAGTTCACACGAACCTGAACCTTTCATAGGTTCACTTCACACCATCCCTATTCATAATATCACATACATGACATTATTCCGTTGCAGAAGATTTTATTGTGTTATTCGAGGCACATATATGGGATTAAAACGAATTATAAATTCATGACTCACCTCTAATAATAGTGCGTACGGTAACCACTGAATCATACTTTTAAGATCCCTGGCATTATTCGGTAAATTCAAATCTTGAAGTTTTCCCTTTTCAAGTAATTGGTCACAGGTCGAAATATTATTAGACACAATTCTTTCCGAATACCAGCAGTAGCTTTCGGCGTATTTGTAAAACGCCGCATCGTGAACCTTATCGCCGTGCGCCTCGTAACAAATCGGTTTCTGACCTGACCAACGTTAACGTTGTCAGTTGGCATATAAATTGCACTTTAGCTTCGAATACCCACCTACTATCTGTCCTAGTTTGGAGAAAATTGCTAACAGGATCATCAAATAGACCCCAATGAAGTGGTTGAATCGGTCTGCAGCAAAATCGACAACTATTTTCTTCTCGTGCCGTCGTGATACTTCATCAAGTCCCTCAAATGCTGTTCTTGTCAAATCCATTAGTTTGGCAATCAAAGACTTATCGCTATGGAAGAATTAAGTCAAGCGCTCTCTCAATAAAATCATGTCATGGATTGTAATCAGAGAATAAATGACGTTGAATTAAAGAAACATGCGGCCTTCTCTCTCGAAATGTATATATATTTATGTATGTATGTAGTCAAATACATAAGAATTTACAAGGAAGATGCTGTATCTTGTATGCATGATGAAAGTGCGTATCCCTGAACTATACCAGACATGTACCGATATGAGATATCGGAATATCCTATTCACGATAAATTATGCTGCCAGTCTTGGCATGATTGCAGTGGCCGACTGAGGTTCAAATTACTATATTTCCATATCTTCATTGCTCGTGCAATATAAAGTACCTTCTTGAGGCGAGGCCAAAGTTTGGTTTTTGTCGAATGTCCTGTCATCTATGCATAATTATACATAAATCTTAGCGAAGTAACTTACTTTGAAAAAAGATGTTACTAGCTACTATACTGATTCTGCTTTCAACCACCAAATAAGTGTTCCTTGTGCGTGGATAAGTTAAACACGAAACCCTTGTTTTAGGTTTTAATGACCAAAACAGGTTTGCGTCTGCTCTCCGTGACTTCACTTGTTCTCCGATTGTGCTCACCATATTTTGTAATATAACGTCCACGATTCGGTCACAGGACATGTTACGCAAATAGTATGTACGTTTTTATCAGTAATATCATAGACATAAGTTGAAATACATTTTTGGGAATCAACGAAAAATCCCAACTAATTTGAAATTACCATCAGTTAGAGCAGTGTTTCTCAACCGCGAAGTCCGCGAAGCAATTTCAGCAGGCTTAAAATTTGTAAAATGCTGGTTGATAACCTAATTTGTATTTTGTTTTTAATATTTCAGGACTCACATAAACAGAATGGCCGTCGGAGATGAAATATTCTACTGTGCGAACTTATTTCAGTTGGCAAATTGCCCATAGCCTACTGATACTAACATATCACTGTTTAGAGATGTTTTTGGAGTTATCGGGAAATTTGTTTGGCAGAAATCCATTTTCTTTTGTGATATAGGCTTACATAACCGCTATTCCAGAATAACTTCAATATCAGTTGCTATCGATATAGGAATGACTAGGCTGGGCGTTATATTGGTGTCATGCATGCTAGCATTATACTCGAAGGCGTCGGCGGAAGCCTTACGTGTATTCGCCATCACCAATATTTGTGGAGATGACTTTTTTGCACTCGTTCATATCAAATCGATGGCACGGATTTTCAAGACACGGTCGCGTATTTCAAGAAATGCAGCTACCGAATTCGCTACAGAAATAGATAATATTTGCACAAGACAGATGTCAGTTGCGCGATAATAGAGCTAAATTTCAACTAAAATTGTGTGTGGGGGAGGGGGGTCGGCGGGGGTCCGGGGCAGTCCAAAGGGGGTCCACGAAGACAAAAAGGTCGAGATCCACTGAGTTAGAGCGAGGTTTTACGTCGTACAAGATCAACATTATTATGATATTAGGCTACGTCTGCGTGCATCTTGATGAGCAAAACAGCCATGACAATTGTGATCCTGAATGGACGATGTGAAATGTGCATCGTGCGAAGGCGTCTATTTAAATATTAAATACGTTGCTTCAGCGAACTTTATTTAGGTAGCCACTGTATTGTTCATTCCCAGCGACGGCACGTTCGTAAACTGTTTTTATTGGTGTTGTTAAATACGATAGGAAATCTTTATCATTTAAGAATCAATTTATTTCAAATATGCACCAGCAAAATTGAAACTGCGTGCGGAGAACAGATCAAGCGCTATTGTATAAGCCATAATGCGTTGGTGATAGCTATTTATTGTCTCTCTGAAGCTTTCTCAGCGCGGCCAACATAGCGAGGCTTCCCCGGTCGTCGAGATTTTCGAAGAAACAGGAGGATTCTCTCTCTCGGTTCGTGGAAACAAATCTTAACTGATACACACTTATGGAGAAGCAGAATAGATTGATAAACACATCGAGTAGAAGCAGAGCGAGTGCTATAGTCCGCCTATGAAGTGTGCAGAGAACCTCGCGATCCTCGTAATTAAAAACGTCGCACCTGTAAATGAGTACAGAATAATGAACAACATCCTGTATATAGGCCACCGGTATATGCAACTGATGCAATCGCGGAAACCACTCCGAACAAACGGCGAGCAATCCTGAATTAGAGTGATGTCTACATTTGCAATGTTCCCAGTCACGAGATTGAAATTTAAATCAACGATATGTAATATCCAACCGATCATGATATTGCGAATGTACGCAGGACCTGTTTAGTGTTTATGTCCAGTGCACTATCCCGAGAGCTCCGGTCTGGTCTTTGGTCGCATTTATATTTAAGATCCACACATTTAAGTTGTACAACCATATAAAATCGTCTTTTAGTATGTAAAACAAAGCTTTAATAGTGGACTACTTCCCGAGGTGGTCAAAGTAGTCAAGAAAGCTACTCAAGTAGAAGTAGAAGTAGAAGTGGTGACGTAAAAATATACTCAAGTACGAGTAGTAGAAGTACTTCTTCCATAAGCAACCGAAAACTACTTGAAGTAAAAGTAGAATTGACTGATTTTAAATCTACTCAAGTAAGCAAGTAGTTGTGTAAAGAGAGAGAGCGATATGATATTCTTTTTCGCCTGCACCATCGAGATGCTTTGACGACGGAGTTGCGATACGGCCCCATGAGGTCATCTAGTCTGCGCCCCCCCCCTTTTTTTTTCTCCTACATGCTATCCGTGATTGCTGAGCGCCTAGCAGGATAGCTGCGGATACCAATTTACGAGTCTATGGTATGACCCGGCCGGTGATCGAACCCACGACCTACCGCTCGAGAAGCCGGACGCATAACCATTACACTATCCCGATCGTTTTTCGTTCGCATGGGTTGTCAAAAGCTGCAAATTGAGCTATGCCAACGGTGCAGAGCTTCATATTGATGCTCACCACGAGGTATCCAATTTTCGACGCGCATCATGGGATGACAATGATAGCATTGATATAGAAATGCGATACTAATCGTATGTTTACTCGAATAGCACGTTTTAGAAAATATCATGGTATGGTATAGCGCCCTCCCCCATATCACAAGGCCCGTAGTTTAGTCGAAGAGCAATATGGAGAAGTTATATAGGATACGGTGTAAACACTTTGCGCGATTAGTAAACGTTAATAAAATATATGGTGAATCGTAAAAATGCCATATTGTGTAGCTTTATTTCCGGAAATCAAAGGCACTTGCTTTTATACTTGTCACTACATTACTACACTATACTACATTACGACACTTGATCTATGTTATCCAGATGAAAGAACTGTTGCTAATTAGAACTCAAAGTATGATACTGGGAATTCAAATGAAGCATAAATACTACTTCAAAAAGCGGAAAATGTATTTCATGTATTTCAGAAAGTTTCAAAGGTGGTATGTTAAAACAGGTCTAAAACTAAAAAAAAGTCCGAGTCCACTTTTCCAGACGTCATGGGCTGCTAGATTACGATATGATAAGTAAATGCTAGATTGCGAAACATCAATATCAAACGTTACGATGAGCTATATATATTGTGATGAAATATTTCATATGGGCGATAATGCGGTGTGAACGGAACCACGCAACCCGCTGCCTAAATTAAATTCACCGATACTTTCGTGAAATCATATTGGTCACTCCGTATCCACTGTGCGCGTAGCGCGAGGAGCATTCTCGGTTTCACTCAACTTTTATAAAAATTATATGTTCATACTCCGTGAAATCAGTCCCGAGATTCCTCAAGCTATCTTCCTGATTGGAGGATTAAACCACTTCTACTTGACAAACTGAAAAGAGCAAAAAATAAGTAAGTAGATCACAAACTATTACGAAGTAGAAGTATAACGAAAATAAGATCTACTTGAGTAAGTACCAGGAGTAGCGGAAAGCTACTTGAGTACTTCGAAAAAGTAAAAGTACTTCGTTACTGACCACCTCCTACTTCTATAATGCGCATGAATCCCTTTGATACTGTCGAAGAGACGAAATTCAGTTTAAACTCACCTAAAACTGTCTGACGACCAGATATCACTTCCCATAAGTTCAAAGATATACAAATCGAGTCGTAACATGGCCAATGATAGCGTTATTGCAATTGCGTGTCGAATGTAGTATCTGATAACCAAGAAGCGACCGCTGAAGTTGTCTTTGTGGCACCACTGTCTGAGTATTCCTTGATTCAACGGAAAGAGACCCTCTTCATCTTTGAAATGCGCGAAAAATGTCGCTTTGCAAATGGATTTGAAATACAGAAAATCGACGAAAGAAGAGAAGTTATCGTAACATAACATCGAAAAGAGATGACGGTCCAACAACTTCCCGTTCCCGGGACCAGTGACCGTTGATTCAGATTTAAATAATGAACCGGTTTCTAGATCCGCTCCAGTGTTGTTCAGTGTAGGCCTATCTCCGATTGCCCCACGTTTAGCAGGAGCAGAGTTGCATTGTGCCATTTCCGAATCAATCTTGTCTCCCAACGTTGATTCAATGTGCTTTTGTTTCTGATCCGTCAACCCGCTCATGCTTTCTTGATATCTATACATTTTCCTGGTGCCAAATTTCCGTAATCCGTCCAGCTGTGCAGCAGTTTCTCTGTGCCTCTGCCTATACACGTATAAATCATTTATCTGTTCTATATCTATACATGGTTAATATACTTTGAGCTAGGTTACGCACCAACTTTCCGGAATAGCGCATGGGAGTTTCTTAACGTATCCTGTCAATTCTTGAACTAAAAGCTTTACAAAATTTAGGTGGCCTGTCAGCCGACCTCCAATTCTATAGTGCCAGAAGGCTGAGGGTGTTGCAGATAGAAGAGCCTGTAAATTTCAAATAAAAAGAAATTGAAAGTACACTCTGTCGTAATATATTACTCATGGCAGACGTGAATGCGGAAGATAGAATTACATTAAAATTGACATCATACCTTTACTAAAAAATAGTAGGGCAGCCATCTCATAATGTTAGTGACTGTCTGTGGATTTTTAATAACGCCGGCACGCTCATCGTCAGTATTACAGTTTCTATATACGACACCAGAAGTTGTGGACGGTGATTCCCAGCAATACGCATTCGCAAACATGTTGAAAAAGTTGTCCCCTTTTCCACCATCCAACGCTGCATAACAACTCAAATTCCCATCTAAAAAAAGATACTGTGTAAATCAGCGGTTAACAGCAGGCGATTATCGTCACCACTACGCTAACTACCCCATGACGTACATCTTACGTCATATTATCAAACTTAAGGCAGGGAAGAACTATATCCTGCAGACCAAGCGACGGGCCGAATTTTTGACGTGCTATTTTTCGAAATTAACTGGTTTTGCGGGCGATGTATGCAGGTTGAACTAATGTCCTCACCTCACATTTTCGAATACAGTACAGCGCCTGGGAATCCCTCAAAAATCACTACAGTGTTGGTGTCGAAATAATCTGATCCGGGACCCACGTGATATTCAGATAGATTGAATATGTCAGCACACTCACTAAGTAGCTCAGTGACCTTTGCTGCAACTGCGAGGAATAGTATGATCTTCACGCAGACGAAGTGCTGTAAACGATCGACTGAGAATTCAATATGAATCTCGTCGTCTCCTAGTTTTGATGCTTGATCAAGAAACTTCAACGGCGATGAGCTTCCGTCAGTCATTCCTTCAATCCTGCCTGCACAACGGGAAAGCAAATTAAAGTAGGCAATATGATAAGAATGATTTCTACTGCGATTTGGTAACCCCGGGCAGCTACGTTTCTTTCAGCAACTCCTATCTCATCGTGTTAGCAACGAGTAAAACGAAGATTCCAAAACATTCCCATTGTTGACTGCTCGATAGTCCTGGTGATATTAATAACATTGGATTTTGAGGTACTTGATAATGTGAATAGGATACTACAGAAGTTTTCGCTTAATGCCGTTCCGATTAAAATTATTCCATCGCTTCGCTGTACGGTCATGGGGCGATTGCTGGATCTCCAAGCAATTTAGTCAAATGCAATTAAGATTACTTCCGAAGCACGTGATTACGATGACAGCAAAAGCACAGTGCATCCATCGCTGACGATTTCTCGCTCCCAACAATTTCCCTTCTTGCTACAATCCATGCTGACATGGTATATAAACGCATGAATGACGACAGCTTCAAATATTGAATAAAAAATTGCGAAATATCGAATGGGCCCAGTTCAAGTAGTGCACATGAACATGGCCTTGGAACCCGATAAATTACAGGTTAGCGTGTTCGCCAATAATAATAGCGAGTCGTTATAGGGATGGTGTGAACCTCTGAAAGGTTCAGGTTCGTGAGAACGCGAACCATTTTGAAAGGTTCTGTGTAAACGCGAACGCGAACCTCATGACGTCACGTGACGTCATATTGCTAATTCCAACCCTGCATTTGAGTGAAGTGATGGCCTATTTCTACACGATACCTAGCGACGACTAGAGCCCCCTAATGCTACAATGCTGAAGTACATATTGACATCGCCAAATGTATCAACATGGGTAATCAAATGATAATAATACAATAATCCCATAAAATCAATATCTTCCATCGCTTTGCCAACAATTACGACGAGGAGTTGCAAGGGAATATAAGCTTACGTCTTGACGGTCTAGGCCAGACCGGACAATGTATTCTGCGTCTGAATATTGCTACGTTAATATTGGGCATAGTGTAAAACGGGTTTCTGTACTTGCTACCGATATTAACACATCGTCAAGTTATACGTCAGTAGCCACGCAACACCCCAATCGCACGGATATGGTTTTTATGATACAATGAACATATGAAATCAAGATTGACCCAGAACGCCTGCTAGATTTTTACATCAGACAACGATATCAATTCCATTGAATGATGGTTGAATAAGCATCATTCGCTGACTACCTACTACATATAGTATATTTTGCTCTTAATTTTGTGTGATTGAGGGTCAAGCTCACAGCAGAGAGTCACTAAATATTCGAGCTAACTTTTGTAAACAGCATTAAAAAGTTTTGAGATTGTCAATATCGATGTATTAATGTTCTGCGTGGGTTCATTCGAAAAATATATTTCTGGGATGGTCACAAAAGTAGGTAAATTCAGGTCAGCAAGAAGATTATTCAGTTTATCATGATGAGATCGGGATTGTAGTCCACGAATATTCGTATGAAGTAGACTAATTTGTTTGTCTTTGTCGGCGTGGAGAAGTGATTCTGCTTCTTTGGTAGAGATTAAATTACACTTTTTAATAAGCGGGAAGCCATTGTTGCGCATTATTCCGATCCGAGTTGACCCAGATGGGCATGCCAGCGAGTTATAAACCGATTATTCGACCGCGTTTTGCTTTCCGATTCACGTAACACTGAGTTAAACGGTTAAACCAATTATACCGGTAAATTCCGTTGGGAAGCGAGTGCTTACAAAAGCTAGCGATTAACAGCAGCATGTGAGTCGAAGAATATTACACCCACCTTTATATATAAATATCAGGTAAACGCCACAGCCAAATTGCTCCTTCCGGTCCCCCGTCGTCTCTCAATCCCTGCCAATTTACATGCTGTATTTGTTGGTGAGATGAATAAAACATATTGACTGACTGACACGTTCTATCGCTTCCAGTGATGATCATCGGACGGACTCGAATAGGGTTCGGACCGGATTTTGCACAATTTTGAGACAGTCGGTTCGGATTCTATTGCAGTTATTGTTTCGGATTTTTTCGGATAGTTGTATCTTCTGCTTCGAATAAATTTCCGCAGTTTTTGACCATACGCGACTTCACGTGGCATGATTTCGAGCCAAAAGACAAAATCGTCAGCGCGACAACCAAACACGGACAGTAAACACGTTCTCATGAGACTGGTACCACCCTAAACCGACAAGACACCGACAAGATAGCGTAATTGTGAAGCTTCCGGCTTCTTGATCGGTAGGTCGTGGGTCAGACCAAAGACCTGGGGGTTATTACATGCTCTTCGTAAGAATATAAATCTACGGTATTCGGGAAATCGGCTAACATTTTTTTTACGATCGGTATTCCGTGCGATCTTATCACGGACACGATGAAAAAAAATATTCGGGAATTCGGACAAATATCTTCGGCACACCGCGAACACTCAATACCATTCTTGTTCATACGATCGCCATCTGGGAAGATTTATTTGTTTCGGGAAGACTTATTTCGGCATTATGGCTGACCGTTATTTATTTCTAAATATCGCAAATCGAACTTTGGAGGATGTCAAGAGCGGGAATATTTCAACTTGAACGCATTGAGCGATAAAAAAGTCGTTACAGAATTGAAAATTAGCAAATTTGAAATCGAATAATTGTGTTCTTTTCCAGCAGTAAAGAATAGCATATTGAGACATTAGGTCATTGTTGGGCAGACCCTAGCCTTACAGAGCAAAGTTTTAGTAGGCTATCTCTTAAAACGCTAGGTTCAGGAAGCTTTCAGAATTGCAGCGAATATTTTTTGAAAGTATCCCAGCCAACTGTGAGTAAAGTATTAAGCGCATTTTGCGATTCAATGCTTTCGAAAGCTCCAAATTTCATTTTCATGCCAACAAAAAACATGGAAGTCGTTGCCGCAAAACGCTGTATTAAAGAACTTTATAACATTTTAAATTGGCTTGCAGACAAGCAATTGCGCCCTTACTGTTTCAATAGCTGCTAGATAGCCGTGACGATGAAAACAATTATGGCATTGCTGATAGTGCAGTGTAATTGCCATGTCTCATGTCATAATCGGGCTGCTATAACATTTAGGTCTCAATAGGTCTGCGATTCGTTTCAAGCTCACAATTAATCAAGTCATAAATAAATCATCATTCCGCAAATTCTGAGCTCGTTGTCTAGACTTCTGCTTACTCTTCAATATTAATTCCCAGAATTTGCCTTGAAGGGGTACTGCGCTCTGAAAATGATGTGGTCTCAAATTGTAGGGCAAAACGAAAAAAAATATTTGGCCGCAGCCATTTTCTTCAGAACGCCACCGTAATGCAGCTGCAATTTATTAAAATTTTCACAGGACCCCAGATCTCTCTGGAGTCTTGTGGCGACTATATAGAATTGTTCCTAAGGCCTTTGCTCAGAAGTCTTTACCTCTTTACTTCTCCATCGTTCACTGTCATTTGCAATGCGTCATTATTATGTGGGGATCTGCAGCCCAAACTATTTTGAATCCCCTACAAGTACTGCAGAATAAAGCCACCGTAAATAGTAAGCACCAGTGTATGCGTATCGTAGCCTATATACTTATTAATAATCTCCAGGGTCACGGCTTGACACGAAGATCTTAAGGATCATATCGTCGGCTCCCGTCTATACTGTTATAGATTCAGTAACATTTTAATATTATTGCTTCATGTTTATTGTTTAGTGCTTTTTTTTGCGTACTTACTCGACGAAGAAATATATATATCTCTCTCATATCAATGATCAGAGAGCTCGATCATGCTCAGTGATGCGTGACTGTTGCTCATTGTTTTGGCATTTGTTCTATAATACAGAGTTGGGACGAGAAGTTACATGTGTGTTGTGTTGAGTGTGTCTATTTATTGTTGTTTGTAGCATATTGTAATTGACTTTGACTTTCTTTTGGTGTTTCGATCTAACATGGATCGCGAACACTGACTGCGGGTTACACACGGCAGGTTCAGATAGACTCTACCGCATATATAAAAAATGAAAGTAACAAAGTCGGTGCCAATGTTGTTTTTGAATCTGAGTTGACATTAGTTACCAGGTATATGGTATCATAGCTAACCAAATTTGTGGAACCGAATCTTACGATAAGCAAATTCACGCTGGCTTATCACAATGTCGTCAACAGTGAAAATCAGAAGACTGGATGATGATGAAGATTTGCCCGATTTAGTCAACGTTCCAGATGTCTGTGCGGATGAGAATACTTACGAGCATTACGTGAGTACATAGACAGTAACCGGTTCAGTTCATTACAATTTTTTACGAATACTCTAATACCTTTAAAATACCTCATGATTTCGATACAATGATATCCTTGTTATGTAGGGGTACGTATATTGTCATGAATAGAATAACCATCGTTAATCAACCAAGTGTACTTTGTAGTTTGTATAGCAATAAATACGAAGGATGATTAATGAGAAATGATTAGACAATTATAAAAAGGTTGCAGCGAAGGGATACAAAATCATCAATTCAACTGCAGTCTGTGTGCAATAGAAGAACACGTAATCAAGCCAGAGTGGAATTGGTGGCAACGTCACCAGCAACTTTTCGTTTAATTACCTGATTAATCTAAGAGAGAGACCCTTCTGTCAGACACAACTTATTTATGAAAACATTTACTGTATCCAGTCTGGTAATCAAATAAGTCGGTGGTTTTTAACATATTCTTATTGGTGCTCCCGACAACTGACCGTTACATCCCCCACCCCCCAAAAAATGTAATAGAGTAGAAAAGAAAATTTGCCTAATGTGGGTAGCCTATATTAATAACATCTATAATACTGTGGCTCTCAACCTTTTTGTCTTTGCAGACCCCTTTTGGTTCAAATTTAGCGCAACTATCATGAAACCGTCATCTGTCTTCTGCGAATATTATCTCTATAGTGGCAAACAGCAGCAAAATGACTCTTCTTAGAAATATAACAGTATACTATATGCAGAAATTTGGTAGACTTTTACTATTTCATAGCGAATTCTGCAGCTGCGTTTCTAGAAATAGGCTACTGGTCGTGTCGTGAATATCCGCGCCTTCGATATGACATGAACAAGTGCTGTAAATCCATTGTAACAGATATAGGTAATGGTGAATGTACCGTAACATCTACGTGTAACGCTTCTGACAGCACCCTGTGTGTGATCGCAACATATATGGAACCAAGATTGAGAAACAGATTTATTAATGAACGTCCACTGTCATCCAGCTTTGCCATTTCTACATAGCAGCTCATCTTGAATTTATTCTGGAATAGAGGTTATGTACTCCTATATCATAGAAGTAAATGGATTCAGTGGCGAGGTTTCAATCCCCTTGTTGAGGCAGTTGGAAAAACTTCAGGAAATCTATTTCAAACAACTGTTCACCAATTTGCTGATCTGATAACTTCAAATTCCAAATATCTTGCAAACATTTCGAAGGCCTTGCTGATCCAACGTTTTTTTCACAAACCCAACAAAACATCCTAAACAGCAATAGGCTTATGTTTTTATCAGTGACGTTACAACAGAATTTATTATGTCAAAGTTCATTATGCCTATTATCCATCTCATTGATGATACTCTGGTATTTTTTCGACCATACCGATTCCATTGCACTTCTTGACAATGTTGTGGGATGATCATGACTTCGGAAATGTGTTATTTCCAGTAACGTTCATAGCTTTGTACTATGTCTCGTATGCTGCGACATGGCCAATCATGCTTTCAAGGCTTCCTCAGTAGAAAATAGTAGCAAAACTATAATTCGCGTATAATTTCAGTTCTCGAAAAATTCATCTATTACTACTTGAAACTCGCAACTTCAAACTATAAAGCTACATCATCCTTATTTAGAAGATCTGTCCCTATTTCTTACTTTCGTGTATATTTTGTCTCAATTTTTAGTTCTCACAAGTCGCTATGATAGCAACTGGTATTCAGGACGACGGGTGGTGAAAGAGTTAACCTTTTTTATTTCAAGTTTGTAGTTATCAGTTTCCCAACTTTCGTGATTAGGCTACTCAGAATTTTAACTGTCCCTCATTTTTGATCCCTGTCGACGGCAAACCTAGTCCAGTTCAAAACACTAGGTTACAAACTTACAATAGGGTAGCCCTGATCTAGCAGCTAGACAAACGGCTGATTTATCATACAACCTAGTCTACTTAGAAATTACCAATTCAATCTTATACTAGTATTTTGAAACGCCTACTTGGAAGTGGGCTTCATCTTTAGCTCTTTGGGGTACACCCAAAATACAAGGTCCCACGTGATTCCTCTTGTGGCACTGGTCCAGTTTTCTTTTGTATGTATTTTTTATTCTTCATTATTGGATACTTTGTTAGAATATGCTTGAATATTATTGTATGTTTACAGACAACTAGGATTCCTGGCCATTTCTCATGGAATGAGGCTATCATCTGCGAGCAATACGAGCATGGTAAGAGATCCCACAGCCAGCATATTTATTTCATGATGCCAGCTGATCACTTATATTATTTTTAGGCAAACAGGCATTGAGATGGACCCACTTGACACCGCATCAACAAGAGAATGTGTTGCAGGCGGCAAGGCGACTTCTAATCACTCCGTTTCTGTTTCAAACAGTTACCTGTCCGGAGAAATGGCTTCGTTGGGCTAAATTGAAGGAATTGATGAATTTCAATCACAATACCAAGTAGGGGCATTGCTAGAAGTTGTTCAGTGTATTTTTGCAATTTCACTATTGAACGAAGTAAGGGCGGGAATGTCTTAATTCTGGCACAGTAACAATGCAAATTTGTGCAGTCACTTTTAAATAGCGAAATCAGCAAACTAACTGTAGTTCCTTGATCCAACATCATCACGATACTTTGTACTCTAGGCAACTCCCGGCTGGTAAATTGACTCGTGAGCATTATCTGTCGGTACGCATGATGGAGCGAGGTTTGAGAAAACTTTTTTCAATGGCTTCGAAAAAGACAGACGTCCAAGGGATCATGAGGATTATGTATAGCATTCGGGAAGTGAGTGTGGTTTGTACAGATATTACCGGTAATGCACAAAAATAAGTTTCAAGTTTTGTTTTCTCACATCCACGCTGTTTGGTGACAAATTTCCTGTTTAGCATTGTTGAATAAGCCTCTTTTATTGTTATAAGTAGGGCTAAAATTATTGCCTTTGGTTTGTTGTCTAAGAGTACATCATCCCCCATTTCCACTAAGACTATTGGCATTATATCGGTGTAGTGTGCAGCGATTTTGGCAATTACATGTATAATATGTGGGTAATATTAACCAATCCTCGTTTCCAATGCAGTTCTTTTCACATTTCTTTGCAGACGGATTTATCTGCTGTTGACAAAGCGATATTGGAGACGAAATCAAATGACAACGTCAAGAGTCTTGTGTAAGACAGCCCGTCATGTTTGAAATTCTTTTCAAAAGCTTCTCACATCATCACCTTAACAGAGATGCGATCCAAACTTCAAACGGTGCGCACGATGAGAGAGATACCAGATTCATGTTGTCCAAGGATCGGATTTATTTCATAGCGCTCTTGTGTATGCGGCAATTTGCGGAGGTGGTTCATATAACGACAATCGAGGCGCGCGACATTGCATCAGAAGTGCAGAATAAATTTTCAGACCATCATTACTATCTCTACACTGTAAGTACATTGTTTCTTCTTTAAATGCTCTTGAAACATGGAACACTTTTGTTAATGGAGGTGCCATTAGGCTTACAAAGGGTAGAGAGATTACATTGAGTTTGGGTAATCTGGGATAGGGAAGAATGTACTGTGGCCGTGTAAAAGCAATGCTTCCAGAACACAATCATTAAATTATTTTGGCAGAACACACCTGTTGAATAAATCAATGAATGAATTCATGGCATTGTATGTAAATATCTGTTGAAAAAGCATTTGAAGCAGTAGTGCCCATCAGAATGTTGTGATGTCTGCTGACTCCCTAGTTTTCTGTTTTGAGCAGAACTGTAACATAGGAAGATCTGCTGATTGTCAAAGTTGAACACCAATGCTGAAGATTTACAGCCTAGTACTGGAATTCAGCAGGGATTCGTGATTTCCAAGGAAATGGCACCTTTCTGTGTAGGTGCTAGCAGGGTTTCTCAAAACTCTGGGCCACGGAGCATTTTGAGGTGGGCCGCGGAGCTATTTGGAAAATTGTAGCATTAGTGAAAGTTTAGTTACGTATATTTGTTTAAGTTGTTCGCTCAAAAATATATTCATAGTATCGAATTATACGTGGGCTACATACAGAGGTGGTCAAAGTAGTCACCGCCGCTACTCAAGTAGAAGTAGAAGTACGCCGGTATTTCTACTCAAGTAGAAGTGGAAGTGGTGGTTCACAAGTAAGTAAGTAGGTAGTATACGCTTATTTTTGCCTGCAAAACTGAAAACTGTCAAGTAGAAGTAGAAGTAGTCTACAATCATAACTACTTAAAAAGTAGTGTGAGTAGGCAAAATCTACTTCAAGTACTTCAAAAAGTAGAAGTACTTCGTTACTGACCACCTCTGGCTACATAAAGCTTCTCATCAGACTCTGATGAGTCGTAGTGGCATGTATGGAGTCACAATGTACCAGTCGAAAATGGGAGGGGAAACGAAAGTAATTTTGATTATATGGTAGCTGGAAGTCAATGCTGAAGTAGCCAAGTAATCCGGCGGGATCTTATGTCGTATGCCTTTGATATGCGTGTGCAGTGCATTAAACTTGAACTGAAATGCATCTGATTTAGATTCAGCAGGTCGTGTTATTGTCACTTGAAAATTCCCATAATTGCAATTTATTATCAATTATCAACTTCCTGTGGAAGTACAGGGCACCACCGCAACGAATCGTAGTGGATTGCGGCTTTGGCGCAGCACATCAAATTTCCGGCCTTGAAATCATTGTACATAATGTGAGAGTCACCTGAATTGATTGGATTGTGTCATTGGATTGAATGTTTTAACATCGCAACTCCAGTAGGTACATGACATACTATGTACAGCACATTGTACAGCTTGCAACTCAAAATTTCTTCCTCCACACTCTCAAGGAATTGTTTGAAGCTGGCCCATAATGGTTATAATATTCCCCATCATAGTTAAACTAAAACCCCAATCACACTGTGGATGCGGGGATCAGATCATTGGATGCCACGACGCGAGTGGAACAGCAGACTGCCATAATGAACACCAGAGTTATACGATCTATCAAGGCCGTAACTTCCGCACCCCAAACCCACAATTGCTGGAAGGGGAGCTCGAACAGGCCCAAAATTGTATCATTGGTTGTTTATATGAGTAGCTATTCAATTGAAAATTTTCGTCGCGCTTCCACGATTTCATATCTCTGGCGGTCTGGATTTAAATATTATTATTAATAAGAGAAAAATGCCCATGTTTTAGAGGATAGGCATATCTGTGCTGGAGATTACCACCCACTGAACAGGATTATGACTCTAGGATAAGAGGTGGGCATCAGAACATTTTCAAAAGGGGCCACGGCCAAAGAAAGGTTGAGAACCGCTGTGCTAGACCATCTCCTTTTAACTTTGGTTAAAGACACAAATATCCTGCACCTACAAATTTTGGACTCAAGCATTGTGAAGTTCGCGGTATCCATATTTTAAGAGTGGAACTGTGCCGTCTTGTAATTGGTGTGATTTTATTGAACATTTCAGTATCCCGATATTAAAATTGTCGTTTCCAATGACAATATTAATATTGACTACCCCGTGAAATTTGTGCGGGTAAATGATGACCACAACATGTCATGACATGCTCCGCATTTGGACCCATGCTATGTTGATCCTGCTGACTGCGGCTACTTTATTTCAAGAACTGTATGGCTATTTAGTGACTTCAATGACGTCAATTTCATGAAGAGATATTCTATTACATCACTTGCGATTTATTCATCAAAATCTTGACCATGTCGTACATGAATTTTATACATATTACTCTCTTGTTCAGGATCTCGAAGGCCACCGTGAGTCTGGTAACACATTATACAAGCAAAAGAAATTTGGCGATGCCGTGAAGGAATACACCGTCGCAATCAACAAGGCTCCATTTCATTATCTCTTGTATAGCAATCGGTGCCAAGCTTTTATCCGTCTTCAGGATTATGAGTGAGATAAAAGTCATTTGATCTCGATTTCGTGTGTTTATGCTCAATGGTACTTTTACGACATGAAGACAAGGTTGGCTGTGATATTAAGGGTGCGTACCTTATGGGTTGATGAGAAATGGACTAATTTATAAGTTACTGCAATTTGCAAGTTGAGATTTGTGGGTTGAATATTGGAAGATTGATTAGACATAGAAATATCTTACATTGTTAATACACCACCCTCCCATAATAACAGGCACTTCAAAGCAAAATCCTGAAAAGAAGTTATCCTTCTTAGTGCTTGTAACATTCTTCGCTTGGCGTAGTGTGAAATAGCATTAATTCTTTCAGGTGCCAATGTACTCACCCGCAAACGCTGATTTTCATACCTTTATTTAAACCTGCTACCAATATATTAATGAGTGTATCGTATTTTTTGCAGAACTGCACTTGCCGATGCTTATAGATCCATCATCTTGAAGCCTGATTGGGGCAAAGGCTATTATAAAATTGTGACATGTCTTAGCGAAATGGGATATGTTGTTGAAGCGATTGAGTATGCTAACGAAGGTCTTCGCCTTTGCAAAGGAAACGATGTCATAGAGGACTTACAAAATATTCTCAGAACAGTAGGTGAGTATTGTGATGGTGAGGTGCCATTTGGTTATTCTGTCTTTCTTATGATCTTGGTTTCAAGAATCCAAAAGTAAAGCGATGCTGGCACCGAAGATCCCATCTGAAGTTACGGCTAATGTTGGTAAAAAGAAGAAACGGAAAAAAAAGAAAAAGACTGCCGAAGTAAACCGAGATAAGGTGTTGATTGCATGATGACTAGGGCGAGTTTTTTTACCGAAAAAAGCAAAGGATTTTGACCTAATGAATGAAAATTTTGGCATTTTTGGTCTTTAAGATGCTCGATTTTGACAGAATTTTGTCCTCATGTAGGTAAATTAGGCATTTTCGCACATAATGTTAGAATACTTATCTTCATTTCTGGTTGAAACTGTCTATCCTTGCGAAGTAGTTTTGCCTGAAAGAACTTTTTGACTTGAAAACTGACAAATTTTGAAGTTTTGACATGAAAAAACTTTTACTTATAAAAAAATCTGGGCCTATGAAGAATTCCAGTAGTTACATGACGCATTATGGTAGAAATAATTGAAAAAATTGTAGTACAACGAAAGATTCTTTCCTACATTATCGGGTAGAAAGTGTATCTCCTTACTAAGTAGCTCGTCAAGAATGGAGAAAGATCCTTCAACAGCAGCAATTGTTGGCTGGCAACACTGTGACGTTTGCTAATGTGCATAGCCTACACCGCTGGTGACACCGTGTTGCTTCATTCTGACAATGTAATGTACAACACAATATTTCATTGTGCCCTTCTTGATATAAGAACCAATGCCCACTCAGTCTTGCTTCAGTTGGGATATTGCGGTACGTTCAGGGATATCTGGATATCTCTAGGTACGTTGAGCATAACACCATGTCAACCTTTCATTTGACCGTTTATGATTCACAATGAGTAAACAATGGGCGGTCTACAATGGTAGGTCTATGAAGTAGGCTACAAGATGTAAAATGTCAAATGATGAGTTCACCAGTACAAACATCTACGATTCAAACGAAATGCATTTTGAAAAAAAATTTTTACTTTGCAAACAATTCTGACAATTTTTTGACCAGCGCTAAAATTTTGACAAAATTTTGACTTTTTTGACATGTCAAAAAAAACGCTCTTCTGATGATGTTCGTACTGACAATGTGTAGGCCTATTATACATATCTGTTGAAAGCTTTAAATCAAAAATATATTACATTCGTATTATCTATGCATTGTAGAGGTTGGGAGTGTGATATAAAATGCGAGATGTCAATTCATGCACATGCTCAAGGAGCATAATATGAACTATAATTTCCGTGGGTACAAAACACAGGGTCTGCAATATATATCCCGTATGTTGAAATGGTAAAACCAAGACCACGTAACTTCTGTTTTGATGTAGCAGCCAATGTTCTGATGTAAGCCTCTCTAAGTTGATAACTTCTGAAGCTTGATAGAGAGTAGTTCTATAGGGGAGGCCTTTTTCTCCTAGCAATTTATTTGAATTGCGATCTTACAGTGGTGCCTGGAAATATTACAAAATATATGCAAAATTTCAAATATACGATTGTATGTCCATCACACCTGCCCGTGTGCTGTCAGAAATGCTATAGATCCATTTTCATAATTTGAATTTACATATTCTGACACTTGTAGAGTTGAAGAATGGTTATGATTTTCGGTAATGGATAGTATCTCATTCTCAGCTATCTCGGTGTGTCGACACTTGTTATATTGATCTGCTCTGAATGCCTTTTGTTGTCTGTTTCAGGAACAGGAATTGGATTCAGACCACGAAGAAGAAGGTGAATATTGCATTTTCTGTCCTTAATGGGGGCTAAGACCATAATTATTAAGAAGATTCAACTCGAAGAGACTACAATTCTCAAAATATAATTATGTACGATACAGCAGGGATACTCAACTATTTCTAGTCTGAAATTTTCTTTGACCCGCTAGTAATATCTCACCAACCGTTTTTGGTTGGCTAGAAGGTCTACTCACCCACCAGTCTGCCACATACGAATGCTCATGGATACTAAAACAACAGATAACGTCCGGTGTCAGGATCCAACACTTCAAAGGTCCGCAAATTGAGTATATGTGATATATATAAGTTTACAGGAGGTGTTCCCAACCGGGAAGTAATTCTTCCCTGGGTGGTATTGTGATGACTTCAAGGCGTGGTTTCCAAAAAAATTTGATTACAAAGAAAATTTTGTCCATTATATATTTAGGGCCTCTGAATCTGGACTAGTAATGCCAGAGGAGGCAAACTAGGTAATCTGGTAAACTTGGTATTTTTATTTCAGATTCTGGCTCTCCTTCAGAAATTGTGAGTGTTTTATTCCTTTTTGAGAGTCAGTTGCTAGTGAAGATCAGGTCAGCCTTATGCTATCACCGATTTCATAGACAGTTCTTTTGATAGTTTCCAAAAGCTATTACCTTAAATTATGGTGAGTTGGTATTTTAGAAAATACTGTAAAGCGAACGTATGATGTACTGGAACAGCAAAAACTGTACAGATGTAGGCGCTGTTGAGCAAAACTGAACTGCTTGCGTCTGACAGCTCAACACTCAACACACAAGTCACGCAAGGCTGCAATCTGGTCTGGTAGTGGCGGGCTTCTACTCAAATAGATCACTCACGTAGGGTACATCTTCTTCCTGTGGTCGGTGGTACATATTTATTTTAACCAGATTACAAGATTGACATGTTACTGGAATGAAGTGTCATAAAATCTCTGGAAATTGCTGTAGCCTACTATTACTGTATCATTTGCAGCAAGAACCACATCCACTTTCAGCGGTTGCTGCTTGCTGGTATATATTTGTGGAAAACAGGCTGCAAGATTGCGATGTTGCTTGAATGAGGTGTCATATAATCTATGAATGTTGGAGTACTATCATTTTATTCTGTTTTGTTCGCCGCCCGGTACGCATTGACCCTAGCTTTCATTAAATATGTCATGTCCATTGAAAATCGCGAAACATATAGAGTACGCATCTTTCACTGTATGCAAATTTTCACCTTCTTCCAGATAGCTCGAAATCGCTCACTGCACGGAATTTCGCGAATCCCATTGTCGTGGTTTTGAGAACTGTGTACTAAGTGCTTTGCGCCCAGTTTTAGTAATATGAATCTCTACAGGAGAGTGTAAAATCTAGTCAGTTAGGATTCCATCATGATGAGTTCGGATGAGTATATTTAATAAACTTGGATTATATGTTACCAGATGAAATTCTAAAGCGTGTGAATGGCATTGTGGTTCACTGTTACTACAGCAATGTGTTTCAAGTCTAGCGTAACTCAAAATTCTTTCCTAATGTCCATGCTCTTCAGCGAGTCCTGAAGTGCGCAGGCAGCGACTTACGGAAGCATAGAGGCAAGCCATGTTGAATTTGAGTCCATGGGAATCAAATTAAACATTCACACGAGCATGGTTTGGTTGGGTGACCGATTCGGGCACAGTTTCATGTATAGAATAGAAAACTCAATGCTTTTTAATGCTGGCTAGTTTTTTCATGTTCTCGAGAATTATTTCCGAACATCCACCTCACTCTCATATAGACACTTTCAGTCTGACATCTTCACTGAAATATTTACTTTATGGGACTGCGGGAATACTACGGTGCTAAAACAGTATATTAGAGCCTCTTCTCAAATGATGTATCCGTTGCGTAATAATGTTCATGTGGTAGGTTGTTGAAGCCTGTCCCCTGTAACCGCCTTCATAAACCACCGACTACGCGGCAACAATGACGTTTCGATTCCAAATTTTATTCCTTCCGCTTAATCAGTTGCAAAGACGTTCTTGACGGAGGGGTGTCATGTTTGCGAGAATTATAACGCGTCGTAAATTGAGAGAAAATAACGAATTCAAAAGGAACATCGTAAAAATATATGTAGTATATGTTAAACACGAAAACAATATAATCTCCAGGGTATCGTGGAGTGGATGCGTGCGCGCGAAACGCAGCGGCATTGCACAGTGGTAGGTAATGTTCTTCGAATATTATTATAGATACGTGGCAATTGCACGCGGTCGTGCAATAGTCGGATGAATAGCACCGCGAGTGATGAATATGAATTGTTAGGTTGGACTGTGGAACATATAATAACTGCGATAGCTCTTGATTCGTCGATCTTATCGTTGTTACGTACTGGATGTCGCGATATTCTATTCTATTACTGCGCGTCCACCGGAGCCGTTGCTTACGGGTAACTTGCCGGGTACAGTTTCGACGTTGTCGAATTCGGAGTCCAAACCCACTACACCGCCGCTTGTGTCACTTGGTGGTATCGCGGGACCGCCATTCTCCATCCACTGCCTCCAGAACTCGTTGAGGTTGTCGGATTTCGTGCTGGAGCTGGATGTCTTGTTGCCGCTGGTCTTGTTAGACGAGATTTCGTTTTCGGAAGACGCCATGAAGTTCTTGTTGATGTCGTCCTTGCGTCGCTTTTCTTCTTCAGCCGCTCGCCGGCGCATTTCTTTTTCCAAGCTCTCTTCTGCAGCGGCTTCTTCCTCTTTCATTTCGTCGATTGTGGCGTCGCGTCGCATTGCGGGCGTTTGGAAAATGTCATGCTGCCCGGCGACTGTTCGCGACATGATTACTTGGCGCGTCTGCGTTTGCATACTGTACGGCTGTTTAGCGCCAACTCCTTGGCATGTCGCAAATCCTTGGTGTCTGTCTTCTTGCACAAGGTGAGCGCGTACTTCGCCTTCTTCGTCTCGTTCGCTGGTGACTCGAAACCTGCTGTCCATGATGAAGTCGTGACCTGGCGCGTCGCTTTTGAAGCATTTCGCGTACCAGCGACGCAGGAACTTTACGCAGGCGCATTTGCGGACGTACTCTTGAAATTGCCTCTGCGTGAGGATGTACACCGCCGGGTTCAGAAGGACACTGATAAAACTCAGTATCCGCACCGCGGTGTTTAGTTGAAAGCACGTGAAGCCGTCTGCGCCCATCAGTGCCTGCGAAAGAAAAAGCGTTGGCTCGGATCGAAAGTTTGATTTTGCCTGTCGCTCATACTTCTGTGGTGTAGAGGAGGTAGGTGATACGCTGAGGTAGCCAGCACAGCGCGAAAACGATCACGTACGTCAGTAGCGTGCGCGATACGCGTAACTGCTTCTCCGCATTTTTGTGGACTATATTCTTTTTCCGTGATGAAGAATGGCTTCCTGCAAAAGTTATGAAACGATAGGTCATTGATTCTTAGTTATGTGATTCTTTAGTAAATATCATTTTACCTCCGGTACTTCGCTTCGACGAGGAAGAAAGTTTTCTGCGAGGCTGAGAGTTACTGGAGTTGTTCGAACTCTGCCGGTTGTAGGTCGAGGTGTGTTTGTGTCCGTCGTGGTCGTGGTTTTCATGGTTCAGGCGTGAGTTTGACCTCGAAATCAACCACGTTGAGCTCGTCCGGTCTTCGTGCACGTTTCTGCTTGCCCCGTCGTGCGGGTAGGAGTATCGTTGGTCTTTCCGTGATGTCCCGCTTCTGCTGTGAATTCCGCTGTCTGTAGACGTGGTACGATGTTAATTCTGTTCCTATTTACCTCTATTCAGGAACGGTACGGAGGATATCAGTGTCGAAGTGTTTTTAGCTTTTCGATGTATTCTAGTTAGTGTTTGACTACCCGCTCTACTCAATAGTTTTCAGCTTTTTTAGGCAAACCTATCCTTGAAATGCTTATAAATGTACTCAATTAAATGAAATCGCTACTGCTACTTGCACTTCATTCGAAATTTGCAACGTTACTTCTACTTGAGCGCCAACGATGACTACCTTGACCACCTCCGTCCGGGTAGGACGTATGTACCATACCTGGAAACTCCGGCGTTCCATTAGCTGCATGCATCCGTTGCTCGTGATCACCGCTTGGGCCTTGTTGCATTTTGCTCGGCTTCCGATACAGTTGTCTCGTGACATCGTTCAGCACCGTACTTTGTACGTAATTGATTTCGGCGCTCGGCGTACGCACGTGCGCGACTCTATCGTCAGCGTTCGGGAAAAAATGATTGTGGTACGGGCTCGCAGATTCCACGGGCGTGGGTGGTGTCAAAGCCGACGTAGTCGTAGCGGCCGAGTATCTCTTGTCGACGCACGGTATCAGTGAGGTCTGGTCGGTAGCCATGCTATCCATGGAGCTACCATACGATCCGCCGCTTTCTCGTCTGCTACCCGAGTTTCGCGTTAGCAGTCTAGTCGAATGCGTCGTCCGCGCGCTTGCGGATGTGCCGTCGAGTATACTCGAGCCGTTGCTGATCCTGAGCAACTCTTCTTCTTCGTTTACTCCCTCTGTCTCGAGAGGATGCTCCTCGATTGTTTGCGGGATGTTTTCGTTTGTGGAATCGTGGTACAGCGAATACTTCGCTCTTGTGTTACCGCTGCGCATGCGTACGTGGTTTGCGTGACGTGTCGCGTCGTCGGATTCCAGCCCCGGCGCCGCTTCAGTTTCCAAACTTCCGTTGTCCACCGCGTTTGCGGTTTCCAAACACTGGTTGTTAGCTGCGGTGAGTTTCTGGTATCGGTGAAGGTTGTCAGAGCCTTCCGGTTGGTAGTTGGACTCTTCGAAACTGAGGGCTCCTGGCGATTGTGGCGCGTTCCTCGAAGACACGAGAACTGCCGCGTTTTGGTCGCTGTTGTCGGTAAACGACCTGTTCTCCACGCCGTCGTGTGGCTTTCGCAAGAGGACGTACCGCATGAAATCCGACATACGTCGGCTCATGGAGTCGGTGCGGCTGCTACGCTGGTTCGTCTTTTCCCTGAGGTGTATCGAATGTGCCGCGTTGCCGTCGGTGCTCGACTGGTTAGCGTGGAAATGGGTGGTCGAAGTCTCGCTCATGCTAAGCGACATCCTGTTGCGAACCCGTCGTCCTATCAGGCAGGCGATGGACACGTAGCTGAACACGATGATGGCGAAAGGCACGAAGAAACCCAAGGCAAGGTTGATCACGAGGACGTATATAGTCGCGGCCCGCGACAGGTTGGGGTAACACATCGATTGCAAGCCGTCGAATTCGCTGAAATGCTTGACGACCGCCTCGGCGGTTGTCGTTATCATCGTTCTGTACACTATGGTAGTCATCTTGACCTGTGATGATAATAGGAAATTAAGACCAGATCATGGTTTTTGTTGATATGTTTAGCACACTCATTACCACTTTTTGCCCTTCGAAATGCATGGCAGCGTTGTAGACGTCTGTGTATTCGTCCAGAGGAATGATGTCTCCAATTTCTGCGTCTATTGTGCCGTCCCAGTCTTCTTCGTTAAGGAGCTCTTCCCAATCATCTCCGAGTAAGTCTGCCCCATACTGTTCGAGTAGGTCTTCGTCGTTGCCTGAAAAAACACGAAGCTAATAATCCACGGTTGTGGTACTTCCTTCGTTTCCGATTAGGCTACCTGAAATACCGTCTAGTTCGTCCAAGTTCTGCGGTGCGTATGTTTCCTCGATGCTAACGAGCTCGTCGAAGCACAAGTGAAGATTCACGTTGCCGTAGCTTTGAACGTATTCAGCGTTAGTTTCCTCCGCTCTCGCCAACAGCGTGAAGCACGCGTCCAAGACTCCCATGTCGGCGAAATAGTTCACTTTCTGCTTTTCATACGGTCGAGTTGTGACTGCAACAGTACATATATCACGTAAAAAGTTTTTCAAGCCATCTTATAATAATGCCAGTACATACTTGACGGGGCGTTCCATTTGCTTCTGCAAGAAAAATGTGAACGTTACATTAGATTCCTCCAATGTGGATATTCTGTTACTTTGCAAACAACTGATTGATGAGTTATGATTACCGGAAACCCCGTTTGTATCTGTACAGTACATGGCAACGTTTACGTGTCACACACGTTTAGACGTGCCGGGGCCTACGATATTCAATGAATGACGTGCTTACTCCTTATCATTACCAACAATGAGTTTACTTTGGATCAAAGTCGAAGAACGAATGGCTAATTGGCTATCGAATATAGTCTATATCGGTCGACCCTCTCATTCGGTTCAACCTTATCGGGTCAAGCGAAACTGCCCAGTGCCCACCCGGCAAGCAACGTGAAGCCGCCCGACCGCAACCCATTAGTTTTTGGCACAAGAAGTTATATTGATGTACATTTTACAATGATACACACCCTTTTGGCAACCCCACGCTGGTGTAGTTGGTCCCGGATCGCCGGTCATACGCCAGCAGAGTGTGATTTCCTTGTTGCCCGGCGGTAGGTAGGTTGTCGCGATTCATCACACGACTCAAGCTGTCTGGGGAATCGCTCTCGCTAGCGATTAAATCGGGATTGACCATCTCGGGCATCGTGAACGCCAAGGCTATTATCCACATGACGATACTGATGCCGATGATAATCTTCCTCTGAAAAAAGGCATTTCGTAAACACAACATCATAGTATGGGAAGGACCTTTTGTGGATTATTGCCAATTGTTCATCGATGCACAAAATGCGCTTGCTGATGATATTGATACGCGCGTTTGACTGCATTATATATGAAGACATTCATAATTCCTTGATGCACTCGTTTGTCATTCTACTCACGTCGTATTTATACCGTTGACACCTCATGGACTTCCATACGGCCGCGCACCTTTCAACGCTCATGCTCGCCAGGAGGAAGATGTTGACGTAATAATGAAAGTTGTACCACGAGTTGATGATCCGCCAAGTCCGTTGTTTGCTCGGCAAGTCGTCGGCAAACGTCGATATGTTGGTGGTCAAGTTCATGTCGCCAGCGGCATATTGAGCTGGGAGGCAAATTAAAATGTGTTGAACTACACGTGCGCGGGAGAACGATTGACGTGTTCATAATCCAGCTGCAACGCCGCTGATACGATATTGCACCGATGCAAGGATATTGCATTGCGGTTATCAGATTGTTCCCTGTGGAATAGGTATTTCTTATAGGGCGATCCGTTTGTGTTATCATGAACTGGATGTGCGCACACTTAATAACACCAAACCGTTGATTGATGGGTGAATTCAAGTTTCCGATGCTGGCCCTTCCAGCCGACAAGAACGCGTGTTGGCATTACGTAGTTGCGGAATGAATTACCGCTTCGTTGACATCCACATACATCATACCGATTGCGTATGATAAAACTGTGCCTGAAGTGAATTTTCGACTGCGGCCGAAGCGGAATGCTATCGTCATGCAGGCTACTAGAATTCGCGAACGCCAGCGTTACTGTTTACACGACCAATATGTAATACAGATGGTTCACACGGCTACTGTAACTGTAATCCGACGTGCCTTCTATCGTGAGATTTTCCGCCGAAAAATGAGCATTAGCATACCTCGCACGCTATCCGACACGGTCGTAAGAGTTTATGGGTAAACGTCGAATCTAGTCGACAATTCGATTACGAATGGCGTCGGACTATCGTAAAACATCAATGCGTGCGTTGTATTCGGTATTCTCGAGATAAGCGCTGTCCAAACCGTGGCATCTGTTCATTTTATGGGTTTGTTTGTTCGTTGTGTGGATTGCACCGTTTCAACCCGTCTCGATTGCTAAAATATGGCAGGAAATTTTATCAGTACCGCATTTAATTTTCATAGCACTGCAAATTTCTTAAATTTGTTTTGGAAACGATATCAAAGCGATAATGGTTCCCCTATTGGTAGTAACACTTGTAACCAGCGTAGTTCCGCGCTCACATTTACTGAAAAAAAGTAATTTAATAGCGGGCCGCGAAGAATTTGTTTAAAACCAATATTTGTCTTTCCCTGCCACCCTGTATTATCGTCATGCATGGTGGGGCGCACGCACGTAAGTTATTGTGATGGGACAATAAGTGTGGAAAATGCGCTGCGCTGTGTAGACGGTTGTACGTGACTAAACGAAAATTAAAAAAAAGTTGTGCTGGCCGTTCCTCATTGTTCATTACGTAGATTGAAAAATTACACATTCGAAATGCGCCGTGCATGTCATCCTACGTGGTGTTGGAGATTCCCGAAGGTACTGGCAAGTTCAGATGTGTTCGATGCAACGCTCTTATCAGATACAGTTTTGCGGTTGCGTTATCGCCTTTTCGCCTAAAAACCGTTACAGATTGGCAGCGATGTCACCTTCTATTCGCCGTTAGCCGTGTTCCGGCGTCGTTATTTATCGTGAAGGTGCCCACGAAACACTGCCACGCGATCAATCTTGTTTCCTGCATTTTCATTCAAGCTTGTGAACTTTCGTCAAGTCGAGATTGTCAATTTTATCCAGAAATATGCGTCCTTCATCGCCTGCCGTCGAAATGTATTCGCACGACCCTCGGGATCAGCCCCGTTGACAGATTGTAGCTAGCGAACCGACGGTACCGCAAACCACCCGTGACGAGGCTATATTCTTCGGAAGAAGATGGCTTAAGCCGAATGTGTTGCTGTCACTTAACGTTGCCCTGGTTTGCGTTGGCCCGGACTGGGGATTATTCGGATTTGAGCAAGGCGGTGTTGCAACCGCTGTGGTCTGTCAGCATTTGTTTCTTGTTCAATTCAAATATCTGTCCTTCAATCGCCCGAGTCCACAGCAGACCAACGGGTTCTGCCAGCGCATTTTATGGTTAATTAAGAGGCGGTTGTTTTGGGTTCGTTCTGTGTCGTAACCCCACCGTGATGGTTAATGAATTCCTCTTTAAGAACACTCACCGTGTCATAAATGCATTGCTACATTGGTTGTGGCATGCTTTATCGCCGGCTATGTGTGTCATAAACTGGAGGAGGTGATAACTTACCACTCGATTCAAACATTTCTTGCTTCATCGCGACCATGTTGTGGGTCATCACGCTGTTGCTGATGAGCCATATTAGGCACACTAACAGGTCAGTCAGGGCGATTTGCACCATGTAAACTGTGTGAACCGAGTTCCGAACCTGCCGAAAGAGAGTTAGAATATTACACGGCGATTCCCAGGCGATATCGATAACCGCCGAATCAGGTGTCATTGGCCTCAGTCACCATACTGGTTATACTTATAGGTTACATTTTCCAAGGATGCTCAGTCGAAATCCGAACTCCGAATTGCATCAGATTCCGCAGTATGCATGGGTTGAGGACTTCGAGACGCGCCGTGTTTTGTTTGGAGAATTTATAGACTTATTTAGATGACGCGACATTCTGATCGTATGACGTATAACCGAAATTATCATTACTTTGTTGTGTTCAGCAAAGCAGATTATAACATATCGGTACGCACCTTATCTTCAACTGTAGCCTAAGTCGTCATTGTCTTGGATATAGAGCGTTGGCAATGTTGGAAATTCCGCGTTGTTTTACTGCACCGACACTAACTATGTTCATTGTTCATGTTGTGGTTCTAGGTCTACTTTTTAACAAACCGACATTTCATCGATTACGGTGTGTAGACGAAGCAACACCAAAGTCCGAACTCTTGGCTCCAGTGGTGATTTACTGTGCCCGGATGTCTTTCTAACGGATCTGGGGTTATTCCCTGGTGTGGCGCGGTGTGTATTATAGGCAGCGTTTGGTGTCATCGAGCATCTATCATCTCATATCAGGTTGATACAGCGTAATGGTGCACGTTGCCTGCTTTGAAGTGCCCGCTTTGTTACTTGTGTCGCGTAAGTAGCTGTTATTATTAGTTGATCTGATTCGAAATAGCACACTCGACTATGGTTATTACGCAGAGTTCTCATTTTAAGCCCCCTTCAACGTTCTATTTATTGGTCCTCTCCAATCTACTGTAACTAAACCGGCGTGGTTAGTGTCCTCTTGAAGATCGGTGGTTACAAAATTCACCCAGCTGCCATGGCCGTGGTCTCTTTTACGGTGAAGATTGTACTGTCACACTGGCACAGCCCTTTGTCTTTGAATTAGTAAGAAATTATGATAAGTGGCCAGACTGGCCACGGTCCATACAAGCCAAAAAGCGTGAAGCATCGTCGATGTATTTTAGAAGTATGGACGACCGTTACCGATGCCTCCATACTCAGTTTTATCGTATAGCTTTTTGTCAGTTATGGTGCTCGAGGCACATTTCATGAAACGGCGCGTGCCAACTAAAATTAGTTCGGCCTCGTTCCGTTGTTTCTAACTATAAACCGTTTTAGGCTCGTACCAACCTGCTTTTTATGGAGCAGCATGTAGAGCATGATTGAATTCAATATCCCCCCGAAGATGCACATCAGTATTATTCCCACATGTTTTCCGATCAGGGTGCCGAAATACGCTTCCAGTTCTTCGGCGCTGGCCATATTCCACGTTTCTGTGTTATATCCAACTTCCGAGCATGTATTCTTCGTTGCCCGCTGGCCTGCCGGCTTCAACCCTACGATTAGACTTATGGACGGTGAACCTAGTAATCACCCATCGCGTAGATTTTCTGTGAATATGCAAAATTAGGAAATATCCGTCTAATAACCACGTTTCGCGTGGTGTAGACAGCGTATAGTCTGCACAAAAAATTGAATCTTGTGGACTAGTGATCTTTCATTTTCGCAATCCCCATCTACAGAATGCGGTTCCGACAACGGCACGATATGCGTATAGACGCCAAGAGAAACTCAAGCTAACTAGATCAAGCTCTCTGCCGTTGAAAAAGACGAATAGCCTGCGGTAATCCGACGCTTATCTCCCGTGTCTGTGGACAATGCCTTTCTCTTTTTCAATGCAGCGCAATGGCTCGAGACCTCAAGTGTATATACAATCTGATCACTCCGAAGCCTTTTTAACGCTTGCGTTGCTTCGCCTTTTTCCCTACTCTTACTGTATGCGAGTGCGAGTGTGATAGCGTGAAAGGCTTGAATGGGAAAACAATCTTATTATGCTTTGATAATATTTCTTTGGTAGCGGTGTGGATTTATAAATAACCAGCTTAAACTGATAAACTATCGCCATATACTCTATTGTGAAAATTTGTAAAAAGGCTCCCGTTAACGCTTCTGAAGTCGGAAAGATAGCGGCTGTAAATTGGAACAACCGCAGCACTTTTCTATTAATACATTTCAATCGTGGACTACAGTATATGCGCAGACTTATGCTTCAAATACCGACCGTCGGTCGGTTTTGAATTGTTTAGCGCAGCGCATGCGATGACATTGCGTTTCGACTCTATAAACTCCGCATCCCACATTCGTATACAATTGCTCCATTATGATATCAATTATGTAGCCTTTGTAACTGAAACTTCGCATTATTGACGTAATGCGTTTTACGCAGACTCGACTCTCCGATGACTGTTTTCATCTTTTAGAAATTTCATTATTTTATTTCTTCCCCTCCTCCGTGACGTCGCAGCCAAGCAACACAAACGGGATGTCTTCGCCCCACACAGCAATTCGAATATCGAATTCGAATCCAGTGTTAATTGCGATGATCCAAATCGAGTACTGTAAGACGATATTTTCAAGTATTGATATTATACACCCTTTTTCCCTAAGAGTGATATTTTCATGTGGAATTGTAGCTACGATGTTTCTTAGCCAACGCGGAAGCTTTTAAACTTAAATCAGTCGTATCACAGCATCCAAAACATATAGAACAAAGCTACGCAAGTTCGTAGAAATGACATTTGTGAAGTTGTGATCGACCGACGGCATTGTCACAAAGTGCAATGGCATTGATATGGCCGAGAAAATACTAAACTATCTTTATGTGGTGTAGTGCTGGCATTATTTTCCTTTTAGTCGCATAACAGGTACCTATTTCTCAACAGTAGGGCGATTTTTTTTACCTAAAAACGGAAGATTTGCATCTAAAGACGTAAGATTTCGACATTTGTTTGACCTTAAAAATTTTGATCTCATGTATGTAAATTAGGCGTTTTTCCACATAATGTTAGAATTGTACTACTGTTCTTCATTTCTGGTTGGAACTGTCTGTCCGTACGAAGTATAGGCCTGAAATATTTTTTTACTCAAAACTGACAAATTTTTACATGAAAAAAACTTTATTTTACCGAAATATAAACCTGCGAAGAATCCCAGTAGTTGGCTACATCACGCATTATGGCAGAAATAATAAAAATTTGTTGTAGCACAACAAAAGGTACTTCCCTACATTCTCGGGTAGAAAGTGTCTGTCCTTACTAAGTAGCTTGCCCAGAACGGAGAAAGAACGTTCAACAGCAGCAGTTATTGGCTGGCAACACTGAAGTTGTGCATGTGCAATGTGCATACACTGCTAGTGACACATCGTGTTGCTTCGTTGTGACAATTTTGACAATTTTTCGAAACTAATGCTACAATTTTGACTTATTTTTACATGTCAAAAAAATCGTCTTGCTCATCCATTACTCTATGACATCGTAATGAATAATACTCGATTGGACTCGAATGAAGATACTAGTTTAGGAATCGAATCACTCAGGTTCTCGATCTTTCCCGGGCCAAGTAATAAGCTGGTATATCTCGTGTTTGTCGTGACTGGATTTATTACCGCGACATCAATGAGTCCTACTTCAAGAATTTTATCACGCTGATAACGCGGTACTCGAAAACACCTCGTTCATATTTCTGCGACCGTCGTGTCCCGTATTCGATTCATGTTAATTTATGGTCGCGGCCGCTCTGGATAACCAATGAAAACTTATCCTTTGCACTTAATTTACTTGTGCGATAATTGCGCTGCCGTTTATGTGCATTACGACGCTCCAGTAAGGTTACCGTCGATCGCCGACATCGCTGCGTCGCGATGTGTATAGATTGACCTTACTGACTTTATTTGCTGTGTTACCATGCCTGCCGGTTGTGGAACAGGTAAATAAGCGATCTCTTGTAATTTATTTGTTATGCTTTGAGCAAAGCCTGATTGAAGTGGATATTACAAGCGTGCAGTACAAGTTCTAGCCGATTTCATTTGTAAGAGTCATTATCTCCAAAAGCGTACCCGCCCGTGGCGATTCTCTACTGCAATTTTTAATCTTTATTCTGTGCCGCGTCGCCTTTTGACGTCATTATATAGATTTTGGAGATAATGGAGGGAAGTAGTTTTGTAATGCATTCCGCCTTGTCCCGATTACGTACTAATTTCTAAATAACGTTCGTATCGTGAAAGTGAATGTATCGACGATTGGAGACCGTAGTGATAATCGAGAAGAAGACTATGTCAATTACAATGAGAGGTAATGGCCTAAAAGGTGTTGTATCAAAATTTAGGACGTGTACGGTGTCAAAATGAACCTGTGTACTTCACTTCATGTCTCATGCTACACTTTGCATCGCACCAATGCGTCGCGGCCATCGCGGGGATGTGTCAACCTATACCACGGTGTTTATTCTGTGCTGTCGAGCGTACGGACAAGTATTGCCAAACTGAGAGCACGCAAAATGCCGATAAATCATATTACAATAATCCTTTCAGTGCATGACACGCTGAAGGCGTACACGGTTGACATGACTGTCTCAAGATACTGATCGTGTATGCGTAGTTCTATAAACGGGGTTACACTCCCGACTCGTTTTTCTGGCATGGTTATGAATATTTCAGAGTAACAGAAGCATATAGTGGCGACGACAGTATTTCAATATTCATATTAAAATGAAAATATATTATACGTTGATAGGGAAATTATTGCGTGGACTTTTGCGAATATTCGAGTGTTTCTAGCGTGTGACCATAGGGACAAAGTGGCATAAGTGGAGTCCGATACAAAACGACTGTAATCCAAACGTTACAACAGCTTTCATTGAGTCACAGCGGTAAGATTCGAAGAACATTGGATTTGCGCCGTGTCGCCGCCGTCTGTTAACATAGCTTTTCAATGCTCCGCTATGTTTCAATTGACCTCTGTTGTAATTGCCGCACTTGTAATGTTTATCTTGCACTCGAGTTGGTTTAAGTTTTGGAAGTGAATGCTTTCATAGCCGACATCCTGCGAGCCGCCAATTCTCGAACGGTGACCCGCGAATGGGGAACGGTTTTCCCGGTTGATTTTCGACCGCTGGTCCCTGCACGTAACGTTCCCATGGAAAGGATTACTCGAGTGATGGAACGTTAACATGTGACAGGAATTCCCGGAGACTCGAAAACGCTGCCGTGACTGATTGCCTACTGATAAGCGCACTTGATTTGTAGAACCAGCTGCGCGCCAGATAGTATTCATGACCCACATGCAGTTTCGTCACTAGTTTCATTATTTCGTCACTCGCGCGAAATGTATACATGCGCGATGCGCGCGCTTGCATCGCGCAAGCTTTGGATACCAAAATATTATGGGGCTGGCCGGGGCCCCGGGCTGGCATCTTTTCACGTCACAGTAAGGATAACAAAAACAAGCGATTTGAACTTCTCGGTAACCTTCCGTTCGTTCACTAGTACAGTTGAGTCATGGACTTTGATTTCCCGTATCTGGTCTGCCTATCAAATCACCATGGGTACAGTAAAACTTGCCACGAAAGCGGCGAAGAGTGCCCTGGAAATCACGTAGATTATACATGAATGTGATTTTACATTTTAGTACACTTGGCCATCAGATAGTGTTTTGATTGGTTTAAAATTGCTTTATAGTGTTGCTTTATAGTGTTGCTTTATAGTGTTATTTCTTAGGAGTATTGATGACGAACAAGTTATCTTCCTCCTCCGGCCGCCGTATGTGTAATATTGAATAACCTACGTGATGGACGATGACGCACTTGCTTCGCCGAAGCTCAAGTGTTGTTTTGTTTGGCTGTGACGGGAGCTGATATCGTGTTTAACGTTCTTTTATGAACTATTAAATATAGTTTGTCTCAATGCCTTTTCTTTTTTCTCGATACAACTCTTCTGCAATCCAACTCGATCCTATAAGACTAAGTAAATGCGAATCGAACCTGGTGGCACTGTACTATTTGAAATCGAACTGTTTCTCCGGTTAATTCTACGGCTTACATTGCGTTGATTTGAAAAGGCTGCGTTTGAAAATATGCTCTTTCTTTCACTTGTATTTTTGTATCTCACGCGATAGCATAGGCTGCACTCATCTTATTTTTAGTTTCACAAAGTGAAATTTGGTCTCGCCTGCGCCCCTAAAACGACTTGTTTGCACTTGCTTATCGCTCGAGTATATGGCGTTAATTACGAAATGCCTGTGTACAGCACAGCCCAGTGATTCCGCGGTATTTGCAAAATTCCAGCGCTTCCGATATACTGAAGGTAAGCTGATAAGTTCAATCGGTCGACATCGGCTAATGGATATCTAATACAATACCTCAATTTCCGAGTCTCTCGGGTGTCAAATCACGCAATCATCGTCAAGTATTGATTCGAAGACGTGGTAATATATCTCCATCTCGATGTGCCGGAGCCGGGCCGGTCGAAAGATGACTTGCAGTAGCGTTTGGCTTTGTGAGGGAGGTTTGATTAAATAGATAACTAGTGCGCACAGTTAGTACAGTCTACGTTACACCTCATAAAATGCTGTGCTCATGACTTATGCGACATACGGTTTGGTCACGTTACCGCACTATTTCTTTGCGTATGAGCCACGTCTTGATCCCCCAATTTTAGTCATCATTGTCAGTTAGAATGTACCTCAACGGTAGGATGCGGGGCAAGGATCCCGATTTGTTATTTTACCAATTTACAAGTTTCTTTTACATAAGGTTGATGGTATCGAACCTGATCGTTTTGTTGGTGCTGACATATCGTACTTTCGTGAACTGGCAGCAAGCACTTTTAGTCAAAACTATATTGAATTAAATCAGTTTCCTGATCCCGTAACAATGCCACTCGCCTCTTAAGCTGTCGTGGTTGAGTTCCTGTCTTAAAGCATATCTGTATCATATTCAATTTTCCTCACCTCGACCCACTAGATGACTAAAATTCTAGTGAAGCAAAACTGCCACCGAAAAATATGCTGCGGAGTATATCCTAGTCCCGAACGGCAAGGAAACAAATAACCTGCTTTTGTCATCGACTTGGCAAACCTTTGAACACTTCACGGTAGTGACAATGACTAACCGGAGCGTGTTTCTCGCCCATGTCTTCTTTATCTCAAGATCTGACATTGTTTCAGATTAGACTGCAGGCGATGATACGCCTTCGAAGCAGCACGCAACCGTGCGGAAATCTGATTACGGGCGTAGGAAAAATTCGTCTTTTGTATTCAGAACGCGCGCACGGTTTAACGCCTCGTTGCTCTCAGTGAAATGCCTTTTTGGTCTAAAGCAGATATGTCAGACATACTGCCCGATGGACGATTTTATCCGGCCCACGATGCAACGCTGAGTAAACGAAAAAATGCTAGTATTATTCAGCGCATTTTTATCAAAGGGAATTCTTCCAAGTAACTAATCGCTCAACATACCAACATTTTCATAAACCACATTATATCCGTCCGGCGGCGATGTTGCATTTTCACTTCGTATCAACTCCGTGACTTCGGCACCATACTCCGGAACCGGGAAGAGCAAATAATCCACACGGACTGCAGAGTTTTAACGGAAAATGAACCGAAAACTAGTTTTTCAGAGGCCTAAACTCCAGGGCTAAGCCGGTGTCTGCGGGTTACAGTTCTCAAAGAACACACTGCAAATATATGTGGTCGCACTGCTAGATAATTTCTTGCTCAAAAGGTTCAAGCCTAACGAAGTCCTATTGTCGAGTTGTATCCATCAAATATGCACTTTAAAAGTATGGCAGTTATGGTAAAATAATTTTTTGCTGGTCATTTCACTATTTTAGTGCGGTGAGTAGCCTACATATCTCAGTTGGTCGGGTCCATAACTGGTCCGGCCGGCCCGCAATCGATCAAGGTCCGAAAACAGCCGATACTTGTGATATTTATTCAGCGCAAACTTGCAGCTACTTACGAAATCTAATTAAACATTCCAAATCGGAATGTCTCTTTAATTCGAAGATGCTTGAGCTCATCCGGTGTGCATGAAACTGCCTCGCTGATATAGCGCATTCGATAGTAATATGGGCCGTAAACTATTTACACATCTAACTTGACTCAGTCGCTATTGTTTGCCGATCAGCTACGCACCGATTCTGTACCACGCCCGCGAAATCCTATAACATTTTCACAACTCTTTGACATTATGATTTAGCGAAATCAAATACTACTTGTTATGCGTTTCTTCCGCGATATAATCGCTGAATTTAGATTTGTCCTTTACACAGAAGATTCTATGAGCGATATCACGATGTATTGGGTGCTCGAAACGGTTCCTTATGATTTGTAAGTGTTTCCTGATTGCCCTGATTCTCTTCGGTGACTGTTAAGCTGGGTGACTAATTGCGAAGAAAATAGTCATTTTTGTGGCAATCTTGGTGGTAAAAATATTCATGAGAGGCATAGTTATTGTTGATATTTCTTTCTTCCTCTTCAGTTATTTTTTGTCACGGGTTTTGGGGCTTCCTACGCCCGATTTGCTGCGACCAGTCCAAGATGGATATCATTTGATTTGACACCCCGAAATAACTCGTACCCTCTTATCACCTTGCCGTATATGTATGTTGTCATACAGGCACCATGATGCTTTCTGCCTTCATCATACTCTGATGGTTTCCACACTTACGGTTCTCAATCGCAGATTATGAGCCCTGTCAGTTTTTTTCGTTACTAGCCGCTGCTATTGTTTTATTGACCAGACATTCTGTTATGTTTTCGCGCTGCAATAGACATCGTTCGCAGAAGAGCGACCCCGAAACTCGGCAGTTTGCTCAATCATCAATGAAACATCTCGGAAATGGAGTGAGATAACTGTGTTTACCATACGATTCTACACTAGTGGGGGCGTGACGTGTGGGATTTATTGCTTTTACGGTTCCGTTCTTTTACAGTTTTTACGGCGTATATTCATGCTGAAAATCAATATTGAATTCCTAGCGTTAGTAAACAAGATGACCTATTACGAATGTGTTATTGCCAGTGTGCGCAATCAGGGTGTATGGACTGTATTCGTTGTGTGTATTCCGCCGCCTTCGGTTCCTATGCAACGTATACGTATACTCTCTCACCGAGTGTTCGCGGGAATTCACCTTAGAATGCGTTTCATCAAGCTTAACGCTTTTAATTTGAGAGCCCAACCTCAATTCCTCTCGCTTACAACTCTGAAGCTCGCCGTACTATAGTCGTGTGGTGTAATTCGTTTGATTGATGTTGATTTATGTGACTATGTATGGTCAGGCAAAATCGAATATCACATGATTCCAATCCAGTGGTACTCAGCCGTTGCATCTTCGCGGACCCCTTTTGGATCACGGACCCCGATCACCAACAGTTTTCCCCAACAAAACATCTATAAACTGCAATATAAATGTTTGCACGGTAGGAAATTTTATCTCAGACGAACATGATTCTGATGATGCGACATGCGAGTCCTGAAGTTTTAGCAATTATGAATCGATACTGTCTCATGCATTCGCTAATTTAAAAATATCGCAAATTGGGTTATCAATCGTTTTACAAAAATGCTTCGCAGACCCCCGTTCGAGAACCACTGTTCCAATCGGATTCCTATATTCACTCCCCGATCGTATCCGATTTTTTGAAATTATTCCTGTACTTCAAGGAATGAGTGCGTCAAAATAATTATATTGTTAATGTATATGTTTGTACCTACTTGTCAAATGCTAAGGATCTCATAGTAGGTGCGTGGTGTGATTGATACGGGCAAGTCAGTTAACGTGGTTGTTGAAAAATGCCAATCAGATGCGCTTGTACGATGAGAAAAAAAGAAGTAGGGCCTACCCGCAATTTGATTATTCCGGTCGACTCGATTTGAAACGCCAGATTCTCGCACGTAATCAAAATTGATTCGAACCGACTTGATTTGGTGAAATGATTACCGCGTCCTTACAATACGACAAGTGACGAAAGAGGTACACTTGCGATGTAGCAGTGCGGTGTATTCACGCTTTCCCCCATTACACCCACGTTCACGGGTGTCTTGCATTTCTAGCGGATACAAGCATACAGCTCACCGATTCATATCACTTGGCGAGTGCAATGTATACCCCGCCAGTCTTCTCACGCTATTCCTCGCGTTTACGTCCTTTTTCCCTTACCCTTCCCTTATCGATATCGGTTGCCTATCAGAAAAGATGTAGAGATCCCGATCCGAATCGGAAACGGGCGACAAAATAAACCTTCTCGCAGCCTGCAACATGATATTGTATCCGCAAAGTCCCGCGGTCCGGATTACCTGTCAATCGCCTGTGGCTAACTAGCGGCGACGAAGAAGCGTTTACTTTTTTGAAGAATGCCTTTCATTGTTTAGCGATTGTCGAAAGGCATAGTGCAACACACTGTGATGTGGCGGAACTTATTTTCCGCACGAAACCAACACGACGCGCAGCCTTCTCCGGATTACGATGCAGAAGCATGTGAATGATTGAGACGCACTCGACCGTGTGGTAGCGTAATGCATTTTCTAGAAGCTGGAACAAGCATTATCGTAATCTTGGTAATGAGCGGGGGTGCTGACGTTGCATACCTCGCGTGTAAAGTTTGTGTAAGTCGAGTTCAAATAACGTTCATTTTCAATGCATCGGTTTGTCTTGTAATGGGGTGATTTTGTGCGGAAATCATTCCGGGACCAAACTTGTTTTTCCCGGCATTCTTTTATCATTTGTTGATTTCACGTGCAATTTGTACGAGTACGAGAGCACGTATCATGAAATGCTCCGGTGGAACGATAGCATTCGTGGCACCCGCGGGAGGAAACAGTTTTCTATCCTCAGTTTTCTACCATCAGCACCACCATGCAACTATTTGCTATCCCTATACTAGTACTACATGTGCTACACCAACGTGTATCTCTCTACGACAGTGCGGGGCACTCGTCCTAAAATGGGTTTCAAATTCCCGCCTTGATTTATGCAAGGTTCAACCTCGCCGAATCGCTGCAATACGCTTGGTGCGTTTATTGATATTCGTTTTGCGACATCGGCAGAGACCTTATTTGTTGCAGTTGTCCCGTGAGAATCGCCGTTTCCGCGCGTTCAGGCACCCGATATAGACTGCCCGCGCCTCATGAGTGACTCATCCCGACCCTTAAGTAAATTCAATTGACAGAATCCATTATCCCTAGCCATAATCTGGATTATGTCCGTAATATCACGCACGACGTACATCGCGCGGTCAAGGTTTTTATACGAGACCATACCGATACGATTTATGTATGGCATGCTTCTTAATATGCTGATGGAGGTACCGCGAGTCTGTCTAGTCACACAAGCAAGTTCGTTAATTATCTCAGCTCATTGGCTATTAGCATTTTCATCAAAACACCACGTGATCGCTATACAAATAAAATATAGGAGGAGTCGTACCACTTGGATAAGTCTACCTTGACCTGCAGGTGGGAGATATATTGCTTTAAGGCAGTTTCGACCAACCTGAAATGTTTCGTGTTTCCTAACATTTGTTACGCACCGCTCGTTACTTTTTCTACCCCGATTACGAGCGTTCGTTGTTTTTGTTACGTTGAGTCGACAATTCGTGTTCGTCTTGCGTCATTTCGAACTCCAATCTGTCTTCAAGTATGAAGATTCTTCTATTCGTGGTAGACTGGTCGTTTAGAATTTGCCTTGAGTACCGCGTTTGAATCAAGCATTCATAAATTCGATCTTCACTTCGCCTCTTTCCTAAGCGCTGACAATTAAAGACGAAGAGGCATGTGTAATTGTGTGTATGCTGTAATTTTACGTTAATTCGAAAGTTGTTATACTTGTTGGTTGTTAGCATCGTGTCGGAATTTGTTGCCTCGGTTCACAATTCCGATGGCATCGTTCATACCTCCCTTAGAAAGTGCATGATTTTCCGAACACGATATACCAAGACTGGCGGGTTGAACCCCCTGTAATCTCCTGGAATGGGCGGATAGATGTGACCATTGCTTGGCCTTTGTGGTTGCTATGTGCATTGTGCATGTGCAGGTACAAACATCCAAGATTTCAATGAAGCTACTGTGATACCACTGAAGACTGATCAATAATTCCCCGCATCTTATGTTAAAAACAATTAACTCCCTCCTGTCACTAAGGAAAATACATTATATGAACGATAAAGTTGGTAAAGTGCACCACCCCCGCCCTGGATACGCCCATCATCCACATTGACCCGTCTGTGTTAGCGTAAACTTTCGTTTTTTACTCCTATTTATTGTAAGAAGAACACTAGTGAGTTGTAATCGACATAACAAGGGACACAGACCATTTTTATCTCTGAAATTAACACTTTATTTCTGTTCGTTTCATCGTAATGATATGTTTGGTTTTGAGGGTCGAGTCTCGAGCGAAACTTCATGACTTCAATGATGGCCTGGTGGGTCGGATATCAGATTGATATTCTCGGGCGGCGAAGGACCGCATTGGTCTGATAAGGCTGAGCCGTTGAACCGAATTTCCTTTACCGAAATATCACTCTAGTAGCGTTTGTGGTTTAGTTCTTGTGATGCAGGCTTGTAATGACTCGAGTCATGACTCGACTCGAGTCTGACTCGATTCACGATTTTTAGTGACTCGACTCATATTTTCAAATGCGTAACATGACTCGACTCGAGTCAACTTTATTATCTCGACTTGTACTCGAGTCATTCTGCATGACTCGAACCAAGTCCTATGACTCTAGACTAAGACGGCCAAGACAGACATTTCATTGTAACTTCGAAGAATAGTAAAGTTACCACGTTATTGGTGTGTCGTCTATCGTGCTTGATAATTGGAAAACATAGCCAGAAACTGTTACTGAGGAAAATTACTATATTATGAATGCGAGCCATTCTGTATCACTCGAGCGGAGTTGAAAAGAGTGGGTTGAACTGAAAACTGAACAGTGACCTTAATGACTTGAAGTCGGACTAGAGTCAAAACGCTACGACTCGGAGTCGACCCTTTATTACCTGACTTGGACTCGAACTTGACTCGGAGGTGAATTGAAAATGACTCGACTTGACTCGAGTCAAAACTATAAAAGTGAGATTGACTTGCGACTCGGAACCTTGTGACTTGGTTACAACCCTGTTGTGATGTAATGCTATTCGTTCATCAAATTGCTTCTGGGTGGAAAGACACCACCAGTAATTTTCATAGTATCACACACTACAGGTGCGTGCGCATGCGCACAACCGCAGGCTCCGAGGTGCGTTACTCTTCGCTATTCCTCGGGGTCTAATTGCGCACCAGTCGATAGTGACGATACGCCTACTTTTCATGCTTGAATCCCAGTAAATTCAACGTGCTATGTCGATAGCGTGAGACCGTTTATGCTTCAAGTGTAAGCTCGCCTTTGATCGCCAGACAATATCTGGATTTGAACGAAGGTACGACTACCGTTTGTGGAATTCCATCACACTGTTTCGCATTGCATTGCATAGCTTATTATTCACGGTCGGCCAGATGGTTGTTAGTTTATTCAAGTGTGAGAGATGTGGGAGTGTATGGTATGGTGTGCAGAATTTTAAAGATATGTAAGAAGTGCGAGTTCCCAGTCGATTCAGTCGACGAATTTTGCCGCCACAACTGCTATGATTTGACAATGTTCCGCCCGTCGCTGATCTGGTATTGCCAGGGCAATGTGCCGCATTTCACTATATGTGAACTTCAGGGAAATCTAAGATATCCCTGTTAAATTCACCTGTAATGGAACTGGTGGTCTTCCAATTGGCGCATGCGAAGTGTGCGCACCACCGCTGCGCGTGCATGACTCAGTATGTGACTTCGTTATAAATCACCCAGTGACAAACGCTTGCACGTCTCTCTGTCGCCGCTAAGCTAGTTATTGTCGCAATCGATGTGTGCTTTGTTTTATTTTGTACAAATATATTCCCCGTTCAGTCTTCATTTAAAATCAATGTATCATTTTTGTCGATGGTCTGTTAATGTCGATTTGATCTTCAAACAATGTTTTACTACTTGGGGTCGTAAGGACTCGTGCATTATCAACACATGAATGTTAGACACACTTCTCTTTACCATCGTCATTAGATGTACCTGGGTAGGCAGTATAAAAATGCTGACTTCGAAATCTTTTAGAAACGATCATTCACCGGATTCTGTGTACTGGCGTCGGTCAGGGACTATATTTTGATAATATGGGATACTCGTGCAGAAGTGTTCTCCTTGACATAAAACACTTGTCCAAGTCATACTCGGGGCGGGATACACAAACGTAATTTAACCACCCATTTACACCTTTGAACTCCCAATACGATTACGCCACCCATGCTCAATTTGTAAAAGTAGGCTCAGTGTTACTATTTCATCTCCGCCACGTCCGTTTATCAAATTTTCAGGGTTTCTTCAAAATCGTCTCATCCCATGCTTCCTATCCATAGCGTGATTTTGTGTGAATTTTGCTACTTTTCTGCAGATGGTGCGATAGCCCTAATAATGGGCGAGGTGTTTTGGGATGTTCGATTGCATGACCTCATACCCCAGGCAGGAATGGTAACACCACCAAATTAACAGTAACGCTGCGTAATTGCCCACTCTGCTACATTTCGAGAAAGGTCTTACACACCCATGACTGGATTATTTTTCGAGGTTACTTTTGAGCGAAGATAACTTGATATTGATGCTTCAACAGCGATTTACTCTCTTTCTGGGAAAATAGCCTGTGCCACCATCACTTTTCGCTGTGTTAGCCTTCTTTCACTAAGCAATCATTGACAATTCGGTTGCGAGACTTGACTATGTTAACATGCTTGGCTTCTGTCATACGCATGTTGACCTCGCCTGTCGGCGAACCTGCAATTATGCTGTAATGTTTGTCGAATCGTATGATCTCTGACCGGGGGTTAAGTAACTTTCTTGCTTTAGATCGTCCGTCACAGTGTAACCATCAGGTCCGGTGATGACGTGATTATGTTTGGGTGCCGAAAATACATCGGCTGTGTGCGAACAGCAGACGCTAATGTCTCGGCTCGTTAATGTTGACAGTGTTTTGACTGGTGTGACATTTTGAGGTACCGCCGCGGTCAATTAGTTGCAAATAATCTGCGCAAGTGTACCGCGATTCTGGGATGTTGCTTTACATTTGCGCGAGACTCGTATACTTTCTGTCCGAGACAATTGTTGTTCCACGAAACGACCGCGTCTGGGTGTAGCCGCATGCAATAAATCACTCACGCGACTTGCATTTTAACAACCGAGGTATATGTTACCATTCTTCCACATCGCCTGAAGCTGTGGGTATTCTTCTGCTGTTCGACGCCGACATTGGCGTAGCGACTACCATGCAAGTACCGGGAGGTCTTAAAAAGGGTCATCTGTCACGTTCACGCTGAATGACTGTTGTGATGCTGTTAACGAGTTTTCAGAAAGAGTCGCTTATACTCTTCCTTGACCCACATTTTACTTGAGTCTTGGTTTTGCCACCTGTGATATAAAAGGTCCCAATCTGTGCGCGCTACTACCACGGCAAAAATAATGGAGTCCTTATGTTATAATGATGTAATTGGGCCAGAAGCGCACCACGAAAAGTAACTTCCTACGCATGCGTCATGTCCAAACACTTTTATGGTGTCTGTACTTTTACCTAAATGGCGTTTACGACTTTTTCGCAATGAGATGCACTACCGTTGATGCGGAATCCCGCCTCGTGCCTCGTTTGCATCTTGTCTGGTTTCCGCGCCAGCCGAGAGATTTAGCGGAGCTTTAGATTAAACGAAATCGCTTGATATAACTGAAGCTAGAACTCGAAGTCATCTGCGTTTCCTCATAATTATTGTGGCCGCACGGGGCACTGAAGACGGCGACCCTGTCTCACGAAAGAGGTAAATGAGACCATATTTCCGTGTCCAGCATCAATTTTGCATTACTTGACATCACGGTATAGTCCTTCCCACATGACATCCCAGTTATTTTCAAATCAGTCAGGCAGTTTGGTGTGTCTGTGTGTGCGACATAATCTACCTTGTATAGGTGTATTTGGGTGCTAAACGCTGCTACATGTCACTGACATACCGCGTTGTGGCACTAGCGGGGAAAATGCATTGGTTATTGACCATCGCGCGCTATTCTTATTACTACTGAAAATTATTACCCAACCAAGAATAATCATAGGGATTTTGACCTTCCGCATAAGGCTCGATTAACCTCAACGATATCTTACCCATTGTAGGTGACCCGTGAGGTGACCACCTTCGCTCCCCGCGGCGCAATAAGGCCCTATATTTGTCAGAGGACAAATACCGGTTCAACCGTAAAGACCTGCGCAGCAGATATGTAGGCATTGCGTTTGCAACTGATCCTCGATAACATGACGTAATCAAATGTTAGCCGTATTCTTCTTCTCATCGGCAATGCGTTGTCAAGTAGCGAAACGCAACCAGATACTTCAGAAGTAAACTGTCTGAAATGTGGGCTGGTCGCGATCCGAAACGTTGCAATCGCTACGAAAGCTTACTTGTGATGTTTAATTATGGCTGTCCGTACCAAAAGCCAAGACGAACGGGTAATTACTCGTCTCCACGTTATTATTTGTGGGATCTACCGCGTCGCCGAACACTGTCTTTTGAAAATTTTGTTGTAACTGTGGGACCGCAATTGTGTCACTTAATTTTCATCGCGATGTCTCCTTACCTTAAGCCGTGATTCTACACTTACGCTTAGGGGTGCATTTAAAACAAATATCAATTTAAATCGGACATGTTTAAAACAAGGCCATGACGTCACGGACATTCAAGTGTGACGTCATAGGGAATTGGCATTGACAATTGGAAATATAGGGTCCTAATTTTACAACTTGAAAAAACGCATTTTTTTAAAGGGCTTTTGTTTGAAACACTGTTTAAAACATTTTTAAAACAAAGTGTTTTAAAACACCGTTTTTTTAAATGCAACCCTAATTAGGGTGTTAAAATTTCCGATCGAATGTTGTGCCATACTGCGAACATACGCGAACGAATAGGATTTGTTGTTGTGCAATGCTTTTCTGCGATATTCCCCGAATTGCAAGTCAGTGTCGGCTATTCGGCATTTTCTCCTGATACTGTCTCTCAAAAGTCGTGCGGTATATATTTTGTGAGGTACATTTCGAGACGTTTGTTACGGTTCCGCAGTGTGGATAACACGGTCTGTGGTGGCGACGACACGGCAATTTATTTGCCTACCAGTGTAGGGTGACAAGAGATCGTTAAATTGAAATTGAAACCGCATTTCGTCTCGCGGGTGGTGCGACATCAAGAGCTAGTCATGATTCACGCGACTTCGGAAATACACCGTTGGAATGCGTTCTTCTCTCGGACACCAATTCTCACCTATCAATGCAACAGTTCAGTAATGCAATGTTTCACTGCTCCAATGCACGAAATAACGACGTTGAGCACAAAATAGCCAATACTTCACATAACCCAAGTTTTTAAATCGCCCCTCCCGCGAATCCTCGCGAATTGAGGTATAACGTAAGCAGATATCTATGCTTATGGTGGCTATTTGCCTTAGCTATTGTTATGACTGCGACGCTGCCCCAATGGGAATCCATCTGTGTAGTCTGTGTAGTCCACATGATTCTCCGAATTATGTCATTCGGGGCCCCGTGTCATTATTGGTAGGTTGTAAGTCACATGTTATTTTGCGTAAAATTTGAAGAGGGTGGTGAGTGGTGACATTCTTTTCAAACACATCCCTTGTTGCGCCAGTCCGAATCCATTCGACACATCCGTTCTCATATTCGAAAGGTCTGGTTCAATTCGGGTTGCATTATTTGAATCGCATGGAATCAGCGTTGATTCAAAATGCCCACCCCATCACTAATCTTAACTCTGCTGAAATAATTAATATCAGCAGTCCGATAACAACTCACTACGATGTTCTCATCGGAGTTCGAGATGAAGTAATCAGGATATTACGGTCAAGTACATTCTAACATCTTCAATGAATGTATTTGTTTACACCCTATTTTGGTCTAGTCATGTTGCGTTTCTTACGCATCTCCCGCTGCATTCTGCGGGCCTATAACTCGTGACTATTTGTGACGAGATGTTTCGCGATAATATCATAAGCACTTTCTCAATAGCTTGTCTGCCGGTCGTATGGAACATGATTTTCTGTTCCCGCACTGCGCTCGTTGGATTGATTTGACGGTGCTGTTTTTGTGTCTATTAAAGATTCGGCCTTGCGATGTACAATAGACTCGATTGTAAAAAAACAACAACACTTGATCCGCGGTCTTACATATGTCAAACCAAAGAAATCGTCGTAGACAACTTTCATCAAATCGCAGAAAACATATTGTTTCCGGGTCAAGTGCTTTGATTTGTAACTCCTTGTAAATCTGGCGATTTGGTGCATCACTGTAATTACTGTTCCATATGGTAAAACAAGTGTCATGCAACCAGCGACAAACAGCCAATAACAATAGTAAGTATTCGCAGATGAATGATTTGCTGTTATCTTTGTTCGTGCATGCACAACATATAACATACTCGGTCGGTGGATCAAGCAGTCTTTTTTGACTAGAGGATTTGACTTTCATATTTCCCATTCGTCGAGGTAGAGTTTGCAACCAGCGACAAACAGCCAATAAAAGTAGTAAGCATTCGCAGATGAGTGATTTGCTGTTATCTTGGTTCGCGCATGCACTACATAATATACTCGGTCGGTGGATTAAGCAGTCTTTTTTGACTAGAGGATTTGACTTTTATATTTCTCATTCGTCGAGGTAGAGTCAAGTATTTGGTGGTTGTGACTCCAGGCAAGCTATTCGTTGAACGCGACTAGAGTCCATTCATGGCTCGAATTATCCTGACAGTGATTCGCAAGAAGTCGGAATTTTTGTCTCATTATGTTCTATTCGCAGCAATAAACATGTTTTTCCTGTCACCGCTTGGTGCGCCCATTATAGATGCATCGACTTCCCATGTTGCCTTAAATGTTACATATTTCCCAACTATGTAATGTCCGTCTTGATCAAACTTATTATATCGCCTTTTTGCTGTTACAATAACGATAATTAACAAACCATCACTCGTACACATCACTTGGAGACTACATGTCATCCGTGAAACTTGCCGTTCCTATTCATCCCTCAGTTGGATTTTGGTTTGAATTGTGCGATTACCTTCAAAACTATACCCTTTGCTTTGATAAACTAGATCAAAACAATTCCAAATCCGCAATCGGCTTTAACGGGGGTGGTTTTCGAGAAGTGCACACCTTCAATAGCGATATTTCTTTGTCAAAAGGCGATTAGAGGTTCGCTTCAAGTAATCTGCATGAACTTTTTTCAAGTCTTAGCGATGTTCCGGCACTACGTATTTCGCGCGCTGACGCGGGCAAACCGCGAATTAGTCGTGGTGATTGTAGATGTAATTGGCGTACAGGGTACTTATTCACGTCGACCCTAAAGCCTAGTCATTAATCAACGCTGAGTTAATCGAGTTCATCCGAATCGACTTCAAATACGCGTATCTCTATTGGACCAGCTGTGCCGGAGCTGCGTAGCGTGAATGCGCGTCTTCGGTAAGTGCTGTTTCGAGGTTAGCCAAACTATTACTGCAGCAACCAACCCTACTAATTGCGTAACCAGTCACTTTATCGATGTGTTTAGTTGTTGGTATGCATGGTGTTTTTCGACAAAAATTGTCATTTACACCTGGCCGGTATTCTTTATTTTGATTCCGTATTTGACGACTTGTAGCACGGCCCACTTTTAGGCTTTTTCAAGGCACCGCTCACGTGGTTCAGGTGGCGAGAAGGAGGCTCTAGATCTGTCTTAGTTTATGACACAGTTTCGTAATTCAGCAACGCGCCCCGACTGCCCGTGCAATTCCGTGATCCATGGTGATGGGCACATCGCCCATTTATGGCTGGGGGCTTCGGTCGCTGCCACAAGACTTGAATCCACGCAACCTGTAAACTGCTGACTGCTGAATAATCGCTGCTACGACCAGTTGGGTGACCGGAAGCGATTGCCGTTAGAAAATTTGACATATTAATGTTCTTTCAAAGTTGTGACGACATCAAAAGTATGACGTCATGTCGTCATGCACAATTTGGTCATGGCCACAGGCCCCGCAGTAAGTATGTGTGTACAGTACAGTAGGGGTGTTCAAAAATGATTTTTTTTTCTCAAATTGTACTGGCTACTTAATAAAATTGTTAGGTTACCTGATTTAGGTCACCTGATTTAAGCCCACACACCAAATTTGGTTCAATTCCAACCAGTAGCCGCATTGCTGCAGGACAAGAAAGTTTCTATTTATTATATAAAAATTGATTAAAAAAAAAATTTCAAAATTCTCTGGTCACCCCATCAAAGTGTTAGGTTGTCTATAGAAACGGTGTTCACCAAATTTGATTAATTCCAACCAGTGGAAGCGTAGCTTTTGCCGTCGAAAAATTTGGATTTGAATAAAATAATATTTAAGGTGGCTGATTCTTTGATTATTTATTATAGTTGTGCCCACCGTAAATACTATCTTATTCGAATCCAAATTTTTGGTAGTTCATAATATTCGTTCCCGACTATCACGAGTATATGTTACACTGCAGCAGAAACTTGAGGCGCGCGATCTTTGGAACAGGTATCTTAAACCAGCGAAACTAACGATTTTCGTAATGTTTGCGGGCAACGCACAATTGCTACTTTCGACCTTTGCAATTGATATAATACTTTTGCAATTGGATATCAGCCACAGGTACATTCCGACAATTAAGCATCTTACCGGATGCTATCGCCGCATCGACGTGAGTAAGTTTCCTCGCCGTATACACTCATTAGGCCGAAATAATTGCCGTTGATTGAGCCGATAATTACATCGTTTCATGTTCCAAGTTCGACGCTGTAATTTTCCCCTTTTTCCGCGTGACTCATTACTTCGATTCACAGCTTTCTCGAAAGTTTATTTTAGCCAACGCGGTTGCTCCATTCTTGCGAGATTACTACACAGATCAGATTCCGACTGCATCGCGCTCTAATCTTGTGTACGCTTAACAGTATCACCCCGTTTTCTTGAAACTATTAAGAGATCGGGGCAAGTTAAGGTCTTTCCCACGGTGGTCTCATGGCAATAATCCTCGTCATGGCTCACCTAGCCACACGCGATACAGGTGATTATTTAATACTAATTGCTCGCTCGGATGTCGATGGGTTGAAGATCCTATACATGGTGTCAAGTGTATTTTAGCGTGGTGCTCTGACGTAAGTGTATGCCAGAAGCAGGATTTTGTGACTTCAGTCAACCACTGTAATTTTAAAATATATAAAAGTATGTTGTGCCCTAATGATATCTTTTCTTTCCTCCAAAGCTGCGGTTGTGTGAGGCCTTTCACAAAAGAACCCACGTTACGCTTACAGTTGCTAATGCGCATGTCATGGGTTCATTCTCGGGGTATAGCATTTCGCTAATAAAGAAGTGAAACTACTGTTAAATCTCTTCCATAAACAGCGTAATGGCATTCTGTTTACTATCGGCCCAGTGGCAAAGTAACCCTACCTTGATTTAAGCCGCGGTTGCAATTTATCTGAATTTACTTGATCATGATCAATTTACGAACTGACGCATAGGCGATACACTACGGGCTGGCAATTTGTAGCGTGGTTGTGAAATTTGTGATCTAATTTGTAATATATTTATTCCAATTTCGGGATACTTACAATGCTGTTTCGTCAAAGATATAGCTTTAGTGCAACGCGTTTTCTCGGTAAACTTAATCAAGCCCCACCTATATTGGGAAATATTCAGTTAAATCGATATCTGTCTCCACAGAAATATCGGTATCTGCCAATGCAGGTCGTTATTTGTCGGCCTGTTCGATCACGTCATCACTACTACAAATGCCCCAAGTAAGAATGTGTTTAGTACTGTTGGATTGATTTATGACCACTTCTTGGGGAAATTGCTGCTGCGTTTTCGTAATTGCGATATACGTATGCTGTATTGAAAGTATTAGTTATCATTTAGCTGGTGTTTCATTGTGAATAAATTGAGTTCAATGTCGCTATATTTTTCATATTAGTGCCACTGATTAGAAGTTTGGTTGACAAATATCACGTTTTAAGATTGGCAGATAATATCTTTGTAGGCAAAATACGTTTTATCGACAAAATTTTGACATATGCCTGTTTCTAATACCCACGGTGTGACGGATGGATCAAAACCACTCGCCATAACGTATTATCGAGTATTATTCATCAATTAGCAATCATTGTGGTAACCTCCCGAGTATACCATGCCTTCTTTACGGCGCTGACTTGTCATCCATTTTGTTGTGGAAATTCGAATTCTGCTGAATTGCATGGTATCGTTGATTAGGTGTGGGTTGCCATTACGTTTACACTTCGTAAGTGTAATAAACGATGTTTTTCAGGAAACCTTTCAGACTTGTGATTTTAGCATTCGCCGATATAATGAACGTCGATTTCGTGGAAATAATTTGAGATTTGAGATTTCCAAACCATGCACGCTTTATCCTTGACACTGACCTTTTCGGAGTTGATTTTTACGGTGTCTTGTGGCCCGCTACTGGAGTGGATACTATCAAACGTTTGCTATCCTTTCGATAGATTCGTCTCTCGTTATCATATTGATAGGAAATCAGCCTGGGATTATGTCTGCTCCATTGTGTACAAGCTGAGTTCAAATGTGATAATCCGCCTCTGCGCGTGTGTAACTGTGTATTTAGACGCAAATCGGAGTTCCCATACAGTGCTGAATGCTCTACTGCGCACTCTAAACTGAGCTGATCCCATAGACCTCTTGCTTACAATCGATACCAGATTTCTGTTTACGACAGCCAGTCTAAGATATTATTATGCAGCGGTGAATGAAGACTGACTTCAGTTAATAAATCATTGTTTTGTTGTTATTGCTTCAGCTCCAGTACCTGGCTTTTACGCCATCTTAGAGAATAGATTTATTTTACTTCTTGGCTTGTGGGAATATGAGAGGAGAGTCAAACGTAATATTTCTTATGTTCCGGATACACGGACGTTTACCAAATCTTTTCAATTGTGCGCGTGTCAGCGAAACGGATTTGCAAGCAAATCTACCGCGTGAAATTTCGATTTCAAATTATTTGCCCGTGGTACATTGGATATTTTACATTTTCACAAAGGTCTAAATACAAAAAGGATGAAGCGGGTAAAGAGCATGTTTCCACAGTCGCAAAAACATCGAAAATTCACCCAACCTTGCTTTGCACGAACCCATTTTCATCTTTTGCATTTGTCTGCTTGGTAGTAAGCCTGTTCGAAAAATCATTTGATAAAGATAGGGTCGTTAGTTTGTAGGGTGTGAGTGTGACATTCCTCCATCTGAAAGTTCTACAATCAACGAAGGATCCCATGTATTCGGTGGTGGAGTTAGTCGGATGAAGCATCATCTCTTAACACAACATGCATATACATTCAAACTACCGGGTCCGTACGAAATCCCAACGATTAGTGCAACGTTTCGCAACCGTCGAGGCTCAAGTTACAAGCACGGGGCGTCACGCTGGAGTGTAAAACACTGGAGACTGATACTACAGTACTCCCTGAATTCCAAACATTGTATACTTGCCTCGGAATTTCTATATGGAAATACCCGATCGTCTATATGCTACGTCCCAGATGCCCGTGGAACGTAGTGCCGTTTTTTTGTCGAGAATACCTATTGAAATCCTCAACCAGTCTTCTTCGGCGATAAAGGGAGTTGGTTGACACACATCGGTATCAACCCGTCTCTGGGTTGCCGATGTATGGACAATGGACATTGGATATGGACATTGAACTATCGATTAGTAACGTCGAAATTACCTCCCCACTTTGCATGGCAAACGTCATTGATAGGTAACTTCGTTTCTGTACTGCACCTTTTCAACTTCTCAATGAACCCCGTCAAACACGCACGGTCGTACGTGGCGCTACAACAGCGATCTGACCTTACGCGGTGTTTTACAAAAGACTTGAGCGAAGTTGGCCGTGCTGTAAGCAGACTTGGACAACTAGATAATTCTAGTTGTCTAATTTCACCAAAGTAGAGCGAAATGCCAGTAATCTAATTCTAATCTAATTTGGAAAAGCTGAAAATTTCCTAGTTGTCCAAGTATATGCCTGGACAACTAGATAATTCTAGTTGTCTAATTTCACTAAATTAGATCGAAATGCCAGTAATCTAATTCTAATCTAATTTGGAAAATCTGAAAATTTTCTAGTTGTCCAAGTCTGGCGGTAAGTCGGCAATTCAGGAATCGTAAAAAATAACATCGGTCTGGTGTTAATTCACCGATGACCATCCATCTCGACAGAGACGGGAGTGGCGAGATAGCGTAGCGGTATCATCCACAGCTTCAACACCAATGGTTTGTGGGTTCAAGTCCGAGGTCGACTTTAGAATTCCAACCCAAGTGTGGGAGGTTTATCTAGGCTTCTCCTCGCCATCTCATCCGCATGCGCGGTGTCTTGCAAAAAATCTAGAAGTGGGTCGTGCTATAATTCGGTAGTTAAGGAATCAGAAAAAACTAAGAAATATCGGCCTGGTGTAAATGACCATTGTAGCCGACAAACGCCATTAATACCACAGACAACAACTACATCTCGACACACCATGATTGCTAAGCAACACCGACAGCGACAAAACATTTAAGGTTGGAGAGGCGTGGACACTGAGGCAGGAGGTAAATAAATGATCGCGAGGAGCAGGTGACCTCTTGCAAGTAAGGGTAATTGGTCGCTAACTGTTTAAATGCAAGTGATTCGATGATGAGTGGCGGCCCTTCATACTTCTTCCGGGATGTAACCGGCATGAAGTTCTTATATTTACGATCGACGCTATAACGCGATCGGCACGCTCTTAAAGTTAAGTTCGCATTATTCACGTGCTCGTAAGATGTAGGAATGTTCGTCAACCGGCGTTATCTTACTCAGAGCTTCATCTCGGAAGAAACGTAAGGATTATTCTCACCAATGTGTACCATTTGACGTTGCTAGTCGAACCTGATTGACATCACCGTCGTGCATGATCTTACCCGCGCATATAGGGCGTGGGTTAGTGATAAAATTTAAGTTACAATGTGCGCGGCAGCGTCGGGAACGCGGTGCCAATCGCCAGGTGCATTTCATGATACACGAGCATTTGTTACTGGAATGTATAGGAATCAGAGATGAGCGGATTTGAAATTTCTATGACCTAATCCAATCCAAATCCGAACCTTCCAATCCAAATCCAAATCCTAATCCATAACTTTTTCATATTCAAGTCCATGTCCAATCCTAATCCGATTCCAACTGGAAATTCAGAAAAAATACTAATTTATGCAATGGAGGGATTCGAAAATTTTCTTTCACAACCAACGATTCACTTGATTCAAGATAACTTAGTAACCATGAGTACATTAATAACTGATCTGAATAAAGTTTGTCGCCATTCGCCACACGACATTTCAATCTCCCAGAAAATTGGTAAATCCAATCCAAATCCTAATCCGCTCTGAAAAAAATCTCTAATCCAAATCCAATCCAAATCCGACAAAATTTCACAAATCCTGTTTTTTCAAAACCTAATCCTAATCCATGCTCATCTCTAATAGGAATAGAAACGTACTAGGAGGGAGTTGCAATATGTAAAAGCGGAGGTTGTATTTGAAATCGGCAGTCTCGTCTTCATTACCGCGGCGATAGTGATACGGTGATGTCTGGTTTCCCATGTCGGTGGTTAAGTTTGACGACACGGCCGCAGTCCGGTAAAATATCGCGTTACCTTAACGGTTCCTCGGTTCAGTGGCTGTGGTGAACTGGTGATGCGTTCCCGTTGTTACGTCTGACTTTCAATTTACGGTGTTAAGGCGAATTCACACCTCCATTCCACTGTCTGTCTCATCTTAGTGGTGAGACGGTGAATGTACTTGTGTGTGGTGATTGGTGTCCAGAAGATTCACATAATAGTGCGTATCTCTATGCTTGGCAGTAAACGGAACAACCCAGCGAAATTCGTTACATGCATGGGATGTCAGTTGGGATATCATTGCCGACTTGGATTTATTTGGGCTTATTCTTGGTTTTAGTTTTTCTCTGGATTTCATTACCGGAACTGTCAGACACGGGTAAAGCAACGATAAAACCGTCGCATACACTCGCATTATCGATGCCCATTGCCCATACTCATCGTATATCGAAGGCAGCTAAGAACCGCTTTATCTATTGATATATTGAATTGCCAATCCAATTTGCATATGATGAGAAATCCCGTTTCAAGCTCGTTAGCCCGGTTGTGGTGCAGAAATTTGCTTGATCTCGCAAAAAACGTCAGCATCTCCCGCCTGAGAAGAAATCGACAAGCGATACGTGATCGTTGTTTATTTATTCTGCGGATGTAATTGGGTATTAACCAATACTACGGCGGCGTTATCCGACTTGTTTGATTGGGGAAGCTGTGTTAAAAACGGATGTCTCGGTGTCCATGACGAGTGGTGTGTATACCGCAAATTCTCGCGGTTGGTTGATCGCAATTCTCGACCGTGTTTGTGGGTGATTTCCTCTATCCAGCACCGCCATACTCCACCACGCTTTCATTTCCGTATTGAAGACATCAGAACTCGGTCTAAATACCGGGCCCAATCATCCCGAACGTATCTGTCATGCAAGCGCATGATAGCGTATAGCCGACGTGAATGACGCCACAAAACGGTTTAGAATTTTTGTGAAATGTTCATACATTCCAAATCCGCGGGTTCGATGCGCGGAAATGGCCTGGCCGGGATTGTTTGTTGACACTTTGGTGTTGATGCCCCAATGATGAAACGCGGCGGAATTTCGGGTGTCGACCATCGATCAAACCCCTACGTAATGAAACGATTCGTCACTATTCTGTGACGCAAGGCTTATCTGCAAGCGACATGTTGTTCACCCCGCCATTCACGCCTGTTCGGATGGAATGGATGTTCCCTACGAGTTCTCAAGGGTTCGGTGTCCAACACATTCATCAACGCTTGCTTACGATCTGGGGTCTTGCTGTTTGGATGTTCACTTTCTGGGGACTCCGAAAATTGAAGCGATGAAGTTACGTCGCGATTCAATACCTTTATTCTCATTCAGTCTGTGATAACCGTATTCTCCAAAAGCGCGCGGTTGACACGTGGTTTATTATGACCAATCCCTGGTATTTTTGTTCTACTTCTTTTTATAATGATATGGTTAGGGTTAGGGTTGCATTTAAAACAAACGGTGTTTTAAAACACTTTGTTAAAAACATGTTTTAAACAGTATTTTAAACAAAGGCCTTTTAAAAAAATGTTTTTCAAGTTGTAAAATCATGCCATAATTGTGTAAATACAAAAAACATGTGTGAGCCTACAGACAATTGCCACCCGATATAGCCGACTTATACGACATGGAATGGTTGGAAACCTCTAAGTAGTCGGCTCAACAGCAATAGTACGTAGATATTTCGTCAAAGGTGCTATATTTACCTTCTATTTTCAATTGTCAATGTCAATCCACTATGACGTCCCAGTTGAATATTCGTGACGTCATGGCTTGGAAAAACAATCAAAAACATGTTTTAAACAAGGGCCTTGTCTTAAACATGTTTGTTTTTAATTGATTTTTGTTTTAAATGCAATCCTGGATATCGTGCTGGATCCATATTTTTGCACTTATGTCTTCTATTGTAAGTGTTGTTTACTGCATAAACTGCATGTGTTTACGATCGTGTCGTAAATCTTTGCTGTTTCCATTTGACTTCCGGTCGAATCGATCGGCAGCCCTTTGTAGTTAATCGCGAACATGGCTAAATTAAACAACTATAGCGTCAGGTGATACTATCGGATATGTTCGGTTTTCTGATGGGTGTTTGTCCGTGTCTGTTTCGCAAACAAGCATGCCGAAACTATAAAAAATAACCGCTGCATCAGACACCAGTCCTGTGCCCTAATTTTCGTAACCTCCGACCAACGTAACGTAACGGTACTACTATGTGCGGTTTATATGCAATGATCCGTTTAGAACGGCTGTGATGTCATGTACGGTGCGTTACGGCTTCTTTGTGAAAGTTCGAGAGACTCCACAATTCATTGGAGACCCTATGGTCTTTGTGCGATTGCCGGGTGTATAAAGAAGTTTCACTTGCGGTAGAATGCGAGTGATCATAAACTCGCCGTATACTGATACGAATACGATTGACTTAGGTTTGTTTTGATTCGAATGTGGCGTGGCTGTCGTTGAATGACATTCACAAAATTTCGTGGTGTATCGCACTCGTACGCATCAGTCGCAATACCCTCGTTGAGTCGCTGTATACATCGGGTTCAACGGTGTGGCTTTCCAGTCTCATTTCCGAGCAAAATATTTTCAAACAAGCGTAAAGGAGCCAAGAACTTGTAATCCACCCACGACAATTGCTCCCGTCGACGGTATATGTGCCAATGAGATTACGAACGACTTTACGGTGTCACTGCACGAAATTGTGACTTACGACCTCATAATCTCGAGTATTTCGCGTGAATCACGTCTCGTATCTCTTGATTTGCGATGCGTTGAACTGGGTGCGCGTCCTAAAAGCCTTGGATAGAGTTAGTACACTTTTGGGTGGATTTGTTTTGTTTCGGAATCAGATGAGGTCTCGATTGCCACTGCCTTTCGTGGCCTTCCTTCTCGCTAAAGCCACACAGGATTCCTCTATGAATTAATCAATATTTAGGCGTTATAGGGCAATAGAAGCCGTTGTCTTTATCTCGCTAAGTGGATCCTTGCCAATTATCGTATGAACTTGGCAATCGGTATGTAGGGAATTCACCTGACATTCCCCAAGGACTTGCCAAATTTTGATTTGATATCAGCACAAGATCTCTCATCGAGTTGTCGACTAGACATAGCGACCATAAATTTATCACCACGACAGAATCGGGCGTTGAAGCATTCGCTGGGATTGACAGAGGTGATGGTAGTAATTCCTGGTTACGAATTTAAAAATTCCTTACGGTTGGGTGACGGGTGTTGGGATTATGGCCCACGAACGAATGCTTTCATGTAGGTGGTCTGCATTTGGTAACCGCATTACGATAGCCTAGGTAGGCGATGATAGTTTTGATTTGGGTATCGGCCAGATTTTATGGTATTCGTATTCACTACACATCCGGGAGTTATTTCTAATCAAACGATGTTTGGAGCTTTCTGGCGCCTTTCAATGGGTAATCTTCCGCGTTTAAATAGGGATTATGTTCGACGCGTTTTTGTAAAGAGCATATTGAGGATGACATAGCGGTATTTTCACTTACATAACCGAGTTGCGTTGAGCCGGGTGGCAACCGAAGGGAAGGCTGTTGCGCCGAGCCAATTCATTTATTCTGTTCATTTGTGACCCCTCGAAAGTCTAACGAAGTATGAAGCGGCTTCAAATGTACGTACTGTATAGATGCGAACGCAACAATGACATTTGTCGAATGGACATCGTAATCCTGACCAATGTCTATGGAGTCCTTGCTAGCGTTTTTTTTTTAACAATGACGCTCGAAATGCGGAGGGAAGTTCCACCCTCTCACACTGACACCTATTAAGGACTCGGATATTAACTTGCGCGTGGTCAAAGCTATACTCACTACAGCAAACAATCACCTTAGCGTGGCTGGTAGAGAAAACGGGCAATGGTTTTTCAGATCAAATGAAGTTTGATTTAAAATGGAATCCTCATCTCTTCCAGATTCTGTTTCCGTCGTTAATTTTAAATTCCGTATCCCAAAAAATACTCAAGATGAGCATATGTGGCCTCTGTCGAGTATATTTCACTAATTATGCCTCGGCAATGCATTGAAGTCTGTTTTTAAGTATCCTTCGAAATTTTGGTGCGATGTCGAAACCAACCGAATCCAATTTCATGCAAAACATCGAACTAAACGAACGGAATATCACTTTCATGTACTATAAATTTGAAATTCTGTCCTGATTCTGGCACTCGCACTCGGAGCAAAAACGCGCATCCAATCCAGTTCCAGAAATACATGTCGGATTCCTGTCCAGGGCGGTTAGAATCCAAGATCTCGATCCTGAACGTGTCTACCGGCTGGGCGACGCCAGCTGCATGCTGCGTTCACCTCAAAATGGTTGGGATCCACTTGCTTCGCATCGCCGCGAATCATTTTCGGATAAGGGCCCCGTTCTCCTCAATCGCTGTCGCGTCGTGGGCTGTCGCCCGGGAGATTTGCGGGTTCAAAGTTATTAATGATCGCATGCTCATTTCAGACGTCTGTCTACGGCCGTGGCCGCATTCGGCTTGTTGGTTGTTGGCCTTTTCGCCCGGAAAAACACGAGCGCTTTGACTCGATGAGTGATAATCCTGTTGTTGTCAATCATCCTTTTGCTCTCGAATATGATCGCGGATGTTAACCTTGAACTTTGCGGTTTAACGAGAGCTGTCTTACTGTTGTGCGTGTGATTGCGCCGGGATATATTGTGTTATCCTATGGCGATCGGAATTTTTCTTACTGATGTCTGGATTTAATCTGATGAAAATTGATCTGTGTTCCCGTACGATGGGAAGCGAGTTTTTGACATTATGCGATGTAAACGCGGGGATTATACAGCGTTGCTATCAGATCTCATGCGAATATGCGGTGCTTTTGCGGGGTTCATAATCAGCGCTACTCGACCGAACAAGTTCTGGCTGAACCTCGATATGGTCCGTGTGGTATAGCGATTATTGCTGTCGGTCTCGTGCTTGTCGGAATTTGTTACTGTTGTAGGGTACCATGCTTTTGACTGCGTTCATTGTTTGATGATAATCACATATTTGTTCTAGGAGAGCAATATAATATATATAATATCACAATTGTAGCTGTATCTTTAGTTTGAGTCATTGCGCTGTCTACTTCGGTGTACGTACTGCATGGGTCCCAACACTCCGTGCGCGAGAGTATTTTGTGAGGTCCGCGACGACATTTGGGATTTCAAGTATTCGAAAATAATATTCAACTGCCACATATCTTTTTTAGATTTGAGAACTTGAGCTCTAAAACTACTCCAAAAACTTGAAATGTTATCATGCTTCACTATCACGTCACTTTCAAAGGCTACCGTGCGATGGAAGTCAGCTATTATGTCGCATTTCTAGTTCATGATGATAAAACATGATCCGTTGATGATTCGTGACGGAAAATTTGGATTTGGGCTCGAATGACTCGAATTCGGACTGACTGGGTGATAAAATAAAAATGACTCGAGTTGAGTCGGGTCAAACGTTTAAAGTCAGAGAAGGACTTGTGACTCGGAACGCCTAATACTTGGCTTAGTTGGAAATAGTACATTGAATACCGCTGTTATTGATACCGCTGCCCGAGCACAGTAGAGTTTGAGACCCCTGACGTGGTGTATCGTGTGGAGCCCTTTCCCCCGTCGTGGATCCGCTATCAAGGCGACGACATTGCTGATACGATGTCACTATCGACTATGATGTTACCTGGTGCGCTGCTGCTCATTTATCTCGGGTTGCACAGTTCGCCTGAGATTGGATGGTTCGTTGTTCTTCGTTCTGATGGTACATTCGTGTGACTGGTACTGTTTCAGCAGATTGCATCTATCAACCTGTCGACAGACGCACCACTTGTTATGTCACAAGCTTTGATTGTTTGACTGCCGATGCGTATCTGTTTGACAGTACTCCCAGCGCTTTGCTGTTGCGTGTATTGTGCTTTTGCATTTCGCAGGTTAAGTTGGGGATTAACAAAGTCTTGACATCGGTGCGAGTTATCAGCGGGGTTTTGACACTTCTTAACGCTCCGTAAACACTTCGCAAGTGGCTCTTCACCATCAAGTGTCAAACTGTCCGAGTGAAAAATGCTCATCGCTAGACGGGTTTTCCCGAATGCTCAACGCTAAATAAACAATGATCATCGCTTTTGCGAATTGTAATCGCCTGTGGTTCCTATGAACCATTACGTTAGCTTGGAAGTTTTACCGGTATTGGTATTTGTATTAATATACTTTACTAATGAAACCACTGTATAGTGCTTATCACAGCTAAGGTCTTTTGCATCAAAAGCAAATTAATTTCATCAACCCGCGCAAACTTGTTAGAAGTACTCTACGACCTTAAAAATATCATGGAACTGCGTGGCGAGAAATCTGGAAATAAATTCGAAATAGTAACCGATTTCCGATAATGAATGACACTAGGTTGCTGAAAAAGGGATGATTAATGCCAATATGCAACAATTACAAAGCCGAATTTAATTAATAATTTCGCGCCAGTACATGATGTTCGATGCGTGGATTTGACCACAAAATAATCCGGTATTGTTACGCCACCTTCAATCGAATTTGAGTCACCAAACTCACATAAACTCGGATCGACACACATAGGCGAGATTATGACTTGAACTTGCAGCTGAAGCGCAAACCACTAACAGGCAACAGGTCTCCGATGACTCGTGCGAATTCGCGACGCCACCTGCTGTGACGTAATAGTCGAACGCCGAAGGTTGATTACTGCGCGCCGGTGTGTCAGAACTCAAGCTGTTTTTTTTCTTGCCAACGTCACCGTTACGCTTACAAATCGGCGGTACTCGAATCTCATTTTGATTAATGCGCTGCGCTAACCGCTGTTAATTTGATATCCGTCGTCTACTATCACAACTGATTCTTTACAAGTACAGTAGTAACACACGAGTGACTGTATTATTATTCAGGCTTAAGCGAAGCACGCACGCCCGCGCTACAATAATAATATCAAGGCTCTCTCTCTTTCTTGAACAGGTACGCGCGAGAGACCCGCACGCGATGACAATCGTGCAAAATCAGGCCGAGATCGCGGCCGACTTCCACAAGTGGATCGAGAAGGGCTCCGTCGAGTTCCTGAAGAGACATTTCGCGGACGCCTGCAAGACCTACAAGCTCGCGGTGGACTTGATGGCGACGCACAAACAGGTCTGATGAGCAATCGGCCGCGAGCGTGTAATTAAGCGATTCGCAATGCAGTTAATCACGGCTCCGCGAAGCGCGCGTAATCCAAAGCTGTTTTCGTGTCGTCTTTAATGATGCGCTGTCGGTGACTCAATATGGATTCATATTTTACGGCGTTTATTCTTCTCATATAATACGCTTGAGACTCGTGCGATATATTTACTTGCAGAAATCGCGGAGTAATGTTTTTTTCGGTGTCTTAAGTGCTTTTAGCTTGGAAATTTACGACATTCGTCGTTTTCCATATGAAAATTCTGAGCCATAGTTTTATCTTTCCACATAACCGTTCTGTTGTTAGGTCTTATGAATTGGCTTTTGTCTAATCGATACGCTGGTATGGAGTTTGAAGGGCTCTTTGGGTGTATCGCGATTAGAGACTTTTAAAATCGTGACATCGTAATTGTGTCCTTGTCATCCAAATTTCATCTTACTTTTAATTATCGTTAGTTGCATCACGTATTTCGTGAATCCGATTTTAACTGTGGGCTTTCTCGGTATTTGTGAGCACGGATTGAGTTTGGACTGGAATGAACCAGACTCACAGATTTTGGTCGGATTTGGAAGAGCCATTGCAATTTGATAATTCTGGTATAATATCAACTCAATTCAGGATTTGGATTTGAATGAAATTCGATCGTTAACAGTCTCACTTTATCACAGATTCTTACCACCAAACACTCTTCCAATAAGCCATATATTGTTGGTGCAAATGGATCCCATGCCGTTTCTTCTCAATATTTGAACTAAAAAATGCGGCAGATTGCATTCAAGGAAGCCCATATACTCCCTGTGTATACTTACTCCATCCCTGGGTGTAAAGTTTCTCAGGGCACATGATATTTTCACTGAAATTTTACGTGCGGTCAACTCCGTGTCGGCCAGATTTGGTTGGGTAGTCACTAATGCTACACGATCTCAAGTAGAAATGGTTTCTTTCAAGGTAGACTGTAACTACTTCAAGTAGAAGCAAAAAAGTCTCTAAAGTCAGCAAGTTCACAAAAGCTACTTTAGTATGCTACTAAGAGAAATTGAAAGTACCAACCATTTCCGCTTCCCGCTTTACCAGGTTGAATTACCCCGAATATTTCTTGCCTTCATGATTACTCAAATGCTTCTTATCTCTACAACTGTTATAGGCTGTCTCTATTTTCTCTGAATAGCTTTGCTATCATTGAGTGTGCTTTCAAGTACTACTCATCCATCTAAATCTCACTCGGATTCATGTGGCTTGTTATTGGCGAAGTTTTCGCTACCTTCTAATGGTCGTACTTCCTTTGTCCATTCTTCTTAACTGCTGCATGGCAAATTGATAGATTACAGTCGTTAGTGCATGTTGAAATTATCTAAAAGGTAGTTTTGTGGGCCGATAAATTTAAGCTAAAGTTAGTCCGGGTATCTTGATGAAGGTCTTGCAAAGTTGCGTTTTGCTGATAACTTGTAATTGAGTGATCACAGTTACGCCTAGTAAAATGATGGCCTTTTAATGTTTGTTTTTCGATTCCCCATAGAAGCGACCTGCTTTCCGGATGGTGCTACAATTCCAGGTTTTTTCAATGACGGTTGCACATTGGTACTACGTGCCAGGTGTTATCTTCGTACCGGTACTCAATATGTAATATGTATATCTTCTATTCCTTTGTATTGCTGTGAAACATGTTAAACGGTGTTGTAATATAACAATATTCGTCAAGATTTGATAGGAAATTGAAATTTACTGGGAACCCCTTAAATTTAGTTCGTAATATTGCTAGACCAAGTAAATGACATGCTATCGAGGTGCGGTCTGAGTAATTAGTAGATCTCTTGCGCCACCATACGACCATGCTGATTTTTTCTTTTATTTTATCCAGTAGTGCTTGGCAAAATTTAGTATCTGACTGGGCAGAGTATTCGAGTACCACTGATTATGTCGTCGTAACAGCTAGAATGAGGAAAATAACGTCTTCAAAAATAATTTTGTACGTCCTGACCATGATCAATGATCATTTATTTTCATTGAGCTTTGTAACAATGCCACAGTATAATCACAGAAATTCAGGTCCCATCCTTACTCTAAAAGTTTGTATGCTGCGATACGTCCAATGCTGCGATACGTCCATTCTTGTTTCCAAGGCTTCCACAATGGGAATAAAGCATCGACAGTATATATCCTGCTCACAAAACTCTTAGTGCCGAGAACGTATAAGCTCGGTACGTGTAATAATCAACTTTTAACACTCCGCTGTGTATCATTCAGATCAAAGGGCATAACGATAACGATTTCGCCACACTATTGTACGCACAAGGACAGGCGTCGCAACAACTTGGATTTTCCGCCGACATTGATCATTCGAGACGGTGCTTCGTCCAAATAATTAACGAATTCAAGAAATTTTCTCACCTGTCCATGGCATACTACGCGGAAGCCAGATCGATTTACCTTCTTAACGAGTAAGTTTCTGTATGCGGGAGAGATAAGGAAGCCGGTTGCGATCCCGTGTTTTTTAAGGTTTGAGGAAGCAAAGAAGAAAGCTCGCAACGCCATGAAGATGGTGAAAAAACATCTGGTGCGAGGCTTACTCGCGTGGCCAGGTGCGTATTACATAATTTCGATGAGCATTATCACTACATTTCCGGTCTATACGTGTTAGTCACGACAAAATCACAAACAATTTTGCTCAATATTGGAGCAATTCATATGTATTTGAGAGGGGTTATCAACTGGTGGGCCACGGAAGCATTTTGAAGTGATGCAAAGGAAAAGTCGTGGGGTATAAAATAGTAATTTGCACCATGAAGGAAAGAAAGTTGCGGAAATAGCTTCTATTGCATTATCAACATATGAAACAAGAAATAACATAGGCGTGGGATGGGCTGATTATATAGGGAGTGTCAATTGATGTTGTCGAAATGGAAAAGTACCGGACTCCAGGACACGTTTTTTGATATGGAATTTGAGACAATGAGAAATTGCAATGGAGACTGACAAAGGAAGGGTGTGGCTGAATGGCAATCGTATAGTTATGCATTGGTTTATTTTACCGGCACTCATTTGTGTCTGACGATAAGTAGTGGAAAGAAAACTGGCTGCAGTAGTAGGACTGAACAAATCTCCACATCTTATTGAATGGATTATGACAAAGAAGGTATCACCAAGTTACGATACGACACCTGAAATATTAGTGGAAATCAATGCAGATATTTGGATGGTAGAGAGCACTGATATCGTTGCCAAAAAGCAACTATCTCAGACACCTCGAAAGCGATATAATCGGAGACTACGGGAAGAATCTGCTTGCTCTATCAGCCTAGACCAGTGGTTCTCAAACTTTTTTAGATGCGCCCCCCTTTTTGCTGGTGAAAAATTTCGTGCCCCTTATCGTAATATCACTAAATGCAAACAGAATGCTAGCAATCCCAACGGATAGTTCGATGGTATGGAAGGTTATGATTGTTGATGGGAGAATTCTCAAGTATGGAATTTGGATTACACACAGAGCAACAACTATGCAGTAGGGTGGGATCGCGGCTAGCGCGAAATAAATTTTCCGTTGACTACAGTATTCAACACCCTTCAGATGCTTTCACGCTCCCCAGTTTGAGAACCATTGGCCTAAACGAAGAAACGGCTGCAGCTTTTACCGGATAGAAGCGTAGAAGATACGAAATGACCCAGAAGAAAGTCATAACATCAGGATGTGTGAATTGCTTATGCATATGTTGCAAACCAATTATAAAAAATTATTAAAAATAAACAAGGCTATTGAGATATTACGAACAAGTAACATTGAAAGCAGAAACGAAACCGTGCAGATGGAGTTCTGATTGTTGGTGGAGGGGTGATAAAAGGAAGGAACATCCTGAAAAGTGCCTTGCTACCGGACTTGCTAAGGATTGCAAGGGTAAATAGATAAAAGACGAAAGAAAAAAATAAACTAAGCTGAAAATGCAGATTAGGTTCCCTTTTAGGTCAGGGCGAATAGTGGACGCCGGACGCTGCTATGAATCCCCGGTCAACCTTTCCATTGACAGACCCGTTTGAGGTGTGTGAATATATAATAAAATAATGAGAAGGCGGGATATTATGTTGTTATGGGATGAGAAAGGTAGGATCATTATATTGTCAAGGGAGAAAATAATGCCTGCTGGAAGGGGGTGATATTTGGTACATTTCCATGCATTTTCCATGTATTTTGAATACAACAAACCCTTGTAACCATAGTCACGTCGATATGAAAGCTGTCCTTTCCAATTTATCCTCGTCCAAGTTTGCTGGCAATCTTCAGAAGCACAATAGTATTAGCCTACAGTGCTAGTTCAGTATTCCAGCCCTATTTTTAGCGGAACTAAGACTCCAAGAAGTGAGCCACAGAACATTTTCAAACCGGAAAATGGGCCATGGCCGAAAACAGGTTGAAAACCCCTGTAGTAGTGTGACTGTCTGACGGTGGGTACTTCTGGTAGTGCTGTGAGTCTACATTAGGTAATGAGATTTCAAACAATGTATTAATCTGTAGCCAAATATCAAGCTGATATCTGGAATAAGAATGGGGATTTGCCAAAAAAAGAGGTTCCCGAGCAATGTAAACTCATCTAAACCTTTGCAAAATTTATGACTTCAGATGGTGTTGGATTAGGACACAAATTGAATTTGTCGATGCTGCGCGATAATGATATCTCTCCTGTTAGGTACCTCGGAGAATATCCCGGAATCCGATGAAAGAGTCTTGCGGAGCGAAATCAGATTGCTGATCCAGCAATGTTGTGTGCCGCCAGACCCGACTGCCGTGTGTCTCTACCCGAATTGCGCCAACGAATTTTCAAGGAGACAAATCTACCACACTGATTTGAATTTCGATGTAAGTCGGTCGGTTTTCTATTTAATTCGATAAAACGAAATGAAATGCTCGCTCGGCGAATTTGTTGCAACGTATTGATTCTGGGCTTTCTGCATAATTAATGTGTCGATTTACGCATGCGCATTCCATTCGTAGAACCCGCACTGCAAACCCGGTGAACATCGAACAAGCTTATTTGCCATTTTGATTTTCAGTAGAATTAAGACCTTATCCATTAACAGTGACGCTTGAAACTTATAATTAATCTCGTGTCCCCACCAATGCGATTGTAGTATTTTCATCAGTAAAATTGAAGTCGTGAATGATGTAATGTAGGCGTTCTATCCAAGTTAATTTACGGTTCTTGATTCAAATCTGACTACGACAGGTTTGTCTATAATTCTAAAATACACCATCTTCTACGATACTACGATAATAGTTTTCATCCTTTGAAAAACAAAATGCTATGTGATCCACAATATTCTAATGTTCAGGTTCAAAATAAAGGACTTGAACTGATATTAAACAAAGTGATCTTGCTCAGAGAACCTTTGCGGAGAAATTTGGTTGAAAAATACAGCCAGATACGCGGTAGTTTGTTAGGCTGAATCTATTTATTCAAGTATCGACCAAGAATGTGTATTTCGTAGCTCGCCCGTTCTCGTCCCTTCTCTATAGACGGAGGTATGATTTCTATTTCTGTGTTTCAAGGATTTACCACAAAATGTGTACGATTGAGTCGTCGAAAATATTTCAGGGCTACTACGAGATCGAGTGCGACTGGCATTGCGTGATGGACTTCCATCTGAGCTGCTGGCCAAAGTATAAACACGACACGTTCACCGTGTCAGGAGATAAAGTAAAATGCTACTGCGCTGTCGTTGTAATTTGTCCCACCTGTGTTTTTGTTTGTGCGGCAGGAAGTATTAGGCGCGGAATGCTTCACTCCGGACTGCGGCGGAGTGATTGCTTGCATCAAGAAGTTTGACGAGAACCTAGAAACTAGAAAATGTCTGGTGAGTGCAATTTCATGTGTCGAGGCCAGGCTGAACGCGATTCAAATGCTAGTCAAGTGTCGTGCATTCCATTCTTGTCTCCAAGAAGACTAAGACGAAGAAACCCAGACCTGAAATTAGATTCACTGCGTATTTCAAAATCACAATCACAATAAAACCTCGCCTGTTGACCCTCTCTAATTGATGTGCAATATTTCCTGGACTTAAATATATAGTCCTTCCTGAATGGATTTGCTCTGATTTGCTTATGTGTTGAGTATGCATCCTTTGCTATGATTGAAGTTTCACGAAATAGACCTACCATCGCTTAATTAAAATAAATTGTAGTTTGTCGATCGGTGGGATCTATGCCAAAATTTCAATGAATTCGCAAATATGTTCATCCGAAGCACGGGGCTTGAACCGACTCCCAAAGCATTGCCAGAAACCGCATTGCAGACACCGGCAAAATTTGTTTTTCTGTATTCAACCTGCACTTTGAACATGTTACATATATAGTTGATACATAAGTGGATGTAGGGTATTGATGAAACCTATCAATACAAAAAGTCTGTAACAGTCTATGACCGGTACAACGCCTGATGTCTTGGAGCGTGTTGGTAAAAAATCAAGACCGTCTTAACCCTGAGACGGCCGATTCGAATAGGTTAAATAATATTTAATTATTGAATGAATATTAAAAAAAAGTATAGGCCCGAGGAGTAGAAGCCCTTCACTCCAATCTTTTCAGAAGGATGTGATCCTGGGCATACCAAATATGTAATCAGATCCAGTCCTGGCGAGGAAAATCTGCTTTTTTAGACTTTATCCCCAAAAATTACAAACTTAGTAATTTTTGATCCATCCTGTTACAAACATATCAAACTTTACTTGATCATTAATGAGATTACGATAGATTTGTGAGATTTTGATTGACGCGAACAGGAATTGCCGAAGGAGAGCAAGCGCAAGTGGGAAAAGCTGAAGAAGTCCAAAGATCACGGTCGAATGCACAAAAGCGAAACGAACATGAGAAAATATATGAGCGCGAGAGAAGAGAAGCGTCGCAACAAGTCGAAATGGAAAAGTCCGCTCAAGGCAGATTCGCCGGTTAGAGTCGCACTGAGATTGAAATTGTTGATTTATATCTCAATCCTCGATTAAAGATAGGGTATTTGTTAAAGTTTGCTGCCCATTTGTCTTATCTTCCTCTTGCCATCGTTGTTATCTTATGTTATTGTAAAATGCTATATTCTCATTGCAGGATGCCAAAGTGAGAAGGAAGGCTTCTGGTTAGTATTCAATCAGTTCAGGGAAATGTGTATCAATCTTAATTTGTTTTCAATTAAATTTCGCGTTTTCAGCCGGCGTCGCGGACAATAGAGACGTGTCGCAAGCGACGATTTACGTGAAAAGCGATAATTCTCAACGGGTGAGATTTTAAGAATTGAGTCTTGCGACAAAACAAAATTGATGAGGAATTAGCCGAGTTGCTTTTTCTCTTATCTCCAATTGCGACATTGTACCATTACCCATTCATTACACATTGCTGCATTGTTAATCCATTTGTACATTCGTAGTTGACATTGTGAGACCCTTTTTGTGCATACTAACCACGTTCGCGATGACATACGATAGCAGTGTGGCAAGATAAACCGAAAGTAGGCGTAAATTGAATAACGTTAAAAAAATATAGCACTGTTCTGAAATTATACCTACTTTCATTGTCGGCAAGATTCAAGAAATAAGCTTTGACGGACAGCTGTTCAAGAACCTATTGTTTGCTGCCAAAATTTTGTTTCTTGAAGAGACTGTTTCATCCGAGATGTGCTTTCAGAGTGACGGGCGAACCGGCGTGCGCCGTACCGTGACGCCAGCCTCACTCTACGATTATTGTTCGTCGCTTCCCGGTTACAACAGCGAATTGCCGGCTCAGGTTGTCGATGAAATGATTGAGAGGTGCGTCTCCGCTTTCCATCTGTGTGTCTGTGTACAGTTTTCCAGTCCTAATTTTCTTAACCACAGTGCTAAGACCGAAGGTTTCGAATTTGACATTCCCGGCGACGTGCTACAGGAAACGGAGCAGTTCATTTTATCGTTTGGTGACGGCGTTCTCTTCACAGATGATGAGAAATTGAGGCTTCCATTTATATTTGGGTGAGATGTGTTCATGCTGATAAATGTCGAGAGCAATTGCGAGTGAGAGCAAGTGTAGGCCTACCGTACATATTTAGACATTAGTTTAATTGACATAGTCAAAAACTTGCCCTTACCGTACCTTCTTTTGGCCATTGTGATGTTATCTGGGTTCTCTATGTCACAATCACAGATGGTCAGTAATGAATTCTGCTTTTTCAGAGTTCCTAGTGCCTAGTGGCATTATAGACTCCAGTGGTCACGATGTCTTCTCATAACTTGGTTTGTTATGCCAAACTAGACCTGCTTATTTCTTACATCAGAGTCATTATGGTAGGCTACTAAGTGTGAATTTCCGATGTTATTTCTACCCCTACTTCAGTACCAACAACCTATTGTCACAATGAATTTGTAACGTCATTGTTGAAGAAATTCGACCCATCCGAATATCCATGATTATATCCTGCCTATTGTTGAAACCGTAATGGGTGTTTGTTCTGAAAATCCTTAGCTACAGCACCTTGAATTTAGGCTAGACGCTTGATATCCACCGGGGCACCTATGGTATGAGTGTCCATTTGGATACATGCACACTGTACAGTACATTGTAGGTTGATTTTTAGCACCCGTCACCATGAACTGCAATTTTCAGATATTTCGTGACGTTCTTCTCGAAAAACGGGCCGTGTGACGTTTTCGACGACCTGTTCTCGGGCGAGGCCGCCCTTCTGCCCGAAAACTATTCTCGCATCGTGGAGAAGTGCGGCGGACTGGAACCTTTTCTCTGCGCCAGCCCATTGTAAATTACGAGCGCGGTTTGCGTTTGGAATCGATAAGCTGTAGCGATTGCCGTTTCAGATTCATCAAAGTTTCTCAATTTATTGGAACCCACTCGCAGCACGCTTGCATGAAGGAGTTGACTGACGATATACAGGTGTGCTGTTTGAGCTTGTTCTTGTTTCGTGGCATTTATTACCTAACTACAGTCTGCAATCTTTTAACTGTCAGTTTTTGTTGCATTTACAATTGATATTTGATCGTGACGATGATGTAGTCTACTATTCGAGTGCGTCGATGTTGAGAGTAATGGAATTTTTTGACAAGCGTTCTTTGCCCGTGTAACTTATATGGTTATTTTGTGGCGTAAATTGTTCTGGGTGCGTACAAAGATTTCTGTATTCGTAGCATACCCTTTCACTGGCGGTAAAGGCCCGGCACATCTGAACTGTCCGAGTACACAACAACTTCTTTCGCGTTTAGAGTTCGCTACAAAATGACTGTCAAAATAGTGATGTTATTCGAGAACAAGCGTCGCTTTATGATGATCACAAAATTTACTTTCCTTGACAGTCCCGAGATATTTTTGTTTCAATATAATTTGATCTCAAATACACTTTACGGGGTGTACTGTTTTGAGAAATAGTTATTAACTATGTGCCGCAGACTGTTGTTTCACAAAACTTATAGAACTGCGGGTCAAGTCACGGACAGATTTGCTGGTGCGATATTTATATGGGTTCTATACGGGATGTACTTCCCCGCATACAAAGACAACATTCGACAATGTAATAGAATACGTTCTTGGACTTGAAACACTGCATAATTCAAACTAGTCTGTGTATGAAACCGTCTTAGTAAATAATGTAAGAGCAGAGAAAATCAAAGTACTGTAATTTTCCATGTATAATGCGCAAAATTTTACTGATTTTTTGCCCTAAAATAGGGGGGTGCGTATTATACATGAGTACAGCAAGCCTTGAAAAATATCTGTCTCGATCAAAAACTTGAAATCACACCTTTTTCTTCATGTTTGTTTCCAATCGCGCATCACCTCTAGCCATCGTGATTCGTATTAAAGAGTGTAACGCGCTGCCAAATAGAGAAGCGTGTTGCCAATTAACGAAAAGCGTGTTGCCAAGTAACGAGAGTCTGTCTGCAAAGCACGCGATATCTTGCTGAGTTAGTTTGCTGTTTGTACACGAGCGAAATTAGGTCGCTGATTGCTACAAGCGTGCACGGCAATCCTTGCTAATTCATCGCGTCTACGACAGGTCGACAATCGCATACGCAAGAGGGCATGTGCGCAAGATATAATCGCTTGCGTAATCAGTCGCATCTCCAACGGGACTGGTGCGCCCGACATAACCGTTGGCTTGAGCAATCGCATCTGTAATTGTAATAGGCCTCGTGCGCAAGATGTCGTTTGTCGCTAGCCTAAACTATCGCGTCGCCAGCCTCGCAGGCTTTGGCTACTATCTACTTTCGTTTAGAGACAATGCCCTTAATTGTATTATGATTAGCGATGGTTATGTCATGATTGTTCGACAGTGACATCGCAAAACAGACAACATCGTATACTAAAACACAACTATTCATGTTCTGAAATGCAGGGTGCGTACTATACATGGGTACAGGCTTTTTCCCAGAATCTACACGCCATTTTAAGGGTGCGTATTATACATGGGGGCGCACTATATTCGGAAAATTACGGTACCTGTATTTGGTACAGTCAACATCTGTCTGGAACCTCATGACATGTGCAGGCTAAATTTGATCTGCGTATCGCAACTCTTTCCGTTGTATTACCAGAGAAAGTCCTCAACACATTCGCCGATAAGCATTGACATTTTGGACCCGGACTATGCCGCGGAGGTATCTGCGTTTGCGCGGGATTTCTACGATACCGGTGTCACAATGGGTGAGAGCGACATTGCCAACCTCACCGGCGCGATCGGCCGTAACGAGGAAGCCCGTCATATCGACCAGTCAAACGGAAAGATGAGCCAGAATTCTGAAACCTCCAGCATGTATTCGATCGAGGGTGAGCGATGTAGCAATTGAAGTTGACTGAGACAATTAGAGTGCCAAAATGATGCTGCTATCAACCAAAACACTTGTTATTTACGACTGATATTTCAGCGTTGAGGCAGCTCAGCTCATTGTTTCATCAGATCTAGCATCACAAGATTATGATGCTATAACTTGGCAAAGTCAATCAATCAAACTCGTAACTTGTTGACAGCTAGAGTAAAAACAGGAAGAACGTGTTAAGAGACGTGCACATTTCACTGCTGTGCACACTCGAAGGGAAATAGGCCTTCACAAATTTCAATATGATATTCATATCAGTGATTGCCAACCAGTGGGTGGCATCATAAATCTTGCAATAAAAGTGGGTCGCAAACTGAAAAAAGGTTGGGAAGCACTGATGGACTGATTCATATCAAATTTCTGTCTAAGTGGTGGACACCGTGACTCATGGACTGGAATACCGAAAATCTTTATTGCCGAGTGTATTACGTGACAAGCCCGTTTGATATCGAGTTTCTTGGTGGTTCCATGCAATGTTTGATGTTGAACTGGGTCCCTGATTTTTGAGGCTGGGCAAAACCGGGTGTCCGAGTGATTCGAGTAGGATTCAAATATTATCCTTCAAGTCGATCGTTCTGGTACCATCCATTATATAACAGCAATAATGATGCCCCAGTTACATGTCATCCATAATAATTTCGTATTTCTGGACCATGGCTATTTCGTAGCACTTTCCGACCATCGCGACGATCACACCGGTGGGAATGAAGTATGAAAACGATCTTTGTCCAGCCCTACTGATTTTCCAAGCCCTCTTTCGAACGAGAAAGGATCGCTTTTAGTGCTGTCTTGACAGACTTCGCATTGTCGCGCCTCAGTCTTGACTGGCCGGATGTGAATTTGTCTTCCGCCAATTTCTTGCAGACAGCGTCGAGGGAAAAATCGACTTGAGCAGTCAGACTAGCAGCGATACCGATAAGTCCAGCCAGCAGAGACCTGCAACGCCAGCTCCTGTCGCAGCCAAGGCACCGACTTTAAAGATACCGGTGGGTGTCCTGACCTTTTTAAACGATATCTGTGCTTCGGAAGCGTTTGGCAGTGAATTTATTACTTGGTCAATTCGCCGTGTTGAATTGTGCACTTGACGAATTTGACTGTAAAAATGCGATAAATAGTATTGTAATGAAAGCAATGCATCAATATTGTAATAATGATTCCGAAAATGATAAATTAGGCTGAATATGAGCGTGAATTGTGGTATACGGGACTTGGTATGTATGTATTTACGTTTCGGATTAGGATTAGGTAGGTTAGGTTTAGAGCAGGGGCAGGCAACTTCTCCAGTAGGCGGGCCGGATATAGGGAAATGAAGTACTTGGCGGGCCGTATTCCTGATTCGTGTATTTACCCACCTATTAGGAATTATTCGTGTTTAATCCAATGTAAAGCATGGAGACCAAAATGGTAGTCACTGAATTTATTAACGTAATGTACTTCAATAGCTGTTGAAGTCAATGAGACGTCTGTGGTCGATCAAAGCTGTAAACAAGTTCTTTGAACTCTGGCTGCATGTTGGACGTACAAATCCTTAGTAAAGACTGCACGTGAACATGTGAACATAAGTTAAATTGGAACGTCGCTCTGTCTTGTTAATGTTCATGGTCGAAAACGTTTGCTCGCAAATGTATGTTGATTCGAGCTGCGGGCCACATCATATAAGACTGGAAGCTGTCGCGGGCCGTATGTTGCCGCCCCTGGTTAAGAGGTAGTAGAATCGCCGAGTTTACCAGTAACCCGATTTTACAGCGAGTAAAAAAATTATCCAAGATGACTCAGACTGACAGCCGTCACGATCCGGAGAAAGCGAAAGAAGCCATCGAGAGATTGCAGGAAAGATTACAGGTACGTTGAAAGATCGCAACGCTAAAACGCGTCTTCAAAATGTTGCTCTCCGCAACGCGTCAGGAACTGGAGGACGAGTCGACGAAACTGAAAAAGACTTCGCAAACCACGGAAGAGACTTTGCTGAAAAGGATCGAAGAACTGGAGGAGAAGGAGAGAGCGTCGGAACGGGAAAAGGAGAGTCTGAAGCAGAGTTTTGAGAGCGACATGCTCAAGTTTCAGCAGATGCGGAAACAGCTGCAGGTCGCCGAGACCAAACTGGAACAGGTGCCGTCGGGTTTGCTTTTTTTGGTTGTGACGTGAGGCGGGAAGTGGCAAAGTACTTCCATGTTGTCGTAGTAATCAAGTAGGTTTGCTCACTTACACTGCTTACTCGAATGGTTATGTTTGTAGACTACTATCACTTTTGCTTGAACAGTTATTTGAGCAAAAGAAATTACTTTTTATCAGTGAAATCGTAGTAAGGCCTGCGTGTTGCTCCTAGTTTGTCATTTCTTACTGCCTTAACTGCTCTCTCAGTTGATAAAAGCCTTAGTTATTCTGCGTAATGAAGGTCATCACAGCCACTATATCACGATAACTGCTGAATGTATCTTCCGAAGAATCGCCCCTATCTGTAGTGTCCTTAGTCACTCTGCGCTGGTTGTGACTCTTGTGGACACATCCTGTAGTCATCGCTGCTGCTCATGTAAAAATTTTAAACGCATCCAGAACTACTTGAGTGGAGATAGAAAAGGAAAGATCTGAAAAGTAGTCGGTCACTCACAGAAGTGATGTAATGCAGACTCACCTAAAAGCACTTTCTACTATTCAAAATCCAGCATGAAAAGTTTGCTCTTTTGTCTTGAAAAACTGATCAAGTAGGTGAAATTGCCTAAACACATGACCACTCAAGTAAGCAGTGCAAGCAGAAAAAACCTACTTATCTACCTCTGCCTAACTTCAGCCTGCATGCTATTGTGTGGTGCGTGCCCTTGCCAGATTTGTGGAAGACTCTGTTTGCCGCTTTAGAGCAAGGCCCGGGAGCGCACGAGCGAGTCCAACCTGGCGTACATGACTCAAGGCATGCAGCGCGACCGCGAGGCCCACCTGCGCGAGATCGTCGACCTGAGAAAGTACGTCGAGTTCAAAGACAAGGAGCTGGACGCGTCAATAAAGCGCGCCACTTCGTCCGAGGTCTGTACGTCGCGGTCCGTGACTCGGGGCACATTTAAATTCACGCGTTGCGCCTGTGGCCGCAGATCGCGCTGATACGGACGAAGGAAGCTTACCATGTCGCCGCTCTGACGCATGCCGGGACGCATTCGGAGCAGGCGGCCGGGGAGTTTGCGGAGGCGCTGGCAAAGATAGCTGACGGGCTTCCGGAGAACATACTCAGGCAGTTTGAGATCGCGCACGGCGTTTGGAAGAAGAATGTGGTGACGTGTGACGAATCTATCGCTACTCTTAAGGTGGGTAATTCCTAAGCTGTTTTCCACCCTGATTCTCAACTGTGTCGCGAATCTTTTTGAAAAGAGCACTACAAATATTTGAAATAAAGCATGCATACAAGTAGTCTATATACGTTCTAATTACTTCAACAACAGATTCGTACGCATATGTGACGATAATATTGCGTCGCTGGAGAAGTGTAATGTGTTTGAGTCCTAATTAGGCTGCACACTGCCAGGTTGGTGTAGTGCAGTGGTTCTTAACACTTATTGACCGTGGGAACCCTTTTGCCTTAGCCAAACCTTAGTTTGTGCTGAATCGCGCAGCATTTGCGGCATTAAATCGAGCTTGCGTCTCATTATTTTATGTTGTAAATTTTCATCAGGCCGCCTACGCAACGGTCGTCGAGCAACTCAATTCGGGCCGCCCGTTGTCCGAACTGGCGCCGGTACCTGACCTTCAGCCCCCGCCGCCTGGACCTGACCCGAGACGCATGATGATGGAATTTCACAGGACTGGGCAAAGTAAGCGAGTTTCCGCAGTCGTGTGTTTTGACGGATTCATGACCACCAGACCACCAGATTTCAAAGGAAGTAAAAATGGCAGTGTTCTAGACTTTATTTTGTCTGAAAACTGATGCTGGAGTGGAAATAATGATGTATATTTCTACCTGAGTACTTACCCATTTCCAAGTAAGTACAAAAGTATGTGTTCTCTGAAGTGTTTCGGTCTAAAAACAAAACTAGCTATTTATGAGTTAGTAAAAACCAGGCAATGTTGCTTTGCTTTATTTAATAATGGAAAACTGTAAAGTAGAAGTAGTCTAAAACCGTAGATAGTTGCGGAAGTAGTGCAAGTTGACAAAACCTGCTGGAGTACTTTAAAAAAGTACAATCACTGCCTCTAATTGCAGTTGCCTTGTCGAACGGCATCCAAGCGCACGACGGCTCGGGCGACAGTAAAAGATCGAACGGACTCGAAAGGTGAATGAAACGCACTTTTTCTTGTTCTAGATTTTTGATTTAATGTTTTTCGTCATCAGTGCCTTGCCCAACGCTGCGGCTGCCTTGCCGAAACCAAAATCGCAAGCCCTTCCTTCAAAGTCGATGCCGCGTACCAGCGAGCCGGCTCCTGTATCGGTACAGGTAGGACGTGGCGCTTTCCGGAATTCGTACGACGTGAATTAAGTAGCTGGTTCATGGTACAGAACTCGAAGATAGCTTTCAATACAACATACGTTGTAGTAAAACATTTAGTAAACTCAAATACTCTTCGGGTGCCTCATATCAACAGTTATCGGCGCACTAAAGGGATTTAAACAGATTCAGAAGCAAAACCAATAAGATGAGTATGATGTTGCAATCAAAATTACACATCATGAACTTCGCATTGTAGAAGTGGCAACAATAAACTTTAAAATATACGGTACTATGTACGTTACGAATATACGACTCAATTTAAAATTTCATTTCAGCCACCGATCGGTGCCGAATTGACGAAGGCCCCGAAGAAGAAGAGTTTCCTTTTGCTTGTGGAAAAATTGTCGAAAAATATCCCGCAGTTGTCGAAGTAAGTTCAGTTTTTGCTTCGCTAAAAATAGAAGTTTTGATCACCCAAGGTTCAAATTTCACAGGAATTGATGAGTTGGATCAGAGGTTCCCAAAGTAGGCGCCAGCGCCCCCTGGGGACGTTCGCAAGCGTAAAGGGGGCGCTGGTTATAAAATTGGGCGGTAGGGGCCGCTGAGAGCAAATGGGGGCGGTGTGGGTTCAGAAGGCTGGGTATAGCGTTGAAACTATTGATTAATAAATCAGCTAAATTCGCAGTAAAATGCATAATGAATTCAGTAAGGGCAATTTAGGGTTGTCTGTCTATTTATTCAGCTGTACCGGAAAAGTCCATTGTTACTTGACAATGTTGATCCTGCCCATCAATGGACTAATTTAGCAGTCGGCAGCATCCCCGAAAAGCGTGGTTCAGTCTGTGTTGTCAGAACTACGAAGTATTTGAGCAGTTATTGCTCACTGCAAGGTGTGATGGTTTTTCAAGAGAAAGTGTCTTCCGCGATTTTATTCTCTATTTCAAACGATCGTGGATTTTCCACTGTGGTCTTAAACATAACGTTCTGATTGCGAGAAACGACATTGCTCCTATGTGACGGTAGCTCAAAAAAAGTTTGGGAAACACTGAGTTAGATGAAGACGCGAGTTTAATGAAAACTCAAACAGATACGACCACATCCATTCCAGCTGCTGTTATGTACGTTAATTTGCAGTCTCTGCCGAAAAAAAAATCGAGCGATTTTAGAGGCTCGCGTCACATACGCTTGGAGCGCAGAGAAAAAACTTGTCCTAGATTCAGTCTTTTTTAAAAAGTGAATTGAAGATATCGACAGCATATCAGATCATGTTGCGCCTTGCTCTTTCTTGCTCTTTTAGTTTTGTTCTTTTCCTAATACACCAATGCCGGCGCAGCTTAGCAGATGACGGATGATAGCGATTTATCGCGTCTGTATATAGATGTACCAATTTTGTACTGATATATGGTAACCGTGACTAATTTATTATTATAGGATCATTGGTCTGATCTGTGTACTTGAATACGGTGTCATCGGTTGCACTGTTCATGTGTGCTTCTGTAACCAACCACCTTGCCTCTACTCGGTATATGAAGATCTATTCGTATATGCAATAACTGTGGTTCGTAACCAGTTTTCCCTGCAACTGGTATCACGCGCGCTGTTCTGTTTCGACCGAGCAATACAAAGAAGTCTCACTGATTTGCTATAAATATTCGATATAATGTTTTCGTTTTGTGTGAAAATCATATTATGATAGTTTTGTTCTTTTTGTCCACCAGTGATCTGTAGCAATGTGTTGTATGTGTATTGCCGTGAGTGTTCCCCGTGTTAATAAAGCTCAAGAACCACTGCGCTATGTATTTGAAGGAACGAGGTGGAAACATGCGCTCAAATCGTCCGCAATGATAACAACGGATTGACCGGGCTCACTTACGACGAGATCGAACGCCGCGTTCGTCAGATATCTGGATTGGACAATTCCATGGTATTGTTATTACGCAGTGTTATGTTACTCAGAATTGTATCGATCGGTTGCGTCATCACAGTCATTTTGCTCTGTAACGAAGATGCATCTTCAAATTTCAAAATTTGCCCGCTCCGATTTGCAAAAAATCTTATGCAAAGCCTCGATCAAATCTCACTCGAGTACTTTCCAGACCATTCTTTTTGTACCAATTAGATTTGGCATTTATTGGAAATCGTTGGTACTCGGGTAGAAGTAGAATTAACAACGTAATTTCTACGCAGGTACAAGTAGTAGTGAGTTTCAAGATAGCAAAAAGGTAAGTATATTCCACGCCTAGTTTTGCCTATAAGACTGAAAACAGAAGTATTGTAGTGGTGCAAAAACAAACCGCTGAAGTAGGATAAAAACTGCTTCAGTACTTTGAAAAGTAAGAATACTTTGTTACTGACATCCTCTGGTAGTTACAGCTTGAAAGCACCGGTTGTTATAGGCTCATAACACTTTCTATTTAGAATCCCGTGCCTCTCATGTCCATGCCCTCTTCCGGACAACAGAACTGGAAACTAGACGACGCAACAGCGTTTCGAACCTTGGCTCGGGTATGTTTGCGAGAGTGTTTGCGTCGATGCCTTGGGTAAAATTTTTATTCTTTCAAAAGACTGGCGATGATGAAGAAGCCCTTTGTCCGATCTGTTGCGACCCGCTGAAGGACGGTCATATTTCGATGTTGGAATGCTCCCACAGGTGAACTGCGTTGTTTCTCTTCTCAAATGGTAGAGTCGAATTTGAACATGAATTTTTAAACAGTGTAATTGTGTCATTTGTGTGCGTTTGGCTATTTACTTATGAATATTAACACCGCAGCGGTGATAGCTTGTGATCAGTATCGGTGCAATGAAAACATTTAGCCTGTTTGATTATGGATTGGTATTTTTGACTGCCACGGTAGCGCAGTGGTTGCATGTCTAAGAACCCAGCAGCTCGTAAGCTAAACTGGTGTCGCCGTTTGTAAATTTGGTTCTGGTGTGGGTCGGCTTTGTCTTTAGAAGCACTGATTCATGATTATGTGACTGGATGTGTCAATTTCATTCCAGGTTTCATTCCGATTGCATCAGCACATGGATGAAGAAACAACGCACCTGCCCCAACTGTAGGAAGTTCATGTCTGACACGACTGAATTTCCGTCTTTGAATAGATCGCCGCCTGGCCTATCAAGAAATCCGTTCCGCAATTGAACTTACACGCTGCCTACTTTTTTGTGACTTTACGATTAGCGGCCGACTTGCATTCAAATTTTAGTCTTTTAACTGGTCTGTAGTACCAATGTGGATACATCGGTGTCGGCTCGTTAGTTGAGTGGGTACTGGGATAATAGTAATAAACAGAAATTTGTGTGACATGACTTGCTTGGTCATTTTCAATGCCAAGCCAGTATATCACCTTGTATATATCGCAAGCTTTTGTTTCAAGTATGAGTGAAAACACCATGTCTTGTTAATAGTATTTTTGCAGCTGTCGCTACATAACAGTATTCTGAAGGGTAAACAATCGTGTAGTTCAGCACTGCTATGTTCTGTCGCCGTATTTGTACATTTGTAACCATCCCCTGCCTGTGCCTGTGATATATATTGCTGAAGCTTCTGCCCGTGCTGTAACCGATTAATGAAAATGGTACATGTTTACTTCAACAGTATTCCGGTTGAACGCGTTCGGTGCTGAGCAAGTGTTTGAATTCTTGGATCTTACAAATCATGTTTGTAGTTCATCTTTTGCCACTGCCCTGGTCAATCGTTTGTGATATGGAAGTATGTTGATATTCTCAGGTCGTTATTCCAAGTCTTACTGTGGCTCAAGTCGAGCCCAGCATGATACGCTGACTTGGTGGAAATAGGGCAGTTGAAAAAGTGCAATGGTAGCAGATATGTGAGAACACCTGGATTTGAAAAATAGTTTTTTTTTAAATTTGAACAAGTATACCGCCAATGTTGTCCTATTGTGCCTCTCCGTGCTGGTAATCATTATGGAAGTGAAATAAAGTTATGAATTTGGATAAAGTACGCCATGAAAGAATGTCATGCTTGCCTCTCCGTGCTGGTAATCATTGAGGAAGTGAAATAAAATTATGAATTTGCATGAAGTTCGCCTTGAAAGAATGTCATGCTTTCTTGCTGACACAGTACGTTATTGGGACTAGTGTACTTCGCAACCAGCCAGGTATGCAGTTGAATAGTAACCAGTGGTTGTAGTTGTGTCACATTTTCTTCCTGCACTTGAGGAAATGCTGTACTGGGGTTAGATAGACAAGCCAGACTGATTTCAGTCCCAACATGTCACATTCTTACAGGTAAACCAAGAATGGTTACAATTTCAATATTATTAGTCAGTGATGGTACACCAGCCGTTTTCACCGCAGTGAGGAGGGGTGGATTACTTTGCCGTGAAGCAGTGTTGGGATGACTCGAGTCACCTTTTTCGTATGACTTGACTCAAGTCTCTTTGCTAAAATGACTTGACTTGGCGTATCGGAAACGTGAATTGACTCGTGACTCGGAGCAAAATTCACGAGTCAATTTCAAGTCATCAAGTAATCGGTGTCAATACAAATCACTGTATTTTGCCTATGTTCGGATTGTTCTCGATACGCTGGTGATGATTTTGCATTTTACTTGAGCATCACTTGATCTCTCTCAAATGAATAGGCCGCAAACGAAGCTTACAGCTTACGCTGTCGTAAACTTGTATTGTAAAGTAATTTCTGTTCTCTCTTTTGACCTTAACTAAACCTCTTGTTTTATTGAAATTGATTTCGAATTAGAATATAGGCCTAGTACTCAGCCATTGGCGCAGGCTCAAATTGTATCAGATCAATTTGTAAATATGTAATATATTGCATCCTATCAATTCATATCTATTCTCCATTTTGGCTGGTAGCTGTGAGCGATACAACGCCTTCTTGTGTGCATATTCAACTCTATATTCGTTCATCGGTTCAAAATCAATGACCACTCAATCTGTATTTCAGACATCTAGCAAACCGCAATGACGTAATCACCTCCAAAAATCGAGTGACTTGACTTGAATCGAGTCGCCTTTGAAAACTGATTGACTTGACCCGAGTCAAAATTTGCAATGACTCTTGACTTGAAGGTAGTGAATTGATCTCAACACTTATGTGACGTTGAATAGTAGATCACAAGCTGCTAATTACTGTAATATTACTGATCTAGTAGTAGTCTGGTAAAATTTCCAGGAAATTTTACCAATGTAGTTGGCACTATAATAGTTGCCACCAAACTGCTGCCAAATCAATCAAGATAGAGTTTCGGAATGTATTTCGACAATGCCTCATAAACATTAAGATTCGTTGATACTTCGAGTAAATACACAGTTAATTACATTACTAGCTACACACAGCAATCAACATCGACCACGTCGCTAGTATTTGCTGGCATGCCTCCCGCTTTTGCCAGGTCCTCGCGGTCTGGAAGGTTCTATCCCGCTGCCGCGGACGGCTACCGCAGGCGTTTTCACTGGGCGTTTCTTCGGAGCCCTGAAATAACAAAATTTAACGACCGACTGAAGAAACTGCCGAGTGCGTGAGCAATTACAAAGCGGCTCCTCCGTGCTTTTGTTTTGGAGCCGCGAGTCCACGTGCTGGTTTCGGTCTGCCATAATCGAGATTGTAGGAAGTGGTGCGTTTGCGCCATTCGTTTTCAAAGTCCTGTTCCTCATCTGCAAGGGACAATGTTATCGTAAGCAGACTGGTAAACACATAATATGGGACAATGCATATAATACTTCTGCAAGAGAACTAGTCAAAAACCACCTGCCTAAAGAGATGTAGGCATAGAATATACAGACCAAAGGTTGGAAACTGTTCAGGTTAAAGTGGAGTTAGTCTTACGACGTAATCCCATTACATGGCACAACTAAGCAAAATCTACTAGAGTACTCTGAAAGGGCACTTTTTTTACTGGCCACCTCCGCTACCTACAGACAAGTGAAGATTTTCAAAGCACAAAATGTAGATAGTGTTGTTAGGAAATGTTTCATTTTTGCGACAATTGAAACTCGCGGTAGGTTGTGAGCGATCAACTTGAATTGGTAAACGCAAATACTTCATTATGTGCTTGTTTATGGTAGGGCGGCATGTCTCGGAATACCTTCATCCATATGGTAGTAATTTTTCTCTTCGATAGTTTCATTAGCCTTGTTATTACGTCGCCGTTCAACCACCCGCCCCTTGTCGCCAATATGGTGTCCGATAGCCATCTTGTCGATTCCTGTTTCGCTGTCGCGGAGAGTTCGTCTGGTCTCCTTGACCTAGAAAAGCGGTTTCAAGTTTTGGAGAAAATCAAAATTATTGTAAAGTAGTTTTATATCTTTGATGTCGACACTGACAAAATTTTAGTTTCCTATTATACATACAGATATAGAGATTCAGTCATATCAATTCAAGCAAATTTTCAGCCTAAAGGAGCACAAAGAGTTACTGGTATGTACTACGCAAGAATAACTCTATAAGACAGCAATTGAATGAAATACAGAATTGTGTTGTAGTCGATGCTTTTCCTCCACTTACAATTGTTGAGAAATGCAATTCATTCCTAGACAAAAACTGTCGATTACCATTGTAATTATGATTCTATGGCGGCAGATGTGCAGAAGAGTGTGGAAATGTACTAGTAGGCTAGCCTATAATTTTCAATCGATGTCGCTGAAACAATTGATAACAGAGATGGTCATCATCTCAGCAAAATAGAGCAAAGTAGCTTTTGCCTACTTGTACTATTTATTCAAATGTTCATGTTGCTAGACATCTTCTACTTTACAGTTGGGTTTTCTAAAGTGGAAAGTAGCTTTGGGGAATGTTTCCATCACCACTTTTATGAGTGAAATTATCACGCTAACTGGGCAATCTAGTCTCTGTACCAAGGTAATTGAATTTATTTTCAGAAAATGCACATATTTGTAGTCAAGCGTCATTAATAGTTTTTCATCAGTCGCAAGATACGCCAGAAAATGCCAAAAGTAGCCATTCTGATAAGTCCTAAAAGTATTCCTCTAAAATTAGGGTTAGGTCAGGGCTCAAGGTTAATGCTAGTTTTAGGGTTATAGAGTCAAGTTACTTGTACTTGTGGAGTTAAAATTTACTACGTCACTTCTACTCAAGTACTGACGATGGCTACTTTAAAGTCGCACTGGCGCTCACTTGAAACATCACTCACGTTGCCCGGAGCGCGTCTCGTCGACGTCGAAGCCTGATAATACTTGGGCTCGGACTTCCCGTCGTTCCTGTAGCTCATCACGGTCGAAGAAGAAAAGCTGTGAACGTTAGGATCGCCGCCGTCCTGTTCAACACATCGCGCCGTATAAGTCTACGCGTCTTTCGGGGCTCTGTCTTGCGCGCCTACCGCCTTCCCTTCCAGATCCGCCATGTGACGATGCATGTCCGACATCATGGAGTTCATGGATTGGAAAAATCCGCCGAAAGGATGAGAGACTCGCCGATCATTTCCTTCCCTGAAAGGGGACGCGAATATTAAGGTTGACGAGTCAGATGGGATATGGGTTAGGAATCACTGCTCAGATTCAATATGGCAGTCGGAGTTATAGAAATTTTGTAAGACGCTTTGAAGTCTAAGTCAGGGAAACACATACTGGCGATGGTCAGAGTTAGTTACAGAATTTCTTTCTGCGACCCCAATTTATATTGAATTACAAGACGTCATCTGATTCACTTAATATAAAAGTGTACGGTAGTAGTAGGCTAGGTATACAAGAAGAAAATATTCGAAGTCGAAGTGTTCAAAATTTCTGGTGTCATATTTGGTATTTAAAAATGTCAGGAGTCAGAGTTAGATCCAATGATAAAGCGGACAGACTCCACATCCCTGGTTACAACCATTATCAATAATCAGGGTGAAGGCATGGGTTAATTATATTTCAGAATTTATCATATTTCAACGGGGTTGAACTGATATCCCAAGCTGTCAGGGGGTTATGTGAATTTGTGACATTTTATCAAGAGCATACATACCTGTCATTTTCTCTGTTGCCTTTGCCGTCTGCCAATGCCAAGAATGGATCTCGAGATCCTCCCATTGACTCGAAGATATTGCGATGCGCCCCGAATCCGCTGAAATCCCAGGTCCATGATTACACGAAGAACAAAATAAAGCACAGTGTTAATCGTTACCTGAAGAACGGATCTTCGTCAAAGTCTTTCATGAATCTGCCAAACATCTTTTCTTGAGGGACTAACACAAGCTCCCGTAAGAACGGGTTTTACAACAAAATAGTCAAATAATTGAGGTTTCTGTTCGAGATGAAGCAATGATTGTATTACTGAAGACTGGGAAATTTGAGAAAAATATGCAAGCTGCCAGTAATGATGCATCTAAACCGACTACATGGTCACTATTCATAAAATGTTGAACCTTGCAAAGGCGACGCTTAGTAAATGGCGGATTCTTGGAGCAAAGCGTTCCTTGTAACAACTGGCAGTGACATGGGGACAAGAATTTTGAATGAATCAATGTAACACTATTGCAAGATTATTGTAGAACACTGTATTCATTGAAAGTGGTAATGAACTACAGCACTGGAGTGCCATGTAAAATCAGTGGCAGGGTTCTGAATTCTTACAATTTGACAACAGACCAGAGGCGAATAATAATCACTTGATAAGTGAGTACAACAGCTTGATTTCCTTTTTGTAAATGTCATCATTTCCGTACGGAGTCTCTAAAATCATTGGTATTTTCGCCAAGCGAGGATCATTCATAATCCTACGAAATCCTTCGAGACCAATGGTTCCCTTCCCTATGTTTTCATGTCGATCTTTATGACAACCCGATGGTCCTTTGGAATCATTCAGATGAAAAGCTTTCACATATTCCCAACCAATAATTGATTCCAAATCCCCTGTAAACGCATCATAACCTTCAGAAGAGGAAAGGTCATAGCCAGCGGCATGAGAATGGCAGGTATCAATACAGACGCCAATCCTTGATTTGTCATCAACTTTATTTATAATAGACTTCAGTTCCTTAAATTTTCCACCCACGGTGTTTCCTTGACAGCTCATATTCTCCAGGAGTACGATAACATACGTTGTTGCACGGTGTGCTTTGTTAATTGCATCCGCAATAGCGGTAAGACATTCGTCAATCGATACTTTTCCAAGAGTTGATCCTGGATGAAAATTGAAGAATACCAAACCTAATTTTTCACATCTATTTAATTCTTCCACCAACATTGCATCACTTTTTTCCTTCACGTCAGGCCTGGGAGAACCGCAATTCATCAAATATGATCCATGCGGCACTATCTGATTTGGTTGATATCCCAACTTTTTGCAAGTGTCCATGAATCGTTTTGCATGTTCATCAATCAACGGTTTCATGTTCCATTGCTGCTGGCTGTGGAGGAATAGTCCGAAAGCTTTCGCACCAAATTGTGCGGCCTCTTGAGGGGCCTTCCACAGGCCCCCTGAAATGGACGTGTGACAGCCGATGAACATACTATCAGCGAAGTTTTGAGATATTGGTATGTCAGATTCTGATTTTTTCACAGATGTCACTTTGTCGGTGGGAGTTTTGTAGTATTTTTCAAGAGTGGTATGTTCTTTCTTCACGTTCTCTACCGAATTTAATGTTTTCCTTTTTCGAGACGTCTTTTCTGCCCCAACTTTGGGTTGATTGGCTACATGGGGCTCTGATTTACAGTCCTTTGTAGCCAATCTAGCACTTCTTCGTAACATTTCGGATCAAGGTTGTACTGTTATATCAAATATACCGAGTCTATTTAGTATTTATTATACCTTATACAGTTATACGGTTATACAGGTGTTGTACCATAGTAAAAGAAATGGCGGAAGTAGTGTGGTTAACTACCAACCAGTGGCCCTTGGAATCGCGGTACGTTTTGCCTGATACAACAGGTGAGCAGCGATGATTCTCCAAGTTAAAAAATATTCAGAAAAATCAAGAATTGTGTGAGTACAGGACACCGATTCCATAGAGAAGGGTTGGTGCTCGTACCTTGCAAATGACCAAGAAGCCTTGCAAATGACCAAGGATTCACCTCGCAAATGACCAAGGAACCTTGCAAATGACCAAGGAATTACCTTGCAAATGACCAAGAATCTTGCAAATGGCCAAGGATTTGGATTTTGCCGAATTGGTGATGGGAGGGCCAATCTGGATGAACCAGTTAACCAACGTCAGTTTTAGATGAAAATTTGAATTTTTGGATTTGAATTTGGATTTTGCCGAATTGGTGGGGGCCAGAGTAGAATTGGTGGCAAACGTCACGCGCAACTTTTCATTTAATTCTTTAATTATTCTATGGAAGAAACCCTTCTGTCACAACCACTGATTCCAGTCTGGGGTGGGGGGAGGACCCATCTGGTTGAACCAGTTAACTGACGTGAGCTTTAAATGAAAACTTATATTTTATTTGGATTTGGCCTAATAGGTGGGGGAGGACCCATCTTGTCTTGTCCCACTCTGCCGTGAGTTTTGACCCTTCTTGGTCATTTGCAAGGTAAAATCAATCCTTGGCCATTTGCAATTAAGATTCTTGGTCATTTGCAAGGTAATTCCTTGGTCATTTGCAAGGTTCCTTGGTCATTTGCAAGGTAAATCCTTGGTCATTTGCAAGGTTTCTTGGTCATTTGCAAGGTACGAGCACCAACCCTATCGATTCCATGCAGGGTGGGTGATGTGCCTTTCGTTCCTTTAGATGACAGGTTTCGTGTCGTACGTTGTCTATGAAAGATGAGGGCAAGGTTGTTGCCATTTATACAGCACCGACTTTCGAATATGCATACTGCAACCTTGCATGTTTACCGCCGAAATATAGATGTTTCCTCTCAACCTCAACGGAAGTCGAACTCACACTATACCGCATTTTACTACACATAGCATACGCAATGGAGAAAAGATTAACTTCCCTCATGCACAATGCACATCGAGCGTCGAAGGTAACAAATTCACAAATCCCATCTCGCCATGTCCATTACCGGTAGTAAAAATGGAAATCCACGACGGAGCGTTGGCGTTCGTCAGCTCGGCTCCGTTGCTACGCGGAAGCAATCGTTCACTGCACCAGCGAACAATCGAGAAATCTCTTGCCAGTTGTTAGAGAACCATGGAGATTACATCACATACTAGTTTGGGGGTACGTCACAGAGATGAGCATGGATTAGGATAAAGTTTTGAAAAAACTGGATTTGTGAAATTTTGTCGGATTTGGATTAGACATTGTTTTCAGAACGGATTAGGATTTGGATTGGATCTACCTATTTTCTGGGAGATTGAAATGTCGTGTGGCGAATGGCGACAAACTTTATTCAGATCAGTTATTAATGTACTTATGGTTATCTTGAATCAAGTGAATCGTTGGTTGCGAAAGAAAATTTTCGAATCCCTCCATTGCATAAATTAGTATTTTTTCTGAATTTCCAGTGGGAATCGGATTAGGATTGGACATGGACTTGAATATGAAAAAGTTATGGATTAGGATTTGGATTTGAACGTTCGGATTTGGATTGGATTAGGACATAGAAATTTCAAATCCGCTCATCTCTGGTACGTCAGTCAGGTTTATTAATATTTTCATCATTTCAAAAGATCACAAGACTGCGATACAATGAAAAGATAGGAAGGTGTCGAAACAACTTGGAGTAGCCTTTAATATCAGACACCCACCTTAGCCTAGGCGAAGTAAAGAAGAGGCATGCACACTGAATGAAAAGTAATGCAGATAATTAAAGACGCAGGCTACAAAATGAGGTGGCATGTGGTGGAGGGCGAGGTCGATGTTAGGTCGTGGCCCGGCCTGCAGACTGGCTAGTACGTGCGCATTATGCAGCATGTCCAATGTCCATTTCCCAATGACCCACTGTACACTTCGCAGTGAAAATATGGGCAAGTCGCTGCTGAAGAGATTCGGCGTCCTAAACATAGAAGATATGCGGAAACTAGAAATCGCCAAGTTTATGTGTCAGTTTCACTGCGGTCGTTGCCCCGAATATTTCAATGACTTCTTTACCTCTGAATCAAAAGCGCACAAGTACAACACACGCGCATCCACGTCGTCCAAATATCATATGATCGACCGAAAAGATCATCGCTCCATCAAATATGCCGGACCTGATGTGTGGAACAGTATCCCGCCGGCCATCCGACAGTCGACGAGCATGTCCACATTCAAGTCGAAATACAAGCAATTACTACTAAATAAATACAGTCCATCCTCAAGATTACCGGACCACGACTGACCTATCGATCTCGCTTCCCAAGACATGCCGCCCTATTTCTTGTCGCATTCTTCTTCTATACTATCTTCTTTACTTTCATTCAGTGTGCATGCCTCCTCTTTACATCGCCTAGGCCAAGGTGGGTGTCAGATTCCATAGACTACTCCCTGTCGCTTCGACATCTTCCTGTCTTTTCATTGTATCGCATTTTTGTGGTGTATTGAACTGATAAAATTGCTAATAAACCAATGATGAATGATGATGATGGTACTGAACGACTTGGGTGAAAACAACGAGAAATCGTGACACGAGAGTCGGACGCATATATTATCAAAGGAAAGGACGTAGTTCATTTTTGTCCTTGATGTGTTTTTTGCGGCATATACACCAACTCATGATACAATATCAATATCTGAAAATGCATGGTTGAAATCTTGCCGATGGAGTGAAGCCTTGTGTTACTGTATATTGATTATATATCCTCCCTTTGTTAACTTTGGCTTCGCCGTTCCTGCCCCCGCTTTCCGCTGTCTTCGGTCACATGGTTTACATCACTTAGTCAGATCAGCCTTTATTTCAAAGAATTTGCATGGTAAATTGCTAGGCGTCTAGGTTGCATTTGTAACAGTGAACAGCACGCATTCAGTGGCCACTAGAGATGATAGAGTTTAAAACAAAAAATTCACTGATTGCTTGACCTGAAAGCCGAAGGGAGTGAAGTGAAGTCAGAGGAACACTTTTTGGTCTGTTCTTTTGTATACAATAAGCGGAAGCGATACCATATTCCTAACGAAGGTTTTTCAGTTACCAGTCCATTCTGAAACGTTCAACTTGAGATATTGTGAGAAATTCAGTTTTCAACGCTTACGTCATATCCATCCTTTGTGCTATAAGTGCATATAGTTTTCACTGGACTTGCACCCGCATTTGTTGAGCGGTTGGAGTATATCTGCTTGGAACACGATGTGTGGGTGAAGCGTACTCGTGGCTTCATTTAATAGTAGTTTTCAATTGACATTGAATCGCGACTAAATGAACATCTGAGCATGAACACTGATGTTCAAACTAAAACGTCAGGAGTTAGAGCAGTACCAGTTGATACCGCAGCGCACCTGATAATTTGTTGAAAGCTCGGTGTACTTCCGAACAAAGGTTTCTAACATATCCCATTCCCAACTTCTCCATCACCCATCTACCTCATTTGACATTTCTGTGGTACTGTAGTGCAGTTGACATTTACACCAACAAGTGATGCATGATAGATGACTTTATTGATAGTAGTGATGTCATTCGAAAATCATACAGCCTGTAGCCCTCATCTTGATGGGTCTGACAAAAGTGTCAGTATGGTCACTGAGTTACTGACTAAATATAGCATAAGCTTGGCGACAATGCATCACATTAGACACTTGAAACAAGGAGGTGACTTATTAATAACCTGTTGCTTGGCATTTGATTATATAATAATCGCAATCCTATTCTTCTGCATTCAAGACTATTGGGATTTCTGTTTTTATTTCATCAAAAAAACTGTAAAGCTAAAATCTTTATTTCATTGATAGGAAGTTTCTAAAATTTTGGTTAGCAAGTTTGTTGTGACTCTATTGTAGTAGTGACCCCCTGTATGGAATCAGTGCCCAGTGCTCACACGTCACACCACATTTTATTTTTTGATTATTTTTTATTGAATTACTTCAACTTGGAGAATCATTTCTGCTCACCTGATATATCAAGCAAAACGTACTGAGATTCCAATAGGGGTGACCCCTCTTTGTATGACACACTGCTCACAGCAGCATATTCAAACTGCATTCGCGATAGTTACCCAGTATCTAGTAGGTATAGCATGATGCTGTCAGGAATTATTTTCAAACAAAGTAACTGTATGAAAATCCTTCTGCAAAAGCCCAAACGGTGGATCAGATTGAACTGTAAATTGGTGTGGTACCGCTTCATATGGTGCCAGCATAAGCGTCGCAGATCCTGTTTACAGATGCAGCCACTGATACGCAAATGAATATGAAAACGATGCAAAATTATAAAAATATTAAAGTCTGTTGAAATTATACTCCTGAGGTCATTTGACAACAGTATAATTATTATGTATAATTTGGAGTTTATATCTCACTCAGGTAGTGCAAAATCAGCTCATCATAAACGGATGCACTTGAGCTAAGCTGCTAACAGTGATCTGAAATTTGTGCCGGAGTTCGCAGGTGTCTTCCGGACAACTTTTTCTTGGAAATGATTCATGGTGTCTTTTTCTAGATACTCTTCAATAGCATTGTGATAATTATGTTACGCTAATTAATGATCATCAATCATGAAGGATTCGCTTCAAATAGGGAAAAATCAGCATTTGGAGCCTAAAGAAGTGCTTCGACAGCGTCAAGGAATCGGACCGCAAACATCAGAGTTTCTGGTACGCTCAGCCTCAGACAAACTCGTGATTTTTTATTTGCTTTCGATCTTATATATTTACTTGGCAATCATCCCTCTTCCTGGTACACATTTGAAAAACAAATCACTATGTGCTCTACATATGAACCAATTGACTTTGACGCAATATTTTTTTTCATTCGACATCCAAAAGTCATAGCAAACTAATTAGATATTTGCAGGTGTATCAATGTGTTTTCTAACATACCAGATGTTACTTACTAGTCAGATTGTACTACTCGTCGAATATTTTCCATAGCATGATAAATATGGTACTTGTTTGTTGTTCTAATTTACTGGGTTAAGTTCATCACAGAGTCAGCTGTAGTAGAGCTGTGTAGCAATATACTTTATTGATTCCATGTTACCTTTATTCCAGGTGAAGTGGAGCGTCGTCACACAGTCATCCAATGAGACGGGAAATTCGTCACAAAATGGCAAAGAGGAAGAGAGTATCTTGATGTGGATGACCAAAGATGAGGTAATTTTTCAATTTATTTTTTCGAGAGAAATTCCCATACGGTAATAAGTCTTACCTTTTACCGATAAATTTGTTACTAAAAATGTAACAACTAGCCTACCTACTATTAAAATGTTTGAACAGCTTCTTGGGGGTACTGAACTTCAATATACAATTGAATAGTATATTCATATGGAAATGAACCTGAATATTTTCAGCTGACACTCGTCTGGGGTAATCATCAGAAGAACATCGTATATCATCAATCCTATCACAAAATATGACTTCACAAGCATGAAATTTTGAATACGAGAGCGTTCAATGTACTATTTTTAGATGGTACACAAACTCTTTTTGTTGACGCTGCCTTGGCTGGTGTATTTTGATAAAGTCAACCCTATAGCACACAAATGAAAGTGCGAACAGCCTCTCCCAACAACGCGACATTTGTCATCTGGATAATTTTTCCGCACAAACATGATTATCCAACAGATGTCTGCCAATTGCAGAATTTATGGCCAGTGATTGTTCCGCATCAATCTTGAGCGGATGAGTCAAGGGTGAGCTTTACACCAAGCGTGATGCGTGTGTTCTAATAAATCTAGGGACGTGCTGATTTATTCCTCCCACGTAGCCAGAATCACAGTTCGTGTACATTGAACCGCTCTCGTATTCCAAATTTCATGCTGGTGACGTCATATTTTGTGTTATGATTGTTGATATGCAATGTTCTTTTGCATTCTCTACTAGTTGCTGACGATCACCCCTGACGAGTGTCAGCCAAAAATATTTGGGTTCATTTCATTATGAATATGCTATTCAATTGTCTATCAGAATGTCGTAGGCTATTATTAATTTCGAAAATTACTGTAGCCTATCACTAAATATGAGTGTGAATTGTGATCTGTATATGATATGTCGGTTGCCAATAAATTTGGCACCTGGTGAATTTAACAATAGAATTGTAATAATAATTATGACGATGTTATAATATTAAAATTGAGAATGACTGATTCACTGAATATGAGCGTGAATGCATGGCACTTGGTGCATTCGGCACTTGGTATGTATGTATTAATTTATTTGGGTTAGGGTAGGGGTAGATTAGGTTTAGGGGCTGCCAAATGACAAATTCATTTGTAACCATCATTCCATCGGCATGTAGTATTCTTTGGTTTACGTATGAACATGCTTGAGACGAGTATCGCATTTACGCTGCTGTGTGTCCTTTTCGATATATGTAATCTTGACACCAAGGCTCTCTGTATGTTAGGTGGAAGTATGCTGCAGCAGTTTGATAGGGAAAGCGTCATCGATGATCGGTAGTCGAAGCAAGAGCCTGTCTCCGCCATACCGTGACGACGACAGCGAACTACCCGTCGGCGCCGACACTGAAGATTTCGAAGATATGCGCGACGGTGATTACTTTTATCGTTTTTACACCTGTTTCCGATAGAGACGCCGGGATTTGTTCTTGCAGACGTCGAGAAACTTGTGGTACGCGCGCGAAGGCAAATGAAAAAGTTAGAAGCCGGGGAGATGAACCCTATAAAAAATATTTCGTACACGCTCAAAGTTTTGAGCACGTATGCCAGCCTGGGTTCGTTGGCCACCGTGTTCAGGCAGACCGGTGCATTGGATTTGATTTTGGAATTGCTGTGGTCGAAAGACGTGGAGACTAGGCGCCAGGCGGGGCAAATTTTGAAAGCCCTCGCATCTCACGATGGCGGTGAGTATTTTTTACTTTCCTGTAATTATCTTTTGCTGGCATGAACAAGGAAGTTTTCTCAGTAACCCGATTTCCATTTTAATTTATATCTTCAATCAATCAGTCTAACGTACATGCCTAGGATGTCATGATGTCGTTTGAGATGATGACTGATTCTTAGTCACGGTGACTTGTTATGATGCAATTCTGGTTTTCAGTTTGGACATTGTCTTACAATGTTAATAACTAATCTCGCAATTTTGTAGATAGGTTCGTAGGAGGTGATCTTACGTTTCTTGTTGCTGAATAATTTTGGCATATTAACTTCTGACATGATTTCACTACTTTAATACAAACTGAAGTGTAATTCGACATCATAAGATTATATTCTTAACTAGCAATGGCCAATATGTATCATTCTGTGAGTGAACATATCACAGTTCTGGCAACGTTAGCGCACAATACCATCTTGGTTGAATCCAGACTGTATTGGCGGTGGCTGATCAGCTACCAGTACTCAGATATCAGGAGATGTGCTCACGTACTGCACAGGTACCCGGATAATGACTGGTCTTGAATAACGTCTTGCTTGATATCAATAGATATAACTTGACTCATATTAGTAGTTAAGTTTCTGCTCGTAATGTCAACAGAGGTGTGTCATGTGTCTGTACTGAATATATTATGTTAATCAAAGGGGATTTCTACTTGGCTGCATGAGCGGTGTGGAAAAGACATATTTGGCATCAACACTGCAGGTAACAGCCCGAAGCGGCCAACATATCATATTCAAGTCAAGAATGCACTGATCCACCCTCTTATCCTGGTACCTAGCGGAATGAAGAACCAAGATATAAACGGAAATTGAATCCTGGCAGAATCTAGCTAATTGACTTGTCTTGTTCCAAGAAAATTCAAGAATTAAGAAAATCCTAGGATCTAGTGAACAACCCTTGTTTTTAGCTTCTACATTGAAAATATCAAAGCTCATGAAACAACAGTGACAAACTCACAAAATAATGATTTTCTCATTTTGCAAAGCAGTTATGACTAAAAGCCCAATGACCAAGTTGACTGATCATTGATCCCTGAAATGTGAACGATGGTCTATGCAAGCATACGCAATACAATTATATGTGCAATGCACGGGCTCAGTGTTGTGTACTGATGCTAGTATTCATTGATTTTAACCAATAACATCAGAAATGGCGATTTGATCCTCGTTGGAAAATTAGAATTGGCTGTGATTCGAACTGAACGTCAGTAAAACAAATAACTCACTATACACATGAGACTTGTGTCGTAGTCTGATTCATATCTAGGTCAATGAGGTGTTGATCTCTAACAGTTGAATCATGCCTGCTAGTTGCAATGTCTTTCATGAAATTTAAGTTTTGGACTCCTGTTTCAGGTAGCAGAGCTTACGTGCTGCTGTCTCTCATACAAGACAAGCACGGCCAGATGTCCATCGGAGATGGGGCCGACTTTGAAAACCGAAACACTGTGATGGAGATGTTCGCCGATACTTCCTCTGGCGAGGAGACGCATACGGTCTCGTTAGATTTCGTGCAACTGCCGCAAGTGAGATATCGCAATTTTCGATTTCCATGGTATACATCGACGCTTCATGCTTGCTGTTTTATACCGTGCACGCATTTCAATCAATAGTCAATAGTCATATGTATCTCAATACCGCATAGAATCGAAAGTGATGGGTATTTGTGATAGATATTGTCAATCTGAGAATATTTTGTCATGGTGTGTCAATATTTCTGTTGCTAGGTCTCCGGAAAATGCCTTTTTAAATTGATGAGATGCTATCTGAAAGTCACCTCTCTCCTCGATATGGACACACAGTTTGGTCAGCTACTGAACGGCGATTGCGGAAATGGTAAAAAGAAAGGTAAGTCGCATTGATTCAACTTCTTGTGTCTTATATTTCAGCTCCTAGCGAGATTCCTTTTAGACCGACAGCGTGAAATTGAATAAATTTGAACCTGCGCAATCGGCTGCGAACAAACGTAATCGATTAGCGCTTATTTTAAAACGTCATAAGATGTTAAGGCCGAGTTATCAAAAGATACGACATGCCTGAATCGGTCCGTGGACATATGAGCATGCGACACTTTAGCATGCGACAATTTGGCATGCGACATATGAGCATGTGGGTTAAATTACGGGTTAGGGTTGGATTTATGGTTGGGTTAGGGTTAGGCTTTAGGTTAGGATATATATAAGGGTTAATTTCAGGGCTATGTTTCGGGTTAGGGTAAGTTTTTTGACTATAAAGTCACATCCTGAAGTGACGCATGCTGAAGTGTCCCATGCTGAACTGTCGCTTTCCATAGTGTCGCATGCTCATATGTCGGGCAACCCGTTGGATCTATACTGGAATTAGGTATAGGTTAGGGTAAGTTTTTTGGTTACACAGTCACACGCTGAAGTGACGCATGCTGATGTGTTCCATGCTGAACTGTCGTTTTCCATTGTGTTGCATGCTCATATGTCGGGCAACCGCCTGAATCACCTGAACTTGGTGCCATCACAGAACAGATTCCACAGTAGACTTCAATCGTATTTATTCGTGAAATGTTTTGTCGTCGCCGAGGTTGCGTATTCAATTGTTCGTGCTTGTGTTGGTGAATAGTGAATAGTTGATATTGAAGCAAGATTGAGGAACGCTAAATAATCGCTGGCAAGCTTACGCCGGCTTATACGTGTAAATTCGTCAGCACGATGAAGCTTGTCCTATCCGTGTAGTATGAGCATTTACGCATGTACTTAACCATAATAAATTGATGCTAACTCTATAATTTTAAAACAATTTCAAACCCCTCTTTTTATTCAAACCCCTCCCTTTTTTTCATCTGGCCAGCCCATGTAAAAGTAAAAGTCGGCTCCTCTGACAGGAATAGTTATTCATCACATTGTGTGAAAGAATAATAGAAGTGGAACATGAATTCGCGCGTTTGGTCGAGAGAGGAGATGGTGTTTCTCAGCGAAATCCCAGTCCAAATCGACGCCGTAAACGAGGACGCTTCGAATGTATGATTACTAATCACGGATTACAATTTACTGGGACGTTTTAAGCACTAGTTGATCGTCGCCCACGAAGCTGTGTATTCAATTATTCTCGCGCGCATCGGTCAATTGTAAATAGTTGGCATTTACGCGATGATGATCTCAGACAATATAAATATACAAAAATTTGAAATAGCAGACAGCGGGCATTTAAGCATCTTGTATGAGGTGGCTGCCACCCCATAAATGTGTCATGGGGTGACGCAGCCATCCCGTAAATCTAGCGCCTGTGATTCCTGTGCTTTGCGGAAATAGTTTCACATTTGTCGAATTTCACCACGTCAGTTTTAAACAGAAGAATGTGCCGGGATGAATTTTAATGGATAGCTCATGTAATACAAAGCCTCAGTATCCTAATGTTAGTGATAAACTAACCATAACCACGTATCATTGGTTATATAGTTGAAGAGCTTCAATAGAGGAACTTCAATATACAATTGAATAGTATATTCATATTGAAATGAACCTGAATATTTTCTGTCTGCGGTAGTGATGGGATCTCCCATGGGACCTACTTTGGCTAACATCTTCGTAGGATATTATGAAGGCCAGCTTCTCTCCCAACGATATGTAGATAATATTTCTGTCATGTTCAGAAACGAGTTGAAGTGTGATCAATTTCTCATTCGCTTAAACTCGCTTCACACGGCCTTGTGATTCATAATTGACAAAGAACGTAACTCATTATCATTTTTGGACGCTGCTTTAGTCGGGAAGCACATTTACCAACAAATTTGAAACGTCTGTCTTCAGGAAATCGACATTCACAGGCCAATACCTTCCTTGGAATTCATTTAGTCCTCAGCGCAGAAAAATCAACCTCATAGGCACCCTCGTGTATAGAGCGTTGATGATATGTTCGGGTAACAAACGAGTTTAGAACTTGACAACATCCGCAAAATCTTACTTGACAACGGTTACCCTGAACACGTCATCAACTGCGACATAGAGAGGAAATTAACGCAGTTCAACGCAGAAAAGTCAACAGAGCCCACCGAACGGACAACCAAAGATGTTTATATTCATCTGCCTTGGATTGGTCCTATTTCCACCCGTTGAAAAACAATTGATATCTGCGGTCAGTAAGTGTTACGACACAGTCAAAACCAATGTGATTTTTACGACTACACAACTGCTCCCTTCAACACGCAAAGACGTGCTTCCTGCACTTCAACAAAGTAATGTAGTGCCCGAATATAAGTGCCACTGTGATTGTGGCTACAGGAACGCATAAACCAGCATTGTCCCCAGATTTATCACAACACGTGCATCACGCTCGGTGAAAAGCTCACCCTTAACTCATCCGCTCAAGCTTGATGCTGAGCGATCAAAGGCCATAAATTCTGCCAGCGGCAAACATCTGTTGGATAATCCGATTTGTCCGAATAATTATCGAGACGACAAATTTCACGTCGTCGGAGGGACCGTTCACACTTCCATTTGTGTGCCTTGGAGTCGACTTTTATCAAAATACACCAACCAAAACTCTGTCAACAAAAGGAGTTCGTTTACCACCTAAAAATAGTACATTGAGCGCTATCTCAATCGAAATTTCATGATGTTGACGTCGTATTTTGTGATACGATTGTTGATATACAATGTTCTTTCCCATTCTCTACTAGTTGCTGACGATTACCCCTGACGAGTGTCAGCCGAAAATATTCGGGTTCATTTCAATATGAATATACTATTCAATTGTATATTGAAGTTCTGTACCTGCAAGAAGCTCTTCAAAACATATAGTAGGAAATATGACAATCATTAGCAATGAAAAGTAGGTATAGTATTAAGCGACAAAAGAATTCATAAAATGAAGGGTTTTCATCGATTAAAACTCGGGGTGTCGGCTGGCAAAAATGGTTCAAAATAGGCGTACTCGACTCGGATACTCGAGTTGCAGACACGAGTGTCAGCCGAAAATATTCGGGTTCATTTCAATATGAATATACTATTTGCTGATAATATAGTATTTCATTTATGCACAAGGGAAGAATTTCTGCCAAGTTTAGGCCCGCCTTATCTTGACATATTTTGATATACACCGTCCCGTTCCTGATATCCTACTGCTATAGAACTGATTCTGCTCAAGATCTCGCTATGTACTAAATCTTAGTTTATCATTGATACGTTTGGGTCTATCCAATTCCTTTTTGTTCTCATCCACATCTTCTCATTCTGTGATTTCGTTTGCAGAAACTCCCAGCGCGAAAGCCAACGTCGGTTTGTTCGGCGAGCGGAAGTTTGAAGTGGTCATGGCGATCGGCGACCTTATTTACGAACTGTGCGAGGTGATGGGGTGGAATAACCTGGCGGTTGGCACGGAAGAGACACCGCAGCGTGCGACCGACAAAACCACGGACACGCCCGGTATGTTTTCTGTTTGGCGGCGTACTCAGTCAACACTTTGTTAGTCGCCCGTTTTTCGTTATAGCCGCAGAGTCAAAAAAGAGCGATGTCGTCATGCAATACGGTCGGGATTTACTGTCGTTTGTCGAGAAATTTGTAAAAGTCTCCGATCAAAAGCAGCCTGGTTAGTGTCGATATTCCAAAGTCCCACCCGTGATGTCATTGCCAAAAGGATTGTCTGGTTTTGTGTTTTCATGATGATGTATATCAGTATTGCCTTTTCACGGACGACCTGACACTAGTTCGTGTACCTCGGTTTCAGAAGCCCCGCTGTAGGCCAAGGCGCATGTCTGAGTAAAAGACTAATTCACGTCGTTAGACACCTTCCTATCTTTTCATGGTGTTTTCAAATCATAAAACTAAAAAATTAGCAAACTAACCACAACCAGAATCGGAAGTTAATCGCGAACGGGATGCCTTCAATTCCCCGTCTTTCTCCTTGCGTCAGGGACGCCCGGGCATTCTTCGCTTCACGACAAGCTGGGTCTGAGGCACGGCGCGCTGCCGTTGGATCGTAGGATTTTGAAAAAAGTGATGGACGCGGAGCCGCTAGTGAAACAGCCCGAGGGACATCCTATGGATGTCGACTCGGCGCCGTCTACCTCTCAGGCGCATGCTCACCCGAAACTAGCTGCGTTGCTGAAAACTCACGAGGTGAGAAGGCGTAGACTGGTCCCTTACATGTTTTGACTTACTTAAGTACTTCTACTTTTCTGTAGTACTCAAGTACATTTGTTATCTACTGGTTTCACTTACTCAATTAGTTTTGTTTCAATACTAGTTTTACTTCAACAGCTTTCGGCGTACAAATTTTTGCATGCTTTATATTGCCAAGTGGAAAGTGGTTTGGTGATTCATAAACAAGTTCGGCGATTTGAACCTTTTCTTGACCATCGAGTACGATTTGAGCTTTACAAGAGACCAAACGGTTAAAATTACTTGTCGTTCCAACATTTTTGCCCTCCTATTGCCCTCTTCATACGCTGGCAATCCGTGGATACGACCGCATAACTTATGCATTTTTTTATCATTTTGTTATTTGGGACCGTCGATTGACTCTGTGCGACATCGCCCTACCGTTTTATACCATTTGGCAACCGATTGTGCCGCCGAGTTTAATGTAATGAAATCTTGCTTGTTTGATCGGTAAATATTTCCCTATTGAACTCGTAGCACACAGTTTTTATTGTAGCTTATATATATATCTCGTCCACAAATGCTCCATGTTACTTGGCATCTTGGATTGTCTTTGGAGTAAAACTGTACCGGGCGTTGCATGTGCGACTCAATTTCATTTTCCTTTGACCTAGCCTATGGAGACTTCGGACGTACCTGCACCGTCGAATTCACTTCTCGAACCGAGGAAATCGAACTGTATTTTTGCTTCTAAGACGAAGGAAGGGCTCGATCAAAACCTGCTTTCGGAACTCATCAAAAACGACCCCGCGTTACACAGATACAGGTGACTTTTATGGGCGAAAATTCTTACGTTATATTTCTCGATTTTTTCAAAAATTTCTTGTGAGCGGATTAAATTTGGACAGTAACGTATGTTTTCAACGGGTATTTTGGGACAGATTTTTGTGTTCATTAATAACTAGGTAGGCCGGTGTGGTTTTGTTATGAACTTTCAAAAGAAGCTGTACAGATTACGTAATCTCGATGGCACCTTGAACCTCGCAGTTGTGATTCACTGTGATACCTTGTCACATAATCGTGACGACGTGATCTCGTGAACATACAAGTCGCGACAGCACATAATTTGTATTCATTCGTGCTTTCACTTCCCTGCCGTAGCGCTATACCCAGTTGAGCACCATGTTTCCTTGCGATTGTTGGAATGCCTATTGATATCTCGGAAATACGATATTGTTTTGATATTCGAGTTTCAAAACCTTTGTTATACGACGGGGCGGAACTATCCGTAATGAATACGCGGAACCTCAGATTTATATTCTCCGACACGGTGAACTCAAGTAATTTAAATGTTATTGTTTGTTTTTAGCGAACCCTTCAAAGAACGGTCCGCGTTTGACTCGGAGAAAGAATATGAAGAGTATGTACGTGCCATGTTGCGTCCTGGGTGGTTTGTGAAAGCCATCGACGGTCATAAAAAGGTGGAGAAAGGCGACACGGGGATATTTGAATCTTTTGCGGTGTCGCCAACAGGAGAATGCGCCGTTGTGAGTTCATTCACGTATCAAAACATTGTTCTGTCGGCTTACTAATCAATGAAGCTGTAACAGTGGGATGAGTTTACGCCAGAGGGGGCCAGTAATGAATAACCTCTATTTTTTCAAAGTCTTAGTGTGGCAGAAAGTGGTTTCGGGATAGATTTGCACAACTTTTACGAGTGCAATTGACACAACGACCGGGCAAAATATTCCTATATCACAATAATTGAACATAATTTTGAAAATACCACCTTTTTGTGGTGACGTAATCATTTTGCTTCGGCCGCTACAAACACCATGCAATATCGAATGTAGCCACTTCAGATCATCTACTAGAAGTATCGCGAACCCTCGGCCAAATCAGCTTCTTGAAACTAGTTACTTGATGTTCCTTTTCGGCTTCCACGTGAAGAAGTTTTGACGCGTGTTTAAAATCGGTATTTATACTTGTAATTGTGTAAAAACGTATGTCTATTTTGATCCGTAGCCGGCACAAGAATTTCTTGCTACAAAGCTTGCTCTTACATCCGAATTACATTCTTGAGGAGATTAGATTGCACAAAATTTCCGTTTGTCATCCACTTGTCACAGGAGAATGTCCTTTTCAGGTTAATTGGAACCGCCTCGGTCAACGCTATCCAGTACGGGAAGGCGGACTACAAATACTCGGTAGAACCAGGCCGGCCTCGGGGAACATGTCGACCAAGGACGCCGCGAAACATCTTCCAGATTTTTTGAAAACCCCGGAAAACGCCAAGCTCTGGCCTGTTTTAACGGGTAAGGTCTTTACACTGCTTTGTGCATCTGACACTTTTGTGCGTTCTAGACTTCTTTGAGAGGAAATTTTCAACTTTACGCAAAGGTTATGGTGGATCTCCATGTGATGACCTCTAGTGTAGCCATGGATCTGTACTGAGACCTAATATGGAGATCCAAGACAAAAGTCCAATGACAGTCACTTTCAGCCATTTATTACTCATGGCCCGCTACCTTGGTGTCTTCCCTGTGACTTTAAATGAAGACCTACTAGCAAAATTTTGAATGATGAGCACTAAAAAGGGTCATCACTTTAGCCTGGTCGAACTTGTGTCATAGTCTTTTCAGCAGTTAGGGTGTAAATTTTTTAAAGATATTGCTGCCCTTACAATTCTCTAAAATAGAACGGTATGGCGCCCATCTAAAACAATGTCCCGGCCCATAAGTTGAAAATCCTTATGTCAATATTGGAAATAAGAACCTTCCGCTTGGCTAATAATTCGACTTATTGCAAGGAACTTTTGCAAGCAGTTTAGTGTTTGTTTAGTAATACGTTACTGCCACGCGAAGAGGTGCTTTGGCCCCAGTGGCATGCCAAGACCGATGATATGTAGTCGTTGTTATTGTAACTATTTGTTCCACTCGGCTTCTCACTTTGATTTTCAGGTCAAGACTTTTACAAGCTGTCCGCTCGCCCGTACTCATCCGGCATGGAGTCTAATTTTGGGGAGTTTTTGAAACCAGAGAGACAGGATAATGGAGAAGTGCTTTCTCAGCGGCTGTGGTGGGAGGTGCTGTTTTTTATACACAAACTGAGTTCGGAAGTCCGGAAACAAGCTTACCAAAAGATTGCTGATGTCACCCAGGTAAAAATTAATTCTATGATGGCAACCCAGCTTTTATTTTTATTAATTTTTCAAATCTTGTTCTAATTGAAATCCAATAATTTTTTCCTATTGTGTTTCCTACTTAATTCCATATCTAAATTCAATGTAGAAAATGTAAACCCTAATCCCTGCTTATCTCTGCTGTCCTGGGGCTAGTATGGAGCATAACGGTCTGCGAAGTATCCGGCCTTCGAGTACGATTATGGTCATCACGTCAGCCCGTGATTCAATTATTTAATTCTAGCAATATGCCTACTATCTGGGGCGTTTTATGACATGTCTTGTGGCAAGCTGTTTGACATTGGTTGTTTTTATAGAATGGAGTGGGAGACGCGGTCCAATCGCTGTCTTGTTTTAAAGACCACTCGATGAGTTTGTCTCAAATCACGGAGATTATCAGATATGTCGTCGATCTGCATCCTGATTCCGAGGTATCCGTTTTGCCGGCTATGGCATCTGGTCTTTAACTCGTATCTTTATGCGTTTTTATATCTATCGCTAACCATACATAATGTATATCATTGTAGTGATAGATAGACTTGCTGACCCACTTTTTTACAAAATCACTGGTACAGCTGTCATTAACGAGTCCCGGCGAGGCAAGTGGCGTAGTCGAAACTTGGTGGCATTTGAGTCATTCGAGGTGTAAGGCCGGAGAGAACGCAACAGAAAACTGATCTGAGAGTTGTGTTATTGCGGCATTGCGTACGCGTGCATCGTTCTTTTGTGGCTGTTACTCAAACGAGGATTTATATGGGAAGTCATGCGGTACAGACATAAACTCGAGGTGTAAATAATACTTTTATCTAAATATCACTTGCGTAGAGTTAACTTGTTATGTTGATTTCAAAAAAGCTGCACACCAAGTCTGACTGAATTTCGACCAGTAGAATCCATGCAATCCCAAATTGAAATTTGACAATTTTTCAAACAGCCCTAACGTGTACTCGTGTGTGCGTTCAGGTGATTTTTCGCAAGTCCGCGTGCTGCTCGCAATTCCTGAAAGCGCGCGCCGTCACGAAAGAGGCCACAGACGATGTCGAGGATGACGCGAAATCCCGTGACAGTAACGACGCAGACGGCAAGCCGAAAACTTCCGGCGAAGCCTTGAACGAGATATTTCTGTCCGGTCCCCATGCCGGCCAGGACGCCGAAGAATCGAAGATCAGCAAATATCTCGGTTTCATATGCCACCAGTCCTGCCGGTTTTTGGAGCACTTTGTGCTGAAGGGAATGGTATCTTCGGTGAGCGTACTGCGAATGTCTTGCTGCCCCGCTGCTTTACGTAACGTCCTGTCTTGTAACGCAATGTTTTCATAATAAAATGGATGAATTTCGGCTGTCACTGCTTCCAAATCCTATTCCATGATCTATGATAAAGCAAAATGATATCGGCCCCATTCGCATCTTCATAGCCAGACTTTTCTATTCTGACTTGTTTTAAAATGCTGTAACCGAGAAAAACTTATTGCTATTGACGAAGTAATACGGGTATATCAACAATGAAACCTATTTCTGTCCCATGTGTTTGTATTAACAAGAGCGTCCATCTCAACAGGTGAAGATATTTATCAGGCAAATTTCCTTATTTTGTGAGTGTGCTGTAAAAGTTTTATAGTTTTTCTAGCGTGCCAGACAAGTGCCACTGAACCATACCGATTTTCATTAAACGGTTTTTATATGCTAGATGTTTGCTGATACCATGACTCCAGTGGCACGGAGCGCTTTAGAAGCGACCAACGCCGTTGAAGCACTGAAGTTACTGGAAGGTGAAAGCGGTCTGGAAGAAAAAACCGTCGGCATGATATGCCTGCACACTGTCCTGGAGAAGTGAGTGTTCTCGCCCAAAACTTACGTCGTAATGCGTATAACGGAGCCGTCGTTCTTCTGCGCAGGGATCTTCGAGAAAATCCGTTCGATTGTTCGAAGCTGAATGCGATTCTGGTTCGTCTTCAGAACTTTGTGGAGGCTAGAGACGCGTGAGTGTTTTTTTCTTCTGTTTGTTTGAAGCACGGCGGTTTTTGGGGAGAGGGCTGAATTTCGATGCAAATCTCAGTCTCAAAACCTCACCAAATTTTTTCCGAATTAGTGATATCATAAAGAAAATGCGTGTGCTGGTGCCGACTATGATTAAGTGGAAATGCATAACTTCTTTTTAAATTCCACGGAAAGCTGTTTTATCATCAAAAAAATGGTTTGCTGCTTTGAAGATAGTAGCAGAATTATATTTTATTGACTCCTAATACTTTTCGCGTGCCCCTTATCAAGAGTTACCAGAGTCACAGCAAACATATAATCATAGATTCAAATTCGATATATTTAAATGAAGACCAGAAATGGCCAAGTATGACCTGCAATGTAATGCAACATGTAAAGTGTAACGAACAGTTAATCAGTTATACTACTATGAATGTTGTCTTGAAAACGAAAAAAATTCAGGAAATTTCTAATCGGATCCCAATTTAAATTCTACCTTTGCGAGCGTTCAGTCATGACGATATCATGAATGAATCATATCGTAACTTTGACGACAGTTCTTTTTGTCGCATATGTTTCCACAGATTTTTATTTCATCATGTTTTAATTCTGACTTTGTGCTTATCACCGCCAAAGCCAAATTATTGATTGCACCATATGTTGACGACAGCAATGTGTGCATCGCGTGGATGGAATGCATACGCATCATCTTGGCCGCGTCACAATCTCATGGCGCCGGAAAGATACAAGGCACTGAAGTCATGATAGCCACTTCGGGCAGTTTGGCAACGCTCGTGAGGACCTTGAAGTGGTATCCGCGAAATTTGTCTGTCGCTATGAAAGCGATCTCTGTGAGTATTATTCAATACCGGCAACCTTTGGATTTCATTTTTAACGGGAGTGTGTTGCAGTGTTGGAGCATGACTTTGCAAGCGGTCAAGTATCACGTGTCGCCAAGCGAGGGGCTGCGGGCTCCCGACACGCAAATCATCGGGGCCGTAATCGAATCTATCGTGTCTTCGACGCAAAGTACAGACAAGGTATGGTATGTTAGCTTATTGTAAGTCGATGGGTGACAATTTTCAAGCTCGGCTTATTTGTCAAACAGGTTAGTGCGGTTTAGTCGGAGGTGGGAGGTGGGCGGTGGGTTTGTGCCTGCTTGCGCTACTTATTAAGTGTTCATCTGCTAGTAATCGGTGGAAGTTTACGTTTCTTTGACAGAACTCGAATACCAATGATAATTACTCTGACCATCTCTAGTGTAGTTTACCCAAGCGACCTCCTTTTTGACTCTGTCAAGAATACAATGCTACGTATTGGAATTGGATATTCGCTTCCGTGTGTTTTTCCTAAATTCTTTATTTTTCTATTATTTCCAGAACGAGTTGGTCGCTTTTGTTGAGACCATACAGTATTTGCTCGAGGAATTGAAAAAGGTACTCTCTTCGCCCGGTGGAACAGTCAAAGTTAGATGGGCTGATAAAGAAAGGTGGGTGAGATCGCTTGGTGCCGACTGACGATTTTTATCGTGGGTGGATTTTTAGCTTCACCCTGGCCGGGGCGCTGTACGAAGCGATGTGCGTCTGCAACTGTGTCATCTCGGGCCAACAGGAATTTGTGGTCAAAATGAAGGATCTGGGCCCGGTTATACAGGAAATTCTCGAGGTGAGGGAAGTGTTGAAATGGTTGCTCTTACTGTAATACAGTGTGGTTCGCAGCCGCGGGGAATTTCACCTTAGGGGGAATTTTGAAATATTTAGGAGGGAATCTGGCTTTTGTGTTGTATCGGAGGATACAATTGGTTCACAAGGTTTTCAGATTTTTATGGTCAAGTATAAAACTAGTTTTTACAATTGTATGTTTCTTTGGCGGATTTTAAGCTAATATAGGTGTATGTTTAAATGTCTTCCGTAGATATTATACCCCCTGATAAAGTGAGGCTCGCGAGACGATTGCGTTAGGCCTGTGACAGCCTCTCGTCCAAATTGCTACTAAGCAGGAAAACGTCAAGCCGTATTCAGCACAAGGCCGCTGTTGAAAATGTTTACCTTTTTACGCCAACATATGAGCAAACGTGAAAAACATACCGAATTCATCGATTCAACTCGAGGCCATCGCAAGTGGACTCGGTGGTTTATTTTTCGTCAGCGGCTACCCGACCGGTAAAAAACCAGGTCAAATTTAGCTGTACTTTACCAAAGTGTAGTGCGGTCCGCATTCGACATAGCCCGGACATAACTGAATGTGTTTGGCCATATACTGCTCAATCAACAAATGTTTGTGCGTTAAAAAGCACCTTTTCTAGTAACAGGCAGCTTTTTCATAGGGGGGAATTTTAGCTCAAATATCGGCCAAGGGGTCCATGATACGAAAAAGGTAGGGAATCACTGCTGTAGTAGAATCAAGCTGATTCGGAAATCTGTTCGGAATTTCAAATTTTGATCGGGGTTCATACAAATGAATGCCCCTATTGCATGCATGTAATTATCAGAGAGGAGGGGATTTGAATTTTTTATTATCCGGCGTTTCACGCGCTACATCCTTGTATCGCAAAGAGCCGTTTCTGTTATCGAGAAGCTGTGTCGTTTTTCCTGGCAGGTCGCGCCTTCGACTTGTCCCCTGGCGGAAATTTGTAAGATCGTGCAAAAAAAGATGTCCGACGAGGACCCGGAAACGTCAGACGCAGCAGGATCGGCCGACGCGAAGTCTGGGCAGAAAACGGGCGGCAGCAAGCCGCAGCTGTCCCGGGAAGAGATCGAAAGTAAATTAAGATTTTTCACAATCATCGCTAGCTGTCAGGCTCGGATAATGATTATGTAGTTGTCTAATTGGACTAATTAGTGTAAAATGACGGTAATTTAATTTGTGAAATGTTTTTATGCTCTATTTTTTTCATTACAATCTAATTTCTGTTTTTCTTGAAAACACCGTGCCATAGGAGAATTGCATAGCACGAAAGGAGCCAAGCTTGTTGTACAGACATTTGCCATTCTTGTGCTTTAAGAGAGAGAACTCTGTTTTGATATATACTCAATTTAATTTCCAAGTTTTTTCGAATTCAGTAATTCTAAGTCTAATCCACAGGCCGCATGTAACGCCATTCATTTAAGAATTGTGCGGCATCCTCATTCTTCGCACAGGTGTCACAGCGCAACTCCTGGACCAAGACCGATACCCCAAGCTGGCCCGATCGATGGGTAAGCTACTGGAATCGATCGAGACCGTCACAAACCCCGAAAACGGCGTCGAACCTTCGAAAGTCGACAGGATCGTCAACACAGTGGTAAAAAATATGATTAATCCACATTTTGCGGTGCGGCGTGTCTGTGAGGAACATTTTTTGTTATATGCAGCTGCCCACCGTTTTATTTCCGAACATGAGCCAGAAGCTGACTGCCCCCGAAATGGAGAAGGCCGCCGAGCTGACCGAGGGGGTCTTGTTCGACCCTGCAACTTCGGGTGCGAACGGCAGCTTGGACGAGAAGTACAGGCCCGGCGTGATCGGCGCGCTCTTGCAATCGGTGGACGTACTTAACGGCGGGACTGTGAGGTCGGGTTTTGCTGCGCCGAGTCCGTCTGCAGCGAAAGATGTGAGTATCGTTGTACAAATGGCTTTTTCTTGATTTTTAAGAGTTGTTGATTTTATTCGGGTGTCTGTGGCAGTCTCTTAGTTGCTCGACTAGGTCTTAGATTATAATTTTGAAAATATATAGGGCGTCCTTCCGTCCATTGCAATGTTTTTTCTATTTTTGCCTGAAATCGACTAATCTTGGTTTAAATACGAGTATTTCGGCACTACCTTCAAACAGGCTAAATTGACTTATGAATATCTTGTGCGTTTTGTCTTCTATGCTACAATTTATGTGTGTCTCTGTTTGTCCTGTCCACCTCCATGCCAACAAATTCTTCACCACAATCAAGAAAGCTTGCGAGCGTGGCGTCGCCACACCAGATCAGCGCTAAGTGATAGACACAATGATTTGGTCATAGTTTTACGCTGTGTGCCTTTCCTGCAGCAACGCTATGCATTTTATCTGGATTGGTTTTGATTGCAAGCAACTGAAATCGATTCAGACACCTCAGGGTTGCAAGTTGTCATCACTCAGCTATGGTGGTGGTGGTTCTGGCCTAATTTTGTGTTTTGCGTACCAATATAGTGGTAACACATTCATTATAAACATAACTTGCTGCTGCTGCTGCATAGGCATTGACGCTATTGATGGTGAATCTGTACACGTGGTCATCAACTTTATTGCTTCTCTTGCGTTATAGATTATCGCAAAGATTGTCACGTTGCTTCACCGTATCGCCAACAGCGACAGAGACTTGGCCGTGGTCATGTGCGGACTGGAAGCCAAACAATATCTGAGCAAAGCTATTGAGAAACAGGACTCTGTACCGGTAATGAGACTTGATATTCCCGAAAATTTGCCCGATTGACCTGCGCAAAGCATGTGATACGCCCTGTTGCCAGATGTGGTCAAAGTAGTCAGTGTTGCTACCGTACTTGAGTAGAAGTAACACCTTAAATTTCTACTCAATTATGACCGACTAAATAGGATACACCGCAAATGGATAGAATCTCGCTTCAAATACTTGATACTGGGGCTATTTCACGCGGTTCTTTTTTAAAGTTTCATCCATAGAAGCGATTCCAATTACTTTTTAAGTCAGTATGTCTGCAGAAGTAGGTAAAACCTCAAAAATATAGAGCTACTTGTTACTGACCACCTCTGCCGTATCACTTTTCAGAACGCGTCAGAGCTGATTGAATATTTGTCCGGATTCGACCGCTACAGGGCGCTCTATTCCAAACTCCTCGTCGTTATACTGGGAGGCACCATCGGCGTCGCACTGCGGTGTATGGAAGACGCTCGTCGCATGCAAGTGGCTCTGTCGATTCCCTTGCTGGACAGGCTGTTTGCGAGCTTGTGCAAAGGTACGGCGTTTCCGCTCTCGCTTTCGAGAGACGGAGTGAATTTTGACACCGTTTTCGTGGCGCAGGATCGGATTTCGACTCGCGGGAAGATAAATGCTGGGAGAAAATCGAGGTGTCGTCCAATCAGCGTCAGGCTAAAAATCTGACCGACGGAAACTCGTCGACGTACTGGGAGAGTAACGGGAGCTCGGGCTCGCACTGGATCAACATTTTTATGAAGAAGGGCGTCGTAGTTCGGTGAGAGACTTCTCTTATGGCGGCGTGAGTGTTGATGCGGTTTTGAGGTTGCCGGCAAGAGGCACGGTCTGATTTCCCGTAGGTTTAGGTCGAGGAATAAGCGCATTTTGAAGACTGGTGACGGTAGAAAATTGGTTTAATCTTAAGCTCTGAGCGCACGGTCGCATATCATGTTTCAAGCAGATTGCTGGTAGCCGGTTCCGCTGTTGCCCGGGTATAATTAATTACTTGTGAATGTTTACTTTAAATGTTAAAAGCTGTCGCCCTCTTTAAATTTTGAAACAAATTAGTTGGGCAACAATGATAACAGCATCACTGCTTTCGTTCTTGTCCGGGTGTAGGTATTCTGTGAATATTTCGATGCTTTCAATGTTGAAACCTAATATTCTCTGTCTGTCTCTATATTTTGATACAAATATTTCTAGAAACTTCAATCTGCACTACGCCGTATATAATGAATATCTAGGAATCTTTGAGGTGTACGAATTTCCAACCGTTTCCGATATCTTTTCAGAAAGTTATCGCTGACAGTTTCGAGCGACGACTCGAGCTACATGCCGGCCCGACTAGTTGTAGTCGGGTTGCTCAGCCCGTCCGACGTGACCCAGCAGCTCAACGTCATCACCGTGTCCAGCTCTAGCGACTCTCAGATCGTCGTTCTGGAAAACGAAAAGAGGTACTGGCCCATCGTGCGCGTCTGCGTCAGGCGTTGTCAGCAAGGCGGCATCGACACGCGAATCCGCGGCGTCGAAGTGGTTGGGCCGAAGCCCTCGTTCTGGCCGGTGTTGCGGCAGCAGCTGTGCGTGCGGACCTGCCTCTCGTATTTTGTGAGGGCGCGCGCGTGGATCGCGGCCTGCACGAAACCGGACGAGGACGGGCAGCCGGCCCCGAAAAAGAGGAAGTTGATGAAGCACGGGATTTTGAAGTTGTCTTCCAGGTAACGGATTTGGAGTTCATCAACAATTTTGATCACATATGGATATTGTATTTTTTTAAATCTAAAATTCTTGTGTGAATTTTGAATATATCTCAGTCATTACTGGATATGGACTTGTGTGAGTATGTGTACTTCTCATTGTAACGTGGTGACTATAAGATCGGTGATCCGACTGTGGATATACAAAGTTCTTGTGAATTCTTTACTAATTGCTGACGATTAACCCTGACGGGAGTGAACTGGAAATATTTGGGATTATTTCAATACGAATATATTGCATATTCGATTATGTATTGAAGTTGTGTACATCCAAAAGTTTCTTCAACAGTAAAACTGTTTCTGTGTTTCGAATTTGGTGAACTGCAGTTACTGGCGTTGACTCCTTATAAGAGCCAGTCGTAACGCTCGAGTGGAGTAAATCTGGTAATGTGGACAAATGAAGGTTTTGTATAGTTTGTAGGACTACACTTGATATAAGTAAATTTCCGGACCCAGACTCGAATCTGAGATGTGGATTTGTATCTCAAAATGTTGACGATATTTTTAGGATCGTGGAGGCGATACGTCACGAGCAGAAATTCGCCGACCTCTACCTGCCCAACGACGAGTCGTCCATGGTTTTGGGACACGCGTTCCGAAACGCCGTCATACATCCGTTTTTATCCGGTTCGTCAAGTTTGTATTATTATTTAATGTTAATTAGTGCCCTGGTTTCTCCGACAATTTGTTTGTAGAATGTCTGGTGTCGTCATTTGGCCGTTTTTACAAGTTATTTCTTAGAATTAGGCTGTATTTTTGCACAGTTGCGTTGCAACCCATTTTTATTTTTTTTAAACATTTTGCCTTGAAAAAAAAAAAGTGTTACCGGCTAAAAGGAGCCAAACTGTCACTTAATGCATTGCAAATGCGCGATGTTCTTGTTTTGATTCTATTCGTGTTGTCTCCTGTGCGGTTACTATCTCGTTGCTGGGGAATCAAAGCTGCCAAAGTCCAATTTTCAAATTTTGAGATCCATTTTTCGAATTTTGAGAAAATCAAGTTTCTGGTAAAAATTTTCATTCTTTAGCGCTTTATCTTAGCCATGGTTACGTTTGTCCCGTTGTTTCAAAGTTAACTATGGCCGAGATAGGGTCGAAAGAAATTGAAAACATTCCAAATTCTTCATTCTCTCAACATGTGTAAAATGTACAATGGAGAAGCCACTCTGCTTCCGCAGCGACGATATATTCATCAGTTGTGGGAATTTTCGGAGGTCAACTAATTCTCTATGTACTTATCACTGTGTTACCAATATTTGGTTTCATGCAACACACTGTCGGGCTGTTGAGATCAACGAGATTGGCTCTAATACTAAGCCCAGCGTTGGTTGCTATGTTGTCGTTAGCTTGTCAGCCCTGTTCTTTATCCGCAGCGGTTCAAGAAGCCAGCGCCGGATTCGCCGACGACAAACCTCTAGTATTTCACTTGCTGTCCCTCTACTTGGAGATGTCCAACCCGTCGACGCCCAAGTCCACGTCGTTCGAATCGGAACAGATGGAGTTCCTGTCCCGACTGCGTCGCCTCACGAGATTGATGGTGGACTTGAATCCGAGCACATCGTTCCGGCCGCAAAAGTCCCAGAATTCGAGCGTCGACAAGTGGAAACAGAACATGCAATCCAAATCCCGTAAGAGATTTAGATTCGTAGGTTCTTAAGACTGTTTTACTGCGGACAGCCCTCCCTAAAGTATTTTTTGAAGTTGGCTGTAGATCCTTTTGTGGCCTAGTCTGTGAAATTTTAACTGCATTACCTGGATATACAATGAAATTGCATATTCATATTGAATAATCCTGCCTATTTTCGGCCGACACTCGTCGGGAGTGATTGTCAGCAACTAGTAGAGAATTCAAAAGAACTTGGTACGCAGTATCAACAGTCAACTGACTATTGAGTTGATATACAAGTAGTAGCCTAGCTGCAACTGATGATTTTACGATGCTGTAATAGTGTAAATGACACAACTATGTGGAGAGTGATGCGTGACAGAAGTATATAACAACCAGGGCTGTGGAGTCGGTAAATTTTACTACCGCCTCCGACTCCAACAGTATTACCAATTCACTTTGAAAATTTTATGCCACAGTGACGGGTAAATAACTATCATATAACCATTAAACATATGCAAACATCCGATTAACGATGGCATGCAAATTTGTTTAATTATGAGACAGCTCGAATTATTCACTATGCATGAAAGATTGCCTTTCTAAATATCCTCCCTTTTTCATATTTTATCAGTTTTTATAACATCGTCTCTCTAATAACCTGGTATGTATGAATCATTCAAACACGACATATATCCCATCCTGTATTATTTAAATGTAGATAGAACAATCGAAGTGTTGTTCTTATGTATGAGTCAGCAACTATTGAGATGCAGAGATGCATCTTACAAATTACTTACTAATAGACTAATAATCTCACTTATAGGCATTGGCCATAAAGGAAATTTAGGAAGTAGTCAGATAGGATATGTCTAGTCTACATGCACTTAGTCAAGTAATCAGGGACTAGGACTTGCAGTTTGCAAAATAGTTACCAAGGTAATGAATGAATTCGATCAATAATTATATTACTTGCATATATTAGGGGTCGCCTCTGTATGGCGATTCCTATTTTCTTTTCACTAACCCCTCAAAACTACTCCATGGACTCCAGTTTGAGAGCCCCTGGAACAGATGTAGTGTGAATGAAAATTTAGTGAGTCGGCAATTATTTTTCATTCCCAGTCGATGACTCGGCGAGAAGCGATAAAAGCAAGCCGTCCTCGCATCACTCTATGCAGTCGCTTCTGATCGAGACGTCACGAAAATCGGCAAAAGAGACCGGCCCTTCGGTCGGCGATGACATGCTGGACCCCGTGTTCGGGGGCAGTTTGTCTCATTCTGGGACCCAGCCTCTCGCGTTGCAGTGGTGTGAAGTGGTTTCGATTCGACTGCAGGAGTTTTTGACGGGCGCCCTTGAGGTTGAGTCTTCTGCCGACAATATGGTGTCCATGAAAAAGCTAGCGTCTGGCTTCTGTGAAGGTACAATTTTTTTTTTCTTAAGTTGAGGATCGCTATTTTTGACTGTTCTGTGGATTTCTGCAGCCCTCGCTAAAGAATTCGACTGCTTGTTGTCGTGCACGTCGGAATTGTTTGGAAACAACGTGCGGTATTTTCTACGTATGATTCGCGGTATTTCGACAGCCATCGGAACACTCGATATTGGACGCACTGTGACAGTAAGTTGTCTCTGTCGGCCTGACTGCTAGTGATGTTTGCACGACGGTGATATACATAGGGCAGTGTCTTTCGATTATTCTGTATGTTGAAATATGTGCGTTACAAGTCACGATTCCATGTGTTGAGGTTTTGCTTGGCGCTGATTATTACGCAGCACCCAGGTGTCGAAATCCACCATTCAGCAAAAAAGAAATTTGTGATTTTTTTTTACATCTTTACAACTAACGCAAAATGACTGATGATTCAATTTTGAAAAATGTATTCAGCTGCAGTTACAGTAACGTGTCTCTTTCGCCCATTTACAACGATTTTTCTCAGAAAAGTCATGCCAAACTACTCCGAAACTAGTTATTGCATACCCAGTTTATCGAGATCCGAAGTGGAATGAGTAAGCAGTTTTGATGAATAGATGTGGAATAGTCTAACAGCATAGCCACGCAAGTAGATAGCGCAGGAAAGAAGGCAAAGCTTATCTCAGTACTTGGAAAAAATGGAACTTTGTTTACTGACCGCTTATGCTATTCCAATGAACGTTTTCGAGACATATCTCGACGTGACCTCGGGTTAGAACGTGTTAGCTACCAAATACCGCTTTTCAGTGGTATTGTGATCACAAACGTGATTTTTATCACAGTTCAGCAAACACGTGGCCGTGGCGATTCATGATCTTTTGACGAGAGCGACAAATTTAACACTGTCCTCACCGGAACTGGACGTGTTGAATTCGATAGCAGAGTTTCTCTACGTCACCAAAGCCTTCAACTGGGGGTGCATTTTCGAACCTCTTTATTGGTGAGTCGACCCCCTCTCTAGACCTTCCCCACGTTCTTTTACGATTTTGTCTTCACCAGTTCCTTATTGGCATCCCGATTGCTCAACCACGAGATCCGCGCGATGGACCACGAGAAGAGGATCGGCGCGCTTTTACGGCCGTGCTTTTCGAACGACAGGCCGAATTTGATGCTTCAAGACCTCTCGCATTCCAAGGTACTTTGTGCGTGCGCTACCGTGGGTTACTCTCAACGGCAGCTGCATTATTTGAGACGTTATGAGGTTTTGTAGAGTAATAACTAGAGCTGGTCGATATAATTTTGGTACTCAAATCTGGATTGAGTGTTAATTCTAATGATTTGTGTAACTATTTTGGGGGTGCCGAAATTATATGATCCTTTCCACCAACAGTTATATTATTAATGAGAATTATAGATTTGATACATTTTTCTCGCCACGGAATCGTTGAAACCTCGATTGGTGTGGTATCACCGCATCCAAACCATCTAGCGCAAAGTTCCAAACACACGTGGAAATGACATTTCTACGAAATTGTGATCACAAAGTGCAATGAAATAGTAGTCAAAAACATACCAAATTACCTTCAATGCGGTGCAGACTGCCGTTATTTTCTTTGCAGTCGCATCACGCTCGAATAATGTCACAATGAGTACTGCTCTAATAAAAGCCTAATGCTAGATTCTGAATCGCTCACGTACACAATTTTTCCCAACCATAGTGACAGTCATGGACACTGTTATCTGACGCTGTTTGCGGCACATAATGCCCTGCAATCTGTGTTCCATTTTTTTCTTATAGTTGTGCGGTGTCTGCTACTGTACGAGATGCTATGTTTTGTTGCAATGTATTACTCACCAGACAAAACATGTCTGAGGATTACATTGATTCTTTTTACCATATTCCTTCTTTCACCGTAGATCTTGAAACATGCAATCCCAGCTCAAAATCGAAGATATTTACGCAGCCTAGGTCAAACCATTGAATTGTCTCGCTTTCTCAGAGCAAAGGTGGTAGTCCGAAATTGCCGTAAGAATACACCGCCATTTTCAATTTTATTAAACCTGTTCTGCCGACTCCTTGTAGCGTAGAAATCAGCGACAGGATAATGGATTGTGAGTTTTCCTTTTTGACGCAGGTTTTATGGAAAGGATTTCTGTCCCACCGGATGGAGATCTACGACACGCTCTCCATGCTAGCTGCGTCGGACGACGTCACCGAGGAGAAACGCACTCGGCTGTATTGCTTCGTGCAAGCGAACTGGCGAAAGTTTCGGTGATTATTATCAGTCGCCTTTCAAATTTTTCTTTCGACTCATCGTGTGCCGCACCGTACAGGATGTACAAGGAGGGCTCGCTGTCGGTACAAGTACTAAGCCCGGTCGCGTGGATGGTGAGGGCGATTCGCAAAAACGCAGTCCCGGACGCGCTCGAGTCTCTGGACCCAGACCTTTTTTCCTCTCTGAAAGATTACGAAGAATATTTCCGTAGTGGTAAAGTTATTTTTCATCCCTCGTCTTGTTGCAGTTCGACATACCTTCCAAATTTTTACTTTTACTTGTAATTAATTAGAAAATGACAGCATTACTTCTAATTCTACTTGAGTAGAAATGCTAGCTACTTTGACCACTTATTATTATTATTACTACACATTCTGTGGTCAGCTTACCGAAGGACCGTGTCACCTAATGGCGGCGGCACGACGGGACCGCTGCATTGGACCGCCGAAGGCTGGGCGGAAGTTGTCGACACTGTGACAGGGCAGACGTATCGGGTCTCGACTGCTCAAATGCTTTTGCTCCTGAATTTTGACGTGGGCTGCAATACCGAGGTAAGACAGACTTTGTGTGTTCGAATTTTGGTATTATCTAATTTGCATTGCGATTGACCCTAATGGAAAAACCCAAGATGCGGTCAAAGTTGTCCATCTTTGGCACTCAAGTAGAAGTTATGCCATAAATTTCTACTCAATTGGGCTCCAAGTACAACTAGATTTTCAAATAATTAAAAAAGTACGTGTGCAAGGCCTGGTTTTGCCTAAAAACGGAAACTGTCTACGTAATCACATGTCCCTATTACACCATCTACTGTGACGCCATTTTTTCTTTAGCGTGGTGGTGCACCCCGGTACTTTTGTATTCTTTCCCAAACTTGATTTTTCACGCCTTTCAGTTCGATATCTCATCTTGGAAAAGGGCGTTGCCCCACCACTGGGACACGGCCCTGGAAGCTCTCGCGAAAGCCGATATATTGACGTGTCCGACCGAAAACAAGGTGGCGCTCAGCGCGAATTTGGATTCCGTCACTCCGGTCCAGACTGGTGAGTTCGAGACCTATTGTCGGGAATATGCGTCGGAGTCCGTATACTCGAAGTTGTTTTATCCCATGATTTAGTTTCTCAGGTATGCGTTTGTTTTGCAGCAATCGACGTCACGCCAGACTGCGCAGACGAAGTCAACTACGTCAACAAGAAGCACGGCGATCTGCAGATACTCACGGAGAGACGGCACGCGCTTATCGACTGCGCCATCGTGCAATGTCTCAAGACTTCACCGTGTCATATCGACGCTCTTATTTTCTACGTAACGCCATCCGCTTTCGTCTGCTTTCACACGCGTTCTGACGAGGATGCTTTCGCAGGTTATCAAACACTGTTTGGGGGAACCCAGAGATCGGGGGTTTTTCGAAAATCCGGACGAGGAAGAGTCGGACGCGGGCGGAGACGATATGCGCAAGGATAAAAATCATTTTTATCCGCTTTCTTCAGAAGTATGCGAGACCGGTGTCAATTTGTTGGTTGAGATGTGTATTTACTGTTGTTGACGACTGCTATCGTACAATCTCAAAAGTGTTCAATCCGGACAGGGAAATTTTTGTTTCTAATTTCATTTTTTTGTCATTTGATGACGATATGCCAGCATATCTATCCTGAATCCCAGTGGTGGTGAAATTCCAAATATCTATTCACACAGCGATATATAGCTACCGAAAAACAAATTAGTACATTTTGTTCCCTCTCGTCTCGATTTTCGAGTTGAGCCGTCGGTTTTTGTCCAATTTCAGGTTGTCGCGAGATGCGAGCTTTTGATCGACCTGGGTTACGTGCAGCGCGACTCTGACAATCCGCAAGTCGTTTCCTACGTGCACGAATCGTCGTTGCCGCACAGCAGGAAGCCCACCGTGTCGAATGAAGGAGACGAGACTGAAGTCGAGAAAGAGGAAACCCCGGCCGGCGACGCAGAGTGAGATATTCGACTGTATATTAAAATTCGACATCACCTGTTTTTCATGGACGTGTAACAGAGACGGGCGTATTTCATACTTTCAATCACAAATCTTGTGAATTTCTAATTTAAGTCAAAATTTAGATCTATTGACCGAAATATTTTGTAAATTTTGACTATCAGAAGTTCCAAGTGAACCGTTTTGAAAATTACAAACATTCCTCACGCTTGATCGAGAGAAGTCAAAATCTGTCTAAAATACGGAATGCTTGTGGCATTCGTATAGCTTATTTCATCTTCATGTTTTAAGAGAACGCAAAGAGGAAGTTGGCATCATGCATTTTTCTGAGGCTATGGAGATGACAAAAGGTAGGTCTGCTTATGACGTTTGTACTTATACAACTCTTGTTGGCAGCGGCCTGTTCTAGTACGATTTTGAATGTATGCGACCGTGTTTGAAGTATGACAATATCCGTCGCGTACCTATCAAATTGGGTCCTGCGAGTCTATTAATGTATTAAGAGTACACCTCGGCGAGGCTGGGTATAAATCATGCCAATTGTCTGAAGTTGTGTGGCTGAGATTGTTCAGTGCACTACATTTCATCGAAAGATGATGAGATGAAATGTATCGCAACCTCAGTCCCAAACCAAAATTCGCTAATAATTAACGTGTCCGTGCGCTGTTTTTACTGATTGCACACGTTAATTACACACTCATTCACAAATGATAAGTGGATATCAACACAAAAGTCAATAATTTGTAAATTTCAACACAAATTCAATTTGGTGTCGCCTTTCAGGTCCCTAGTTCCATCTTCAATCGGTGTGCAAATACTGGAAGGCGACGAAACATAGTAAAGAAGACATGCCGGACAGGCCGCATATCTCGCATTCTGTCACCGTATCGAATTCGGGGATTGTGTTATGTCAAATATTATTGTCGCTAGCGTCGTAAAGAGATAAGCGGCCAGATCGCGTCATGTGTGAAACGTAATGTGACATTCTACACTTGAAGCGAACTGAACTGAACTGAGTAGTTTCAATCGAGTGAGCAAATCATTTAAGTTCATCTTCCCGCTCCATTGCACTTAACATCTCGTATACGATTCGTCGTTCAACGTCAAATTTTACTACGTTATAATTTGTGACTGACTGTGTGTCCCTCCAAGTGAAATCTATTAAACGAATCTTCAAGCCGCACCGGACTGTGGACTGTGTTACTTCTCAGGGAGGCTAGCGTGTTGTTTCTTCAGCAGTTATTTGATCTGGTGTGCATTAAGATTGATTGCTATGCAGAGAGGGACGGTAACTTTGATATTGAGTCGGCTGTCAGTAGAAGGATTTTACCGAGTACCAAGAAATTTGGCAATTGGCAGCCCCTAACCCTAAACATTAATATATACGTGGCCAAGTGGCAAATTCATCCACTGCAGTATATCATAATTCGCCATCCAGTGAAACATTGAATTTGGAATTTATCACTACAATGGTGATGCATGATAATTACTAATTATTACAAATGCACCAAGTGCTATTCATCCTAATTGGTTCATCGAATCATTTATTTTCGAAATAATGCGATAGTGATGCATCTTTTTCATAATAATAATAATAGTTATGGCAAATTCACAGGTAACCACTTCACCAATTCCAGACCGTGCTGGTACTGTAAATGCACTCTACTCTGTCGATTACGACCAATAAAAAATCTCGCTTCTGCTAAAATTCATTATGAAACCGGAACCCAATCCGATATTTACGCGGCAATTTCACCGCAACAATTCGACCGCCGTCATATTATGACGTCACAGATATCGAGATAAGTTTCGGTCGTCCCGATGAGGAGGATGACGATTGGGAAACAGTCACGAGTGCATCGTCCACTTCGTCTGCGACGTCTCCGGTTAAAAGCACAAGACAATCTAGCACGCCAAAGATGTCTGTGGAGCAAAATGCGAAAAGTCTGGAAATGCCGCTATATCAGGGTAAAGGTGTGTGTTACAAAGGACTTGAGCAGGGTTCCATGGAGACTACAACTATGAAATTATATTGTCCTTTACAAGATATGTCGTTACTGTTGACTTGTCTCCTTTTTTAGTCTTATTACACTGGTCAACACATTATTTTAGGCAGACAAAGTAAGAGTGGTTTTACGGGTTCTGAAGGGCACTGATTCCGAATATGACCTTAGTTTTTTCAAATTGGCTTTTGTTGTGGAGAAAACCCATGGGGCTGTTTTGACCAAAATCTCCCATTTTCGCGGTGATGACTAGATATAAAATCGGCTTAGTGGTACTATAAAGTTTAGAAATTCAATCTACTTGTTATTTTTACACACAGAAGACTATATTAAATCAAAATACAGCAACAGCACTATATTTTAGGGTATTAGATTTATCATAGTTACTAAATAAACTCCAGTCATGTATAGAAGTATTTACCTAGATACTCAAATAACGCGGCATTATTTCAATCAGTGTTACGTCAACCACCTATTGTACATTTGAAATAATCAGTTGGAATACAATATTATTGATATATTTTGAATCGAAATTTTTTTTTGTACGATTTTCGCCTGTAAGCTATTTAGTGCGGTTTCTCGAAAGGTTCCGGCAACGGTCTGACATAATATGATCAATGGTTCATCTCATCTGCCCTGGTATCTTTCTATTGTTGTTCTGATGTCTTGTTAGAACCTCTCTCCTTGCTAATCAACATGATGATCGGGAAATATATAAAGATGACTGAACAGGAAGTGAGCTTTTATGCTCATGTTTGTTCCAAGTTTTCGATATGCAGATACGAATTTTCGGACCAACTGTTTGTAGTTGGGTGCTTTGTGATCAGCTAAAAAGTTTTATTTACTACATCTCAGGAGAAATTACATGCTGTGAACTCCTCCTAATGTGAAATTGGAATCTTTCATCGGTATTCGAATCGATATTCTTCATAGACAATTAGCCATTTATGCGCAATATAAAGTTAGAAAAAAATACGATTTTCTTCCCACCAAGTGGAAATACAGTAATTTTGGGCTTTTTTAGGGGTATAAATATCGTCTGACAGAGAGCCAATCTGACAAAAGTAATGTGATATTCGTAATCAGCACCCTCAAAAACCCCAGAAACGGCTCTCATATTTTCTGCCTAAAAAAAAAAATTTCATTTTGTTGAACAGTGTTATCAGTGCTAACCACAGTTCACAATGGGCATACGGTTGACGTGAACACTAATAATTGCATTTCGTTGCTAAAATTGTCCTCTTTTGTTATCTATTTAGCAGTCAGCTTCCCAAATTTCACTTGCCTCGTTTATGGGCTCCACGAATCCATCCAAAAAAAGTGTTTGTGCCAAAAAACGGTCAAGAACCTCAGAAATAGAGAAAGGCTGATATTTTCAGTTCTGTCTTAAGAATTCAAAACTGTGTCTTATCTTCATTTATTCAACCGACAAGACAGCATAGTGGTAGAGTGCCCAGCCCCACCATAGGTAGTTGTGAGTTCCAGCCGCAGATGACAGACTAGACTTGCTTGTGAAACTGGTATATATGGCATCGCTGCTTGTCCCTCCAGGATACCATGATAAACATATATAGAAATGAATAGGGGTGATAACTAAGCTGAAAACGCTAAAGGCTTGGAGTGCTCTCCTGACGGCCTGCCTTTTTTCTTTTCTGTAGCGGCCAGTCTTTACCCGTATCCGGATTTGATCTCGTGGCATTTGGCTCACGGCATGACGTCCAATCCTGCAGCGATAACCATAGGAAAAGATTGCCAAGCGCTCACCAATGACCAGGTAAGAATTTTGATGCGCACACATTGAATTTCGTGTTGTATTGCCGTTGCAATGTATTGTCTTGCGGAACATGTGCTCGGCCTGTAACGTTAAGAAAAGGCGGCGTCCTTAAGCCGTTCTTTATTCCTGCAGATTTTTCAAGAGATCAGGAACACCATTGCAAGGTGTGCCCAAACGCTAGACTGCGATAGGGCCATCGTCGAAGCCTTGCTGTTGGAAATGGATTGGCGAACAGACGAAGTGATCGAGGTGTGTTCTTGAGGCGTAGAAGTATTACCTAATCTGGTCTAGATATTAAGGAGGGAGTCCATATATAAAGCTGGATGTATTAAAGAGTAAATTATCGCATTCATCAGGATTTAGCACACCTGGATTATGGAAACCGATTAACAGTTTTTAATCGAAGCATTAGTATTCTGCCAGATCAAGTAACCTCATGATTTCCGCCCTCAGTGTCATCGGACTGATCAGGAAGTCTGTCGTAATTGAATTGAATAATTATACTTGGTTAATGATTATGTTCAAGAACAAAGTTCTCTCGGCAAGCCTAAACGAACAGATTTTACCACTCAATATTGATGACTTGCCTAGAGCTCATCTCGCATTGAAAATTACTGTAAAAAGTACTGTAAAAATGGCAGCACTAATTTACTTTCATGGCCGGTGATTCTGAAACTTTATGAACAACAGTCGGCTACTTGCATGCGTTTTCAACTCGGCGGTCGCTTAATTTTCAGCGTTACGCGACCAACAAAGATCAAACGCTGTCCGCGATTGGATGCCAGGAGAAGCACCCGTCTAATGTAGACGCCCAAAGCTGTGAAGATGACAATTCCTGTCCTATTTGCACTCATGAAATGATGCCGGGAGAAGGTTTTGCGCTGCATTGCGGCCACGCCTGCTGCCAGGTTAGGCGTGTTTGCGGTTCAAGACCCTAATCGCTTTATATCAACAATTGTGTTGCAAAGATTTGAAGATATTTCGCCGGCTAACGCGATTTCTCCCTTGCAGGACTGTTGGAAAATGTATCTGTCGCAAAAGCTGGAGGAAAACCGCGCTTTCAACACGAAATGTCCGATCGCAAACTGCAACGCGCGTCCGACACTCGGCACGTACGAGACAATTTTCACGTATGACGGAGAGAAGCTGGAGAAGTACGTATGCGAATTTTATTACAAAGCGGCCGCGGCAACGCAGTAAACATGAGGTACACAAAGGCACAGTATGGCAATCCAATGAGCTTTTGTGAAAATATTTCTTCATCACGGTTGAATAACCATCCAAAGTTCCATACGACCAAGAATCGATAAAATATCAGGGTTAGAAGCCCAAAAAGACCAAACTCAATCGCGCCGAAACTGCTAGGGTAAAAGATCAACTATTCTTGTGATTAGTATTTCTCTTCTGAACCGCCGCCGATGTAAAACCACACGATCATCGACAGGTACAAAGACGCTCTGGTTCGTTCCTACGTCGAAAACACGAGGTCTCTGTCTTACTGTCACTGTCCCTCTGGGTGCGACAGAATCCTGCGCAAGGGCACGGCGCATCAAAACGTCGGCACCTGCCAGAGATGCGGATGGCAGACCTGCTTCGCCTGCACTTACATCGAGGTACGGCTCGTTCGGCATTGTGATTTTAGCATATCTATCAAATGGTATCTTGTCGATTTGCAGGCGCATTACCCTGCCAGCTGCGCGCACATGTCCCAGTGGCTCGAAGACGGAGGCTACCACGAGGACATGGGCGAGGATGCACGCAGCAAACTTCTGGCAAGGCTCATCTCGAAACGTTGCCCAAAGTGTCAGGCTAATATCGAGAAGGATGACGGTTGCCTGCAGTAAGTGACCTTATATATTGACGGCTATCTGACAATCACCAAGCACTTTAGAGTCGAAATACAAACAGTGTCTACTGAGTAAATACCAGACCACAATCTGAGTTTTCATACCGTCACATGCCACCACATTTTCATGACTTGCCCTTTTTATGTTATCTTGCATCACTTTTCATTCTGAACAGCTTCTTGGAGGAACAGAACTTCAATATACAATTGAATTGTATATTCATATTGAAATGAACCCGAATATTTTCGGCTGACACTCGTCAGGGGTAATCGTCAGCAACTAGTAGAGAATTCAAAAGAACAGCGTATATCAGTGGTTCTTAACCTTGCCTCCAGCGCCCCCCAAGGGGCGCTGGCGAGTTTGAAGGGGGCGGAAACGCTCAGGGGGCGATATGGGGGGCGCTGGGCTCAGGGGGGCGGTATGGGGGGCGCTGGCGAAAATGGCTTCGCAGTAGATGATGTGGTAGTGGGACATATCCCTAATGAGTATTCAGAGTAAATTAGCACCGAAAACTTCGTTATATATAGCCTACATAAGACATATAGGTTTAATTGTCCATGGGCGCCTAAATGACTGGCACCAAATGTTCCTGTCTTGGCAACCTGAACCCCAGAAGACGAATTCCACCTGGCAGGGAAAAATTATATGCAAGTGAAGAAATACCACTCTGAATTCGTGTGCGTCTTTTAGTTTAGTACGATTGGGCGACAGGGATATCTAAAACTAGATATTCCAGTTAGGCGATATCCCGCTTGGGTAGGCTTACCATATTTTGGAAATCTAAACAGAGGACACTTTTTCAGAAATTTGAGACTTGCAAAACCGGAGAAGAATTCTCAAAAACCGGTGAATTTTTCCCACTTTGTGATCGGTAGACTAAAAAAAAAAAGGTCATCTTTCCGCTCAGAACTCAAAATACCGTTTTTCACTCCACACTTCCTGGTGGATGACTAAAAAAAAGGTCAGCTTTTCGCTCAGAGCTAAAATCACCGTTTTTCACTCCGAAATACACGCCGGAGCTTCACTTCTGTGCTCATTTGCGTCATATCACACACAATTTGCTCTAAATCTGACCTAAACTTTCAAAAAAGAGGACAAAATCTCAAAAAAAGAGGACAAAAGGGCGTCTTCCGAGGACACTTTCAATAAGGTCAAAAAAGAGGACAAATCCTCTTAAGAGGACGTAGGGTAAGACTACTGTAGGGCGATTCTATATTTTTTGATATAGCAGACAGGAGGTCACGAAATAACATCATGCAACGAAGTCATACCAACGGGTTCGCCCGCCCGAATATGTTTAATTATCAGTTACGGGCCCTACAGTTTCCAAGACACCTCACAATGTTCGCTCTAAGTTTTGATGAGTCTGCGCACAGTCTGCGCTGACCCTTGGACAATAGTGCGTAACGACTAAAAAAGGGTCATAACTTTGAATTTGTTGTGCGCAACGCAGATTTTCTGTGCGCAGAGACCGTGCACTGCGCACGTGCGCAGCTTCGAGGGAACATTGCACCTCACTCAGCTCTACCGGTAAATCTGGTAACGTGAGCAGAGAGGACAAGAAATTGATAGCAATATATATGCAATTATTACTGACCGATTATATTATGAATTATCCAAAGTTTTCGCGCTTCGCACTGGCTCGCTAAACAGTACAGCTGATTCCTGGCAAAAGCGAACTACGTGATGGGGGGCGGTCGGTTTATCACCCTATGGGATCCGAAGACCCAAGTTTTTTCGGGGGGCCTGACGAAGTGCCGTTGCGTTCCTGCCAACGGGTATACGCCCAAAGATGTATAATTATTATTGAGGGTCCTACCTTTTCAATCACACATCACTCAATATACATGCTATATTCCCGATCATATTGACCAATTCAATCATTAATTAGTCAAATTTTTCACGCTTAGCGCGTCCAGGCGAGAATCGCTGCCTCAGTAAATGGACACCCAATGTTGATGATGACTAGTTTCAGCAAATAGCGGATAGCCGAAAGGGGGTCTGGGGGCGAAACCCCCTCGGAAGTTTGGTTTATCACCCGATGGGGGGCCCAAGACCAACGGTTTTTTTGGGGGGGGGCTGACAAAGTGCTATTAGGCCCTGGTAACGAATTAATTGTACCTACGAGCACGCCCGAATATGTTTAATTATTAATTACGTGCCCTTTATTTTCCCATACAACAGCTCACTCTGCGCTACTGGTAAATCTGATTACGTGGGCTGAGAGGATAAAAAGTTTATAGCGACTTGAATATGTAAATACCACCTATTCATTCATGCATTATAGAAAATTTTGGTACCTAGGGCGACCAGGCCACACAAACTTTGCCGACCATCGAAATCACGCTACGGGGTTCTTGGGGGCAAAGCCTTCAGAAGTTTGGTTTATCACGCTATGGGTGCACAAGGCAATCGTTTTTAGGGGGGTTGACGAAGTGCTGTTACGGCCCTCCCTCCTACTCATTGTCTTTATTACATTCCCTACAATATGAGGTTGGGGGGCGCTGAAGCACGATAATATTTGAAAGGGGGCGCTGGAGGAAAAAAGGTTAAGAACCACTGGCGTATATCATACACGAACTTTTTTTGTTGACACAGCCTTGGCTGGTGTATTTTGATAAAAGTCGACTCCAAGGCACACAAATGAAAGTGTGAGCGACCCTTTTCGAGTATGCAAAATCTTGTCGTCTCGATAATTTTTCGCACAGGCTGGATTATCCAACAAGTGTTTGCCAATTGCAGAATTTATGGCCTTGATTGTTCCGCATCAATCTTGAGCGGATGAGTTGAGGGTGAGCTTTTCGCCGAGCGTGTTCTAATGAATCACTTTTGCACTTTTCATTCTGTGTACATGCTTCTTATTGTCATGTTCTTGGTCGGGTGTCTGATTCAAAAGACTACCCTAATCTTGTGGTGTTTAGAATTGATTAAAACCCAAAATGAACAAATGACCATTGATGTTTAGCATGAAGTGCTTGAAGTGCAGTCACGACTTCTGTTGGCGGTGTCTGAAGGACTGGCGGCCGACGCATCGCGATTACTACAAGTGCTCGGCCAAAGTCAGCAAGCTGGCGCAGGCCGGGCAGAAATTTCAGGATCATAACAAAAGGTGTCAGTTTCACCATCAGGCCAAGGTGGGTCCGCCGCATTGTAGCGATCTTGATGTGCGCATGTGTTTACGGAATGAAAGTAACTATAAAAATTGTCCCTTTGTCATAACCAGAGGTGGTCACTTGTCTGGTCAGTAACGAAGTACGTATTAGAGTAGCAATAGCCCCTACATAACAGTAACTGAACGGATATTGAAGATTGAATCCATCTGTATCGCTATTGGTCATTTTGCTTGAGCCACCTCTGATTTAGTGCAAGAAGCAGGCGATCTTTCGTTCGAATTCACTTTTCCAATCCAATTACTTAGTACTCTTCAGGCCTTATATTTTCTCCTTCCACTTGCAGTAAGTTTGATACAAATTAGAAGCCACTACTTCAACCTGAGTAGCAGCGCTGACTACTTTGACCACCACAACTCCCCTTTTTTCTATTTCAGGCCTTTCCGCAGTGGCTTTTGCGGCGTCTGAGCCACGTGGACGTATCGGCCGTGTCCGCTGTGACTTTGTTGCGTGCGGTAGAGGCGTGCAGGACTCTCAGCCGAGCCAGGACGGTAAGCCTTCATCGTAGAACTGAGATTTTCTATTATATTATATTTATCGACGCATTGTTCCGCAGACTTTGGCCTACTCGAACGTGTTCAGTTTCTACTCGCCCGACTCGGAAAAGATGAAATCGTCGGAACTGCATGCTCAAGTTCTGGAGACTGAGGTGCTTCGATTGCAAGACTTCCTGGGTGAGTATCCCGACGTTTAGGAATGTTGATTTTATGTTTGCAGATAGATCTTGTAAACCTGTTAGACCGGCAAATTCATATTTTCGTTTTGTTTGTTCAGAGAAATCGCTTCAAGGCCGCGCCGATATCACGCACTGCGTTGCGCACTTGAAAGAAGCCGACTGTGACCGGCTCGCGGAATTTACGCGCAGCATCTCGAAGAAATTGGAACGCTTGCTGTTGTTTTCGAATCAGGTGAGTCGCGGGGGTGGTCGGTAAAGGATTACTACTGCTTTTTCAGATTCCTCGAGTGGTTATGATTTTAAACTGATTTTACTTGTACTATAGTATTTAGAAAAACCAGGCCTAAAATACTCCTTTTTTATTTAGAAATCGCTACTTGTACTCAAGTAGAAATTTATGTTGTTACTCGTACTCAAATACTAACTAGGACTACTTTTCCCATGCCTGGTCGTGATTGCACGAAGGTGGTAAGTAATGAAGTACGTCTACTGGGAACCTACTCTGAACTCCCATTTATATGTCCTCTTTTTTCGGATCCGTAAATATGGGGGGGGGGCGGACATATGTGTCGAGCTTGATTAGGGAGCGATGAGTCGATAAAGTTTGTAATTCGAAGTAGATATGGCATGTCTTGAGAATAACCACTTTGGCTTGTCAATGAGAAGAAATATGCTGCCTTGCTTTCTCCACGTGACTACCAACGGTACTTGACATTCACTGCTATCGTAAATGTGGCGTACGCACCATCGTAATGGTTGTTCACTTGTAAATTGTGACAGGGCATGAAAGTAGGAATGCCGACCGGTCAGATGGAACTTGAAGGCGCCGTCCAACCGAACACACAAGCACGGCCGGCTGGGATGTCGGACGAAGATGCCGACGACGACATGTTTGAGGTAATGTCACCTCTCCTGCGTAACTGGTTTTGGTTCGTTTATGTGTGAATTACACTCTTGCTGTTCGCTAACCCTTTTTACTAAGTGACTCATCCAGACTTGTTAACAAGTATCTTAATGACAGCGGGGATCGATAATGAAGCACTTCTGCTTTTTTTAGTGATACTGTCTCGATTACTGGTCGATGTAGATCCCTGTATTACAGTGACGGAACTTGGTTTCAGAGTCGCACCCACTGTGTAGCACCATTGGTTGGTCTTCTGTGTTCATTACTATGATGTGTATTTCAGTTTTAGATTTATGCTAAACGATTTGCCCATCTCTGCAATTGTGTGGTCATTTTTCCAAGTACTTGGTGAAAATCGTCCAATTGCTCATGGGTAGTCAAGTTTTGTGACTACTCTTCATTCTACTTCTAGTTTTTGCAGTCAGTTGCTACTTTTTATCTTAAGAAGTTTTGCCATGCCTTGAAAATCCCCACTTCTAATTGCAACCAGTGGAAATTGACATTGGTTTTTCTACTTCAACCCGAGCACCAGCAAGAACTGTTTTGACCAGCTCTACTCTATCGCCGAATGTACCAGCTTTGCAATGTTGTTGCAGGATAATTTTCAAAGCTCGGAAGATACATTCAGCAACGTAGATGATGACGACGACGACGAAGATGACGATGATGATGATGACGACGACGATGACGACGACGACGACGACGACAGTGACGGTATGTTATTCCTATCAGGCGATGTCGACTGAACTAAAATCGACCTTCCCATTTACAGATTCGCCTTTCAGACTGGACTATTCCATGGGCGGATACGATTCGGACAATGACCTTTTTGATACGCTCATATGATTATCTACCTAGCATGATAAATAGCGAGTCACCGCGGGGCGAAAGATTCCACTGTGCAGTAAATCCTTCAATACTATTTATTGCGTGTCGCTGAGACTTTCCATCGTGCGTAAATATGGAAATGTGTTCAGTTCGCTAATTTCGCGCGTGTGCGATCTTGATTAGCGGTTAGGCGGCTCTGTCCCAAATCTGAGCTGTTTGTAAGGCTATTACTGCTATAGTGTGACGTGCCTCCGTTGTACCTCTGTTCGTGTGACGACTTCGTATTCGATGTAACTTGTGACGTGTTTTTCGTACATGTCGATTGCATTTTTCGCTTACCAATTGCGATGTGATTTCGTGGCTTCAATTGGCAGTGTTCGCGTGTTGTCACACTGTTCTTTTTGTGTCTCAGTTCTTCGTCCTATGCACGGGTTTTTCGTGGTTATCCTTTCTGGTAGCGTGTTCGCCGTGGGCTTGATCATTACTATTGCCAATAGAACTGAACATTGTAAATTTCCTGGTGCTCATTTTAGCCGTGCTGGTCGGCGTTGAGTTGTGAATTTCGCTTCTTAAGCTTGGAAGAAGGTCATGCATATGTCTATTTCGTCTACTGATGTGACGTCGTTCACGAAAGAATGGCTTCTGTTAACGTAGCCTGTAACCTGTTCTAAACCAAGGGAAGATCGAATTTACTGTGCTAGGATGGAAATATTACTTTTTGCTCTGCGATAACTCGACGCTAATTGCTGTGGCGAAAAACTACATTGTCGACTGTAGAAAACGAAATGTAAGAACGATTTAGGGTGTCGGCAAAGAGATGTTGTCAAGTCAGTTGAAGCTTTTTGATCCTGCTCAAATTCGGCCGAATCGTCGCCCTCGCAGGGCCCTGGTAGGCTATCGATGTCAGAGATGGCCTGCCGTGCGCGCATTGAAACGGTAGTTGACATGTTGCAAGGTCTGCAATGATCTTGCGACAATCCTCCACGCTCAACACATCACCGAACCGAATTGCTCCTGAAGATGCATGATGAGGCTATAGTCAATGTTCTGGACACGTTCGAACGTTGCGTTGAATAAAATATTTGTATATATAGTACTACTACTACTACTCACCGTGACATGCTTGCGAGCAGAGGATTTCAAATATGCAGCGAGGAGTCGATGATGATTGAGTACCGGTCTCTCTGAAAAGCTGAAATAATACGTATGCGACCATGCGTAGCAGGGGCGAAGTTCTAGCTTGGAATATGCGTTGCGTAAATTCCGTAAATGTCATCAAAATAGCCGGACGCGGCTTTTCGGATTGTTCGTCCGAATATTTGGCAGCATGCACCTTACACGTTTGTTTGCACGCCTATGTAATACGACGCCCTCGGGCAGGGGTCTAAAATCTAATTAGTGCGGCGACTTGGCCAAACTTTTTCTCATTATATTTCACCATGACAATAAGTTATAGCCTCACTATGTTTATTACTTATTTTTGTTGCTGCCGCAATAGCTTGACCTCAAGGCCCACGATTTTTTAAGGTACACTTGCTAAACATCACAGAAAGTCAAAACAGAAATGACATAATTCTGTTCACGAGCGTGATTTTGAATTGGAAACTTTTAGTGCTGTGCTTGGAAAAACCGATTCGCGAGTGTGTTAGGTACATTCGTACTCGATATGTGTCGAGCTATTTTGTGTTTCTATTTATATCACTTTATTGTAGAAACGTACGTAAAGGTAACATGGTTGTGATGCTGTCAGCATTGTGCGTCCTAGAGGTAAAGCAAACGTAGCACAATGAACATACCTGTTGCAAGAATCGGCGCAAGCGACTTTCATCGCTAATGTCGACAAATAGGTTATTGAGGACGACCAGCTTATAAGATCTTGTCAATATTTCTGACGCTCCATATTTTCTCCATAACCATATAATCAAATAAAAATGTGGCGTTTCGGCTGAAAATCTCTATTTACTAAGTGCGGCCCGCGAATGGATCCAGATGTTGAATGCGGCCGGTTAGCCAAAAAGATTGCCCATGGGCCTAAGGGAGAGATGAATTCCAATCCACAGGCATGAATTAGCTATATCACGTGGCGATCACCGTATAGATCTCTCTGGGCTTACCTGTACTTGATCCTTAATTAGCCTCTGAGTCAGCAATTTTAATTCCGATGATCTCCGAATCCTGTCTCCTAATCTAGCAGTTTTTTCAAGAAAAACTCGCGGTAGTGCGACGATATCCAAGATGCCTGCATAAATGTTTTTTAAGGAACTGTGTGTTTTAAATCATAAATTGGCTATATTTGGCTTTGTGATTGAAATCTAGATTAGCCTAGATATCGCGTCAAGAATACAGAAATAGCATGCTGCAGTCATTCCATACAGAAGCGTGACCCCGTATGGAATGTCGCGCGTGGTCAGTTATCACGAATACGGCTTAATGAGTTTGTTTATGATGACATAGACATTCTCTACTACTAGAATCACGGGTGCAGTGTCCACGTCCTCTAGCAATGATACAGACAACCTGATATTGTGGTTTTTGCAGTGACCACCAAAGAGGTTTCCTAGGAGCAGCACCCCAGCAAAGAATTTAATTTAGGTTGAATTGGAGCTAAACTTAACTAGGGGTCCATGGACCCCTTGGGGTACGAAATTCAGTGTAGAATTATAGGCTACTACTCCAGAATGAAAATTATTTCGCAAATCAAGATCAAGTAGAGAATAGATCATCCCCATCCTAAACCAAATAAATACCTGTGCTGCCTGCCGTCGGTTTGTCTTGTATTTTGGTTGGATAAAAGTCAGGGTTGTAATGACTCGAGTCTGAATCGAGTCACGATATTTTGGTGAATAGACTTGACTCGAGTCATTTTTTCAAATGCGTAAAATGACTCGACTCGAGCCAATTTGTGTATTGACTTGACTGGCACTCGAGCGATTGTACAGGACTCGAACCAAGTCATGTGACTCGCGACTATGGGACTATCTATATATAGTCTCTATACTATACTATCTATACTAGGACGGCCAAGACACATTTTAACTTTGAAGAATAGCAAAGTCACCACATTATTTTGGTATTTCGTCTAACAGTCCTAATACTTGGCGATTAGGATTGGTCAGAAACTGTAAAGACTGAGTAAAATTACGATAATTTGAATGCGAGCAGAGTTGAAAAAAGTGGGTTGAACCAAGTCGAACTCAAAACTGAGCACTGAACACAATGACTTGGACTCGGACTCGAGTCACAGGACGTACTATGACTCGGACTCGACCATTGACTCACTGACTTGGACTCGGACTTGCCTCGGTGGTGAATTGAAAATGACTCGACTTGACTCGAGTCAAAACTACAAAAGTGAGATTGACTTGTGACTCGGAACCTTGTGAGTGACTTAGTTACAACCCTGATAACAATAAAGACTATCGAGAGAGAGATAAACAATGGATGCCCCAGCAAACACATTACGGCAAGCGGTTATCCGTCGGATAACTTGTCCTTTGGCCCAGATTCATCCTAGTGCCATCCGGTTGCACCGAGCGTGTCGACTCCTGGTGTTATCCAGTGGGTGACCACTGACCATCCAACAAGTCATTTCTGAGTCACTTCCTGGCCACTGTAGGGACAAAGTCCGGTTGGGACCGATATCCATAGACTATCCACTGATCAACCCTCTGAATACTAGCTAGCTCCTGAACCTGCATATTTCCTTACCACAGGTTAGGCGACGCACAAATACACTTACACAAGATTGATTTTCAGGCAAAAAGCTTATATTATCGAATTGTCAACAATAAAAACTAAGCAGCAACGAGTAAAATTAACAACGGCTCTAAATCACGTCAAAATCAATCACTCACTCAAGTTCAAGACATACAATAAAGCAACAGGTGGACTCAAAAATATGACAAGCAGTCGATCAATTAATCAATCAGGCTAAAAATAGGATGACTACGAAGTATGTACACTGGGAGGATTACAGAATACCACACATACACAACTTATCAGAAATACCAGAGGTTGGCAAGTTTTGAAAATCATTATAGGCAATAATAAAAACTGCAGCAAAGTAAAGCACAGCATTGAGTCAAAGCAACAATAATTGTCAATCAATCAAGGTAAAGAAGCATGCACACTAGAAGGATTACAGAATACGACACACGGACAAGTGTTGAAAAATTAAGATAGGTCGAAGCAATTGCCTAGAATTCTGCCTATGAGAATAAAACAAGACACGCACTGCATTACACATGCACATTAGGGCTCTTCAAAAATAACTTTTTTTCTCAAATCTACTTGATAAAATTGTTAGGTTACCTAATATAAGCCTACACACAAAATTTGGTTCAATTCCAGCCAGTAACCGCTTTGCTACAGGAGAAGAAAGTTCCTATTTATTATATAAAAATAAATAATAAAAAATTTGAAAATTTTCTGTTCACCCCATGAAAAAGTTAGGCTGTCTATAGAAACGATGCTCACCAAATTTGGTTCAATTCCAACCAGTGGAAGTGGAGTTATTGCCGTCGAAAAATTTGGATTTGAATAAAATAGTATTTACGGTGAGCACAACTATAATAAATAAACAAAGAATCGGTCACCGTAATTACTATTTTATTCAAACCCAAATTTTTCGACGGCAGTAACTCCGCATTTTTGAAGAGCCCTAATGCGCATACACAAATGTATCAGAAAAACAGAGGCTGGCAAGTTTTGAAAATCATTATGCCAACAAGACATAGCGATACATTCAAAATTGCAGTGCAGTAAAAAAAGCACAGCATCGAGTCGAAGCAACAACTGTCAAATCAAGTCGCAAAATTACGTTCACTATATGAGAATACCATAGGAAAAAAAATTCAAAGTGGCAGGTTGAAGTTCTTCAATGACAGTAAAAAGACATGCACCGTTGCACACTAGGGAAATATCCGTTGATATTTAAGAATTAAGATGGCAAGTTTTGAAGGTGAAGAGGTAATACGAATAGAGATACAAAAAAAAACAGGATGTTTTATTCTGGTCAATTGCTCGTTACGACATCCTCCATGTGCAGATCTGTCACACATTGAGCAAGGTGCAGTATAACAAACAAAGCACTTCTACTCGGGTTTCGCCTACTTGTACTGCATGTTTTTTCACTACTTCTACTTAGGTTTGTCAGACATAACCAGTTAGATAGCTCCTAGAATGTAGTAAATAGTGAATGCAATTTAGAAATCGCACTATAATTGGAGTGCCATTATATATTTTTCGCGTACATCCTGCAGTTTTGAAAGCGGCCTCTACCAACTGCAGTAACCTGCAAGTGTGCGACTCGTTCTACTTTTGGAAAATACTCAAGTAGTCACAATTTCAGATCCACCTTTACTTGAGCAGCAAGGATGACTCACTTTCACCCCTTTTTGATCGTATATACCGTGTCTAGAGCGGATGAAAATAATAATCAGCAGATTCAACTGTAACTTGTAAAAAATTCCACAGCAAGCAATGCACACTTGCAACCAACAATCTCTCTAGCTGGAAATATCTTCAATCTTCATACAGGTTCAACTTGCAACGAGGTCAAAAGTTGGTATGAGGGAAATGACTTTATACTGCATCCTCTTCCTTGTTTGCGTAAGACTGAGACAGGATACGGACTTGTTCTACATTCTTGTCCTAAAATAATTAGCAAGAAAATCATTACAAGCGAACATGAAACGATCCTTCAAAATGCTGCCAATTCCGAACGCCTTGCAAAATTCATTCAAACACTGACAAAGTACAGCATACTATGCATAAACGCACAAATCATGAATATTAAAATTTATGATCATTATGGAACAGTGGACACTAGGGGTGTTCAAAAAAAACTTTTTTCAAATTTGATTGGCTTAGCTGGCAAATCATTAGGTTACCTAAAATACCTTGCACAAAAAATTTGACTCATTTCAATTCGCAGATGCTGAGGTCATCCAATTAGAAATTTATATCATTTTTCAAATAATAGTATTTACGGTGAAAAATTTCACCACTCCGACATGATCAAAATGCCTAAGATGTAGGGATGCTTTTTCCCACTCATTTCCATCTTTACAGGGGCCTATGGTAGAGTTTGGATGAAGACATCGCCAGTTGACGAATAAAAGATATGACACGGATTAGCTGGAAATTAGTAGACTTCATTGAAATAGCTAATAGACACGTTCAAATGATGGTGATATACTTTGCAAATAAACTACTTTTCACACTAATATTAACGACCACGAAAATGAAAAAAAAAACTGACACATAGGTAAAACAAGGGTAAATATATGAGTATGGTCATGGTCATAGGCGCCGAGTTACGGGGTGGCACCCCATTCAATATGCTGAAACGCCCGCCGTCTGCGATTTCAAATTTTCGTATATCTCTATTGTCTAGTCATCTAGATACGACATCAGCGCTGTCAATGAGCAAGTCCGTGATATCGCGTAAATGCCAACAATTTACCATTAACCGATACACACGCAAATAATTGAATACGCAGCTTCGTAGGCGGCGACAAACTAATGCTTGAAACGCTCCAATAAATTGTAACCCGGGATTTCGACATGCATTTGTCGTGTTGTCAGACTAGGTTCCGACCCATTGTGCTGTATTCAAGTTGGTGAATTACTGATTAGATGCGCCAGGTGAGGCCTACAATATTCGTATCGTAGGCCTCGGATGCGTGCTTTTTCGTCTGCTATCATCTGTAGGCTACTAATTCTTGTCTGGTTTATACACTCGCATTTTCTCAATGTCACGTGTCGGTGTTTGATTCGTTGATAATACTGCGCATTGTGCAGTGCAAGGCGTTGAATCACGTTGTCAAATAGTGATGCAACACGAGGTTTTCTGTGGCGTAAATTCTGAATTTATTCGATTAGTTCGAACGGGAACCTTCTATTTTCCAATACAATAAACTTCATTGCTGGACGGACTGGAGCTCAACCATATCGCGGATCGAATTTCAAACCGACGCGCGACGCTATAATCGCTGGCATGAAATATCACGTGCGCCAGGCTATGCCTGATATCGTTACCAGCATGAACTATCGAGTCTACAGCAGGACTGGCGCATGTGATAACATCGCTGGCCTAAACTATAGCATCTGCTACAGACATCATATGATTTGCCTGCTATCTCTACTTATTTGATTGTTATGTTATACTGGCTTAAGACTGCCAGCGTCAAATTGAATAAACCTGAATCTGCGCAATTGGCCACGAACAGACGCAAACGAACGTAATTGATTCGCGCTAATACTGAAACATCAGAAGATGCATGTACTTAACCGTAATAAATGATGCTAACTTGGTAAATTTGAAGAAATTTCAAACCCCTCCCTTGTTTCATCTGGTCACCCTATGTAGAAATAGAAGTCGGCGCCTATGAGTATGGTTATGCAATATAACCATTATCCCCTCTGCGCAATATATTAAGACAATCAATATTGCACCTACCTCGTACTGCTGATTTCTGTTTTTGGATGGTGCATGGCGCAACACCGATCTGACTTCAATCTCGTAGTCCTTTTCCGGAACAGTCGTAGGAATATTGCAACAAGCACCTTAACAGGAAGATTATAGTAAACAATTTATAGAGACGACAACTAGTTCAACCTACGATATATAATATATTGTATAAACTCAGTGCAAACAGAGCTTTTTTCCCAGTTCTGCCCAACTTTATCAGTTGCCACTCTATTGGGAAACTCAGGGCTACTCAATTAAATATACCATATACTCACCATTTCCAGTAGGAAATTCCCAGCAGAATGAACCTAGACGACTCTCCAGGAAGGGCTACTTGCTGAGACAACGTATCTGAACAGATAAATAACAGTCAGTGGCAACTCAAACACGCAATAACGGGCATGGGTTGATTAAACGCAGTCAAATAATGGTAATCTTATAGCTGGCGAACAGAGCGCAAAATTTAATAAAACAGGTCTCAATATAAAGCTACTTTCGCACTGATTCAGAAAATATAAATTAAAATCTGGTACGGGCACTAAACCCCCCGAAAATTGCTTTTAAAATCTGCATTGTTTCTAACAAAGGTAGCGGCAGTAGACAATGACAAATCAAATGTCTAGAACTGATTGTGACATCATTGAACGCCTTGGCGAAGTCGTGCTGAATATAAATAACAATGAAATTCAAGAACCGCTGTGCCGAATGGAACAAACTGTTTTGTAGATCGGCCTGTTGCGTACCAAGAAATACGCGTTGATAGTAAATTCTACGATATATGTTTAAGCTTTTGTGCTATAATTTATACTTATCCAAAATTTTGAATACGCGACGACGCATAAAATACACAAACTATTCACATTACGACTTATTTGCGCTACAGCCATTGATACGACGCGCTATACTCTGAGAATCACGGGGAACACGGCAAGCGACTTCGCCAAGGCGCCTGCCCAATGATGTCACAATCAGTACGAGACATTGAACGGTCATTGTCTACCGACGTTACAATTGATAGAAAAAATACCGACTTTGGCCTTTCGAGGGCGATTTCCGGGGCGTTCCAGTGCCCGGACCAGATTTTAATTTCTCTTTTCAGAGTCAGTGCGAAAGTAGCTTTCGATTGAGACCCGTCTAATTAAATTGTTCATTCTGGTCGCTAGCTCTAACATTAACGCTGAGTTATCAAATTGGAAGTTTCTACAGTCATCATTGCATGAGCTGAGCATAGAAAATTTCAAATAATTCATAACTTACATACGGTATACCCAGCTCAGCTTTCTAGACTATAAGAGTTGAATAATTTTTTTACAAATCAAACGGTCATAACTGCAGATGCTGTTTTGATACCACATGGAGGAAATAAGCTCTAACCTGCATTTGGTAAATTGTTGATGCACTGTCCGTAAAATCATGACATTACTGGCAGATTTCTTCCTTCACTTTTCTTCAAGATGCTGAGATTTCTTTTCGAACTGTTTCGCCCGAGCTGCAGCAAGATCAGTATCACTGGCCGGGTTGGAATCCCGGTACGTTTAGCGTAATATATTTGGTGTGCAGTATCACACCGTGAGAACAGTTAGTAGAATCTTTGGTGTGCACGAGACACCGATTCCATATTGGATCACTGGTATCAGTGGAACATGTGCGTTTTCTTTGAATCTTCTCGTGACCACCCGAATCAGACCTTGAATCGGAATCATATTTGGTAGATCTTCGTATCCGTCGTCTTTTCCCCGCATCCGATGCCGAGCTATCCAAGTTAGTATTGCAATACTCAAAGCATAGCGCTGGCCGCTGGGTAGAATTGAATATCGGTACTTCAATACTACAATTTGGAAGCCAAGCATTAATATCATGATTGAAATACCAGCAATCACGACTCTTGAGTAGGGATGTCTATCATTCAATTTGGGTTACGGGTCTCATTCAAAAATTCTGATAGCTTGCGGTCAGTCAAGTGTTACCTTCCAATCCATTTCCAGTTATTAATCACAAAACAGTAACTCTTACCTTATGTTGATCAAGAAATCAGGTTTGGTTACAATAAAAGGACGTACTATAACAGTATCAACTCTAAACCTACCTACCTACCTATACCGAACATCCGTCATAATAGCTCTTTAATACTATATAGGGATTCAATAACCAAGCGCATTTTCGTTGTGCACATACGCCACTTCTGACTATAACCGTATCATTATCATTGACTGACTACACTGCTACAACCAGTGGTTATGGTTATATAATCACCGAGCTAAGTGGCACACAGCAAATGTCGAAAATGCTTCTCGCCGCTGACAACAATTCACTTCAAAGAATCACGGTTCAAACTTCCCAGACGAAAATTTGAATCACGTGAACTGGGCTCACTGCGCAATGCGCCACTGCGCATATGGATGAAAAAGGCTAATGATCTCATTCACTTCACGCATGGCGCGACGCACGAGGAAAGCTCGTCAATCGTTGAGTGGTATTCAGTGGGGTAACATCACTTAGCTATATAACATCGGTAAAACATTATGAGGTACAAAAATTGTAATTGTCAAATTGTAAAGTTTATTACATGCTCGAAATAAAAGTACGAAAGAGAATGTACCATTATCGAAGTCGATAATAGAGTATACCAATATTCAATATACCAGCATATAATCCCTGTAAATTATATGGCGATCAAGTCAGATTCACTATGCGCAGTCGCCATTTCTGCCGACCCATTGAACGCATTCAAGTGAAAAACGCTAAACATCTCACGGCATGACGCACGCGAAAAGTTCGTAACATCTTTCGGAATTGCGAATGTTCACCGCAGGAACAAACAGTAACATGACAGCTAAAAGGGCACAGAAATGGCAATGTTTAAAAGCTTGAAATGTAGGCCCGACAGTGAATATTGACCGTTCAATGCCAGCATGCATAATCCGGTTACGTGACGTCGCTATGAAGAATCACGTCCAGTGACGATTTTCCTTCAAATTCTATTGAAATATTTTGAAATACTGAAATGTGTGCAATTTGTGCATATCAGCGTCGGGAGTTATTGAGAGGTTGACTTTATAGCTGAAACAAAATGGAGCTATCCTCACACTGTCCGAATATGATATCCATTGGAATTCTGATTCGCGCTTTCAGTGGACTATCCCGAATATCGGTGTGTAAACGTGCGATTTTCTTTCAAACTGTACTCTTGAAACATTTTGAAAGGATGAAATATGTGCCCTTATCAGCAATAACTTGAGTGGTTGACTTTTTAGCTGATACAACATGGAAATATCCGCACACTGTCAGATTATGATATCCATTGGAAATTGAATTGGGACTTTTAGTGGACTATCCGAAATGATTTTCTGTATGTATGTCCTAGGATATCCGAACTGGACATTTTCCAACTTGGATAGCCAAGTATTAGCCCACGTCTGTCCAACCGGACACTGGGACACTCGGACACTGCTTGGATAGCCCTAGGCAATTATGTGTTTGCTGGGGCGTGACTGGAAGTCGTCCGAAAAGAATACCAAAAGGCAAAGACTAAATGAACATTACAACATTCATTATCATGGCGCAAATAACCTGATTATCCAAAATTGTTCAATAAAACAAACAAAACTGCCCTAAAACACCGTCCGTATCAGAGAAAGTACCATCCCGATCCGCCCTTATCACCAAAAGTATGAATCCGGCTCCGATCCAGCCAAAAAAGAAGAAAAATATCCGGCGGATATCCAGTCCATGGACTATCCATGCCCCGCTCTGGGAGGGAGCCCAGATAAACCCCAGACACTTCTTAACGTGCTGGTGGTTTTACTGACTATACTGGAGCCGGAGCCTCTCGCGTCTGTGGCGGTGGATTGAACAACTTCGCGATCTTTTCAATGTCTCCTGCAGTAGAATATCCAGCTACATCGATAGTGAGAGGTTACTGTTACCATAAGCGTAGCTAAGTTGAAAATTTGAAAGGGTCATTCATGTCACTGAGGCTCACCCCAATTACAAAGTGTTTCGAAAGGTAGCGATTTCAGAACAAGTTTATAGCCACACAAACACTACATTTCGGTCAACAATATCTCGATATCACAAACTTTTCATTGACGGTCGTGGGTATATCTATCAATCAGATTCGTCCCAACAAATTCACGCCTTTGATGAAACTACTTAATCTACCATTTCAATAACGTTACAAAGCGAGAGAACACTAATAAAATTCTCGTAGCTAAATCCAAGGCAGGAAACAGTTCATTTATCTCGACCTGGCGCCCGTTCTACCGCAATTCAACCCGACTTTGTTTTCTCTACTTTACAGACCTTTTCGTATCGAAAGCGGACACGATACTTGGCAGGAGTGATGAATGCGACAATCTTTCGCCCGCACAAGGCGTCTTGTTGCGCTTTTCCAAAGCTCTTTCACGTCGCTAGCATGACTCCACGATTGTATCTGTCACTATAATCACGATTCCTATTCCTGGTATTTTAGTAATCATGCTGTATGAAGCATTGTGCAACTATATTGCCGCTGCTGCTGTGAAAGGTATTGCAAAAAGGATGGGGAAATATGTGATAATCGCCGTGATAGCAATTGGGGTATTCGCCGTTTCCGGCGTCCTTATTGCTTGTATGTGCTATTCACAAACCACCGAAGAAGAGATCGAATTAGCGATAAAAGAAACGAAGCCAGATAAATTGTCGGTGGAACAGTCAGGACGATTGAAGGTTGTAGCAGACTGGTGCAAGAAGCTTAATTGGTTCCTAAAGACGCAATCTTGGGAAAACTCGATTCCACACCTCATTGTGGACGACGAAAGAAAAGTGATGTTCTGCGCGATACCGAAGGTAACGTATTAGTTACCTAATTGTTTCGTAGGCGACCTACGATTTTGACGTCAGAATGATGAACTAACTTAGAAGCTCCCATGCTTAAAAGTTCAAACTAACACCGGTGCATTTCCAGCATTCAGACTTGTACAAATATAGACCCTAACTAATGCTACCGGAACAGACACATATCAAACTCACTGTAAATTTTCTCATATCTCCAATCTGAATCATAGTTGAAATCCCGATAAGTCGTCCGGCGGAATGCCATCAAACTACATACCAACCTATAGCTGAGGTGTATCGATCGATATCCACCGCCAAATTTTCCAGAACAGTTGAAACTTCGATCTCTTCCAAGACTAAATTTAAACGGGCTGTACAGAATGAATACTTACATACTGGTGAATAGATTTGCTGTATGTACCCCGATACACGCATACACGTTCGGCATACCGATGTTCTACACGACTGCCTGGCATTCACACGGGATAATTTCGAATGCGCGTTTACTCAGTCAAAGCATCTGTTCGAGCTGGCGTTAAATTTCAAATATATTGCGCATGGTTTGCAGGTACTTCTCGTCTGCTTCAACATAAAAATAGTAAAATTATAGTTTCGCTACCATGAAATCGTCGCGACTCAATTCCAATCGCTCCGCGTCCGCGACCTATACGTTTGGTTATAAAAACCATTTTCAATTAACGGATCCGCGATGCCTATACCAATACCATCTCGACCCCCTTATAATAGATTAAGCGTGTGGCCTAAATGATAATTGCTTGAGCTAAGCGTAATTGGAAATATGTTATTGCAGATACCAACGTAGTATGACCGATTTATGTCATTCCAATCAACGCATAAATTGGCATTTTGTGGATTCCCTATCGATGCTGAATATCTCACTTATTGAAATGGGTGAAATTGAGGGATACCAAATACTATCGGGTAGCCAACTACGGTCGTAAACAATTTTATCATTGCATATAGTGAAACCTAATTAAATGTGGAAAATTGGGTGCTACGTCTTACCGATATACATGGTTGCCGTACTATCACCATCACGTGTGTCGATAAACACATCACAGCTCTATAACCTATAGTATTCTGGTTGACATATCGGGATTGAAGCTAACCAGTCAACTAGGTTTAGTTGTGCAATGCTCAACGCTTGGAAAAACGGAGGTCAACGTGTATTAGTTGAGGTAAACGGTGTAATTGACATGACGCATAAACGATGCGGTATCGATCTTGCAGCGTATAGACATGATGCGCCACAACCGTGCAGTGTGCAGCAATTCCTTGTAACCATATTCAACTACTTTAACTTCTATAATATGATATTGTTTCGCACAGCCATACATAGTTTTTGACCAATTTTTGTTTTTCATTTGCAAATTGTGACAATTTAGCGATACATGAGCTTATTACATAGGAAAGGCTCTTTCGCGAAGAATTATGTAGAATAATACAATACAGCCGTCAGGAAACTGGCACTGGTAAATATCCTATACTCAAAGCGCTGAAATATAATATCATGTGAAAGCAATACTAATTTTCTGTTCTCAAATGGAAAATTCCATAGCCAGTCTAAATCTGTCGCGAGACGTCCATCAACGTGCAACTAAGGTATTATTTTTACGAGTAACCCGCCATTGCAATTGATTCTCGCGTGTGAATATATGAAGCATGGCACACTTTGGAACAGGCATAGAAATATCATCGCGGTATGATTTCGAAATGACTTGACGTTTTGTTTATGCGTAACAGATGGTCTCTCCCTTCATATTTCTATCCTTCGCTCCAGTTTACGCCTCCTTAAAGGCTCGACAGTCGGTACGCAAGCGTCAATAATGCCATAATTTCATTAATGACAACTTGAACGTGGTCCATTTGATTCTTTTATTATTTTTTCACCCCGTGCTTCTGCTATTCATTTCTCGAGTAATATAGCGGAACACCTGCCATATATATGTTCGTTAACCTGTCAATTGCGGCGAATATAATCCCCGTGGGCGGAGGAGTTCGAATATATCGGTCAATGTTTGTACTTACGGACGTATCCAGTACACCATGTATAATATCTGGACATATTTTATTGCATTTCTTTTTCAACCCGGATATTTAACGAAAGCACATTAACCGCCGTTGCATAATCACACTCGTGAATTGACCTTTGGCGCAAGGCAGCCGTTCTTTTAGGTAATGGATATGCCAGACTACTGCCGACTGCTGGTAAGAGCGCTAAGGTACAGAATGCGCTGCCAATATTAAGTAACTTGTCTGACGATCCATCACGTATTATGATATATTAATTATTCCAAGCGCAATTACTATGTTAAATTCTGGTAGGAATGTGTAGATTGTGCACTGTCGACACTGTGGTCGACAACCTACGATCCGTCGATCAGTGAAGGTTCGCGAGGAGTTCGTTACTGGTCCGCAAAAAATTCATCTGTTTAATAGAAACTCTGACATATGTGCGCAATATGTAGATGTATAATGTGTGAAATACTGTTACATAAAGTCAAATATTTTCAGTTACGCGGGCCATTTTGATACATAATGGATTAATGGTATATCACTCGACTCGTCGAGGATAGAATAAACGACGATCGACATAAAACGGTGATCTAAATACGACTTCCTTATTTCATGCACGGGACTAATCCTAGCGATTACCGTTGTACACATCATAATAATATTCATGCATTTTCCGATCGTTCGAAGTAGGTATTTCTTAAAACCATTGTCTTCACTGTAATAAACCCTTTCATATTGCTACCAACGGCGTTCATTACAAATAAAATGCATAGGAGACGGCCCAAACGAGTTATCCTGAAGAAAGTTCTATACAGCTGCTTACACTCTTGGCGAAAGAGTGTGTATTCACACCTGTATATCACCCGTCATATACGGGTGTGAATATAAGCCCGTGGTACCCGAAACCAGAACGTACCTCAAACTTACACCACGGTATAAATCAGACACGCCATTTTGATCTAAATCAGTGCTTTTCAGCCTTTCACACCTTTTTTGTAAAGTAAATTTCATTCGCACAAACTGACCGAAAATTGTTATACAAATTGAAGATAAAGATTCTTAACAACATTTTGTTCAGATGTGCAACAAATTGGCTACTATGTAGCTATCAACTATCTCATTAAAAAGGTAACTTCTTCGCTCGTTTTGATTTCAACTATTTCACTAAAACCCTTCGGCCAAACAAGTTGTTGGGTTTTGTACAAGAGCGTCTACTAGTGCTTGGATGACCAGGTCTTAAAATCTGTTCTGCACTCCTATCGAATTTAATACTGGTAAGCATATTTTTAGACTACCACCAAAATCTGAGTTTTTGTGGCATCTCGCGACCCCAGCCCCACCCACGAAAAGGAATTCATTTTTAATATTACAGTAGTATGCTACGATTCTACGGACATGTATGACATATACAGAACGCGCACACCCCAATTCTATACCCAACACAGCTCTGCAAAGCATATCTGACGCACGCGACTTCAAGTTATGGTGAATTAAATTCCTCTGCGTGTCGCACTTGTAACTACTGTCTACTCAGATTGCAAGAACGGGACTATTCCGTGCCGACAACGGAGCATATCCATGTCGAAAGGTTTTTCCATCCAGCATCGGTCATTTTTTGGCCAAGGTTTTGTCGCCGCTTATGTTTTGGTACCCGATTTTATGAGCGGTTTGTTGGCCAAAACTTTACGTCTTCATGTGCCCCGACGCAGAAGTGGTTGGCCTCGAAATGAATGAGTCTCATAGGCCTGAACTCGCTCGTTGCTCACGCCTCAGTTCATCCCAACGGTCTTCGATCATGTTTTCCAGAAAAATCAGTCAGACAAATCTTATCCTGAATTCTCATGATAAAGCCATATTTTTTGCGTGTCTCGCTTATTGGCTATAGTACCCAACGCAATGACCTTGGATATGTAAGAAATATCACAGGATTTTTTGCAATAAATTCAAAAAATATTACTTACATATTTAGAGATAGCTCTGGCACCGTATCGACCCAAAATTATACCCTTTGCTGATATACTGTATGTCTGCCACTACACCAGCTTCCAAACCAGGCTGTTGGTTACGTAATAATTATAGTGCGAAAATAATAATTCACTGCAGCTTATAAGAGCTACGATTAGTGGTGCGTCGTAAGTTAAACAAGTTTTTACAATTGCGTCTCTACTACAACAGTTACACTGCCCTTGAATTTCCTATTAGGTTTATTTGAATTATTCCACGTCAGAAAAATTAACAATTATTTACGATTTTCATTCGCACTCATCCGGATTTTTTATTCCCACCTTTGTCATTCGCACTGCAAATTTTTTCATTCGCACAAGTGCGAACCGTCACACAGGTTGAAAAGCACGTAGGGATGCATACAGGTATGCACGTAACAACGTAGGATGATTGTATAACCCCGATATATTTCTGAGTTGGTTCTGTTACCGTGTACCCCCTTCTGGGTGTGAATACACACTTTTTTTCGGTAATAGTGTAGTTTTCCAATCTTACTGCAGCAATGCTCACCATAAAATTCCGAATCACATGCCTACAGCTAAATCTCTCGTGCAAGTTGCTGCGGTATATTGTAACATCATTTCCACAGACTTCTCATTGCACGATCGGGTTCCACATCCTCAACAATATGAAAGGGAGCCATTTTTCAGTGGTTAAGTAGGCTAGTTTTGCAGCATTTGGTTCGTTTAGGCATACTTGACCTCTATATAATAAGGATACCTTACAACAGATAGGGAGTGTCGGTTATTATTGCGTTTTCGCTTTCTCAACATTATATATCCGATCAACATATACTACACTCGCAACGGCCAGGTTATAGAATGTAGATTTTAAATAGAATAGCACGTGCATAAGTAACTTTGCATAAGTCTATACGCTATTCTGTTCTATGCATTCTCCATTCGTTTCGTTTTGAAATATGTCTCTGAATTTGATGACATTTAGAACCATCATAGCTAGGAAAATTACCATGCGCCCCTGTGACAGATTTTCGCAACTCTCCGCTCTGGAAGCGATGGACTTTATCAGATCAAATTCATTGTAAATCCATTACCGCCTGACATTTTCGCACAAATTTGGATTCTTCGATCGCCTCTCACCGCGCAAGATAGAACTATATACAAAGCCACAAAGATCTTTTACCACAATTCTAAAATTTCCTGAGAAACGCGAGGGATATCTCTAAACTTGGTTGAGCATAAATTTATTTACCCCTTTGATAAGCAAAATGGAGGACATTTGACTTGGAGCAATTTTGAGCCTTCTCGGAGGAAGTATGGTAACCCAAATACATATCATTCGATCTCGTATTTTAATGGTTTGTATGCATCCTTCGTGTTTCTCAAACAAGCTCCTTTCACTAGAAGGCGTCTGGCCTATCCAGAGCTTTATAAATTGTTGTATACAATTGAAAATACAGCATACATATTCCAATATGGCTTGTCGAACGACGTTTCATTGAAGGTGTTGGAGAATGACCCAATTTATAAACGCAAGACATCATTGTATCATGACATCAAGACACTTTTATCAAGTGTTAATTAATAAAAGCAGGAGATTCGTTAGTTCAATAGAAAGAATCATTGTATGCTGGTATATAGGCTATGTCACGGAAATGTATGGAAAATTGTATGGATAATACGGAATGTATGAAGACCAGATTGACACACGGAACTATTCGTTACAGGTCGCAAGCAGCAATTGGAAGAGAACCTTCATCAAAGCTCTAAACATTACCAGAAACGGATCGTCTGACATCAGAGACGTTCACGCCCCCGGGCTGCTACCCGACCTGCGACTCTACTCGAAGTCGGAACAGGAATACAGACTACGAAATTACTTCAAGTTCATGTTCGTCCGTCACCCAATGGAGAGGCTGCTGTCGGCGTACAGGAACAAGATAGAAAACAAAAGCGTGGCTATCTACAAGAAAGACTTCGGTCGGCACGCCCTGATGAAAGTCGTCAACGAGAAATCTCCCGCTGAACTAAAGCGCCAGTCTAAGAAGATCTCATTTTCCGAGTTCACAAACACCCTAACTGATCCCGCCTACACCCTTGCGCACTATAACGTACACTGGAAGCAATACTACAAACTCTGCCATCCCTGCTTCGTAAAATACGACTTCGTGGGCAAGATAGAATCCTTCGAAGCCGACCTGGAATACATCCGACTGAAAACGGGCGTGGATTACAGGCCTTCATTCCAGCATCATCGGCGAACCACAACTCCCGACGTTTCGCGAGAATACTTTCGGGCACTATCGAACAGGACCAGTCGCGTTCTATCGCAAATGTACAGCTTGGACATGTCCTTGTTTCAGTATGACTGGCGTCCCAAATCCCTGTGATTGCACTGATTGCGTGAAAGAGGGGAAAGATGGCAATCAGGAATGATACCAAGGACGCTGTTATAGTGGACATTAAACTATATGCGCAATTGTGCATGTAGGCCGAGATGGATGTTCGATTGATAGACCACAACATTTCTGTTTCGATACCTTCCTATCTATTCATTATATCGTAGGGTTATCATATTTTGGAAATCTGAAAAGATGACACTTTTTCAAAATTTTCAAACTTGCAAAACCGGAGGAAAATCCTGAAAAAATGGTAAATTTTATCCACTTCGCGATCGGTTGACTACAAAAAGGTCAACTTTCAGGCTCGACTCCCGAAAAATACATTTTTTTTCTTTCACATCATCATACGGTTGACTAAAAAAATGTCAACTTTCTCCCTCGGCGCCTAAAATACCGTTTTTCTTCCACATTATCAGGTGGTTGACTAAAAAAAGGTCAACTTTCCGGCTCAGCTCCCGAAATAGCCGCCGGAGCGTCACTACAGTGCTGACTTATTGTGTCCCAGATGAATTTGGCCCTACATCTAACCAATATTCTCAAAAAGAGGACATAATCTCAAAGAGGATATTTGGGCGTCCTCCGAGGACACTTTCAAAAAAGTCAAAAAAGAGGACAAATTCTCTTAAAAGAGGACGTAACCCCATAATATCGCTTTGTGTTTTGCATCGTATATTGTAAAATGTGTGACTGAGCGGGTAAAAATGATAAATACCCAGTGCCCATATATGCTGCATTGAACTCAATTCACCAAAGCCTTTCTGCAAGAAGGGTGAGCGTCGTATTGGATACCGCAGACCCCGAAACCAGAACTCCTTTTCATTAGTAAACTCTCATCCGTGTATGTATAAATGCTTGCATAGTTGTTCATTGGTGTCATGTTCGTAAGCTCACGAAAAGACACAATGAAATGGCGATTTCAACGCGATTACGCCGAAGGAAATTGTATTGCACGTCATGGCGCATCCTACTTTAACTATATACCTACCGCCTTTCAAGTCTTCCGTGATAAATTCGAGTCCGCTTTGCCGAAAGCTGTCCTTTAGTTCATGGGCCGCCAGTACCTCATTTTCATTAAGCTCGATGGTCAGGGGATTCTTCAACATTTTGCTTTTTATCTTATCTTCAACACGCAATTCTACCAACAAACATCAGAATGTGACTTGCATGATATTTTCTTAATCCTTTTTCGTCAAGTTTTACTTGATTCCAACAGTTCCAATCGAACCCTTTCGTGCGCGGCATGTTGATCGAAGAGAATGATGGCATTTGTAGAGTCATCGCTGAGACCTTCGTTGCCTTTCGAAACTGAGCACGCGATGAATTTCCCGTCTACATTACCTATGATCTAACGTGCGAAATATATCCATGCAGGATTTGATATGTCGAAGCCTTGTGCTTGTACAGTTCGTTTACGTACATTTTGTATTGCTATAGATCGTGAGCGGCAACGTTTGATTACATTTTGCTAGAATGCAGTCTATGTTGGCGTTGTACAGTTGTTGTTGTTGTTGTTGTTGTTAGTATTGTATATATGGTGTTCAGCTGCTATGGCCTTTTACACCAGGTCTTAAGAGTCTGGCGTTGTAGTTGGTTACGGTTTAGTGTTAGACCAGGGTTGTAATGACTCGAGATATGACTCGATTCGAATCTGACTAGAATCGTGATTTTTGGAGACTCGACTTGACTGGAGTCATTTTCTTAAAATATGGAAAATGATTCGACTGGAGTCAATTTGTAAAGTGACTCCACTTGTACTCGAGAGTCCTTGCGCATGACTCGACCAAGTAATATGACTCCAGACTCCGACGGTCAAGACTGGAATTTCACTGAATTCGAGGAATAGTAAAGTTACCACATTTTCGTATCTCGTCTAGCAGTAGCAGTACTTGGGAAATAGGGACAGAGATTATGTAAAGTGGGGAGAATTGTTATATTATTTGAATGCTCGCTCAAACACAGTTGCCGAGAAGAGGGTTGAACAGGATTGAACTCCAATATGAACAGTGAACACAATGACTTGGACTCGGATTCGAGTCGTCTCAATATTGCGACTCGGACTCGACCCGACGCTCCCTGACTTGGACTCGGACTTGACTTGGAGGTGAATTGAAAATGACTCGACTTTACTCGAGTGAAAACCATAAAAGTGAGATCGACTTGTGACTCGTGCCGTAACCAGTAGTAGAAATTAGGCATCAGCCGCCTTACGTGAAGTCGTACAGGCCAACAAACTCTATGGGTCGAGGTTTACGTGCAATCAATTCATCGCCAGCATTTGCAAAATATAATACATACAACATACCTTGATTTCGCGAAAGATTTCTCTCCTGAAAACCAGCGAGTTTGTGGAAGATTTGAATAAAGAAGACAGAGCTCGAGGATTCGTCTTGATTAAATCCTATAGGTAAAGTATGCGAAGACTTGTAAAATCATGACCGTACAAAAATGAGATCGCCCTATCTATCTTTGTACACCATTGTCTGAATAGGTGCATTGCAAAAACTTTGGACGTAGTTACATTCGTTTCATATCATAATGCCACCAACCAACAGTGTGCTTTATGACGCGAGGGTGTGCATGTGCAATGTGCATTGTACAAGAAGCATCATCGGATAAGACAGTTCAGTGTTCATTTCGCTCATAAGCAGCAAAAATGATATGATTGGTGAGTATATTTCCAAAACTACTTACATTGGGCGTTATTGGAACGGCCGGATTCTTCCAAATTTGTCCCGAAATTTGAATAGGTCTGAATAAGTGTATACATGCCGTTAAGGGTTGCGAAATCCAACTAAATAGCAATGCATTTTAGCCTACTTTGCGGCACTGGTCATTAGCTGGCGGCATTTTTTCGGCCTCGGGATAAATTCCTGTACATAACGCGGTCCAACTGCTTGATCAGACACTCCGGTTGGGAAATATTCTGAGTAAACGAAAAAATAATAAAATATTTTACCAACACATTATTACCTCGGTAACCGTGAATGCTAACCTTGCACTTGATTGGGCTCGGTATTAGCCGTCATTCCGGTGACAGTGTTTACAAATATTTGGCGTCCGGCTTTCTTATCGTACACCGCAACCCAATCTCGCCCCAGTGACTGTTTGTCGGGTGACTTTTTCGCTACAGGTTGTTTCGGCAGCGCTGCACTCGGGCTTCTTGGTTTTGCGCGTTCAATTTTTTTGCTGGCGGCTGGGGCAAGTCGGTGAGCTATCTTTCCCATCACGTACCCATCAGATTGCGCATAAGTCGCGGACGGGTATTGAACAATCTACATCAACAAATTAAACTTTACAGGCAACAGCTATCAGCCTATCACATATACGAGTGTATAATTTCAAAACTGTGTGTCTTGCCTAATCATAGACACTTTTAAGCAAGGTTGTTAGGTCACACCAAGCCTCACGATCAAACACGCCAGTTTCGCAGACCAACTGGACTTGAATGTGAGGGCCCTTCTAGTCGCAAGGGACATGCAATACAACACATTATATTACAATATGTTCCAACGGTTATGAAGTAGTACGTGGAAATGTTACGCTACTAAAAGATGTTTGGTAATCACTGGCGCAATCGTATTAAACAATGTCGCTGGGTGGCAGTCCCAAGTCCTGTAAAGAGTACAATATCACACTGGTCTAAAAATTTCGAAAAATCTTTACGCCAAAAATTTTAATGATTCATTCACACTAATTCAAGGTCGCTGAATCCGATTCTGTGGTCATAATTTCTCTATCACGTCAGATTCTTTCCGTATGATTTTTTTCTCGTTTTCATAAATTAATCAAATTTCGGCTTTCATTAGTGACATCACGGTTAGCATAGAATAGCTACATATCAAATATTGTTATTGAAATCATCTGTCATGAAACGTGGGTTGTTGTAGTACAGAATGAATGAGTGAGTTTCCGGTGAACTTGAATCCAGTGATTCTCTATCTTCGTTCAATCAGAAGCTCTTTTCGACCCATAAAATTACACTGGTCTACAAATTTCAAACAAATTTTGCCCCAGAAAATTTAATGATTGATGTAGGCTAATATTATAGGTTGCTGAATCCGATTCTGCGCTAAGAATTTCTTTAACACGTCAGATTTTTTTCGGCATGTAGTGTTTTCATTCATTTTCATAAGTTAATCAAATTTCGGCTTTAGTTTGTGACATTACGGCAACAGATTAAATATTGTTATTGAAATCATCTATCATGATGAAACCTGGGTTGTTGTAGAACAGAATAACTGAGCCTTCGGTGAACTTGAATCCAGTGGTTCTCTATCTTCTTTCGATCAGGACCTATTTTCGACACATAAATTTATATGTGGATGCAACTATTTATAGTCGGTAGCAGCTATTATCTTTATATACCGCTCTTCGTTTAAAGATTGTGATCAGTAGCTCCGTACATAATTTAGTTACCTACTGTCCTGCAGACTTAATCGGTCAATGCATTTTGTGGAAGCACATTGCCCTTTCCTAAAACGTATAGGTTTGCAAACAATAACCATTGTATTGTTGGTATATTATGTAGAAGATAAATGTTTACTCCACAAGACCCAAATATGTGGCCCTTTGAGCTTGTTTTGAAACATCAAAAGAAACAGGATGTGTGCTTTTCCAGGGAAAAAAAGAGCTTGTCATGCATGATAACTTGAAAGAATTTATCATCATTAATCTTCGCATGTACTAATCATGCTAATTCTTCTCCAGTTTCCATATTGTAATTTTATCGGAATCAAGGAAAACTGTTTCTGAACTGTTTATCTTTTGTTTATTGCCATGATATAAATGGCTTCTTTTGCATTGTCTATTACACTGGTCAACACATATGTTTAGGAAGACAAAGTAAGAGTGGTTTTGGGCGTTCCGAAGGGCTCCGATTCCGAATACAGCCTTGGTTTTTTCAATCGGGTCTATTTTTGGAGATAATCCATGGGGCTAATTTGACTAAAATCTCATATTTTCGATGTATGGGCTGGATAAAAAATCGGCTCAGTCGTACTATAAAGTTCAGAAATTCAATCTACTTGTTATTTTAACACGCTCAAGACTGTTTTCAATCAAAATACATCAACAGAATTATATTTCGGGTTACTTGATTTATCATAAATGGATACTTTAACGGATATCATATACATAAATAAACTTCAATCATGTATATAAGTATTTACTTAAATACTCAAATAACGTTGCATTAATTTAATCAGTTTTATGTCAACCACCTATTTTAAATTCAAAATAATCAGTTGGAATATAATATTAATAATTCATCTTAAAGCAAAATCGGTTCTTGTACTATTTTCGGTTGTAAGCAATTCAGTGCAGTTTTTCGAAAGGTTCCAGCAATAGTCTGCCATAATATGTTCGTCGCATCTGCACTGATATCTTTCGTCTGTTGTTTTGATGTAATTGGTGGAACCTTTCCTCGTTCTATTCCCTCTAATCAAAAATATTATCGGAAAATATATCAAGATGACTGAACAGGAAGTGAGATTTAATGCTTATGTTTACTTCAAGGTTTCCATATGCAGATATCAATTCTCGGACAAACTGCTTATAGTTGGGTGCTTTGTGATCGTCCATAAAGTTTTATTTACTACATCCTAGAAGGGATTCCATGCAGTGAGCACCTTTCTTAATTCGAAATTGTAATCCTTGGTCCGTATTCGAATCTGAGATCCATCAAAGATTCCAGATTTAAGCTTCTCGTTTGATATGGATACTAGGTATACCCAGTACCCACTTTGTTGGCTATACGGAAAATTGGCCATTACAAGTGAAAAGAGATGAGACGCATATGAGTATTTTAGATAAGCTTTCCAGGGACAAACTTGACAGCTTAATACTCCGCTTTCGTCGTGGTAGAATGACCAATTGGTACAGGAGAAAATATATTTCCATTGTGCAAAAGTATAATTTTTACGCTTGACAAACTGCTTTTTTAACAAACAAAGTTCTCGCATCAGGTCATGTTAATATTGATGAATTAACTGAGAACGACATGAGTGCTCATCATAGTCAATTATCTATTTATGTGCAGCATAAAAGTAGAAAACTCTAAGATTTACTTCCTACCAAGTGAAATATTCAAGCGTAAATACAGTGATGTTAAGCTTTTTTATGGGTATTAATATCTTCTTTTCTTGAGCCAATCTGGCAAAACTGATGTGGTATTCGTAATCTAATCGTAAACTAATTGAAAACCCCAGAAACGGCTCCTAGATGTTCTGTCAAAAATCTTTTTTTCATTTTGTTGACCAGTGTTATAGATAGGGTTGCATTTAAAACAAAAATAAATTTAAAACAAACCTTTTTAAAACAAGGCCCTAATTTAAAACATGTTTCTTTTAAACCATGACGTCACGAATATTAAATTGTGACGTCATAGTGGATTGACATTGACAATTGAAAATATAGGGTAAATATAGCTCCTTTAACGAAATATCTGTACTATCAATGTTGAACCGACTATTTTGAGTGTTTTAACCATTCCATATCGATATACGTCGGCTATATCGGGTGGTAATTGTCCGTAGGCTCATACAACATGTCTTTTCGAACGTATTTACACAATTGTGGCATAATTTTACAACTTAAAAAAAACACAATTTTTTAAAGGCCTATGTTTAAAACACTGTTTAAAACAGGGGTGGACAATTATTTTTCCCCGCGAGCCAAATGAGAAGCAGAAATAAGTTGGCAGGCCGAGTAAGAAATTTTAGAATATCCAGCGTATTGATTTTATTTCTAAATTGGATGCAGTGAATTGCACGATTTGGTGCTCAGGGGATGTGTTTATATTGGGAATGACAAAGTGACGGTTAATTACCCAAAAATATTTATTTGCCGTCATATTTTAAAACAATGTTAAACATGATACATTTTGAACTCTCTTTAAACCCCTATCCGCGTTTTTCTATCAATAAATTAAAATGTATTTGGAATGGCCGAAACAACCCGTCGTCATCCCCCAAACGTTGGTCTTGGGCCCCCCATAGAGTTCTATACCAAGCTCCTGGTGGCTTCGCCGCCAGACCAGACCCCATCTAGATGCACTATGCACGAGATGTCTTGTATACACTAATTGGCAACGTTTATGCCCTAATCGCGATAAGCGCGGAATGTTTTCATGATTCATGATCCAATCGGTCAATAATATAGGTAATTGCAAATATTGCTATATTTTTTAACCTCTCTCAGCTCACGTAGTGGCCTACTCAGTTTTACCGCTGGAGCTGAGTGAGCTACTGTCATGGAAATATTTGGGAGGGCCCGTTGGTATAATTACTTCGCTACATGTTGTTATTTCGTGACCTCCCGTCTGCTATGTGAAAAGATATTCAAATAGCCAAAGCGTACCAAACTAAAAAGACGCACCCGATTCCCGATTTGTATTTCTTCACTGGCAAATATTGCCTATGGACAATTGGACTTCGTGGTTTTCGGTCAACATAAGGGCAGTCCTTTTCGGCCAAGGTTTTCTCGCTGTCGAGCGTGCAGTGCCTTCTCGGATTCCCGTGATGACCTAAGTTCATTTATCTTGGTGCGTCGTAGAAATATTCGTAGATTTACCCAAATTATACTGGTGAATTTGCCCCGTCAGTTATATTAACGGTAAATGCCCGCTAAATTAGTATTTCAAATTTACCTGTCTCGGAGTCGTAAAACTGCTGCCAGGACCAGACCAGTAATTTGGCATAGAATATTTTCAACAGTGCATGTGACGTACGTATAGGCTGCGTAATCACGGTATGTTAATAAATAGGCTTGATAGTAAACGAATTTCCGGTTCAGTTTATACATCCTATGGTTTTAGTTCACGCAGCAACATTAAAAAGTAGGTTTGATATTTTAAATTTCAAGCAACCTTTCGCGGGCCGCACAGAATCGCTCGGCGGGCCGCACTTTGCCCAGGCCTGGTTTAAAACATGTTTTAAGCAAAGTGTTTTAAAACACCGTTTGTTTTAAATGCAACCGTAATTATAGGCAGCAGATGAATGGATACTGCTTACTAACAGCTCAGCACGAAACCTGAAGTGCGTGTTACATCACGATAGAAATAAATATGCATCAGTTACAGGACTCTAGGACAGTCGACCCGTCTCGACATAGGACATTCTGTGGCCTTCACCAAATACCATGTGTTCTATGCTGGAACAGAGCCAGAGACGAGCATTGATTAATTTCTGTATTGATGGTTTTACGTGGTTACGAGGCTTTTTGTCAGTGTTTCGCATGATTAGACGCCAGTTCTGAATACAAAAAGCTTAAGATTTTTGGCGGTTTCTCAATAGCCGTAATATTTTACTATGAACTAGAGTTGGTCGAAGTGATCACCGTTGTTACTCTAGTAGCACAAGTAACGCCTTACATTTCTACTCAATTACAGGTAGAATTAGTCATTTCTAAGACATGTGAAAACCATTTCAAGTAGAAGACGAAATGAAAGGTCCGAGAATTAGTAAAAGTCAGTAAATATCTAGTATATTTGGTCGGGGTGAGGGTGGTCGCGTTACCTATTATATAGTGTTACCTATATAGTCACACGACAGTATCATATAAATAACTATAGCCAGAATGTTCGAAACCGTAATTTTGAACAGCACCTATACCCCTTGAATGGATAAGCTATTATTATGCCTATATACCGCATCACGTAGAATGTAAAATCGTTCGGAAAAGCAAAAATCATCCTACAACAGAATGCAATTAACCTTCGAAAGAATCGAGTCATGCCTCACCGGTGAAGATTCCGGTGTTACCGATCTTTTATCCTGGTTACACGAAGTAATTAATCCGTTTTCTTTGAGAAAGGCCATCATGGCATTTGAAATACACAGCCACAGACCCTGCCAATCACGAAACTTCACAAGCGTTTTTCCAGGTTCAAAACAAATATCGTATTCGTCGTGATCGCATCTAGGAGAAGTTAACATCATATGCTGCTCTTATATTGAGAATTCGGAGTATACTAACAGAATGTTCAAGAAAAATACTGCGAATGTCCTCTTAAAGACATGTCTATTGGATTTCGAACCTATCGGATTTTGAGACCCGTTACCATCAGTTGAAGACACCAGCCCTTTTGATATGTCCGATGACTCGAGCAAAGAGTTGATTTCAGAATGTATTTTGGTCTGTTGAAAAAAATGATCGTAACTATAAAGTGTGTTGGTAAATTAGCGGGGGTAAAGGCATCGTCGACAAGCATTTTTGCCGCAATTACGAGAGAACTCGAAGACACGTTGACCGGATCTGGTAGTGAACCTGTTAAATTTTTGGGCCTGTCGCATTTATAGGTGAAGAGTGATCAGATATCAGCCTCGATTTATATCATCAAATGTGAACGGAAAAAGAAGGCAATATATAATGAAACCAGGGTCGTAATGACTCGAGTCACAAAAAAGATCGCGACTCGACTTGACTCAAGTCATTTTCTCAAATGCGTAAAATGACTCGACTCGTGCATACCTTGAACCAAGTCATATGACTCGAGACTAGAACGACCAAGACATATTACCTATATAATTGTAACTTCGAAGAATAGTAAAGTTACGACATTATTCGTATTTCGTCTAGTAGTCCTGATGCTCGGAAAATATAGGGCCAGAAACTGGTAAGACTGAGGAAAAGTGCTATATTACTCGAGCAGAGTTGAAAAAAGTGGGTCGAACCGGATTGCACTGAAAACTGAACAGTGAGCATGACGACTCGGACTCGACCCTCTACTAACTAATTTGGACTCGGACTTGACTCCGTGGTTAATTGAAAATGACTCGACTCGAGTCAAAACTATAAATGTGAGATTGACTTGTGACTTGGTTACAACCCTGAATGAAACGTACATGTGAACTGATGAGTTTGTAGGCCTACTTATTAAAATAATCTCGCTATATTTTTTTCAAATTCATCTGAACTTAAATTGGAAAATATCGGTCATTAAAACGACCGAAATGACTGTCTCAGTGTCTCTTACTGTCATTCGCATAACGATTCATTCACACTTAATTCCTGCGGTGCGAATTCCAGACAAATCTGATGCGGATATGACCAGTAGTTCTAGGTCAGGGAGTAGGCTACTCAAATATCGATCGCCACGACGTTCCGGTTGCGAAACTAAAATTTCACTATTTTCCTATTGAAACATACGATAATGAACTCCGAACCAAGCCTAGAGTATTTCCGTAGTATCCAATATCCATGATGACAATATATGAAAATCACACTCTATGTCTATGCATATATTATTAAAATGTGGGTTGAAGTTCTGTGCCCCAACAAGTGATGCGGAGAAAACATGACGATCGATAAATCTCCGGGGCAGTGCATGATGTCTTACGCCAGTATATACAGTATACACCAACGAATGGGCCGGGTATTTCTCTGTGCATAGTTGCAGTTATGATATTTGTCACGTCACGAGGCTTCGAAGTTTTTTAATCATTATGACGTCACCATGTTGTGACACCACCGTTCCCACGGTCAAGATTCTGGGTTGCGACCGAAAAGGTTAAGAATCACTCGTGAGTCTTGGACAGACTCCAAATGCCATTTCCACCCTTTACTTACCTTCAACACGGGTCTTCCATTAACGAAAACAAATTGCACGGATTTATTCACGTGGCCTTGCGTACTCATGCAACCATCGAGATTAAATTTGCCGCTACATTCTGGCGGCAGAGCAATCTTTTTCGCGAACCGGGCCGCCTCAATGTCCTCGAATATGTGTTGAAATCTGCAGTACGTGAAAGCAACGGCAATTGATATAGCTTGGAATATGATATTTAGACGAGGAAAAGCATGCTGTCGCATTGGGTCCTGTTACGATTCTTACCTTTGAAGGCAATCTTTATGTCTAGGCACAGAGAATTGCAGACTGTAAAGTGACGTATCTACTACGGAAAATATCACATTCGGATGAACTATGGCGATTCTCTTTATATTGGCTACGACATCTTCAGCTTCGAGAAGGGGATTTATCCTCATCCTGCACAACGGAGTTCATTGAATCAACAGCGGTTGAGGCCGGTTCGCAATTATGCTACCATAGGCCTACCTTCGTACAGGCAAGTCATGGAAAAGCCCTCTGAACGAGACGCTAGTTTTGGGAGAAGTATTATTTTTGGAATTCGTCCAAGACATTATGCTTTCTTCATGAGCAACCATCTTCTTTACATATTGCACTTCGGAATTTTCTCTTCTCGTTACGATTTCCAATTCCTTACAGAGTTTCGCTACACTGGCAAGCGCTTCGCCGCGATATCCGTAGTACCGAAGGTTGCTGTTCACATCAGCCAATGAGTAGCATTTGCTGGTGCAGTATCTAGAGCCTGGTGACAAAATTTGTTTCAATTACGTACAATGTGTATACAGCATCGGGATAATAAGTGAATCGAGATCCATGGAGTTGACGTAGTGGTTAAATCCACCCGGCTCCACCTACCCTGTTTTTACGGCGTGTTCACAAAAGAGCCCAAAGAAAGACCCAGGGAAGGACATATTCGTGTAATTTAATGAAATGAGAAAGGAACAACAGCCGAAAGATCAAGATCGAACACTGTTTCATCCGAAGGTGGTCAAAGTATATAGTCAGGAAAGCTGCTCGAGTAAAAGTAGAAGTAGCGACGAAAATATCTTTTGAAAGCCACCTAAAATTATTTCGAGTAAAAGTATAATTGGCTGGCTTTAAATCTACTAAAGTAAGCTAGTATATATAGTTCAAGTTCAAGTTTGTTCATAAAATTTCATAACTTCAAAACATCACAAGACTGCAATGAACGATAGGAAAATGCCGACACGACTAAGAGTAGTCTTAAGATCAGACACCCACCTGGGCCTAGGCGATGTAAAGAGGAGGCATGCACATGCACATTGCACAGTGCACATTAGGGATGGTGTGAACCTCTGAAAGGTTCAGGTTCGTGTGAACGCGAACCTTTTTGAAAGGTTCTGTGTGAACGCGAACGTGAACCTCATGACGTCACGTGACGTCATGTTGCTAATTCCGACTCTACATTTCAGTGAAGTGATAGCCTTGCTATACCTAGCGACGACTCGGGCCACAATGCTGAAGTACATATTGACATTTTAAACGTACACAGATGTATCAACTGGGGCAATCAATTGATATAATCATTCCAGAAAATCAATATCTTCCGTCGCTTTGCCAACAATTTCGACGAGGACTTGCAAGGGAATATAAGCTTACGCCCTAACGGTCTAGGCCAGACCGGACAATGTATTCGGTGTCCGAGTATTGCTATACGTTGATATCGAGCAGAGTGTAAAATGGGTTTCTATACTTGCTACCGATATTATAGCATTAACAAGTTATACAGCAGTAGCCAATACACGAATCGCACGGATTTGGTTTTTATGATATAATATTCATATGAAATCAAGATTGACCCCGAACGCCTGCTAGATTTTTTACATCAGACGTCGATATCAATTTCATTGATTGGTTGAATAAGCATCATGCGATGACTTATGACTACCTAGGTACCTACATGTAGTGTATTTCGCTCTTGATGTTGTGTGATTGCGACTCAAGCTCACAGCCGAGAGTCACTAAATATTCACAAACGGAAAGCTGGATATTTCGAGCAAACTTTTGTAACAAAGCAAGTAAAATTTGTGAGATGGTCAAGGTGCATGCTCGTTTAGTGTTGATATTTTTTTATGCTGCCAGCGCCATGTACGTAGTGGTGCGCAGTTGAAATGCAATAAATTTCAACCAAAGATGTTATAATGATGTGAAAATTGTAATATATGAAAAAGGTTCACAGTGCAGAACCTATCAAGGTTCGTTTGTGAACGTGAACCTCTAAATTTCTGAGGTTCACACACAGAACGCAAACGTGAACCTCGCGTTCACAACATCCCTAGTGCACATGCACACTGAATGAAAATAAAAGAATAGCTAATATAAAGTAGCAAATGACGGAATGCGAGATCGATGTGTCAGATCGTGGTCCGGTAAATGGTGAGGGCTGACTAGTATTCACTCAGCAGAAATTGCTTGTTGTGGGTGGACAATGGACATGTTCGACGAATGTCGGATAGCTGACGAGATACTGTTCCACACTTCACGTCCGGCATATTTGATAGAGCGATGACCTTTCTTGTCAACCATATGATAGTTGGACGACGTGGACGCGAGTGTGTCGTACTTACGGTATGCACTTTTGATATCGAGTTAAAGTCATTGAAGTTTTCGAGGCAGTGGCCGCAGTGGAACTGATACATAAACTTTGCAATTTCTAGTTTCCGCATATCTTTTAATTTTAGGACACCGAATTTTTTGAGCAGTGATTTGTTGGACACACATCCTGGTCCCTTTGGGGCCATGGCTATAATATATAGTTGTGATTTGTGAAAACAGTCATAATACGTTAGTTTGGACTGTCAAAGGCTACAAATGAAGCTATGCGGAAGGCGCGGAGAGCTTGCTTTATATTGATCGATCCAGGTAGGCATAAATTTTCAACGGTATAAGCAGTCGACCGCATCATGGATGCAAATGATAGTTTTGCTATGGACAAGCTATTTTAATCGACCATTTACTCGAACATCCCGTTTCACAAAACGTCATGTCATGGCGCCCTCTCCTAGCTATATTAAAAGGCCAGAAGTTTAGACGAAGAGCAATACGGAGAAGTTGTATCGGACACGGTGTTAACACTTTGCGCGATTAGTATACGTGAAAACGTAAGACACCTTTTTGACCTGCGGAGCCCTCTGAATGGGATAATAACATCTTGTTAGCAATCAGCTTATTCCCAATGTTACACTTCCACGGCAGCCCTATTTGCCCCATTTTCTCGCGAAAACCAGTCCAATCGGCAACCTGATTGAGAACCACTGCACTGGCGTCCGGAACTAACCGAGACGTTTCCATTTAGCGTTGTCGCGAGTTACCGAATATATCAATCTATATTCCTAAGAGAACACTTACCGGCACGAGATAAATTTTCATCAGAAAACCCATGACCGTTGTCGTCAACTTTGCAATATAGATTCTTCGCATCAAATTCGCACACGATATCGCTTGCATTTGCGTCGATGCTGTTCGTGACGAGTTCTTGTACACATTGACTAAACGAAGGTGTTGCTATTTCGCTTCGAACCTGCGACAGCGCAAGCGAATCTAGAACTTCAATATTTTGCATCGTATTGGTGTTTAGAAACCCTATGCCTTGCGTTCATTTCAATACTCATTCCAAACCGGAAACGTAATTTCAATCAAGTTAAAACGCATTGTGACATCATCAGATATAAGATCCAAGTGATACTACGTGACGGTGAGGCTCGAATGTGAAATTGTGAATAGCAGTCGAATATATTGACTAGCTTCTGAAATCCCGCCCTTTTTGTCTCTATATCTATTAATTATAGCTCTTGAAACCAAATGTTTGTTTGTCCACAGTCGTTTATGGTTCATCGATGACTTGAAAGGAATTCACTCAACCTTATCTGATACACACCGCAGTATCATCAATGGTGCGATGTTTTAGATATATTTGCGATATTTGCACATAGCAATGAGCGACTCAAGTCAATACCTGTGATTCGATAGATCAGTTTTTAGGGCATATTATAGTCAGTACGAGCCGGTTATTGTGAGAAGACTCAAACAACTAGATTTTCAGCTGTTCCAAATTATATTAGCATTAAAGCTACAGTTTTTTCGAATTAAATTAGAATTAAGAGCTACTAATTTTTGTATAAATTGAAATAGAATTAAAATTACTTGATTCGCAAAATTTGGATATTCAACGAGAAGGAAATCCATCAAAATTTAAGTTCAGTTCATATCAAAAACAGTTCATTCTCATAACCTTGAAAATGGATAATGTACACGAGTTTGGTTTGTTTCGCACTACACAGTATACAGTTCTCAGTTCATCTGCATGGCTGAAAACTCTTGTCGATGAAGCTGATGTTGCAGCCATGCCTAGGAGTTTTCGAGCAGCAGCCTTGAAAAGATGAAATTGATTTCTCTTCTCCATTAACTCAACTCAAGACTTCATAGTCCCATCTCTCACGCTCTGTTGCGAATTATCTTTCCACTTCAAGCTTCAATCCTCTAATAGCCTATATTTTCTTTAATTAGATCTGAAGCAATATTCCCATGTTTTCTTGATGTAGTTGAGGGCATGAAAAGATCAAGCCTGTGTTGAACTATAACTATTATTCTTCAAAGTCGGACGACCTGCTGTTCTGTTTGTGATCGTAACTAGAAGGTTGTTCGCAGACTGCAAGCTAAGCTACTATGCCAGAGTATTATGACTGTAAGGTGTAAGTGTAAGCAATTCAATTACGACTTCGAACTGGAATACCTTGCGCAATAGGGATATTCTTGTTAACTTGCTGCGAAATGCCACAAACAAAGAGGCATTTTTAGGAAATCAATAAAGTAGATTATAATTAGAGTATCCATAGAAACATTTCGCAAATTAGATTATAATTCGATTACTGGGTTTTCGCTGTAATATCCGTCAAAATACACAACTTATTATTTAGTTTTCCAAGTCTGAATGTGAGACTTGACGAGTATAAAATGAAGTATAAGTATAAGTGTAATACAAATTTCTTGCAAGCATATCATAGACTCAGGTACTAGACGGCAAGTTACCAATGATCATGACTTGTACTACCGGTATGATAAATCAAGTGTGGTTCTCTGTTTGTCTGAAAATGATACCGTATGATGCCACATGCCAGACTATCGGTCTGAAAGTCCAGACTGTCAGCTGTGTACCGCTACCGTGGCATCTCATTGAATTGGACTGTCAGCCACTAGAATAAATATCCTAAAAGTATAATGAAACACGTGAATGATTGAATCAAAACAATGTCCAATGCTTCTTCACCGTAGAAATCTTGTTCCACATTTATAACTTTGGGAGTTTGAGGATTTGAAATACGGTAGTTCACGGGGTTGAATTTGACATCAGTCAATTTGAATTTGTTTTCAAATTTGGGTGTGAAGTAATCAACACCATACTAAATAGTCAATAATGCTTAGTGAGTTCTGGATCTCTTACTGTTATTTTGAATTCGATTTCAGTCCTCGGATTATTCTGAGAAAGTATCTTCCGAATCAATGAAAAGCACTTTGTCCTTGCAGTTGTAGACTTTCCACCCCACAGTTGCAATTGCAAATTTATTATTGCCCCCATCCGCGTAAGAAGTTTACCTCAAGGTATCCTCCTATCCAATATTCAGAATTACCGGTACCCTCTCGTCGTTCCTCTTTGACAAAGCTATGAAGCCATGAAACAAACTTTTTCAGCAAAGTATGTCCTAGATATCGAAGTTGAACTGCCAAATTTCCTACACAAGTGCATTGAATATGTATGTATGTGTGGAATGCGGTGAAGAATCAAAAAAACTCTATTCCACATTTTCTGGATCTGGAATACTGAAAATACAGCACTGCGGAAATTGTGACGAAGTCGTGGACAAATACATTGAATTTGACGTGACTTTACTACTTTTGGACGTGGTTTTGCTGAGAGTATCTGCTTTTAGGCATATTCTGCATAATCGGGATACTGGAGTTGTCCTGTGGAAACTTGCTCTTTTATGCATGTTTAGTGATGGTTACAGGAAATGGATATTCAGAAACTCAACTTCGGAGGATGATATTGTTGAAGAGAAGGTTTTTCACGCTGCTACACAATTAAGATTATATTTATTGACTCTTGTAGCTGGGTTGGAACTGGTAATGTTTATCGGTATAACATTGGTATTTTGTTTCGCTGTTATCGAGTGTGTCAACTACTTTCATTTCGAAAGGTACTGTACCAGGTCACACTGTGATGAAGCTAGAACTCCCAAGTTCAATTTTCCAAAATTGATTCAAGCATTGTTATTTGGGAATTGTGGAAAGCTGCTATTTCTTCCCACAATTGTATGGGCGCAATCGGACAGAAATTTTTATTATATTATTTTATATGTTGTCTGTTCAAATACCTTAGCAATAAGTGTGACTAGCCATTTATCTTACACTCTATCTCTATTGGCCGTTTTAGCTGCATTGACTGTTGTTACCCTTCTTGAACCTCGTATGAATCATTATGCTGAAGCATGCTACGAATTCTAAAAAAATTCTGATCAGCTATTGTGGATATTTGCGTTTTGCAGTTCTTGCAGAGATGTGATTTGTTCTTTGTAAAATGTAGTTGTTGAATTGAAGTACAGTGCCAGTTACACGCATTAGACTGAATTATCTCGTTTGCAATGATACTGTTTTTGGTTTTTGATATTTTGTGTGTTCACCACTGCTCAGTGCTCATACAGTATACACCCGTCAACAAAAGTGCAGTTGCGTTCATGAAGTCGAATTTTATATTCATTAGCATATGTTTTTATTTTTCATTCCAACTTTTGTGTATTTATTATTATTCAGAATATTTTATGCCTTTATCCGTAGCCAGGAATTCGAACTAGTCTCTTGGTGATAGTGATAGATTTGCTGAATGAGCCAACTTTTTGAATTGATAGGATGATTCATTTTTTCATTCATTTGCATGTCAACATATTCGAAACCGTACGTTATGGTGCCATCGACAGGAAACAACTCATTGAAATTGTAAAACTTCTATTTTTCCGAGATGCAATTTCGTCTGGTGTGCCTGGAACTATAGATGCTGCCAACGGTATCAAGTCAAATGAACAGTGAACACCGTCACTGCGTTTCTTGAGACAAGGCTCAACAAACTTCGTTCGGCAATTGTCGGATCTGAATTTGCGACACTAACTGTTGCCAACAACGCGAATTGTATACCCCTAGAGTTCGACCATTCGTTCACTAATTACTCTGAAAGTGATAGTAGGTTACTCATATGTAGTTCAAATAACATCTCTCTTCGGTTGTGCGTTATATTTCACTCTCTTCCGCTTATTATGCGGAACCAATTACATTTATACTCTGAATATGATGATAACGCATTTTTCGTCGAATGTAATGATATAACACTGAATCACAGTGTCAAATTATGCCGTAATGACTGTGTCCGGTCAATAACGAGAATGCTATTACCGAGAATGAAAAAGATTTCTCGACAACGCCCGTTACAGTAATCTAGATTCTTGGCATTGTCCATTCTCGGTAATGTCCCTTCTCGGTAATTGCATTCTCGGTAATAGCGTTCTCGGTACTAGCAGGGCCGTAACAGCACTTCGTCAGCCCCCCCCCCCCAAAAAAAAACGTTGGTCTTGGGCCCCCAATATAGTGATAAACCGGACTTCTGGGGGGCTTCGCCCGCCAGACCCCCCCACCTTATATGTTGTTTACCGCTACTTATCATCTATATTGGGTGTCCGTCTAATGAGTAAGCTTTTCGTGACTGACCGCGCCAAGCGCGAAAATTTTTTTATAATTCATTATTGAATCCGTCAACATGATCGAAAATTGCAGATTTATTGCTATCAATTTTTATCCTTTCTCTGCTCACGTAATCAGATTTACCAGTAGAGCGGAGTGAGTTGTGTTTGAAAAGTTAGGACCGCTTAATAATAATTAAATATCTTCGGGCGTATACCGGTTGGCAGAAACGAAACAGCACTTCGTCAGGCCCCGCAAAAAACTAGGGGCTTGGGCTCCCATAGGGTGATAAACCGACCCTCCCCCCATCACGTTGTTCGCCTTTACCGCGAAATTAGTTGTACTATTTAGTGAACACGCGCCAAGCGCGAAAACGATCAATAATTCATAATAAGATCGGGAATTGCATATATATTGCTATCGATTTCTTGTCCTCTCTGCTGGCGTTATCAGATTTACCGGTACAGCTGAGTGAGGTGTCTGGGAAACTGTAGGGCCAGTAAATAATAGGCTAATTAAACATCTTCAGGCGGACGGACCCGTTGGTATGACTTCGTTACATGATGTTATTTCGTGACCTCCGCTATATCAAAAAATATATAATAGCATAAATGTACTAAACTAAGAGACGCACACGATTTCAAATTGGTATTTCTTCAATGGCATATAATATTTCCCTGCGGGATGGTATTTCTCTTGTGAGGTTCAGATTGCAAAGGCAGGAACAATCGGGTCGGTCATTTAGGCGCCTATGGACAATTAAACCTAGAAGTTCAGCATAAGCGCAGTTATTTTCGGCCAAGGTTTCCTCGCAGCCGATCATTATGGCACATTTCTTGGAGTCGCATGTTACATGGCCTAAAAGTTGATATCTTGGTGCGTCGTGGCGCGCGTGGCCAACGCCGATATGCCCATTTCTATAAATCTTGCGTATTTTTTCTTGCGTGAAGAGTACCCAATAATCAAGACAACCTGATATCGCGCAGAGCGCGAAAAATTTTTGAATAAGCTGCATAAATTTTCAAAAAATCCTTGATAATTTATGCTAATTCACGAAGTAATTTTATGCCCCCTTCGAACTCGGCCCCCCCAATTGGGGGGCGGCAGTTACGGTCCTGGGTAATAGTATGGAACCCGTAATGACAGCTGTTTTCATTTTGTGAGCGTGCCCCGCGAAATTTTTCTACTTGATGTTTTTCTGGGTCTCTGCCGTCGCACAGTATTTTGAATATATGTATGAACCAGTTTTAGTTTCTGGATTCCAATTTCAAAATTGGTTTGCTTCAATAAAATCTTTACCATTCGAACTGGATTTCCGATGACACACGCGCCACGGGAACGATAGTATCAGCGAAACATGACCCGAGATCGATTAAACAATTATAGAACAATAGTCTGACTTGGGATGACCCTTTGCTCATGCTAATACAATCACTGGGAATAATTTAGCAGCGGAAGTTCAGAACTCACGGAAGTTGTTATATAATGCTGCGATGATATTGAAGTTGAGAGAGAATAAATGGTTAACTTGCATAAACTCTCATCCGAAATCAAGGTTTTCGATAAATACATTATATGTAGGTTATATTTTGTTTTAACTTGTCTTGCAGTGGTGCCAGCAAGACTCTTTCCAACGATTGAAACCGTCGCTAATGCAATGTGTAGTACTGTGTGGCAGGATGATTCCGTAGTCTGGAGCGAGCGTCTCGTAAACTGAGGTGAAAACGGGACAGGGCTGGTCAAGAAGGACCGTGTTGCCAGTGAGAAGAAACTTAGCAGGGCGTGTAGAGAGAGAGAGAAAGAATCTTTATTCGGGTGTAGGGCATAGTCGAGTATGATTACTTTTGACATTTCAAGGACCCGATGTCAAAACTGATAAAAATGAAATTGTGAAAATATAGCTTTATGAAAGTGGAAAATGTCAACAACAATTGAGAGGAGTTTGTAGGCCTATGTACAGGCCGTGTTATTTTTGGCATATGCCAAAACTGCCAAAAACAACTTATTTTTGGCATTTTTCGATTTTTATTTTTGGCAGTTTTGGCATCGTCCTCTAAATGGATAGTTTCAGACTCGAATTAGTCACAAAAACGCTTTATTTGGGCTAGTTTGTCAAAAGACACCACAAAATGTGCAGCATCCACGTATAATCAGTGCCAACAAACAATAAGAAGAAGAAAAAACCTAACCATTTCATAGGTTGATAATATCAAACGAAACCACAGAATATGCAGTATCCATCGGAATCGGTGCCTATAAGCAAAAAAAGAAAGAAAAGCCTTACAAACACGCTCAACAGCTGATTGTTACAGCTGTTGAATAGACTGAAATCATTTGCACTGTAACAGTGCTTCCAAACTCAGGTCAGCTAAGTTTCTCCTAAATTCATTTCTCGCCCAGCGAATCTGGGAAATATCGGCTTCAACGGTACCCGTTGAGGGAAAGAATGTTGCCAGTCATCCGCAAAAGGTTTTCAGAGCTTCAAAATCTTTGGAGGGCCGAACCGGCATCCATGCATCATGAAAAGCGAGAGAGAGAGTCTTTATTTTTCATCCAACCAAAATACATAACAAACGGCAGTGATGGCGGTACAGAAAATATGCGTGCACAGTATTCGGTATTAGATAGGAATGATCGATAAGACCGTGAAAGTCATCTAGTCTGATCACACCAGCATCAAACATCGCCAGTGCCATCGATCACGTCGCCAGTGCCATCGATCTCATCGCGGAAAGAATTTTCTTCCCGATCCTTTTCCAGGAGTTTCCTGTGTTGTCTCTCGAGTCTCGACACATTCTATTTAGTAGCCCGACTATCATTTCTCCTTCAGTCTACCGATATATTTTCGGGGGACTTTTGTCACTTCAGGTGGCTTTAATATTACCAACTCGCACGGAAGAGTCCTGGGAAGGTTAGCTTGTCTAAGAACATTGACGCAACAAGACTGTCTGGCAAAACGAGACTATATGCAGCTCAGAGATAGCCATACAGTTTGTTGCGTCACAATGTTCAACTCGATCACAATGCAAAATTCGTGGTTGATTTTGGGGGTTCCAGTTCCATGAGCAGAATATAGTTTATATTTTAATAATCAGTACTGCGGCAGCTTCTTATTGATATCCGTTTTATCAAATTTAGCGCTCGACAAGCCGGTCAAAAATGGTCGTAAAATTGCCTTTGGACAAATGGAAAGTATGACGTGAACCAAATGCAGTCAGCCGTTCAATCTCGCTGTGCCCACACAATTTAGGGCACCATGCTTTCACCCCTAATGGGTGGGCTGGACCCAGATTAAGAAACCTGCCTTTCACAAACGCTCTTCTCGCTTGTAACGCGGTCCTGTTAACACAACACCAACAATGAAATACCCTATTTGGAAGGCCGTGTTATTTTTGGCATAAGCCAAAAATTGCTTATTTTTGGCATTTTCAAATTTTTATTTTTGGCAGTTTTGGCATCTGGCTCCTGAAATGCCAAAAATAACACGGCCTGCCTATGTATCGACAAAGCAAGTGTGTAGGCTAACTGCGTATGTAAAGCAAAATTCTTAAATTGAGATTGATGAAGCCTTTACTGCCGCGGACAACCTTCCCAGTGGTCCGTGAACGGCAAATGGAAATCTTAGGACAGTGGCTCTCAACCGGGGGTCCGCGAAGCATTTTCAGGGGCAGGGGATCCGCGAGACCTCTAATTTCGCAAAATGGTGGAAACATATTTATTCATTTTTTTTCTAATTTGGTAAATCACGAGGCAGTTTCACATTATCACAATACTATAACTTCATGACTCACATAATCAGAATGGCCGTCGGAGATCAAATATCCTACAGTGCAAACTCAATTCAATTGCCAATAGCCTACTAGCTGATACAAACACATTGCTGTTATGAGATGTTTTGTGGGAATTTGTGGAAAAAATAACAAGTTGGATTGGTAAGGTCTATCAGGGTGACTTCGAAGTATTCGCAACCAACCAGACTGTGACAGTGGTTCTCAAACTCGGATGAGGTGAGAGCATCTGAAGGGGGGCGCAAAGCCGCAGTCAACTGAAAAAATTTGTCGCGCTTCGCGCGATTCCTATACCATTAGTAGTTATTACTTTGTATAACTTCGATTTTCATATTTGAGAATTCTCGCTTCGACAGTCATAACCTTCCATGCCATCAAATTATCAGTTGGGATTGTTAGCATTCTGGTTGCTTTGTCGCTGGCATAAGGCCGATAGGTTTGCACAAGACAGATAACGTTAACTCAATAATCGAGCTGAATTTGATCTAAAACGCGGGGGTCGGTGACAGTCACAAGGGGGTCCGTGAAGACAAAAAGGTTGAGAACCACTGTCTTAGGATATAGGCCACAAATTCGGTTTAGTTCGGTTCATTAGCAATTCAGTTTTATCTGGTCAATACACCACAAAATTTGCGATACAATGAAAAGATAGGAAGGTGTCGAAACGACTCGGAGTAGACTTTGGAATCAGACGCCCTCCTAGGCGGTGTAAAGAGGAGGCGTGCACATTGCACATTGAATGAACACTGAACAGTAAAAGAAGATAGTATAGAAAAGGCAAGCGACAAAAATGGGGTGGCATGTCACGGAAGGCGAGATTGATAGGTGAGGTCGTGTTCCGGCAATCTTGCTGGCGGACTAGTACTTATTTAGTAGATAGATGACTTGCGTTTTGACTTGAATGTGGACAATGGAGAATGGACATGCTCGTCGACTGTCGGATGGCCGGCGGGATAGTGTTTCACACGTCAGGTCCGGCATATTTGATGGAGCGATGATCTTTTCGGTCGATCATATGATATTTGGACGAGAAGGACGCGCGTGTGTTGTAGGCTACTTATGCGCTATTGATTCCGAGGTAAAGAAGTCATTGGAATGTTCGGGGCAATGGCCGCAGTGGAAATGATACATAAACTTGGCGAATTCTAGTTTCCGTAAGTTTAGGGCACCGAATCTCAGCAGCGACTTGTTGGGTGGACAACCAGGCCCCTATATTTGGGGCCCTAACTATGACACGGAGTACATGTTGTAGTTTTTGCATTGGCTCGAGTGCAGTTTTACTGGCAGCCCCCCCCCCCCCCTACAGAGGAGACCTTATTGTAACTTCGATTGGATTAAGGAATTATAGAGTATCAGAAGAACCCACACTGGCATGAAACGTCTAAGGCTGAAGAACAGGCCATACTTCGGTGATAATTTTGTGTTCAGGGACTGAATATGACCCTTCCAGTGCATGTCCGAGTCCAGCAGAACCCCGAAGTATCGGCATTTTCGTGTTGGAAACGGGCTGACCAGCGATGTTAACGGTAGGATTTTTTTAAATTTACTGCCAGCAATTGGCAGTGATGTCGAGTAATGAAATCTGGATTTGCGGGAATCTGTGGATTTATCAATCTAGCGACTACGAAGTGGATGATATCCAGTGATCCTTGCCAAATGTCAATTCGACTTTTATTCTCGCTGTCTGATGGCACAGAGTGTACTGCACATTTAGTGACTTTTGTTTGATATATACAAATATGAATTCACGGCGGTACCAAAACTGCCAAAAATAAAATTTGAAAAATGCCAATATTAATCTATTTGTGGCTTGCCAAAAACATAGTGAGATGTAGGCTAATTCAGTAGCTTTCCATGCGTGATGAGGTAAACAGTAAACACACGACAGTCTTAGAATAAATCTTAAGTCCTGTTGTGCGAATTGACCATTCAATAGATTGTTGGTATGGATTACAAAATCGACTACAAATTACGCACGCTTTGAATGCTCCGTCATTGTGGGATATTTAGTCAATTCATTCACACAAGGGCGTTTATGAAGATTTACTGGTTGATGGACAACAGTGTCAGGGGGTATGTTCGACTGTGAGGCGACAGTGAATTGGGTGAGTGGGTCAACATCTTTTCGATACAAACAATAATAGAATGTCTAGAAAAATTGAGAGTTTCAGTGAGTTGTGAGCGTATATCAAGGTGTTACAATTGACACGACCGAAGCATATGCAAAATTGAGTGCAATGAGTCGGGTCGCGAAAACTGGTCATTGGTCACTGGCCAAAAGCTCTGATACACTGAACGATAGACGAACCACCGCACGTTGAGCTAGAGATCAAGCCCGAATCAAGGCGACAATTTTAAATTACGATGAAACATCAGTTAATGGGTTGAAATACCTGCTGTCATTCAAACGGTGGTTTATTACAACAATAAGAAATTTATTTGTATATGCGGTTTTTGATCATATTACCATGAAATGGCAAGGTTATCTCAGAGCCTGCTATCCTCATCTGTGATAGCGACATTCATCATAAGCAGGCCAGAATGCGTAATAACTGGTGTTAATCGAATGCACATAGGTCGCACTGATTCGGAAAATCTAAACATGACTAACATTAGGCTTACCATACGTCCTCTTTTAAGAGGATTTGTCCTCTTTTTTGACTTATTTGAAAGTGTCCTCGGAGGACGCCCTTTTGTCCTCTTTTTTGAGATTTTGTCCTCTTTTTTGAAAATTAGGCCGGATTTAGAGGAAATTGCGAGTGGTATGCCGCAAATTAGCGCAGAAGTGAAGCTCCGGCGGGTATTTCGGAGGGAAAAGCGGTGATTTTAGCTCTGAGCGAAAAGAAGACCTTTTTTTTTCAGTCATCCACCTGGCAATGTGGAGAGAAAAACGTTATTTTGCGCTCTGAGCGGAAATGATAACCTTTTTTTTTTTTTTTTAATCAATCGATCACGAAGTGGGAAAAATTTACCGGTTTTTGAGAATTCTTCTCCAGTTTTGCATGTCTGAAATTTCTGAAAAAGTGTCCTCTTTTTACATTTCCAAAATATGGTAAGCCTAACTAACATCAGAACTTCAGATCTCCCTAAAGATTGCCAAGGAATGTGAAATTCGATCGGTAAAATTACGGACAATGATAGCGCAGAGAAACAATGACCAGGGTGATGCACAGATGGATTTGGCTCACCCACTGTAAGCTAACAATCCGATACTCGCAGCGCAGTTATGTACTTGTACTATGCTCGCTATCAACCGACGATGTACTATGAAAATGAATCGTGTAGTTTCGACGGCCAAATGGTAGTGCAGATCAAATTCATTCCCTTTCATCCCCCATTCATTACTCATATATATGTTTATATGTTTTTCACCCAGCATACCTATACCTTCAATCGTGAATACCTCTATAGTCCAGGGTCGGGAACCTTTTTTGTCCGAAGAGCCATATTGGCGATATATTTTCCATTTCAACTCCCAAAGAGCCATACATTCCAATCAATTTTTACGTCACAATTAAAAATTCGTGACGTCATCGTATCACTAATTCGAACTCAGTACATGGGAGGCCTCGTGTGCACGCATTTTTCTGTAAAAACTGGTATTTATTGTTCGAAAATAAAGCTCAAAACGAGAGGTAAGGCACAGACGCGCCAAGCTTCACCATTGATAACGCATTTCATCGTAAGTAGCTTGGAATTTTTATTACTGATATTAATTGAATATGACATTCACACTGATTCCGATAATCTAAATACTTATCGACTTCTCATTTCTCAAAGTACTCGGCGGTAACATAACGTTGCGCTACACGCATGCATACATTTCATCGCCGGTACTACAGAGCTACTTACCGATCAAGAACGTGGATAGCTATGGCGTTGTTTGTAATTCGAGTTTGTAATTGTGATTGTCACGTCCACAGCAGTCCATTTAGAGCCGTAGATCAGGAAGACAATGTGTATTTGAAAACTGCGTTTTGATATGAGCATCGTCATTTCTCCTACGCTCTTTGATAATAATCAACGTGTCGCACAATTCAAGACTTCGAGTCGGTACATATAATTCGCGAGTGATATTGGTCCCAGGCGTGACTTAAATGTGATGATTTTGAAAAGAGGGGATCCGAACCCCCAAACCTGAAGACGACATTGTCTTTACCTCTCAAAGACATGTTTATACTGCCACGAGAATTATTATTCTAGTCATGATGAAAATTTACTAACAAGTTGTTGCAATATCGATCAATTCATTACAAAAATGAACATTTGGCAAGGAGCCCATATTTTACCCAAAAGAGCCATATATGGATCGCGAGCCATAGGTTTCCGACCACTGACACTATACGTAGTACGTTCTTGTGCGGCATGTGGGTGAACAGTGCTAATGTGTTAAGAGACTAACTGAACGCTAACTGACTGAAGCGACTGCCATTTTGGCTATATATATTTGTTATCTGCCTGTTAAGGGTCGGTGCCTAACCAGTCACCAACCATGAACCCGAACCTCACCGCATTTCACTTCCACAATACTTGTATGAGGCGGCCGAATTGGTAAAATATGGTCACCTGTTTTCTATATATATTTCAGCAATAAGACGTGCATGTGCACTGTTTCCTCTAAGCTGCGCGCGTACGTGGCCGCGCACTGTTTTTGAAGTCGCCGCGTACTGAAAAACGTGTGTTCCGCGCACTTGAAAGCCGAAGTGATGACCTTTTTTTAGTCGTTACGCACTGTTGTCCAAGGGACCGTGCAGTGAGTTGGTGAGTGCGCGCAGATTCGTGAAAAATTGAAGGGAACATTGCATATAGGTCGATATTATGCCTAATATATTTCAGCAAACTCATACCATTCTATTTTAGAATTGTAGACGGAAATAAATAAATGACTTTTGACGGTGCCAGATCACAACATCAGATGTTCAAAATTTGATGTTTTCTGAAACGTGGGGCTGGTGGCCGACTCTCTTACGCCAGAAGTTATTTAATCTTCATGGTTTGTTATTTTCCTCGTGCACTTGTAGAAAGCAGAATCGATCGAATCATGAGTCGATTTACATGAGGGGGGAGTTGATGTATCTGCAAATCGGCGAAAGTATTTATCAGATTCTCTAACTAAAGTATAGACTTATAGACGTGAAGTAAAATCAATTGATGATGTATCTCGTCTCTCGCATGTCTGCATTCAGTTCCGTACATGAGAAGATCATTATTTGCAATCGTAATCGACTACGACGATTAGAACAATGACAAGTAATCGTAATCGATGCATAGGTCTTATCCAATATCAACAAAAATATTTTACCGCTTTAATAATAGAAGTTAAATAATATTATAAAGTGAAAAATTACTTTAGTTATTTATAAATTCAGGAATCCATTTCAAATTTGTGTTACTATTCGGCCGCAAAATAACATGGAGTCCACGACATACTACGTTGCATAGCGCCACAACTGCTTGACCTTTGACACATTCTAGTGACTAGTCTATGTTATCCATAATTATAGGATGTCGTGCGGACCCATGCAATCGCACCCGTTCCTAACGTGATTGAAGACACAATCTACATGACTCAAAAGAGTCCCGGGGTATCAATCAACGTCGATTTCCTTCGTTACGCATTCCGGTTCATCAATTTCTTCAATCGCCATGCTCTTCCCTCTCAGCAATAATTTGATTCAATTTCATTAGTAAGTCTTGCGATTTCTGAGTGCTTTCCAAGCATCGACACTCGACAGCGTGACGAACAAACGCATAAAATATCTCGCACGCGACGAATTCCATGTAGTGAAGTTCGGTTTTCTGCTACCATGGCGTCACGAATCTACTATTGTGATATCACAGTTTATTTATATTGTTATATGGCTCCTTGAGAATTAGGCCTACAATTACAAATATAGGGTTAAGATGCCTCCTTTGACAAAAAGGTTCCAGGCTCGTCGTAACCGACCAAAGAATATCTTTAACCAGGGCTACGTCGTCCGAAGGTTCATATCACATATTTTTTCGAAATTATTTCCACAAGTATGATCTAATTATACAACTTTTGAAAAAATAATTGTTTTTTGAAATGGCATTTGTTTAAAACATCGCAATGTTAAAACATGTTTCAAACAAAGCGTTTCAAAACTTCTCTTGTTTTAAATGCAACACTACAAACGTAGCCTTCTATTTCCTTAATTTTGATTCATCACCACTTACTGGATATGGTTCGACAAAACGAAAAACAGGGCCGCCAACATCTTTTCTTGTCCAATCATGTCGTGAGTCTGAAACATTTTTCCCGTTACAAAATTCAATGTAAGTGTTTTGTCGTGTTTCATTCTTGAATTACCCGCGATGCTATTGTTGTGATAGGCCAACATATAAATGAGTTCAATATAAGGATATGAACAAAAGAATAAATGTCTCATGAGAACAGCACTGACTACTATAGGCCTACGTAGGCTACATGCTTGCATTATACGACTATGATTGAGTTTGTCGGTATAACGAAATTAATAGATGTGTAAATGATTATCAAAATATCGTGTCTTTGGTCTCGCAGTTATATAACTTCTTACTCGAAAGGTCCCCGACCTGATAACGTCGATTCTATCCATCAAAAGTGTACTTTCAAAGTAGCTTATGTCAGTTGCTGTAAACATGTTACTTCACATCTCCCACGTGCTTTCGTGTGGCCAGTTGATTCAATGGGTCGGTTCAAATGCTTTGATTTTTACACTAAAACCAAATGGCCATATGATAATTATGGACACGCCGCATCACGACTAAAACAATGAGAGAATATAGAAATCTACTAACTTATATCGATGTCGTCCGCAGGTTAGAGCCACATCTTTAGTGGATTATAACTATTCAGTTGGTCAATCATTGTGCTCTTGGTAATTTTCGAATAAAGGTGTTGCTAGAATAGAACCTCTATAATCCATATGTTATTTAACGGCTTCATAATGAAGCATTTCACAGAAAAAGAAAAATGTAGATTTGTAGGGACATTTTTGCTTTGGCATCGTTTGACGATTCCGACCCCCAAGTCAGCAAAAGGTTTAAATCCAGCCCTGGGCTGAAATGAGTGCGACATCCCTGGTCTAAACAGTTGTTACACGGACATAATAATTAGCTTCATCTCCACACAAACTAATTCACAAATATTGTATGTGTGGACCCTATATATTTATTGTGTTTCAATATTATTTTCACTACAGACTATGTATAGGACTAGCAACCTGTAATTTTTGTGAATACTAAAGGATACAACCTATAGTGGGGAATAATGAGAGTCTCTTCTTTCAAGAATGGCGCGTGCCAAGGCGAGTGGAGGTGTTGTATAAGTTATGGACAGGGGAAATAGGTGTGTACCAGGAAGTAAGTTAAATTCTGTATGTGTATGTTTTACCCAAAGTGGTCACCGACTATCAGTTTTTGTGACCTTCCAGAAGGAAATGTATCATTCGAAAAAGTCGAGTGTGGATAATCACATATTTGCGCGTTTTCAACTTATTTCCGGTCTTAGGACTTATCTTTAACTTAGATTTCGGATATACTAATGACTCATTGTCATTTCTTAATGTTGTGGTCGAAAAGCATGATACCAATAGATTTGAAACAGCTATCTTCAGGAAACAGACAGTCACGAGCCAATTTTGTTATAGACGCAGATAAACCAACATCATATTAGGCACCTTCGCGCGCAGAGCATTTATGATATGTCCGGGTAACAAACTGAGTTTAGAGCTTGACAACATACGAAAAATCTTCCTTGATACCGGTTACCCTGAACACGTCAGCAACCGCTGCATCGAGAGGAAATTAACGCAATTCAACGCAAAAAAGTCAACAGAGCCTACCGAACGAACCACCAAAGATGTCTGTATCCATCCATACGCGGGATTGGTCATATTTCCACGCGCTTGGAAAATGATTGATTTTTGCGGTCAGTAAGTGTTACGACACATTGAAGACAACGTGATGTTTACAACCCAACTGATCCCTGCAACACGTAAAGACGTTCATTCTACACATCAAAAAAGTAATTTAGTCTATGAATATAAGTACCACAGTGGTGGTGGCCTGGTATGTGAAGAACGGCTCAACGTTTGCAAGACCCCATAAAACACCGTACCCCGAGATTTATTAGAACACGCTCATCACGTCCGGAGAAAACGTTGCCTTTGATTTATCACCTGAAGCTTGATTCAGAATAGGCAAAGGCCATGAATTCTGCTATTGGCAAACATCTGTTGGGTAATTCTGTTTATGCTAAAAGATACCGAGACGCCAGATTTCGCGTCGTTGGGAGAGACCGTTCACGCTTTCATTTGTGTGCCTTAAAGTCGACTTTTATCAAAATACCCCGACCTAGTTTGTGTCGACAGAAGGAGTTCGTATACCATCTGAAAATAGTACACTGAGGACCAATGTTCCCTCAAATTTTGGACGGGTCTGCGCACACTCACCAACTCACTGCGCAGATCCGTGAGTGCGTAACGACTAAAAAAAAGGTCGTCATTTCGGATTTTTTGTGCGCAACTTAGATTTTCTGTGCGCAGAGACCGTCTCAGCACTGCGCATTTGCGCACGTGCGCAGCTTAAAGGGAACATTGCTGAGGACTGAGCTTAAGCGATCTCATCGCCCCGATTATTCAAAATTTCATTACAGTGACGTCATATTTGATGATACGATCATTGATATACAATGTTATTTCCAATTATCTACTAGTTGCTGACGATAACTCCTGCTGATGAGTGTCAGCCAAAAATATTTGGGTCTATTTCAATATGAATATATGCTATTCAATTGAATACCATATGCTTTGCCTAAATATTGCCTTAAAATTTTTATTCAATGCATCAAAGGCGCTCCCCATTCCAATATATTGTAATGTTGTATGTATGACGCTAAAGTTTGTTGGTTACGTCTCAAGGATGTGACGTAACAAGCATCTTGACCTAGCCTGTACCCCTAGCTAGATTAGCTGATTCTATATCTCGGGACATTGTTTTACAATATTTTGATCATCGCAGACATTACCCGACAACCTCTTGAGTTATTTCATTGATATTTTTATTTATTTTTGCTATAAATACTCATTTATAATTCACTTCCGAATTCAGTCTATCGGCTCTTCATCACCCTTTTCCCTTCCCCCCTCCACTATTTCTCTCCCCGTGTCCCTCTGTCATTTTATTCTTTCTAATCTATTATAGATATAGTTCTGATATTGGATATGTAGGTGGTAGAACAGCACCTGTTAATTGTCATATTTTTATCATGATAAAAAATCCACTCGCTGTTATAAAATCACTTCCATAGCTATAATAACTTTAAACTCAACTCATAATTCTCCCCAGCATACAGATGAAGGTGCTTACCAAGATGGACCATTTCATTTTTTCTCAATTATGATTAATGACTGTGCCTATATGCGCGAGGTATGACTATGTATATACATCGGATTATCAGATGGAATGGTGTTGGCTGGTAGAAAATTTAAATAATTGTGGGCCTTTTAAACTATTTTCTGTTACTTATAAATCAATTTTAGGTCGGACGCGTGTGATTGAAACTTTCTCTTCCATAGTTAGGAAATGACGCCAACCAAGACAACCGTGAAGAAAGCGTAACGATAATACGTTAACGTATACCATACATCAGAAGTTATGCTGTTGATATTATACACTTCAGGGTGTGCAGTGTGCACAGAAATATGTAAGCCCCGCAATAGATAGCATAGTTCTAAACAGTAGCAGTACACTCACTGTAACGTGTAAATGGTTATCCATAAAAGTGCTGTTTACATAGCAAACAGAATCTCAGCATTGGCAGTAACTGGGGTGTGCAGATAAAAATATTTTGTTCGTGTTTATGAGGTGGATGAAGTAGACGACAGACGTAGCAGATATCAACAATATTCCCGATGTTTCGTCATTAATTCCACATATCCGTACGGTCACTGAAACAGCTGTTGCCGGCTCTTTCATCTTCGATGCATATTGCGTATGCTCCATAAAAACAAAGCCATCTCCATGTTATCAAGAGAACTTTAGAGCAGTAGCACTATTAGGATACAGTTCAAAGTGCAAAAATAAATCGACGGATTGTTTGACAGACAAGCGAGACACGCCATAAAATATTGTTACGATGATACTTGTCAATGTTGTAACAACTGTATCAACGATGGTAGGCAAAAATGATTGGCTGTAGCCCCCTTGAGACAGCTATGTTGTTGGTTATATATTTCTCTAGTGGGAAGGCTGTCATATGCCCGATTTATTGAGTGTGCTATGAATCAGCATTGGTGTAAATGATGTACGGGGTTCTTAAAATAAACGATATGTCTGTCCGTTGTCAAGTCTTTATAATCTTTGGCTTATTGTTATTTTGAATTCTAATGTATAATTTAGTGGATGTCGCCGTGTGGCTAAATACCATCTGAACGTTTTGTTATTGCAGTCGATATAGGCCTACCGGTTTCGGATCCTTTGTAAGTATTCGTTAAATTGTGCGAGAAAATCGAATAATATGTAAATTGACGCAGCAACGTTTATTTTCTATTTTGTAACATTATGGTCACGCAGGTAAAAGACCCAACGAAGGATCTCTGATCAAGTATCCATTAATTTTTTTCATTCGTGATTGTGGTAGATTCGGTTCAGCAGGTTTCTCGGTGCGTTCTAGTGTACATATTTGATATTTACTTTATAATGACACGGGGAAAAGTCGAGGAAAGGCGACTTCAACGTACAATGGTTTCATCGAACAAGGACATTCAGGATTCACTGTTAAGCGATGAATTAATGCAGGAGTCTGCGATATCTGATTCCGAAGGAGACTTTGACAAAAATAATAACTGTCCTCCGTCGCCAGAGGAATACCGAATGATGCAACGTCCAGAATGCTCCAGGAAAATAGGTGCAGAAAAGCATCAGTTTGCAAGTAAGCTGTTCAATATAGGCCTACATATGCAGAAACAGATGTAGATGCGTAATGTACAATTACATTGTATGACATGTGTGACACATGTATTTTCACAAATATAGACCGTTCACACGAAAGTCTGATCCAGTATGGTTCCTCATTTGACGATTCATGCCCAGATGAAGTTCGTGATCACAGCTCCCAGCTTGAAAATTCGGATGACCACTGCAAAATAGAACATGATGGAAAGGAACCAGGCGAAGAAGACAGGTACGCGGTTATTTCTGTTCCGTCATGTTCTTGTAACCCGAGAGCAATAAATATTTACGATCACTGATTAGAGCGAAGCCTGGATGCAGCATATAGTAGGAGCACGTTGGATTGATCCGTGGATATATGAGCATGCGACATTATAGCATGCGACACTTCGGCATGCGACATAATAGAAATGAGCATGTGGGTTAAATTACGGGTTAGGGGTTGGTTAGGGTTGGATTTATGGTTAGGTTAGTTTTAGGCTTGGGGTTAGGATATATATACGGGCTAATTTCAGGGCTATGTTTCGGGATAGGGTAAGTTTTTTGACTATAGAGTCACATCCTGAAGTGACCCATGCTGAAGTGTCCCATGCTGAACTGTCGTTTTCCATTGTGTCGCATGCTCATATGTCGGGTAACCCGTTGGATCTACCGAAATTAGACAAAGTTATTGTCCTCGTACAAATACTTGTGTCAGAGGGTTTCTGGTATACGATATTGTTAAAAATACAGCGACAAGGAATAAATTAGTAGTCAGCTCGTATAATCCATACAGTCAATTGCTGGCGATTCATCATTATAAAATGACATTAAAAGTTTTGTATAGAGACAGCCATGCAAAAGATTCTCGCTAGGTATATTAGAAATACTTGTAATTTAGAAACGAGGAGCATATACTATACTCTTGTGTAGCCTGTTAGCCTGTTAGTGATTTATAGGAAGACCTCGTTCGATCGTGAGATTTGACATGAAGGCGGGCCCTGCGGTTACAATTTTTGTCCTTCAATGTGTTATATTGCTTTTTACATGTTGGGTGACATCGCACATCGTAGTGAAGCGCCACATCGTAAATCCCGCATTAGTTGGTCTATTCGTTTCTGCGATACCATCAGGCCATAAGGTATCTCAGCTTAAGTGTGAAGGACACAATGGACTTTCACCTGTAGATTTGAGGTGTATATGTAAATCTCTTTCGACGTTTAAAGCTCTGTAAATATTTGGGTCGTCAATTTCCTCGGGGAGAAATTCGTAGTAGTCAATTGGGAGATTTTGCGTAATTCGATACGCTTGAGTTCTGAATGCGGGCTTGAATGCATTTGGTCAAGTCATAGTATAGTAGGCAGGAGTCTTCCAATTAGGTCAAATTGAAATTTTGCATAGCTATGAATACCTGAAATGCGGTGCATATAGGTTTGTACGCGACGGTAATGACGCTATTTTATTGTTGCTGATGCTATTACGTGTAATGAGGATCATGTAACGCATAATTCTGCATTACCTTTTCATCGGATAAATGACTTTCGAATAGACTTTGTTGCAGTCGAGCTTACATGCGACTTTATTGACTTAGCAACAGCACAAATCCAAGCAATTCATTATTCAGCTCGAGATTTTCCCAATTTATCCCCCATGTTTAATACTCATTGATTGGACTTCTATCAATTACTTAGGCTATATCACTTTTTTTGTATTTCCACGTCGCTTTAATCTACACCAGGGGCGGCCAACCCGTGGCCAGCGGGCCAAATGTGGCCCGTGATAACGTTTTGAGTGGCCCGCGAGGTAATACTCGAAATGAGTCACAATAAAAAAATTTACCCGAATGATTTATTGAGAACTTGCAAGGACTTATTGTAAGGGATGTTGATGACTATTCCGACGCGTTGGCGTCGCCAGGGGCCAGGACCATAAAGTAGAATCTTTTGTGTCAGATTTATGTTACGTGATCTTTCTCTTAGTACTGCACGCAATTTATTGTCAGTCGATTCTTGCTTTTAGTATTGGTACCTCTTCCTGAAAATTAAGAATACGCCCAATTTACAAATTTGATTACGACTATATTCGTCATTATGAGAAAACATGTCGTTCAACATATGGTTTGCACTCGCAGAAAGATCGTCGGCGATGAAACCATTGCACAATCCTTTGATATTTATATTTCCGAGCACCGAATAATCCTGTTTTTGCCAAATGAGCCCAGCGGTATACATGCAAGTTACATTATTATTGACCGAATTAATTCATTAACTTTGAAAAATTGTCGCGCTTGGCGCGGTTAGGACAATGCTGCACACTGACTTTTTATGACATAATCATCGATTTTGATGCGAAGTGACAGAGGTCTTGTTTTCACTGTTACCTAATTCGGTTCGCTCCTATCGGACAGCCAAAAAAGGTCATCAACATTCATGTGGCCCGCGCAAAGGTTCGTAAATCTCATGTGACCCTTTGGGCAAAAAGGTTGGCCGGCGCTGATCTACACCTATGCAGTAGTAATACGATCCATCGAACCTGGGGCTTGATTTATAATTAGGACAAGTTTTTGTTGCAGTTAAATCCGTGGAAAGTTGCATTTATTTTTGACAAAAGATGCAGTAAAAAGTTGCATCTATTTTTTCACAAAAGTTGCACTAAAAGACCACATTTTGCTAAAATGTCAACTTTCCGACTCAGCTCCCGAAATAATCGTAAGAGCGTTGCTTCAGTGCTGATGTACGGTATTTTAGTCGAATTCGGCCGTGTATTTCACCAAAATCAAAAATTCTTTTATGAAAAGTCGAAAAAGTTGCAAAATGCTACAAAAAGTTGCATGAAAAAAATGGACGAAAGTTGCATTCTACAGATCTTACGAGTATTTAGGAAGCTGCCGGAAGCTGTAAAAAAAGTTGCAAAAGTTGCAAAAACTGGCCCTATTTATAATCTTTCATGCAATGCTTCGGACTAGAGATTTATTGCTATTACTGGTATGTGTGACAGGACATCCCCGCTTCTTTCCTTTGAACACACGCGAGTAAATTATCACAATTAGTCTCTAATGAAGGAACCTTTCGGAGATGTAACTCTGCTTTCTCTTTATCCGATGTCCATTTCGCTAATCGGGAATCCATATTCCTGCTCGTTATTAGTATATGCGTTTTATCGAGTGCCCCCAGTGTCTATTATGCAGACGCCCAATTGAAAACCGTGTTACTGTTGCGGTGCAATTCTTATCGAGTAGTCTCATATTCTCAGAGTCTAACCTTCAGCGTTAACGACTCAAGTTATGTAAATACTCTAAATGTCAACTGATTTGCTGACTGACCTAACTGACAAATGGTTGATATTAATGCACAAGTTATAACTATGCGCCTGTTCACAGTAACGCGGAAAGATAGGGTGACAAGATGGGTGTCGTATACTCATATGCTTGTGTTAGATCGAATTCTGATTTTAGGTTGTGCAAATCGTCGGGACCAGCATCATTTTATGTTCTTATTATTTCTGAGCCCAATCACGAGTGTCGTTTTTAATGCTTAATTTGAAAAATATATAATAGATCAGGTATATTCCTAAAGATAATATCCAGTTTTACCATATCCATTACGCATTTTCTAGTTTCCTCTATAGTATAAAGATGATACGAATCCATTTGAAAGCAGAAATATTATTTACCCGTGGTCGATTGCCTTTTCGTGGATGTGTTAGAATTTTCGACATTGCTATAGTTTTGTGAGCGAAAAAAGTCTGGAGAACGGACGAGGCCCTTTTCGGTGGTCGGAACTGAAGCCCGAGACTTGAACTGGACCCATTGTTTATTAGAGTTGATCTTTTAGGCGATGGAGTAATGGGGGTAAAGACTGTCACTTATCCCTATGTTGTAAGAGGTCAGCGGTCTAGTCCCCTCTCCGGTTCTTAAGGAATGTTTCCGCTCGAACTGACATGCGAAATCTATTTCATTACAGTATATTAAGCTCTGATGACGAGTCGAACGCGAACAACAATAGTAACCACAAGAGATTGAGGAAAAGACTTTCGCGACGGAAACCCTCGGACGTGGAAAACAACAATAATAACAATTTATGGAAAAATAATCGAATGAGATCAGTCCAGCTGTCGTCGGTGAGAGCTGGTACAGGGATGAATTCAACTCGCAACCTCAAGCCATACATCGAGCGGATGATATCAAAGGACGGATCTACTAATATACGCGTGAAGGTATACCTTAACGCTATAAGCTGTTTGACATGTTCAGCATTGGAAATTATTCGATTGTCGGAGTTTACCTTACGCATAAAGTTGATTTATTCACGCTGATTGTTCGGGTCAGTACGCGTCTCGAACTTCCTGCGTAACCCTGTTGTACAAACAGAGTATAAACTGTGCCAATTAAGTTCAAACATATGAACTGAGTCCCCATACAATTACATACTACATGACAATAAAATCACCTTATTTCCTTTCCTGTGACAGAAAAGCGGAATACTTGACTTGTTTACGAGATACTCTAAAGACATCTACACAACTGTGGTTGACCTAAACCTGACTTGGGTTTTACTTCTAACTGCAATCGTTTATATCGGACAATGGCTCATTTTCGGCGGCGTTTACTATATATTTGCGATCTCCAACGGAGATGTCACCGCGAACAGTGTCGCTGAGAATTCCACGACTGATTTGCCTCCACATACTCCTTGCGTATCGAATGTCTACGATTTCGTCACCGCCTTCTTGTTTTCGATGGAGTCCGAAACTACCATTGGTAGGTAATTATAGGTGAATTGCGCACCAAACTTTGGTAATTATGTTTGAATGGCCCGCGTGCATGCATCCTTGAGCCTAGAACCTGCTCCGGGAAATAAAATAATATATTCCACATACCAGACATCATGATCCTAAGTGTTTGTATTCCAAGAGAGATTAGTTCCTCTCTTGTCAGAATCAACTGTTGTACATATGAAGGACGATGAACTCGTAATGTCTCCTGGCTTGCTGTCCAACCCATGTGCATTGTGCATTGTACAGTACACGCTAGCAAAACTCATACGTAACACCATTTCGTCATTGATTCTGATGTAAACAAGAAAGCTATAATTTATTCGTATCAGATAAGTCATCGGCGTTCGTCATCCATAGCGATAAGCGCGATCGCCAACTTCTGCGCTTTAATTTACCGTATGTTTACATCGGCTCAGCGGAGATTTTGTTGGTACTGTTGTAATGTAATGGTCTAACGCCGAAGTGTCGCTCGGCTGATATTAATCGAAATGAAACGCGTAATTAGCGTATTATTGACTTGTTTTGAAATACGTGGAATTGGTAATTTTCATTAGCCAACTTGACCTTCGAGTAGCCCGTTATATACTATATACTATTCACAGCATATAATTTACGCCACTGTCATATATTGAGTATGTCGGTGAAAGATATCATGCCTCGACCGCTATATGCTCACCACATACCGATTTTCTTCTACAACCGAGCTTTAAATACATCAGAAAGTACAAATTATCTGGACAAACATCTTGGCTAGTAACAATGATTTTCTCTCTATAGTGTGCTTTGTACTAGATGAAGTTGTTGTTGTTGTTTGTTTATGAAACAAAAAGATGTAGCGCTTATCGCGTAACGGCATTTTGCACCACGGTCAAAGACATAATGTAAGCGAGTACTAGATGAAGTATTCCGAAGAGTTTGTAGAATGTAGATAAAAACGCCAAATTATCCACAAGTCAATAGGTCATGAACTTCGTACATGTCTCTATTATATCGGTAATTCAATCACCTTGAAATTTCAAGTAGCAATTCATTTTATTGAGCAGAAAATCGGTATAGTTTTGCATAGTCCTGTATTGCAATATCGCTGCAAGCAACTGCTTCGCTGATAGTGTTATCACATTGCATGCATTGTTGATGTACGCAACTAACCCTGTGCACGGCTGTGTACATTGTACATTAAGGCTCTTCAAAAATGACTTTTTTTCTCAAATCGTACCGGCTACTTGATAAAATTGTTAGGTTACCTAATTTAAGCCTACACACAAAATTTGGTTCAATTCCAGCCATAACCGCTTTGCTACAGGAGAAGTAAGTTACTATTTATTATATAAAAATAAATAATAAAAAATTCGAAAATTTTCTGTTCACCCCATGAAAGTGTTAGGCTGTCTAGTGTCTATAGAAACGATGCTCACCAAATTTGGTGTAGTATTTCCGGTGAGCACAACTATAATAAATAAACAAAGAATCGGTCACCGTAAATACTATTTTATTCAAATCCAAATTTTTCGACGGCAATAACTCCGCTTCCACTGGTTGGAATTGAACCAAATTTGGTGAGCATCGTTTCTATAGACAGCCTAACACTTTCATGGGGTGAACAGAAAATTTTCAAATTTTTTATTATTTATTTTTATATAATAAATAGTAACTTACTTCTCCTGTAGCAAAGCGGTTACTGGCTGGAATTGAACCAAATTTTGTGTGTGGGCTTAAATTAGGTAACCTAACAATTTTATCAAGTAGCCGGTACGATTTGAGTAAAAAAGTCATTTTTGAGGAGCCCTATTGTACATATTGCTTTAGAAAGATTTTAGCTTGGGCTGAGCGTGAGCAATGTTGTTATAAAAATGATATATAATTTATGCATCCCAACCGTGAACTGCATCAACAAAAACTCTTTCAGGATACGGCTCAAGAAGCATGGGCGTTGTGTGTCCTGGAGCAATGACGATGCTGGTAATACAGTGTGTTTTATCGGCGATATTCGATACCTGGGTGATAGGATTGTGCTATGCAAAGTTTGCGAGCCCGTATCACCGTAAAAGCACTGTCATGTTCGCCAAAAACGCCGTGATCTGCAGAAGAGACGGGAAAAGGTCGTGTTATAGATCTACTCCGAATTCTTAGAGTATCCTCGTATATGAGATATCTAATGTATTCAAAATCAACCCATTTTTTCAGGTGCCTAATCGTTCGTGTAGCAAACCTGAGAAAGAGTCTATTATTAACTGTGTCCTGCAGAGCGAGGATTTTAACCCTTCGAGGTAAGCTTTAATTGCAGGGAGAATCACTTCCATGGACCATTAATCCGTTAGAATTGCCTGTTGCGTGTATTCATATACATCATACAACATCATGGGTTTCGTGATTTGAGTTTTGCGCTGTTTGGATTGTGACTGTCACCTAATTGTAAGTACATGGGCGTGGGGCCGCTAGGCTGCGTGGATTGAAGGCTGGATGCGGTCTCATTGGCAAAAGTCCGCAACAGGATGATATTGTTTTCCTTCCATTCAGCTCCACGACCTGGAGCCCACAACGTTGGGAATTTACAACAAGACGAACTGTCGTTCCAGAATGAGAACGGCATAATGCTAACAGCACCGATGGAATACCGACATGTTATTGATGACAAAAGCCCACTACATTGTGAGTCATAATTTAATCTTATTTGCCAAGGGAATGACCAGGTTCACGATGTCCTATGTTTAAACATTACGTATTGCTCTTCAAACACAAGTCCATTGGCAGTTTCGGTGGTCTAACGTGTGATTTAGGTAATCGCTAATGTAATTTCGCAGCGCTATCGCCGCAGCACGCAGTGCAATGTCTTCGAATTTGCTGGGGACCTTCGGCGTGTGGTCAGTCAGCGGCTGCTTTGTTAAATATTTTTATCAAATTTCTTCGGTTCGATTTCCGAGCGAAACCAACACCTATTACTACTTGATTTTTGATTCTATATTTAATATTTTATTATGCTGAACTTTATGTAAATTCCTGTGGCATACGACTGACCTGGCCAGCGAGAGATGTAGTAAAACCTTTCAGAGTTTAACCTATCCCTGACTCGACACCGTATCAACGCAGTCTTTCGCGACACCATCTGGTCCTACACTCTGACATGCTGAAACTCACGCTCATTACCCAGCCCTCTTGCTAAATATGACGTTTCTTGTAAAATGTAATAGTGATATCACTAGCAATAATTGTATTGTGGCGGTTACCGTTCTTTAATATTGCACAAATATTTCGGACGGCACTGTGGCACAAATAGTAGTCACAAAACGTAGGACCATCTGCTCACTATCGCATTTTACGAATGCGTATCTCTATGTTTGTAGCTATACCGGTGGAATATTTTGAATCGGAGGAAAAAAATTGGTTCGAAGTCGTTGTCATCCTGAGTGGAGTGATAGAGGCCACGGGGATGGTATTGCATGCCCAGACGTCGTACCTTAGCTCTGAAGTAAAATACAAGCACAGGTAAGTGATATTTAGGTTTGGACACTTGAAAATGTTGTTACGTGGCTAGGATTAAGCCTGTTGAAGTGTGGATTGAGCTATATGTCTGACATCTGGAAAGAGTCGGAACAATCGTGGCTATATGGCGTCAACTTCGTCGAATTTACTTGGGCATACACAGGTTCCTTTGTACGCTGCAATTGAAAAACCAAAACCCGCTGATCTATATTGTTTTGTAAGCGTAATAATGTAGCCCTCTTCACTCTAGGCCCAGGTGGGTGTATTATTTTAAGACTAGTCCAAGTCGTTTCGCCACCCCCATCCCCCACCCCGTTCACCGTATCACAATGTTGTGGTGTTTTTAAATGATAAAATTATTAACAATAAACTCAGCTCAGCAGTCAGCAGACATAATTACATATTTTGACGAAGAAAAATCGTCACAAACACCGATCATAAAAATAGCTTTTTCGCCATTGTTGATTTCGTCATGACGATCATCATGAAGATAGGCTATGCATCACCGAATGGCAGTATTGCTCTAAACATCATGTAGGTATAAATGCCTGAATAACGTTTTTATAGGAAAATCATGACCGTAAGATGTCGCTACATCGCCGTTGGTGTTTCTTGTCTTGTCTCATGAAAATGAAAATTAACCGTGCCCTTAATGGCCCATATAACTATTGTAAATGTGATAGTGCTTCATCCTTCATGTGCCACGTCCAGTGTCCATTTTAAAACAAACTTATGTCAACTTAGTCGTTTCGTGACTGTATCACATACCGCCTGTTTGCGTGCCGACCGTTTACCAGGGAATCTGTGGGTGCAACTCATTACGCAATCTGCCTCGATGGGGAATCGACTACATCCAGATCTTGCCCTCTGATATTGAATGCTTCGAGGATCGGTCCCGGGAGGGTGTCAGTAGCAATAACTTCGATATTTGCAACAGTATGAATTCACTTCCCGCGTCCGCTAACTAGCTCATTGTGGGTTCTTGATGTATTGCTATATTGCTATATCATAGGCTTACCATATTTTGGAAATCTAAAAAGAGGAGACTTTTTCAGAATGCAAAACCGGAGAAGAATTCTCAAAAACCGGTAAATACATTGCCAGGTGGATGACTAAAAAAAAGGTCATCTTTTCGCTCAGAGCTAAAATCACCGTTTTTCACTCCGAAATACCCGCCGGAGCTTAACTTCTGAGCTAATTTGCGGCATATCACTGGCAATTTCCTCTAAATCTGACCTATATTTTAAAAAAAGAGGACAAAATCTCAAAAAAGAGGACAAAAGGGCGTCCTCCGAGGACACTTTCAAAAAAGTCAAAAAAGAGAACAAATCCTCTTAAAAGAGGACGTATGGTAAGCCTACTATATCAAGTCAATCATAATTGCATTATTTGCTGTATTTGCTATTGGTACGTTCTCCCTCACGTTTATCGCAGCATACTGTAAGGCTCGTTTCAGAACTCGTTTATGATTGTTAAGTGAAATAAAACCTATTAAATTATGTCAATTATGTCAATCTAATCCAGTGATGAAGAGGTACCTTAACTACCACAGGCGTCATTCATTTTGATCAGATAGTCGTTGTATGTTATTGCATATTTCTTTCCATCCACGTGTGCGTTATATCGCCTAGATCAGTGGTTCTCACTAGTGTGCCGATTGGACTGCTCAGGCAGGGGTGCCGCGAGAAGATGGTTATTTTTTATCCACTCAAAACGCACACTCGCATAGTGTACAATGCAATGAATAGATAGGATGATGTCGAAACGACCAAGTACCGTATCTCAAACTGGCACCCCCTCGGCATGACGCCTGTGTTCGATTATGATCTTTCTTTCTTTTCAGGCTTACTCTCTCTTTTCATTCTCTCCCTTGGATTGGTCCTTGATCGGGTAATTCTCTAGGCCAGTGGTTCTCAACCTTTTTGGCTTAGCGGACCCCTTTTAACCGTCAAGGACCCTCGCAGACCCCCTCGAGTTTTAGTTCAAATTTAGCTCAATTATGGTGCACCCTTCATCTGTCTTGTGCAAATATGAACTCTAGGCATGTGATAAACAGCACAATTATGATTTTTCTTGAAAATAACATCATACTATTTAAGTAGAAATTGGTAGACTTTTATTATTTCAAAGCTAATTTTACAGCTGAATTTCTTGAAGTACGTGGTCGTGTCTTTAAAATCCGCCTCTTCGTTTTGATATGAACGAGGAGTGCCTGCCCCTGACCACATAACACAATGATTACGTATAGTAAACCTATTCCATTATTCATTATTGAGACGCACACGATTCCGACATGGTATTTCTTCATGGGGCGCATCATTTTCCTTTCCGGTTCGCGTTTGTATGGGGGCTCGGATTACACTATTACAAGAAAATCGAATAATCTAAGTCACCCTGAATCGCGCCGAGCGTGAATAAAATTATTAGGTTGAATTAAAAAGATTTAAAGATTTTGGAACGAATTCGTTAATTCAAATTGCATGTTGACGCAGGATCGTAACCAAGTCACACGGTTCCAAGTCATAAGTCAATCTCATTTTTATAGTTTTGACTCGAGTCAAGTCAAGTCATATTCAATTCACCACCGAGTCAAGTCCGAGTCAAAGTCAGGTGGTAGAGATCGAGTTCGAGTCATAGCGTTTTGACTCGAGTCCGAATCCAAGTCATTATGGTCACTGGTCAGTTTTCAGTTCGATCCGGTTCAACCCACTTTTCTTAAGTCTGCTCGAGTGATATATAATGGCTCAGTAATTTTTGTCGGTCTTAACAGTTTCTGGCCCTATTTTCCAAGTATGAGGCCTGAAAACGACGAACTACCAATAATGTAGTAACTTTACTATTCGTCGAATTTGCAATGAAATGTCCGTCTTGGCCGTTCAGAGTCGCGAGTGATATGACTTGGTTCGAATCATGCGCAATGACTCGAGTACAAGTTGAGTCAATACAAAAATTGACTCGAGTCGAGTCACTAAAAATCGTGACTCGAGTCATTACAACCTTGTGTTAACGGCCGCCATAGAGGGCCGCATAATTGATGTTTTACGGCTGCAACCAACCGTACGTCTTCAGGTTAGCCACCTCTGGCCTGATGAAATGAGGATGAGCTAGATTCCAACGTATGGGAAGTGCTAAATTTACTAATCAGGGCTCGAGGTAAACAGACCACCATCTAGCACACTGGTTCTCAGACTCGACCCCCGGCTACCCCCAATAATTATGTACACTGCGCTATTTAAAAGCATTTTGCAGGAAGTACCTATTCAAAATGTCTGAGTTCTCACAGCGATTTCCTCAATAATCATTACAGACAGACATCCCAAGGTGACCACAAGTCAACTCCATCCTACTGTCCTACTGCAAAATAAATCAATAAATTACCAACGTTTAAATGATGAGAAGCATATGCTTATGACATCACAAAAGGAAAGTAATTTGAAAGCTGCGTACAGATGATATATGATAGGGTTACCATATACGTTACGATTTGTCCTCCTTTTTCGGATTTTTGAAAATGTCCTCCGAGGACACCTAAATGTCCTACTTTTTGGCAATTCGCCCTCCTTTACAGTTTTTAGAGCTAATATAGTGGACAGATTGTAGTGAGAATGGGCATAAATGACGCTAAATAGGAAACACGTGGTTCGAACGAAAGTGACGACCTTTTTTAGTCAACCAACTTAAACAGTGAAAGAAAAACTGTATTTCGGGAGATGAGCCGGAAAGTTGACCTATTTTTGACATAGTGTCCTCCTTTCCGATTCCAAAATATGGTAACCCTGATATATGATCGATGGACATTGTACAATATTGCACAGCATGGTCAGCACAGGTCAACATGTTCTGAAGCATAAACTCGCCTATGGTGATAATAATCATTAGTCCATTTTAATTTTTTCTGGTACACCCCGCTACCCCATCCGAGTGGTACACCCTTTTATAATTTTGATACACCCTGGGGGGTACGATACGCCCGGTTGAAGAGCTCTGCATACGATACTCGCCACTCAGGGTACTCGAAGTGCTATGCCAGGGACGTGCAACATAAGACCATCGGGCCGGATCCGGCCCGCGACGTGATTTTGAGTGGCCCACTTCTGGTCGTACATGATAATGTGGCCCGCGGCCACAGTCTGCCGCAATCCCCCACTACTTGCTTCCTACGTCGAATTTTCGTGACTGTTGGTTATTATTTAGCGTACGTGTGTGTATAGCGTGCGAGAGTGGATCTTACGCATTAGTTCGTCAACACGAGAATGCTTGCATTACCGGCCTTTACGCATGAACTCAACCCTAATGCATTGATATATTGGTATACATGAAAAAAATCCATATCCCTCGTTCGTATACAATACAATTTACCAGAGGCTCGCAACACATGACCCGCGAAAGGATTTTGATCGGCCCGCAAACAGTTTTCGGTCTTACATGCTAGTATGGCTCGTATAGTCACAGTCTGTCGCAATTATCCACTACTACTTGCTTACAACGTCAAATTATAGTGACAGCAGTCTTTTCTTTCGTTTTACGGACACAATAGTGAACGGTAATTATTCTTTACTTTTTGTTTTTTGTTTTTTTTTGTTTGTGTGTGTATTACCTGCAGTCAGAGTTCAAAGAAACCTGTTCACAACTTTGATCAACCACAGATGTCTCATTGACTTCAAGAACTATTGAATTACATTATGTTAATAAATTCATTGAATACTGTTTTGGTCTCAATATGCTCCAAACTTAAAGTTTGCATTAAATACGATTAATCCTATAGGTGGGTAAATACGCGTTTAATGTATTGTTTCGGTTTACGGTCCGCCAATAACTTCATTTTCCCATATCCGGCCCGCCGACTTCAGAAGTTGCCCGTCCGTGTGCTATGGGGGGTCGCGAACTATTTTTCCATTTGAGACGGTGCTGTGGGGTCGAAAAGATTGAGAACCACTGACCTAGGCCCGTGTTGGTGTCTGATTTCAAAGACTAACCCCAGTCGTTTCGACACCTCCCTACCTTTTTATTGCGTGGCAGTCTTATGCTGTTTTGAAATGATGGAAATTATTAATAGACTGATGCTGATGCCAAAACTTCCACCTTTATCAAATCACTCAATTTAAGGTGATCACAACATTTGATATCGCCAGATGGCGGGCAGGATTAAAGCATAAGACAGGCTCCTTGGCGTCGTATCAGGCACTGAACTGTAAACCTATGTAGCATGCTCGTGGCAGACTTCTTCAAATCGGTTCAATGTTACCGGTAGTTAAATTCTAATTACGTATCTTCTTATGACACAGGTATTCCACAATATTATCGGAGAGTGCACAGTCGAACAGATATATCGTGGATTTTAAGCGGTTCCATGACACAGAGAAGGAGCCGGATGTTTCTTGTGAAACCGAAACCTTCCCAAACGCCAACAAGAAGTATGCGCCGCTTCATGGAACAGTAGAAGAGGAAGATGACGAGGTTTTCGAACTTTCCACCGAGTGACGTCACTGTGATATCATATTGAGAGCAACCATTTTACACGATAGAGCAGAGAACAAAAGCATCACACTCTAGATCAGAATGTCGCATAGCTGTACGAGACAAATATTCTTGATTTATTATATATTATATATGGGTGCACTGTAATACTCTGTAACATGGAATTTCATATAATGCTTTCGAAATTAATTTAACGAGCAGTCTTTGATATTTTTCATGTAATTGAAATCTTTCAAGAATGACCCTCCGATATAGAGCCTATTTAGAAACAGGGAAGATATGCTATAGAATAGACCCGAAAGTTGGTCACACTCTTTCAATCTGTAATTCACCACCAAATTATAGTCGGCTGTGTGCTTATTGAAATCTGAAGTGACAATTACCAAAACCTCGTAGATTCGACAATATTTCGCAATAGTGTCATTCTACTGCCTATACACCTCTGCCTCAGTTATACAGTGCCTGCGGAAATTTCTTACTGTTACAATTATAAGGTTAAGTTTGGAATTTTAAAGAATCGCGCGCTTTTTTAATTATTTGTTATTTTATTTCAGCTCCATTTTAGCCGCGAGTTAGATGGACTGATATATTGAGATTTTTATGGTATATCTTTTGCACTTGATGGTTTATCATGTAATTTGTTAATTGTCTTCCTGCCAACTTTTGTTATGTCTTATCCCACAATTAAATATATATCGAGATATTATTATCATATGTATTGGGTTTGTGACTTTGTAGCTAGGTTTAGATGTGACGACTGAAACAATTCATTCAAATCTAAATCCTTGAATTACAACGTTTTTCATGTATCTTTTCAGGTAAGCTACCCTGAATCGTCATTCAATACACGCCGTGAGCAATCATTTCAGAGCGGTTTTTGAATAACTTCCAGTACTTTTGCTCCTCTTATTGTCCGTCAAACTTAAATTCCTTTCAGTTTCTCTCAGTTAAATTTGTAGTGGAGGCAAATCCTAATGCCTATACGGACTATTTACTTCGTGCTGTAAGCCTGTGAATCATCCCGTACCACATATCCAAATGTCCTTCTACGTATTCATGATCTGATCCTGAAAACTCAAGTGTCAGGTTTTGGCCGGCGAGTCCTCCTGTCTCGATCTCTGCTCCTCCACAATTGTGACATCGCCGCCGCATATGTTTCACGATAATAGCTGCGCGTAATCGGTACGTTCGAAAGTGAAAGCTACTTGGTGTAGCATGAAAAATACATATACGGCAGGGAAACAGAAATCTAGTCCAAAGGAAATGATACCGCCCATCTATTGATCTTATTTGAATATTGAAACGGCAGCACTGAACCCATAGCTTCATATAATTCGCACTTGGTACGTGAAATGCAACCGCGTTATCATTCACAATCTTCCATCGTCCATGAAAAGATGTTGACGTCAACAGCGAAGGCGATGGTATATAGACCAGTGGTTCTCAACCTCCGGTTCGCGTCAACTATTTGGCCGGTCCGCCAAGTATATCGCAATTCTATTCTCAGTTGAAAATGTAAGAGGCTGAAGGCTTGTTCAATGTTCATTAATTAGAGAAATAACGCACCAGATTTTCATCTGATTTAGAAATTTGGAATGAAATTTAGAATGTTTTCTGATGTGATATGGTCCATAGTGTACTTTCTACTTGCTTTAAGTCACAATGCTGCAAGCACCGAGCGAGATAGTGTAATGGTTATGCGTCCGGCTTCTCGAGCGGTAGGTCGTGGGTTCGATTCCCGGCCGGGTCATACCAAAGACTCGAAAAATGGTATCCGCAGCTATCCTGCTAGGCGCTCAGCAATCACGGATAGCATGGGGGAGAAAAAAAACGGGGGCGCAGACTAGATGACCTCATGGGGCCGTATCGCAACTCCGTCGCCAAAGCATCTCGATGGTGCAGGCGAGAAAGAATATCATATCTCTCTCTCTCTCTCACTTTAGCAACCTGTTCAAAAGTAGCATACAACTCATTGAAGGCCATTAATATCTGAAGGTTAAGAAGACGTTTGAAAGCAGTGATTCTTAACCTTCTGACAACCGTGAACCCTTAGATATTATGAGTGGTTATGAGGATCCCCTTATAGTTGATGAGATGACTAAAAATATGCTGTCAATTCCTTCCAGCCTAATCAAGGCCTCCTATTGTTAACTGGTCTAGTCATCGCCTACCTGATTAATGAAAAATAAAAATAAAGGCCATCACTTTCACTACAGAACTGTGATGAGCTCTGAAATGGGTCATGTTGTTGGTGGTATTCATGGTGTTTTTGCACTACGTCTATAATGGTCATTAACATCACGCCGATATTCTTCATTTTGATTCCGTAGCTGCGGAGTTGTGGCACAGCCCACTTCCAGGCTATTTATAACACTGTTTACGAGTAGAGGGTTGAACAGGATTTTTGCCTTGCAGAAACTTGAATAGGACCACGCAAAACAGGTGTATTATCAAACACAGCAGAAAATTTCTCATTACAGTACAATTCCATTTCTTGGTTTTTGCATATTTTTATCGAAATTACTTACTTGGAATGATTTTGATTTTGGGAAGCTTACCGGCCCCAACTTTGTTTTGAAATTTACCAGCTCTCAAGCTGAAAAGGTTGTGAGCCACTGGTATTGACAGCTCAGCGCGGGTCTACAATATCAGAGCTGACTATATTCTAGAATTGCGATTGTTCAATGAATGGCTATAACTATGCTATCCATATTTTTACTACAATGTGGGACACATGTGGTTGTAACAGTGCGCAGCATTTGACGGGAAATCCTACTCAAATAAGGTCAATATACTTTCGCACGGCCAAAAGTGACACCTTTGACTAACCAGTTTTATTTATCCCGCCTAAATCGTGACGTATGGTAAGCCTAGATATGACAGCTGTTGCTCTCAGCATGATCTCCCATATTCTGACGTGGAGTGTAACCGGACGAGTGAGTATTGCGAGTAATCTCAACTTTTCAAACCAATTTAATTCCGCTGAATACCTTACCATTGTAGATATATCACTACTTCGACCTAGACGAGATTATATTATGACTCTGGCTCTATAGCGTCTATTTCCCTGTTACGATATAATGTCTCAAAAGAGCTGATTTCACTGAGCCGCCATGTTCTGATTCCAGACCTCCACACACAAGCAACGCCACCAGACCAACATTTGCCATTGTTAGTAATGAGAAAGGTATACGAAATCTCGAAAACAACAAGAGTAAGAAAACGCTATTGTCCATTATATATAAAAATATCAACGAGAATAATGAGTGTACGGTATCTAAGCGATAATTTATTCAAGTGATAAAAAGCGTCTTACGAGAACAAAACACCAACGAAGTTCAATAGTCCGCCGTCAGGGCTGCTAATCGCGCAGCACAAAGGACCGCGCGAACGCAACAGTGTAGAAGTGTCAGTCGCGCGGTTCAAAGGCCGCTTTGCAACGGTAGCGAGGGTGTCGAGGCTTCATGAGTTCAGTTTCCGCCATTATCGTGGAACAGTGTACAGCGGTTACAAGCGACGCACCCGAATAGAATAAGGCGTAGCCGACGCATAACGGAATAAATTTGCTCTCAAATGCACCTGATTGAATAGCGTGACGACAAACAAGCATTGGATGTGTACGTATTCATATTGCGATTACTGTATGCAGTTGGGTTGGGGTGACATATAATCAGTGATCGGATTCAACCAGTTCGCACCAGTTCCATAGAATAGTTCCATAGAACCCTCTCACGACATTAGAACAACCAACCGGTTACTACAACAGGTTACCCTCCATGGCTTTTTGTAAAAGAATCGGCTGAAAAATACGACTTTTGCGATAAAACCGGCTGGCAAAAAAATTGAATCCTACCACTCCATATACCTGAGGTATGTTCAATGTCAATGGTGCAACGGGTGAAGGCTTTGGTATGACGAAAAGATTGCGATGCATACATAGCGGTGACAGACAAACCCAGCGTGTTGACTCATTGGTAACAGCAGGACATATGGCGTTTTCGCGCTCAAAACGTCCGGGACACCCGAACGACATCGCGATTATGACCTCATGGCGATCGGTGAATTTTTGCTCTCTTCGAAGATTGTTTCGCGACTCGCCTCCGGACAGGGTCACGCGATGAGAAGAGTGGCTTCCTTTTATCTCTGCGATGCGAGCTATGCGCGCGGTACGTTCTGAACAGGTCTCCGACAGGCGACCGTCGCGAGTCACTGCGTTTGGCCTTCGTCGTCGCTGATTTCCAAGTCCTCAATTTCGAGCCGCTGGTCCCTCTCGTCCATGGTGGCCACGCACGCCATCGGGGATTCCACCACGATGACCGCGCCGGGACGGTAGCGCGGGTACTTTGTCGCGTTTCTCTGTAAAGGGAGGGCAAATTTATATATGGCACAGTCGTAACTTGCGCAATGCGCAGTGGAGCGCGTACAAATGGCAGCCAACGGGCGCAGTACGCAATGGGACGACGAGATAGAGCTGGACAAAATCGAGCCCCTGGGCGATTCCATTCTAGTCGAGTATTCGAGGGTACCTCTTATTGTAACGCCTTAACAGTATAGATGACTCGGGAAGTTCAAATTTGCATAATTTTATGCGACTACAAAGAAAATAACGCCTGTTACACTACTTTGAAGATAATTTGGTATTTTTCCACCATATCTATGTTATACATAGCGCTTAGCTCATAGCGCTGCGGGTCAATTACTATTTCACAGAAATGTCTCTTCCGCCAGCATACGCGAGGTTCCGCGCTACAAGTTTCGGATGCTGTTATGAAGTCAGGACTTCCACAGTTAGAGGAAAGTATAGATACGATAATTCTAGTTCATAAAATAACTCGCAGCAGTGTCAAGGAGCGTGTAACATAGTTACTCGAAAACATTCGTTCCTCACTACTTGACTTGATATATTTAATACTTGATTCGGATTCAAGTACTCCAATCACTGTACCCAGCACTGTTCACGAACCCGTGACAGGCGGAAGTCACAAATGTATACATATTCCGTATACAAATGTTTGGTGTAAAATTCACAGCAGGACAACCATTCGACAGTATGATGCTTTAACGGCGTTTGAAGGGTTACAGAAAGAAACCCATTCCTCGACAATCAAGTTCAAAACGCCTAATCCCGGCACCGTCGATATCGAATCGACGCATTGAAATGCGCTTGAATTGAGTTGGGTTTAGACTATTGATGCAGTGCTTGGTTTCCTCAAATTCCTCATGGTTTCGGTTTCGTCTCTTAACTCGAATTTACAGTATGGCAACATGCGGTCAAAGGTGCAATTATTCCGTCCGCCGCGCCGACATTTCAAAGCGAATCGTCTTAAACCGGGCACACAGACGTTTTAGCGGAAGAGTCGTAACCGCTCGGGTAATCGCAAATTGTCGCTGGAAATTGCCCTCGCGGGAGGATCGCTGGAACTAGCCGATTGGGTTCAATAAGTGTCGGTGATTTGGAAAAGGTTTCGTGTCGCAACGATTCGTCTTCACCAGAACCTTCCAATACGCGCGTGATTATTAAGTACACTTTCGAAGCGACGGTCTTAAGAGCGAATCGATTTTCGATGGTGCCGACTTGTGATTCAACTCACGAGTTGTTGCGAACCGCGCTGGCGCGAATAAAGCGCCGTCGGTCAACTGTGAGATGGCAGAATTTCGAAAACACTTTCGACTTTTGCGTCCGCGTGAACTTACGGCGATGGCGAAAACATCTTCGGACGCTCGCGCCGCACAAGGAGAGGCATTGTATTTATTTCGATTCCAGGGCGATTAACGAAATCCGTCGAAAGTCAACACATCGGTTATTACTTATCGGTTACGGGTTTGCTTAAGTATTGCTCGAAGTGGCTTTCGCATACAGATTACTCGTGGGCATTCGCGGGTAATTCTAAAGGTCACCAGATACAGTCATTTAGTTGGTTTACAAACGTAATTGGGGTGCAATTGGCCGTTAACAAATATCGTCCAATGCGAACAAGATTTTCTTGAAAAATTCGATAAAAATTCCGCGTCTATTAAGAATTCGTTTCGTCATGACACCACATCCTGCAACTATTGTTAGGGTATCTTCCGCATAGTATCCTATTTACGCTACAGACCAGTTGACGTATATGTATTCAAATGCGATGTACGCAACGCCAGATATAGCCGCGCGCAAACAACCAAACATAAACACAAAACTGCATACCCCGTGAAAAAAACGAATGCACTAACAGAATAATGACTCAAACCGGTATTCGACATCACCCTTTCGGAACCATTGTGCCCGGTCACAATATGTGACTACACTTGTGACTAATCTTATCGGAACCTCATGCAGGAATGCCCGTCCGCGTGTTATAACGCGCCGATTCCGCGAAACAGATAAATATATCTGCCTCGGTACGAAACTAGATAATCAACGAAAACGGTCATGTACACATTTCGCAGGTTAATGCTCGGCTGCGAAGCCGTAAGAATGCGACGTCTCGATCTTTTAAGATCCGAATTTCAATTGTCGCGCGCAGTCTTGGAAAGGATTGCGGTTTGGCGAGCCGAAATATCGCAAAATCGTCAAGTTTCGCTGGCGGGCTTCAGCGCGCCGTAATCCGGTGAAAGTTATCATTACGCGCATCTGTGCGAAGATATATTTCCGCGCGCGAAAACGCATCGCAAACGACAGATTCCGCACCGTAAATCACCAGAATTCAAACGGAGCTCTGCGGACATATATAAGAGCATGCAACACTTCAGCATGCGGGTTAAAGTTGGGTTATAGGGTTTGATTTATAGTTACGTTCGGTTTGTTGTTCCTAGTGTTCATGGTGTTTCGAATGTTGTGGTAATTTACACCAGGCCGACATTCCTTGTTATGATTCCTGATCTGTCGAATTGCAGCGCGGAATACTTTCGTTTTGAGGCTTTTGTAAGACACCGCTTACGCGGATCACATCACGAGGAGAAGCTTACGGTTGGGGCTAGGTTAAGGGTTAATTCTAGGGTTATAAAGTCACACGCTACAGTGTCGTACGCTCAAATATCGTTTTCATTGCTCAACCATAACAAAATCATAGCGCGCTTACCTCGAGGGTGACAGTGTGGCTGTTCGCCCCGCGCAGGGCCTGCAACGTAAATATCGTGGTCGACTTGGACCCGTGCGGTTTTCTCCTTGGATTCCTCTCGGGCGAGCACCACTGCACGTTCACGGAATGGTCGTCGTTGTTTATCAGTACGTTCGTAGATACAAAAGGTGGCGGCGGTATGGGGGACGCGCTTTTCACTTCGCGATCTTGCACGCAAGAGTCCACTTTCGGCTTGCTGTAAAACTCTGGTGAGTATCGTTTCATGTGTCGCTTTTTAGGCGGGCAATTGCTTTCGGGCGTCTTTTTCTCCAATACTGACTGGTTCGGTTTAATAACTGCGATGTTTCTCTTGCCGAATCGCCCAACATCGTTGTCATAAAACGGACTGCCAGCCGACCTGAACCTCGACTCTAGCGGAGGCGACGGCCTTTCCGCGAATTGCATGCTATCCGACGCTGTCTGCATTTTATCTGCGTCCGCGCAACTGTCCTTGCTGTCTTCTGCTTTGTGGCCCTGCCGCTCCGTGGCTTTCTGCCGCAGCTCGCCTATTTTCGCGTCCAAAGATCCGAGACGTGACGAGGCAGACGCGCCCCTGACTCTCGAAGCCGCTGACACGAACGGAAGTCCCGAACTCGAAAAGAGCGATGTCTTTTTTTTCTCGCTTGCCACTGCGCTGCTGACGACCGCCTTCGCGCTACTGCTACAACTGCTGCTGGCTGTCGATCTGACTGATCCCGCGCTGTGATTATCCGCCTCTTTAGCCGCGAACGCTCTTGCGAAACTGAAGAGCTTGTGCGAATACTCCGGCGCGGATGTCTGTGGTATTTCGGTATGACGCACTTCACCTACGCTTGTTGTGCCTTTCGATAGCGCGCTTTCGGAGGCGTTAGTGCGGCCTTTTTTCCCTGCGTTTTCAACTGCTCGCTGCACCTCCGAGGTGAACACGAGACGTGGCGCGCAGCGCGGCGTAGAGGTGTTGCGTCTAGAAATAATGAAGTATACGGAAAAACTGTTCCCATCGCATTCAATAACCGAAAATCTTAAACATTGTCGTGGACGATTTGCGCTCTCGCATCGTGTATTTTGCGAATCACGTTTCCGCGTATATTTAGGTTGGCTACTTTCGGTTCGTTAGGGGAGAAAAAAGCGCGCTGCCACGCCGTATCGAATCTAGCGTCACGCCCAGCGCGATAATGAAATGACTACCGTTTCCGATGTACGGCGAAAACTTAACTACAACGACTTTAATTCAAAACCGACACCGCAATGCATTCACGCGCAGGCCTAATTACAGTTACCGCACGATACGGTTATTATAAAATACCAAACGCCCTGTGCGAATCCTGGCGCATATCGCACATCAACTCACGTTGACAGCAAACGAGAACGCGCAGAATCTACACAAAATTCGGTCGACCACAAAAATCGATTATGGAAGCGCTCGCTGCAGTAATTAATCGCGTAGTTTCACATAGCCCCTGGCGTTGATGTTGCCGGTACTGAGGTGATATGGAGACGCTCATCGCCCAGACGAATAGATTTTATAGAGGTGGAATTATACTTCTACTTCGAATGCAATGTCAGTGAAGAGTTCCGCTCATCTCCTTACGCGGATTAAACGAAAAGCGCACCTTTTCCGGTCTACTTTTCGGAACGTAATCGTTCGGGATTATCATAACGGAACTTTCTGTTTCAACCATCACGAGTTGCATGCAAATTAAAAGCACTTGGAGATTTCCTTTCCAGCTGTATTACACGAACTTCTGATTTGTGACTTCTCAAGAAAGACAAAGGACGCGTATCGGGAGAAAGATGTATACTACTAAAACAATATTGTGATGACATTTTGCCTTCCACAAAATTAAGTATATCATGCCTATAAATACTCTGCTCTATAATTCATCTCAGTACCACGCGATTTATTCCCTGAAATTTTTATCGCTAAAAAATCCATGTACATCTACAGGAATATTAGTATCGCTTCCTCAAGTGCTGTCGGTTCAATACTTACAGACATATCAGATGAAGATATCAAAATTGACTATACACGGATAGAAAGTTTTTGTTATCGGGAGCAGCGCTATTTCTCATGACAGTCAGTGAATCCAGTAATTTTCGCACCATAATTTACCGCATTCTAACTTCGCCCATGACTCATCTACACATTATGACATTATCGCATGTTTCCGACAGTTTCTATACGTTCGTCGAAAATAATTATAAGAATCGGATAGCTTCACTATGAAACAGGTTTTGCGCAATTGCGCATGCGTCCGATTTCGCGCAGGAAAAATACCAAGTTGACACATGAAGACATTTACTGTCCATATATCCGTCGTTATAGGAGACGACACTATAAGCGGCGACTACAACGTCGGAAACTAAAATCACGGGTTGTTGCATGTTAACATAAGAATCGCATTTTCATTTTGACTCTTTTTGATATGTAACCAACGACAGTGACTCATAACCAAAATAATTCACTTCCAATTAAACTTGCATGATGTCATCAAGTAATTGAAGAGGTCACTCGAAAAACATCATATATCCTGCGTATATGGAAGATAAGTATTGTCACTATGAAATATAGCTACTATAGCCAATAAGCCATACTATCTACTGGCCGGCTGTCTATCTTTACCTCTCGTTGTTTTTCATACTAAATGTGATTATTGCTGTCAAATGAACACCGTTTAAGTCACGACTACTCAAGTGGGGACCGCGTTCCCAATGCGGACTTTTTCAGTGTTCAATACGGACCTTATTTATCTCAATATTGACTTAATATCTTAACAGAACCAAATACATTTATCGTTGATTTGCAAAAACAAATCGCAGTGTTTTTTTCTTCTTTCTGTTCAACTCCAAACTAACAATATGTAACCGCCTTGCATGAAGTCTCCGGGATCTCCGGTTGTCAATGTCAGTAACAATCTCTAGTGTGGTAGTCGTAACGGACCTAAACGAATTTTAAACTTTTGTAACTGTCTATGGCACGGAATGAGACAAAGAAACCAATTCACAACGCTACCGCAACACACAGTATGCATATATTTTAATCACACGCCGCATGCCAAGAACAAAATTCAAACACGCAAGAAACCCGAAATCGACTTACCCGGGAAAATTCGGATTCCTGAAAGACTTTTGAAATATATTCCCAATCAACTTCCTCTGACTGTGTTTACTCCGGCCAGACGCGACAGGCTGATACCCAGAAGTGTTTTTCGACGCGGAGGCCAGCGCTCCCGGCAGCTTTATCAGCTTCGCGGAGAACTGCCCGGCAGGCCCTGTGACGTCACAGTGCGGCCGGAATTCCTCCGCGCTCGGCGCGAGGCGCGCTTTTTCCTTTTTCCCGTCGGCTTTGATGCTGTTCAGCGGAGATTGAAACCTCGGTAATCCGTTGACGGCCTGAGGGAAGGATTTGCTGATTGTGCACGCCATTTTTGTCGGCACGGTCAAGTTTCGCTTTTCCGCGTGCGATTCACCCGGCGATAGTGCGCACGACGCGCCGAACGCCGCCAGGGCGCCGTTATCCAATTCCGCCCATTGGCCGTTGCCGTATCCCAGCGATTCCATCGCTTTCGACTGTCGCTTATCAAAACCAGTCATCCCAGCGTTGCTTTTCGGTCTAGAAACTTCATCGACGTCGTCCTCTTCATCAGAAGAGGCGTCGCTAATTTGCAACGTTTGGATGTGTTCGTCGTCATCGTCTACTGAGTGGTCGCGGCGTTTACCAGGGTAGGACTTGATGTAGCACGCTGGGTTTGGCGGAAAAGGTAACACGAGCGGGGGTTTCTGAGAGAGGTAGTGTTGAAGATACGCGGAGGTAGAGCTGGCGGGCGATATGTATCGGACTTTGGGGTTAATCGGAACGGAGGCAGTTACGTTGATTTTGTCGGTGATCTTTTTCGTGGGGTTTCGTGCTGCGGGATCGGTGGAGTCAAGCGTGAGGTAGCTTCTACGCACTGCGTCGTCTTTCTGATTTCGCGCTGAAGAATCTGCGCTTCTTTTGTCTCTCGCGGAGTTAGATTGGGCGCTGTATCGCGCGTGCGGAGTTTCATTTGTTATGTCACCGGCGTTGAATGTAACGGCTCTCTCGCGGTTGATACCGTCGCCTAGCGACAAATTACCGGACGCCTTGAGCAAATGCAGGCAATGCGGAGGAAGGCATCCGGCGTAAGAATGTAGGTCGACTTGCGCGCCTTTTTTATTTCCTTCCTAGAAAGCATGTGATTCGATGAGCATTTGAATACTTGAATGTCACGCGCTACAACGTGTGAATATTCGTTTTGTCATGCTCGGTAAACCAGCCATGCGGATAAAGTTCATATGCGCGTTCGCTGAAATCGGGTGACCTTTTCGTGAAATGATTAGCGCGGCGTAGCGCGCACGAATTCTTACGCAGCACGCCGCCCGGTAACAATGGGTTATTACTGCTCAAAATATTTCACATCCCTACACGATATCCAGACACGATATACCTTTCTTAACGCCGCAAATTAAAGATCATTTCCAACTATTTATCTTTCCATCATCGGACGACTATTAAGAAATTCGCACAGTGTTAAAAATCGGCGCATGATCCGAACGCGTTGTAATGCCGCTGGATCGGTGATCTTCGCGTAATCGCACAACCTCACAGTGCGTCAGATCCACACGTTATTTCCTAATCGATGACCTAATCTTCACAATCGCCACTGTAATTGCGTATAGGATCAACGTGGTCAACGTTAGTAAAAATGTATTAAATAGGTCATAGTCGAAGCAATTCATTGATGCCTGCAGTCGAATTTCTAAATTCCTAATCGACACATTTCAAACAATAAAAACATATTACAAACTAAGTTAAACTATATATGGGAGAAGTGCGCTAATGTGGTACGCTAAAATTGACAAACAATGGAGACAGTGAAAAGGTTTGCTGACATCATTCGTTACTTTAAAACATTAATGTACATCACGGGGTAAGACCTGAAACGATTGGGAAGTTATCTCCTTCTCATAAACCGGGTTGCCGTCGAGACGGATCAAAAATTTGCCTAACCGAAAAATTTGGTATGGTAAATAACAAATGAAAAAGGCCTCATCTCATTGCTATCTGGTCTAGGAGTGCAATTACGGGTATCGGGTGTGAAGCTATTGTGACCTAAGAATGAGCAAAACAAGGACACGAGTCAAAAATGAAGACAAACTTGTAGATAAGGACAACGCAGTTTTATAAGACATTGTCCTTCAACATAAGTGCAAATCTTATAATTAAGGATGGCATCACTCTTTATAGATGATTTCACACTGTTCGAAGTTTAGAAAGAGGCAATGGAGGCTATAAGGGGTTAATATAGCTGTGTAATGGTATGTACCTGGTCGCTATCAGCGTGGGTGGTGGCGGCAGTTGAAGGTGCGCTGTTCCTTCGTCGTAGTTTCGTTTTAGGTACGTCCGTTTCGTTTGATCGGCGTTTCGCGGAATCGTCGCTCACCGACCGGTGTAACCCCTCAGCCGAATCGCTCAGTTTACATCTCTTGTTCATAGTGGCGCCGTCCGCCGGTTGAGAAATAGCGTTTTCCGTTACGTCTGCACCGGTTGGTTTCGATCGTGACGTTTCCGCGTCGTGCACTATGTCAGACGATTTCCTTTTTCTTTCGGCTTTGCTGCCTCTGTCAGGCAACGCCGTGTACCTCAAACTGTCTACAGCCCGGGCCATGCTCATCGAAAGATTGACCCATTGCGATAGTCCGGGCGTAGGTTCGAGACCTGCCATAGCTGGATTCGCCGCCGGCAAGGCCGGCGCATAATAACCGTATCCCTGAGGCAAGAAATGCGCCCTTGGGTTTAACACAGTCGGGAAATTCAACCAGTGATTAACGAGAGCCAACGCGTTTGGATTTGCTGACAGGAAGTTAGGAGCATGATTACGTACAGGCTCAAGTACTTTATCCTGATAATGAGGCCTCACGGTGGGCAAAGGTTCCGTGCTTTCTTCCGCAACCTCCTTCTTTACTTGGCGTTGAACCTCATTGCTGTCCTGTGCTGAGTCCGCTTCGGTACACGAACTTTCTCGAGGCTCACTATCCATTTCCATTCTATCATCCAAAAGCATATTTGCCCGACCTCGAGCCTGGAAATGAAACAAGTTGGCTTACCAGGCGTTTGACATGAACTAACCTTACAAAACTAAAAGCTCAATCGCACGAGACACAACGTAGCACTATGTAACTAGTACTGGCGATCCGAAATAAAATCTAGATAACGATTATAACTGAGGCCAGGGAATAGTGTGTCAGTTGCCAACTCGACAATTTTTCAAATCGATCGTTTGCGTCCACGCATTTATGCAAAGCACTTGCGTGAGTAAATATAGCGGCTATAAATAAACGTCTGACACCGTGAATGAAACCGATTTCCTTTCAATAATACAGACGTATCGTTACAAGCACACGTTTGGCATCGACGGATCCAAATCAAACGTTCAGTTGTAAAGGCTAATGACACGCCCGATTGATCCTGACAGCTTATCTATCTGTATATTGTAATAAAACATCTGAAAATACATGACGTAACTCACATCGGCTCCTGTGGACGCGTCGTCCCCTGCTTGACTCAAATCTAACGGTTCACCAGAGACAGATGTTTCGCCGAGTTGCTTTCTTTTCGAAACTGAGCTCTTTTCTGACGAATCATCGGTGACGCAAGCTGTTTCTCTTGCTGCACGTTCACGCGTGGTCATGCTATTCTGCTTATCGCTGCGCTGATCGTTGATCATAGCATGGCTCGCTTGCGGAAGCCCGAGTGCATGCGTCAAGCCGTATCCTTGGAGGTTGCCTATGGCCGGCGGAATCAACGAATTCCAGGGCAAACCTCTGGTGGTAGTATTTCTGAAATGTTGACTGTAAAGCGACGCGGCCAGCGCCGGTGGCAGAAGAAATTGCCTTTCACGGGAAAGGGACATATGATCTGGCAGTGTTTGGATTTCTCTAGTTTCGCTTTCAGATATTCGACTCATCGTGTTTTCAATAACAGAAACGGGATACGCTGGCGGCGCGTTACTTTTCGGCGATAGTGCTTCCCTTTTCACCGATGGTGGTTCGCTGGTTACTCCCCTGTTAATTATAGATCCTCGGCTGGAATTAACTTTCGCCGAAATGCTGTCATTTTTTAATAGATATGCGGACCCTTCCTCGTTGCTCGACATCTGCAAATAGAAATGGATATATATAGCTACTAAAACATCCATGCTATTCCCGTCATGTACGAACTGATATAGCCTACTCACACTCATTGAGGTATTATCGGGTGACAGGTATTATTGCACAAACCGATTTTATCATCAATCGTCATAAATGATACCACAGAAGACGGCATTCCGACTCCGGTATGATACCTATTATTTTGGTATATAAATTAGGATAAATCCTTGATCTATATTTGATGTCCTATACATAGAATTGTAAGCCTGGGCACAGCGACTGAGTACTCGAAATGCGAGTCTAGTATCAATTATAATGATTCGCGTCGAGTAGTGAGAATCGATTTTTTTCGAGTACCGGCAACGAAAATACACAGTACACACCATAATTTTATTTGCGGCTCAACTGCTGAGTCGCGTTCGGTTAGAGATTTGAGTCATAGAGGTGTGTGACTTCATGGGCATCACCATTTATTAATATGACATTGCAAAGCAATGACAATGTGACAAGAACTTCCTAATCGAAAAACCAAAATAGGCAATCGGTCACTGAGATACATGCACCAACTGCACTTCACAAAACACTTGCGAAAACTGAAACTCCCTATTGCCCTGTCGATTTCATTGAAATTTGCTCAAATACAGAGGATCGAAAATAATATTTCAGTTTTCAATGTCATTAGATCCGGAAATATGCGTAATCAAAGATTGGGGTCACAAAAGCGCCGCAGTTACGGTTATATGATTGGCGTGGAAAACTTGATAGGCAACACAAGACACCTTGATTTACGTTACACACCAAATTAACATTTCATACATAACTATAGCGTCGCGACCAACTCACGCTGTCACTTGAATCAGCCTGAATTGTTCGGCTCGCCATTTTCGGTCAGCGCTCACACATTCTCAGATTATAGATTATATGTGCCCTGAGGCTGACTGCAACAATGCTGATGACACCGCGCTATTTCCTTCGCATTCGAGTGAATTTCAGATCTATAGTAAAATGTAGCAATAACCTTAGGTGCCAATAACAACGCGCGGGGTACACAATAATGGCGGGCCGTATCATTTCAAAGAGATCTTGTTACGTTATGTTTTCGCTTCTGTAAACTAGCAATAGTCAGAGTAATGTTACGATTCACCATATTTCACGGTCATTATGTCACGCATAGCGTAACATGATTGGAGTGTTCTAAACTCCATAACCAGATTCGGTGGCGCAGATTGAAAGACACTGCAATCTCTGAACCCAGTCGTGAAAATCGCTATTTATGCACCAAAGTTCATTCGCCAGCCGAAATTGCTTAGAAATCAACATCGATAAGCAACTGGGCCTGGCAAAAATCAGTACCTGAATACCAGGCACCGATGTAACAAAATATCCGATAAACCGATGTTTTCTGCCGATATCAAAATGTGACGTATTTCAAGTAGAACTTCTAATTGGTGACAGGGGTTTGAAAGATACATTCCATATCAACTTCATTTATTTACATTAACAAAAAGTAAAAATCAAGCATTTCCATTCGATAAGACGTATATATATTATAGTTTAGGAATCACAAGATTCATGAATTTTCTTCCAGAAGTAAACCCCTCATACAATTGAATAATATATTCAAATTCATATTGAAATAAACCGAATATTTTCGGCTGACACTTTTGACCCCGGGTTTATTTCAATATGAATATATTATTCAATTGTATATTGAAGGTCTGAACCCCCAAGAAGCTTTTCAACTCCATATGTTCTTTATAAACTGAACAGTGAACATGGTAATTTTTTGGCTTACCGGGAGTTCCCCCATGAATGTAGCCTCAAATCAGACGCCATAATAACTCGAGCGTGATCAGGTCTGGCAGTACTGTTCTATAATGGTTCATAGCAATGGAGCTCTAGAATCCACATTTTATAGCAGTGACAGTGAGAATTTGCGATTGTATATTGCAATAATTATGAGGCAACGGTAATGACCATTGAGCGCGGTAAATGAAGTGATGACGTCATGGAACAAGCCAATAAATACCGACCCAATTTGGCCGGCACCGATATTTCTCCGGTGGCATAAATCGGAGTAGATGTATCGGTCGAGCTCTAGTCATAACAGTATGAATGCGTTACTTAATTCAAATAGGCTATGCACCTTTTATGCAACAACAACGAAAAAATTACCAGATACACCACATCTAAAATAAATTAGTATTTCTTGACCATGCCTTGACGATAATCTAGTTTACAAATTTTCTGTTGGTGATAACTCGAAAACATCGTACCTCACTATTCAAATCGAATCGTTGCAACCTATACTGGATTCGCATTCGACCACTGGAATCGTTTTACCAAGTCATATTACCAACAAGGGCGTCATAGTGGCGAGATAGCGCAGTGGTATAATCCGCGGCTGCAACACCAATGGGTGCGGGTTCGAGTCCGACCGAGGTCGACTTCCGAATTCCGATACCTAAGTGTTGGAGGTTTACCTAGGCTCCTCCTCGCCACATCATCCGCGTCAGCGGTGTCTTACAAAAGCCTAGAGGTGGGCCGTGCTATAAGTCGGCAGTTACGGAAAATAAAAAGAATATCGGCCTGGTGTAAATGACCATATAGTAGTCGACAAACACCATGAATACCACAAACCAACCAACCAACAAGGGCGTCGGGGCGTATACCCGGCAGAAGACAGACCTCTTTCCACGTCAAAATTCACGTCTTTAGTCTTCTAGTCAATGTTAGGACAAATGTTATGTCGTCGCGTTGAAAGGGTGACGCTCTAATCAAAGTGTATAATTTGCTAAGTTAGCGAATATTTCGTCCATTGGTAGTCTAGTTCAACGAATCGATACCGCCGTGCTGAGCGGTAAGGGGATGGCTAGCACTATTTTCGTCATTACTTTGACCCCGTTGGTATGTAGCGTACAAAAAAGTACGTTGAAAATGCTCTCTCATTGCATTCCTTTTCACAAACAATCGAAATGACGTTTGGCTACCATATTACACTGACAGTACTAAATGCAGTGCCTTCTATAGAAGGAATAGTTGATTGACCGCTATATCAGTAGGAGCATGTAATCTATATTCTACACCAGTAACTGTGATAATATTCCATCGGAAATACCCCTCGCTATACAAGGATCTGTTTACGTTAGTTCTTTTCTACGACAGCCATCGCAAACCGAAAGAGTTTTATGACCTTCGATGTGGGGGGTGACCTTTTAAGTCATCATCTTTGAAACAATTATTCGCGTCATGAGCAGATATTTTGCTATGATTATAGTCTTTGTTCTGGTCCAAGTGATACACAGTCGAACATATGCATATGTATAGCAAGACCTCCAATTGAATGCTCTGACCTAGGCAGCTTCAAGTTGCCTAACATCGAGCTAAATTTGATGCAATCCTCAAGAATATAGATTGATGGTGAAAAAATGATCAATTGCGCACCGAAAGGGATTGTGTATTGTAACACCGATCAACGAGCAGATAAGTGCTTAAAACCCACAGTCGCAAACACCCTATACCCGACCTTTAAACACACATCCAAATAGATTACTATGAAGAATCAAGACACATACGGTGGGATCAGTGCCTAAAGCTGCCAGAAGATCGGTTGCTTCTCCAATACGTGTAAATTAGAAAGTTTGATATTATATTCTGCTGAGCTTCAAAGTCACTGTGGGAGTGTGCGTGACTGGTCATGATCCCGGGGATCTATTACTTTCGCTTTTGGTGCATTCGTTCCAAAGAATCGGATAGCGTTTTTTGTTTTCACCCCAACCCACGTGGATTCCGTTCTGCGTTTGTAAAAGTTTGTATTCGCTACGGTTATATGCAGTCGAGATGCGAAATTGAACCGAAGTTTGCGATCCGGAATCAGTTGTGCAATACCAGCATGAAAGCCAAAGTATAGTCGTGGTTCATACCAAAATCACGGACCACTTCTGAAAATAACGTTAATCCGCTTTCCACAGTAACTTGCAAGCGGAAAACATTTCAAGTTATTCACAATAATTATCCAAATTCTTTGCGCGGTGCCAGTACAATGGCATACTGTCGACCGAAACTGAATCTTGTAAACAAGCGCCGTAGCAACAACGCGTTGGTGAATGCATCGATCAACAAGATTACTACTTGAATGATTTCTTGAAGCTCTGCGGTTTTCAAAATATATGACTCAACAAAAGAATCTGATCGAATTTTTGTAACGTTAATCCGGCTGTTATTGCGTTGGAAAACCACTAACGGCAAGTCATCAGATTGGGGAGTCCTTTTCACCTCATGCGAAAAACGAATTAGCGGCGCGCAGTGGTTAGAGCTCGCAGCCTTGCAGAATAAGCAATACGTCCACTCCATGGTTTGTACATTGTACAATCGCAGCAAATTGGTTGTGAACCAATGAGTTGATGGGCTTGTTACAGGCTGCGTATACTGTGTATACATCGCTTTCGGTTTCGTATGACTCAAGTCGTCTTTCCGGTCACCTCGTTCTATTCAGTGTAAACAAGTTACGTACAAAAGACCTCAGTGTAACTCGATGAGTGCGACGTGCCAATATCAAATGAGATTCGTACTGGCAAAAGGAAAATGTTTTTCATAAGAAGCCACATGTCCACTCCGCCCACGATAATCATACGTGATCGCAGTTGAATTCGAAAACAATACTCCGCACTACAAGTAACGTTGTGCGTAAAGTAAGTTTACCCCTGTCGGTTCAACTTTCTGTCAGAGCTGCGTGTCGTAATAACATTGCTGGTTAGGGATGATGCTCTGCTGTTGTACAGACCGAACTGGTCGGTGGTGATTTTTGTTTGGTTCTTAATATCCCTCGATGGCGGTTGAATCAAAATTGTTTTTGTTTTCCATCGCGTTAAGACCGGGCTGCTGTCGCATTAAATTTGATTTATCAGTCCGCGTGTTGTTATAAACCTACCATAACCCACTCAACACTTTTGGGTCCCGTAGATAGTATCGCTAAGGAATTTTATTAGCCAATTATAGCGGCGAGTTAATTTACATATTCCGCACGAAAACATCTATGTAAAAGCACCCATGTAATTATTCCATTCAGGTCAATCGTGGAAGGGGCTTATAGCACGTCTGTGTTTACGAAAAAAACTTGGAATGACTCTTCTCCATTACGGCGCTGGGGTGAAAAATGCTATTTTTCACAGACATTGTTTTGCTTAACATGGGTGACACGATACTTATGGCACAATTTCTAAAACAACGAAAATATATGCACCTCACATATTTTGGCATGTATACCAGTGGGATGTGGGCTCGATACTGAGATGAGTGTTTGAATGTAACTTCATTTGAGAAGTGAATAATCAATAGTTTTGATCATATTGAAATTCGGTTATTCGGTTCTAGTAGCGCAAAGACCAAAAAACCTGTTTGAATCAAAACTGCAAATTGATGTACTATTTCACGATACATGCCTAACGTTGAAAGCTAATGAGTTCATTAGTTGTGCTGCGGCACAGTTAAATGAATTTAGCGGAATGTTGGTTACGATCAGGGCCGAAATCGAAATAGCGATGAACAAATTATTGCGCCGATATAGCTATAATAAGTTCATATCCGCACATCCAGCCACTAGTGCGGAGCGGATCGATGAATTCTCTGGTCCTACTCCGATCCTGTTTTTAAAGCTCTGGTCCGACTCCGGTCCGACGCCGAGGCCGGATTCTAGAAATGACCGCGATCCGGTCCGAAAAACTTTGATATTAATTTATCTACTCACATGATGGTATTGAATATTTATTTAAACAATGCAAGTATGACATTAAGAACTCAAAGATCAAACCCAACCCAGCTTGGACTTATCAGGTTGTATATTTACATGAACGTTTCACTTTACCTATTGATTCGGGGGTGGAAGAGGGTAAGGCTGTCATATTATTAGTAGAAAGTACTGATCCGGCTCAGATCCGACTCCGGTCGTATCGAAAAAAGTACTGATCTGGCTCCGAACCGCGGCTCCGGCCAAAAATGAGAAAATCCGGCTATGGACCATGCTACGCAATACCAGCCACCAGTGACACGAAGGTACATTAAAATATGGCTCATATCTCGAAACCGCCGGTAGACCTGTATTGAATGTAACGGGATCACGTTTCGTCACTCTGGTACCATTTTGCGTATGTGGAATGTGGATGTATAGGTAATGAAATATGTATTGCGGTTAATGTCTCCAGAACAATGGCTCCTTCTGCCGTTAAAATATGTTTTCCTATATAGGAAGCCATCCAGTTGAAGGGAGCTCGCAAGCTAACCAATCTTATGATTATGCGGGGAGTGTTTTCGCCATAATAGTTGTCACCTGAGACGTTTATGTGTGTAATCTGTAATGTCATTATCACGCGATAACGGGTTAACAGTGTGTCAAGATTCAAAGCTGACCATCGTGACCGATGCTGTATTATGACAGCTATCTGCACATTTCTATAGTTAAGTTCTGTTTAGCCCGTTGAGACGGATCAAACTCCATCGGTCGGTATCTCATCAATCATACCTTTGTGATGTCATCAGAAGACGCACGGTTGCATGGCATGGGATTGTTCTTTCAACCAAATGGAGTTTGACCCGTCCTAACCGAAAGCATTATATGCATCATCTATATGTGTAGCCGTGTTTCACGTGTCAGAAGATATAGCCCGCAGATTTCCTCATTAAATACATATAAGTAGCCTGTATGTGTACATTATATACAATATATATATATCCGTTTGACCTCAAAATAACTGACCCTTCCCATGTAGTTAACGCGCCAAGCCCTGGAATTATTTAGTGGCCCACGGATCAGTATCATTGAAATCCATTGCTCACAAGAAATTATTGTCATACAGGATCCTGATGAGCGGTCAGTTTGACCCGAATTGGCGTGATCATCTCAACTCGAGCATGTCATGTAACCAACTTCAAAGCATAGCCACATGCAAAATGCGTCATCAAAAAACCAAATGTGAACTGTGAAGCATAGCTATATTGTATGTAAATAATGTGAGATCAATTTTCCCTGGTCGACACGGTATCTGCTCTCTGAAGCAAGAACAGCGCCTGGTTACCAGAACTTTTATTAGTAACGTGAAGCCGTGATATTTCGTGGTAAGCTGGCCTTCCACTAGATCCACCATGCGTCCGGATCTCCAAGGACAAGTCCGGGATTTACGTTTAAAAGTCCAGAATTGTACTGTACTCCAGGTTTTTCGTTCGTTGGCTTGCCGCACCAATCTGATGCGCGGCATTTATAGTCCTGCTATGGCATAATCCATATCTGTTACACAGATTCGAAAAGCTTCGCTGTCAAACCATGCTTAGTGGTCAATGTATAATCCTGCACTGTATCCGACTTTCAAATCCAAATCTATAATTCGGTAGTATATAATTCAGTATTTACACGAAAATTAGCGTAAGTGTTTCTGTGTCAAGCGGGATTCGTAAGCCGGTTTCAATCCCTAACTTTTCAAAACCCAATTCACGCTCATCTGAGCAACCGATAGGCGGTAGGGCCATCACCCTATCACTGCCAATTCCGTCTTAAGTAGTTATATTTTATTGGAGTAGGCTACTCAAGTAGGTTTCTTTACGTAACGCGATTTTTACAAGGGATATGACGTTTTCTGGGCCAGTTTCGCCCAATATTTCTTATTTTTCCCAATAAACTCCTTGAATTCTCATTGAAAATATAATATTTTAGTTCTATATCAAGTATAGGGACTGTCCTTGCCATAGCTCGAAAATCGATACTTCTGCGTTACCAGAAACCGGAATATATAGATCTCATTGAGTAGAAAATTGTGTAAACGCTTTTACTCAAGTAGCATCAATAATTCGTCCTGAATTTCGCATTCGCAAATGTGTTAACCTTGGTAACCCTACCTTACGCGGTATAAATAGCTATACCTCCGTGATCGAAATAGAATGAAACGAGTACAAGCAGCCTAAGTTGAAATAGCATGCACCGTTTCGTCTGCATACTTCTGTATTCTAGAATGCAGCGAGATATCACCCCTAATGCTATTTCGTTAGCACCCGTGTGATACGAAAGGTCTCGCACCCTTCGAACTCAATGAACTTGCGTTCTGAGAAATTTGAACAACACAATCGTTCGTTTGGACGGAATTACAAGGTTCGGTGGTTATGTGACGACCAAAAATGTTTGCGTAACAGGTCTATCATAGAGCTAATACGTACTCGAAGCAACGCGCGTGTTAACCTCACCTGTGTACTTTCAGTGTTGGAGTCCAGCGTGTCTTGACTAACCATTCCGCTATCACGACGTGAATGTTTCCGGCATCCCAGGATCGGAGAAGCGGGTCGAGAGGGCGATTCGTACTTTGATATGAGTAGGAGGAACCGGCGTCTGTTTGTGGTTGACGCTAGTTGAGATGGGGAATCACGGAAGGACGTTAAGTAATTCGCATTTGCGCCAAGCTGTAAAGATCACAATATATATTAGTTATTTACTAGAACGCGACGTTCCTATCGTTATAATCGGCCTTCATACGACTGTACTGAAACCATCAAGTCGTGTAAAGAAGTGGCACTACGCCAGTGGTTCCCAACCGGGGGGGAATTTAGAATTTTTTAGGGGGGAATCTGACTTTGTATCGGAAGATACACTGGGTTCGCAAGGTTTTTACATTTTTATGGTATAGAACTGTTAAGTTGAAATTAGTTCTTCACAATTGTAGGCTACGTTTCTTTGGCGGATTTTAAGATAGTTGTATGTTAATTGTTACACCGATACCTATTACACCCCCTGATAAAGTGAGGCTCGCGAGACGATTTCGTTGGGCCCGCGACCGCCTCTCGACCAAATTGCTACTAAGCAGGGTTTAACCAAGTCACAAAGCTCTGAATCACAAGTCAACATCACTTTATAGTTGTGACTCATCAAGTCAAGACGAATTATTTTCAATTCACCACCGAGTCAAGTCCGAGTCCAAGTCATCGAGCAGAGGATCGAGTCCGAGTCATGGTATTATGACTCGAGTCCGAGTCCACGTCATTGTGTTGACTGCTCAGTTTCCAGTTAAAGTCTTGTTAGACCCACTTTTATAACAGTTTGATGATATCGAATGGTTCGCATTTATAATATACTAATTTTTCTCACTTTGAACAGTTTCTGGTCGCATTTTAAAGTACCATAGTACCAATAGACGCAATCCCAAAAGGGTGGTTACTTTACTGTTTTTCCAAATTACAATGAAATGTCGGTCTTGGCCGTCTGAGTCACGAGTCATATGACTCCGTTCGAGTCATTGCGCAATGACTCGAGTCCAAGTCGAGTCAATACACAGATTGACTCGAGTCGAGTCGAGTCATTTCCGCATTTTGAGAAAATGACCCGAGTCAAGTCGAGTCATCAGAAAATCGTGACACGAGACTGACTCAAGTCGAGTCATGACTCGAGTCATTACAACCCTGCTACTAAGCAGGAAAAAGTGAAGCCGAATTCAGCACAAGGCCGCTGGTGAAATCGTTCAACTTTTAAGCCAACATATGAGCTAACGTGGAAAACATACCAAATTCATCGATTCAACTCAAGGCCATAACAAGCGGACTTGATTTATATTTCTTCAGCGGCTACCTGACCAGTAAAAAGCAGGTCACATTTGACTGTACTTTACCAAAGTGTAGTGCGGTTCGCATTCGATATTAGTTCGGACATATCTGAATATGTTTCACCATTAATTGCTCAGTCAACAAATGGTTTTGCGTTAAAAAGCACATTTTTTAGTCACAGGCAACTTTTTCGTGGGGGGGAATTTTAGCTCAAATATCGGCCAAGGGGGCCACGAGACGAAAATGGTTGGGAACCACTGCACTACGCCATGGTCAGTCCTCATAACCCTGCATCTGACAGACATGACCTGAGCACATCACAAAACTTCTATTGTGACAGCGAGTCGTTCCTATCAATCACATCGCATTTGCTGGCTTGGCCCTATGTCAGCACAGTCAAAACAATACTGCAGGATGGGAAAGAAGAATACAGCATTGCAAAAACGGAAATATAAATATAAGTATCGTTTCCACGCACTTCATATATATCCCTCGCTTTCGCGCAATAAACAAAAGGAGCACAGAATATTTCTGAAAGCGGTAATCGCAAAGCAAAGTTCTCGCAATATCATGTTGGTTCCAACGCACCCTATCGGCGGAATGACACTGAAATTAGGCCTTCAACGGCCCGAAAAATTCAGCGTCACTGATGGCGATAAAAGCACCCTTCAAATTTTTATGGACGAAAAACCGGATGCGATAAATTATGATAATAAACGCGACAAGATTTATCCTCAAACATTATATCTCATTACATCACATGATCTCTCTATAGTTTTCGGGCATTCTGCTACCCCGGCATACGCAACAGATAACAGGTCAACCGATATTACATGGCATTGCGATGTTCTTTTTCATTTTGTTCAGGATCATGTGACGGATCCTTCATTCCGCAAATCGGTAAAACGCTCAAAATTAGGATAGTATATACGCATAGCCTGCAGCTGTTTCGGTAGCATCGATTAGCCGATATAATGGAATGGAATAGTCCCGGAAATCGATTTAATTGGAATCGAAGTCATCAATTAACTATAGAAACGTCATTGAAGAGTGTATCGTCACTTTATATCGCTTGCACGAAATGCAAGCAATGCAATCTGTGCGTTCCGAACTCAAACACATTCGCTGACAATATGCATGGAAGTCATATCTAGTCCTCGACATGAATAGACCCCATTTAAAATGTCTCCAGGAGTCCAGGTGCTCGTAAATTACATTATTACAGAGGGCAATTTCGCTTCAGATATTCCTATGATTATATGAAATGGATTTGGATCAAATAGTAGTAGGACTCTAAATTACTCTGTCGCCTGCTGATCGCTTTATTACAGTTAATAGGCGGAGATATGCATGGAATTTAATTCGGCGGCGGTGGAGTAGTGACGTCTTAGAAAACGTGAATATTTCGAATTGAAACCTTGTCATCATCACGCAAACGGCTATGTGATTCGAATCATATCATATCAAATTTAAATATTGTCCATATGCAATTGAAACCTATAAAAGGCCAGAATATAGATTAATATTGAAATACGATTGTATGATCGTTCCCAGTGAATGATGTTACGAGAAACGAAACTTCCCTGCGTAATTAACGCCGTTAATATTTGAGAAATGCTTTAAAACACAAATGATACACATTCATTTATATCATAACTCTCATGATCATAGGCCACGAAAACTCGATTACTCTCTAATCTTTCAGTCTACCGCAATCGACGAGGAAAACTTATTTCCTGGATTTTTATACCCACAATACGACAATTAGGAATCACCAAAACAGATCTACTCAATTTGTGTATTCGCTATGATAGAGTTTGGTCGTAACAACGGTAAGGCACTCGGAGCTAAATGCTTTTATGGCAAAACCGATGGCATGAACTCGATTTTGTCTGAATTTGTACAATTCGACAATGCACGCACACTACACTGATTGGTAACTGACTGTTGAGCAATTCTGAATGTACTGTCCTATGTACAGTGTACATGTACATTGTACAGTACATTCATGTGGAGTCCCCTAAATGTACTGACCGTATAGACAGGCCTTGAAACGCTGACATCTGCGAAACTTATCATCCAGTAGTAATTATGATCAGCAGATAATTTACCGGACTGACATACCAGTGATGTCATTCGAGTTGATAATTTACCACGATTTCGTTTTGATAATACATTACTCCGTGGGCGCTCATTTTGTTAATTGGGGCCAACGAATGATGGAATAGTGCGTTCAGGCCTCCCTCCAGTTCTGGATAAATTTTATCAAAAAGACACCCGTATCCGTAGGTTCATGCATTAATGCGACCATTCCTCGGTTATGGAACTGCGTGCCCCTAACCGCTTCAAATGATTGCAAAATATAGATCTCGAAACCTCCGCCAACCTATAGTGGATGGTACTGATATCGACCCAACCCTGGAGGGAGTAGATTGTAATTTGAACATCGCGATATAGCGAACTGATAGTGACAAACATATTACCGTGGTCCAATTATGAAGTGAAAATGCTATGTCCCGTTGAGCCATCAGGCAATTACGATATAACGTTGTGATACTAACAATATTGTAAACAATTTAACATGCTTTCGTACTTGGACGATGGAAATTGGGCGATTTTTCGGATGATAATACCCCTAGTCTTATCATATGAAGGTATCTCGACAAACATATAATCAGACAAAATGTATTATTCAGCCTATAGATCTCCGATCAAATTTGAAACCAGACTCGGGTCGACGAATTTCTGATACTACATGAGCAGTTGAGCACTTGAGCAGTAATCCCACCGATAACCTAACCCTGACAGCTTCCCGTTATATCAGACCAGACAACGATTTCCATCTGCTGCAAGGACATGTCCAATTGTCCAATGTCCATTGTCCAACGTCTGCCATTTACACCACGTATACAAGACAAAACACTCGGCTATAGATAATATGAAGTCAAGGGCCCACCTCCAAGAGTGCTTTAGCAGCTTCAAAATTTCTATTCTCGACGGCAACGTAGAGCGGTGTCTTGCCACTTTTCGTATCCTGCAACAAGCCGATTCGTCACCAGTTTCAAAACACACATGAAGCGCTGATAGGCCTTCCAACAAAATGGATGCCGTATTCTGGAATGAATTGTCCTGTGTAGTTTCGGAATGCTAAGATTCCCGAAGTTACAGCAGACTCGGCAGAATAAAAACGCAGGCCCGTGAAGTCGACGTAGATTAGATTACGTAATCGGGCCCTGAAGATTGCAAAATAAATACGATGTTGCTTTGTTTTGAAGGGCAAAAACAAATTACCAGTGACACGCACCAATGCACCATAGGCAATATTAGCCAATCCAAACCTATTTTATACACACTGAGCAGTGAGCAGTGAGCACTGAGCAGTGTGAGAAACTTTTGAGTTTGAAAGCCATGGAACGGATTAAAATGCCACTGATCCCAGCATTGGGTAAATTTAAATTGAAAATTGCATTTCGACGAAAAGCTCATTCGGGAAAATACACGTATTCTTATTTATTTCTCGGTTCTTGATTTACCGTAACAGAGTATATGCAATAATGAATCTTTGTTCGGTTTTTCTTGAAATTTGCAATATTCTTCCGAGTCATCCACGATTATATGTTGAAGCTATATATTCGAGCCACTTCTGTCAACGGGTTGCAACTTTGGCTGATAGTACGTGGTGCAAGTGTCAATTTGGTCTTTAAATTAGCCGTTCTGGTTTCGCAGCCATTCAAAAGAATTTCGGCTGTGGCAATTTTCGCGAGAGACGAAGATCGCGGCAACTAAGACCTCTGTAACTACCGCCTATGAACTATCATTACAGGGTTGATCCTTCCACAGCGTGCCTTTCTTCCGCGAAATATCGGCACCAGCATGGCAGAGCTGACGTCATAAGACATTAGCTCATAATTCCGAATGTTTTACTAGTTTAAAGCACTGCGGTGCGATTGAATTGCGTCGGTAATAAATACCTCCGACAATACTATTGTTTTGTTGAATTAGGGGCAATGAGTCCATGTTTTAAGCGTGAAAGCACTGGGAATGCAGCTATACCTGATTCCTGGATGTAAGGAAAGATCGCTGTTGGAGTTTTGGCGGATAACTGATACAACTACTTAAGCAGAGGCCATCGGTATCGGTAGCAATGCGGATGAACGGAGATATCAACGTCACAAATATACGCTACTCGGTGGTCATTATGCGAACCAATACACAATGGATATCCAATTTCATTCAACCCCATGAGTTATTCGGTCATGTGGTTTGGCTTTTACCATTTCATGCCCAAAAAGATGGAGATGTAACCTAGTTTTTTGGCCAAATCTACAACGGCATAACGACGATAGACGTTGGCAGAAAAATATTACTGCAACGATATCGTTGAAATAGCAGATGTAGTGTATCCTATTCGTGGTGAATAGTAGAAAATAATATGGCGAACGAATCTGGAATCAGCCAGCATGATTCATCAACGCCCAGTGGAAGTCTACATCTACACGCATAATCCAAGACCGTGAAATAGCAAGTTTCTCAGTATAGTTTCGTTTGCACAATAGAAAATCACATGTGAAAGTTCCTTCGGCTGCAGCAACCGCAAGTGAAATCGTGCATTCAGCACTAATTCGCGAGTGCATTCCTCAACTATATACTTCCCGAAGTTGACAGCGCATTGATTTCAATGAAATCTCGTTTCTCCTTGGACGATGGACCAGAAACGAATTGTGGGAGTGTAAAAAGGAATGTTGAACCAGGCGCGAGGCTATATGGTTCCAAAGTGCTTTATTTGCGAAAAAAACGAAGATCTGTAAATAGCCTATTGGAAACTTACCGGGTGATCGATTTCGGCACCGTGTGCGACGAGAAGTCTTATTGCTTCCGGTTTGTTGATTGATGCCGCTACGTGGAGAGCAGATTGTCCTACGTTCAGAACAGCGTGTTTACGTTTGTCTGACTCAAAATTAGACTTATACAACGACGCCCTGGCTGATACTACTCTGTAACAAAAATCGTTTTAACGTCACCTTGCTAGATTCCTTGAAATATCCGACTCAGTCGACAGTCGACGATTTAATTACGCGCCGAAATTACGAACGGATGTTGAACCTTCTCATCGCCACTTATTGCTCGACTACCGCGTCTGACCATAAGGCTACCGCCTCGGGCTATTCATAATATATGTTACTTTCGGATACGAAGCGAGCGTGCGTTCTTTGAACAAAGCGGACTAAATCACCTTTTGTGTTTGTAGCTCGCTATCGCGTTCAACGAGTCCTATCGCAGTCGACGCCGGTGCAAACGAGCCAAACCTAATCTGCCGTCATCACTGCCCGTCGGCTCTAGCAACTCACAACTAAATATTGGAATATCGACTCTGAAATCCCAACGCCAGTCGACTAATCGGCAAATCGAATTTACAACAAAACACGGCCACAATATTCATGCAGCAACAGTGCGCCTGTCTCCGAGCGAAAAAATTGTCACGATTCTTCGCGAATTTGCCTGGAGGGTTTAGCGTGTTTGATGTAAAAATCTTGCGGACACTTCGTGCATCGCCGCAAATGTTTTAGAAATTAGCCTCAATAGGTATGAAAGAAGCTTAGAATTTTTGATTACTCTGTCGGTCTGCGATCACTAATGTCATTGTTACAAGATCCTCGTTATGCATCGGAGACCAACGATGGAAAAAGTTCTTAAATAACGCAAATATTGTATACATAAAATCGTGGTATTCTGATCTTGTTTATGCGCAAAGCATAAAAAATATAACAAATTGAAAGAAGAAAAAATGGGCCTATTCAACGATGAGATAAATAAAATCTAACTGTTTACTGTTGAACTGTGCGGTACAGAGAGAAAAATATTCGAAAGAAAGTCGGCGTTCTGTTTAGCTTACCAAAGTAATTTTTAACGTCTATAGCAGACGGCGTCTTCTTACGTCGCTCATGGTGATCTAGCACTGCTCGCAAGGTGTCGCAGTCTTGCCTTGTTGCTAAGTGCACGCACGTATCACCGTTGCGATCGAGAATTTCCGATTGTGATTCCTCAAGTTGAAACAGGCGTTCAAGGAGTGTTGCATTTCCGAGAAGACAAGCGAGATGCATGGGAGTCTGTAGAGAATGAATATATTTCATAGTAATTGTTAAGTTTATGATACAGATTGCTGAAGTTTTAAAATTCTGTACTTTCCATTATGGATGGTGTGAACGTGAGGTTCACGTTCGCGTTCTGTATGTGAACCTCAGAAATTTAGAGGTTCAGGTTCACAAACGAACCTTGGTAGGTTCTGCACTGTGAACCTTTTTCATATATTACAATTTTCACTTCGTTATAACATCTTTGGTTGACATTTATTACATTTCAACTGCGGGCCACTCTATGCATAGCGCTGGCAGCATAAAAAATTAACCCTAAACGAGCATGCACCTAACAATTTTACTTGCTTTGTTACAAAAGTTTGCTCGGAATATCAAGCTTTCCGTTTGCGAATATTTAGTTACTCTCTGCTGAGAGCTTGAGCCGCAATGACACAACATCAAGAGCGAAATACACTACATGTAGTCAGCGAATGATGCTTATTCAACCAATCAATGGAATTGATATCGTTGTCTGATGTAAATTATTTAGCAGGTGAAAGGGGTCAATCTTGACTTCATATGTTTTTTGTATCATAAAAACAAAATCCATGCGATTGAGGTGTCGGCTACTGCTGTATAACATGTTATTGGGGTAATATCGGTAGCAAGTATAGAAACCCGTTTTATACTCTGTTCAATATCAACGTCGCAATACTCCGACGCCGAATACATTGTCCGGCGTAAGCTTATATTATTCCCTTTCAAGTTGTGTGGCAAAGCGACGGAAGATATTGATTTTATGGGGTTATTAGATCACTTGATTGCCCCAGTTGATACATTTGGTGACGTTTAAAGCGTCAATATGTAGGCTACTTCTGCATCGGGGCAATATGTGGCCCGAGTCGTCGCTATAGGCATATCCTGTACATTAATATAGGCTATCACTTCACTGAAATGTAGGGTTGGAACTAGCAATATGACGTCACGTGACGTCACGAGGTTCACGTTCGCGTTCACACAGAACCTTTCAAAAAGGTTCGCGTTCACACGAACCTGAACCTTTCAGAGGTTCACACCATCCCTACTTTCCATCTTCCGGCAAAGGTCACAATTCCAGATGCATCATTGCTAAGACTGCTAATTAACATATAATGGGCACTGAGCACTCGTCAATAGTTTAATATGTCAAGCTTGCCAAAAACAATTCCTTCGTCGATCATACAGTTTGACAATTGTGACCTATATAATTCATGCTGGAAATGCTGGCTGCAATTCAGCATAGAATAGCCTATACGTCTTCATTGACATAAACATTCTGATAAATCCATGTGAATTGTGAACCAATATGAGGGCCTCTACATATTATCCCCTGTCTATCAAGTTAAAAATTTAAAATAGTAATTGGAGGTTGTTCTCACACGAATAGCCTGTATGCGGATAAATGATTGCTTAAGATATCCAATGCTTTGATGGTAACTAACTTGGCTAATTCAGTGTTTGTTGATTGGTAGGTAGGCTACTCGATGCATTTGAGTGAGTGCATTTGAAGATTCTGAAGATTCTGCATTGTACGAGCTGGTTTATTCAAATTTGTATATATAATCATCCAACGTTTCAATGAAAGCGAATTAATGGGTGCATGCTTGCTAAAAATATGCAGTCTACATCGAACCAGACTGCAACGCGTTATGGCGCATGCAAATATATCTTTCCAATTCTACTTGAATCCATAGCAATGCCATAGTGGCAAAGTAATAGAAAATCGTTTAGCACCAATAAAACATGCGTATGATCGTGTATTCAATCGAATGACAAGTCAGCTCTGTAGAATCTATATCATCATTTCGTTGCTAATATCGCTAAGGAGCAATGTATTGCAGTGAAACGTGCTACCGCAATATTGTTTCCTTGGATGTAAAAAAAATGGTGATAAATTCACTTCTATACTCGCAACTATACTTTTGATCAATATCTTGCAGCGTGGAAAATTTATCGCATATAATTTTCTAGACTTAGTATCATCAAAACGGTCAATGAAACGCAATTATTTCAACGGGGAATGTCTGTTTTTCGAAATCGACGAATAATGAGGATACCCGACTTAGGATAATTTGTTCTTTTGTTCTTATATTCCTTTCAACATTCTCGATTTCGAAACTAAGAATTTTGTAATAACAGCTTAAAAAGTACAAAAATACCTCGACAAGAATGAAAATTTATGTTCTAAATAGCGCTCAAGGCACATAACAACCTTGCCACTGTCGTCGTGCGCAACCTTCGGGCATATGGTCTTTTGCTGTTCTTTTCCAGATACAAGATTTGTGACAGGCTGATTTAAATTATTTTCACACAATCGAATAACCAATCATTTTAATCGATACGAATGCAGTTATTGAAAAATATTCAGCATTCGATGGGCAATGTCGCGCTATCTCTTTGTTCATGTCTTCAAAACTCCCTCTGATGAAGGGGGATGTAAAGTGTATGTAGGCCTAGGTATCGGAGTCAATGTTGGTTGCATACAATTTGAGGAGTACAGGACACGCGACTTCCTGCGTCCCATATATACGCTGCATCCACATGGGCTAAATTTCCTGAATACATTGCTTTCGATATATACAGTTATACACACATGATAGAATACCGTGGGTTTATACAAATTTCAAACACTACGACTAAAACCGCATTCGAATCAACCCCTTTCCGAAAATATAATTCTACTCCACGCGATATTATAGTTCCGTAAACGGCAAACATTGAGCAAATTGTTGCAATATATCAGAGGTCGGGAACCTTTTTCGGCCGAAGAGCCATATTGGCCCAATATTTTCAATTGTAACTCCCAAAGAGCCATATATGTCAATCAACTGTTACGTCATAATTGAAAATCCGTGACGTTTGTTAGCACTAATATATGGAATACATAGTGTGCGCCATATTTTTCTGCCACATGCGTAGGTGGGGCCAAACATGGTCACTACAGCAGTACATACCCACTGCAGGGTGTGATAAGTCGGTGACTTGGGGTCATTGGAGGCAAGTGAGGCAGTGCCTCAGATGTCGTCAGGGATGATGAGTTAAAGACAATTGTGAAGCCTTTAATGATTATTATTGGCCTTTTCTATCGATGATTATGAATGACTACATTTTGAACATTTTTATTCCCAAAATCACGTTATTTTCATATTTATTGTTCGAAAATATAAAGTAGAGGTAAGGCACAGATAAGGCATAGGCGTGCCAAGCCTCACTTGTGATAGCGCAACTCATCGTAAATATCTTAGAATTTATAATCACTGATATTAATTAGGCTTACCATACGTCCTCTTTTAAGAGGATTTGTCCTCTTTTTTGGCTTTTTTGAAAGTGTCCTCGGAGGACGCCCTTTTGTCCTCTTTTTTGAGATTTTGTCCTCTTTAGGTCAGATTTAGAGCAAATTGCGAGTGAAATGCCGCAAATTAGCACAGAACTGAAGCTCCGGCGTGTATTTCGGAGTGAAAAACGGTGATTTTAGGTCTGAGCGAAAAGATGACCTTTTTTTTTTTTTTAGTCAACCGATCACAAAGTGGGAAAAATTAACCGGTTTTTGAGAATTCTAGTCCGGTTTTGCAAGTTGCAAATTTCTGAAAAAGTGTCCTCTTTTTAGATTTCCAAAATATGGTAGGCCTAATATTAATCAAATGCAGTTGTCGCACCGATTCTAAAATCTAAGCATTGATCGACTTCTAAAGTATTCGACGTATTTGTCACTTCCAAGGCAGATTGTTTCTCGGCGTAGAGCAGCAAGACAATGTTTATTTGAAAACTGCATTGTCCTACAAGCGTCGCCATGTCTGCTATTCTATTTTTTCAATCAAGGTATCGTGCAATCCAAGATTTGGAGGCCTGCGATGGTGGGTAAATCGAATTCCCGAGTGGTGTTAGTCGCCGGCGCGACAGCAACTTAAATTTGGGGGTTTTGAAGAGGGCGGTACGAGCCCCTAACCCTGGATACCCCACTGTCTTTACCTCTCAAAGACATGCTTATGCTGCCACGAGGATAATTATTCAGGCAGTCATGAAAATGTACTAATAGGTTGCTGCAATATTGATAAATAAAGTACAAAATTAAAAATTTCTCAAAGAGCCATATCTTATACCCAAAAGAGCCATAGGTTCCCGACCACTGCAATATATCGTATTCGTGGCCCTGTAGAAAAGAGCATTTTTGAATCCGTACCTGCATCAAATTGTTTTGTAGACTCAAAGTCTGTCCGTTTGCTAGTAATAACCGAGATAGGTAAATGCATAGCTCGTTGTCATGCCGGAGAACGGATAAGTGAAGAGCCCTTTGAATATTCATGAAAGTCTTGTAAATAAAATGCTTGGTTTGACTAATGATAATACACAATGTATTGCATATCCTGAAAAGAGTCTTTCATCGGGTGCACATCAGAACAAAATTGATATGGACACTACTCGCACCGTGTCCTAACTAGTTCGCCATATTTTGAGTATTTTGAATTGCTGGCCGGTTTCTTGCCTCGGTGTTATTGTTTTTTGAGGGTATTCATGATGTTTCGACTACATTTGTTATTTACGCCAAGCCGATATTTTTTATTACGATTCCGTATCTGCCGTCTTGTCACTTGTAATATGGAATCGCTGTGTGGGGAAATGCCTGCGAAATATTTTTGTGCCAGTTTACAACCCTACATTTGCAACATACCGACACTCTGACTGCGACTCCAAAAAATAATGTTTTCTTGACAGAACTCCGACTCCAACATTCCTGTACTTCTACTCGGGAAATGTACGTTTATTGCATTCAAGTTATTATTTTCATCAAGTGAATCAACCTATTTTTCTAAATATTTAAAAACAACTAGGCCTATTCTCGTAGAAAGAAATTACGTTAGTGATAAACTTACGTGAAAAACTTGATAAATTCTGTAACTGCAACGGTAATTTTTAGTAACAATTGAGAACATTTGGTTCAATTTAAAGTAATTGGAGTCCGACTGCGAAGGTGTCGCAAAATTATTGGAACTTCGACTCCGTCGACAGAAAATTAAATGAAACTCCGTCTATAACTCTAATTCCACAACCCTGCCTAATCTTAACGTGACTGAGGGATCTATTGAATACTCAGGACCTATAATTTTGAATGCCCTACCACAGCATATCTGTGAATCGCCGTGTGATAGATTTGAAAAAAGTATTTACTTGATCACCTCTTACAGTCATATCAACACTGTTACCCAGCCTAACCCATACATTGCTTCCAAATTTAATAGTTTGCTGTTATTATTTAATTTGGACTAATATTTTTACAATCAGACAGTGTACTTGTTTGATACTGTGTGATCAAACTAGCTGACCTCTAAGGTCGTGTCGATCATCCATATTCGATACCGACTACATTGTATATGTGTTTTTCTTCAAAATCATTATTTGTTGCTCTCTGTTTATTATGTAGGCTATTTCAACTGGATGAAAATATATATTCTCTTTCTATTTCAGAGCTACTCAAAATTGAATTTCCAGACAAAGTTCTGGAAAAGTCATACCGCCACCATATGGTCGTTGCGCCATAATAGCGCGCTTTTACGATTACAATTTCCGTATGCATTTCATTTCACTTAAGTTTCACGTTGAACCTTATCAAAATCCAAGGATATAATTCACGGAGGATGCCTTGCACAGTTACTGGCAAACAGACGATAAAATTTATCATGTTTACGTAGGTGGTAGGTTCATGCCAGGTAAAATTGCTACGACTGCGCCATCTTCACAATTGTATCTATTTTTACCATAGTACTCGAGAGACAAAGTTGCCCCATGCAACCTTGTTGTTTAGTATCTTCGCTGTGACATGGTGGAACGTAATTAAGTTAACGCTACGTATATTGGAAAAAAAGAATGCGACAACTATCGATGGTGGGGATGGTAGGGCTCGCTAAAAGAGTCTGGCTCATAAGGAGGCGAGGTTTGCCGTGATCACGAATATAAATGACGTCATGTGAAGTCACGATGCTAATTTCAACACAAATAACTGTTGGACATCTTGTCTGCGCCACTGTCTGTAAGCGATATTTCCAGATTTGCAGCCATTAATTAATCAGAGTATACGCTTGAGAAAATGTCACTAACGTAAGCTAATGAAATATGTCATGATATCTAAAGCTAACATCTCGAAATTCAACAACATTTTCGACTATGCCATAGGTGTCGACGAATTTTGATCAAAGATGCTAATATTAATGTAAATTTCGCCTATTTAATAAAAGTTTTGCCAGTGTGGAATCTTCCATGGTTCGCTTGCAAACTCGAACCCTTGAAATATCAAGGTTCGTACGACGACCACCAACTTGAACCTATAAATTGACAACCCAAATTTTAGAAATATATTTGGAACCAGAATATGTTTACATGATGTTCGGCCAATAATACCTGAATCGGTTATGTTTAAGAGCGGCATGTGGAATTTAAATCTCATTCAATTAATCGGTTATGAACATATCTATGAAGTTCATATCAGCACTTTGACAGTGAAGGTAGTGGGTCGGAAGTGTGTATAGCCTAAACTCACGTGTCGCCATCTTTATCACATCTCAGTGTCCACCTAATCAGCTCTTCTTTCGTTTTCTGGAGTGTGGCGGTCATCATCTATTTTCCAATCATGCTTCATCCAAAATTTTGGGATTCCATCGTGTTAAAGTCAATTGAAACCTAATTTCGTGGACACGCGTCGGCCGGATGATGCCCCATGAGAGCGAACGACTTCCCTGGCGACTGATGCATTAGACTACGAAAGGTCAGGAAGAATATGATTATAGTATCGTTTATTATGGTCTTTACTCCTCTGTCGAAGAGCATGAAGCAAAATATTCGAAATATCGACAAACACCAAACCCTCGGGCGATGTAAATTTCATATATCGATAGAATGCAAACTGTTAAATCTCGAGCTCTCCTTTCGATCGTCGTAAAGATAAGAAGGTTTGATGTGGCGATCCATCGACTTCAAATCGGAGGCAGAAAGTAGCGGAAAATGGTATCATTGTTAATCAAGGAAAATATCACAAATTTAGACCTTCATTCTGCCACTCGAAGGCTGTGTCCTTGATAGAAAAATGCCACATATGATGAGCAGCGTATCCGTGATTGAGATGACAGTATAGCAAAGTGATTGCAATTAATACAATTCCTACTATATGCTGATTCTCACTATTTTTAAACAAAGACACTTTATATTTGTATAGTGATATTAAAATCCTTCGTCCAGTATAACTGGTATTGATATAAAAAGCGTTGCACGGCACGCGAAATAATCGCGTGGCGACTGTAGGCGAAGAATCCCATCTATCTTGACGTTCGGTAACGCCGGTCTAATCAAAGACAGCCTTTTACTCCAATTGGTTGAATATAATGACACAAAGTAGGATTTATAACAATGCTTAACCGCAATTCTTCAACTGTCTTCACAGGTACAGCAATCTAACCCAAATAACTAAGCTGGCCATTGAATAGCCTATATATGAAGAACGAAAAACTCCAATTAAAAATGAATATTAGATTGAGCCATGCGTTAAATTAAACTGGGTCACACAAGGAATACACAAGGAAATGCCCCACGCACGCGTTAACATGGCATATGTCTCCCACATTGCCTACGATGCAGCATTCATTTTTGTCGCTTCCTTTTTCAAAGGTTGCATAATTATGTCATAATTGTCTAAATACTTTCGAAGACTATTGCACTATACTTGCACTACAAATAGTCGACGTATACGATATGGGCCATGGTCTACTACTCTATATATTTTCACGTTTTGTGATCTGTTCACGTCCCCAATTATACATAATCAGCGACGCCAAAAATAATCAGGTGACCAAGTTTGGGTGACGACCCATGCTCTGAGAACCACTTCGATATGGCATGATTGAAGACCTTGACCTAGTCGACATACTCGACATGCAGGCTATTATCACTTGAACCGAATGGATTTCATTTTGTAACTCTCAAATACAAATATATTTAGTTTATCAGTTGGACCACGGCTGTAAAGCATGTCTAGGCCTACTGTACGTGCGCGCGTGTATACTGTATAGCAGGGGCGGAACTTCTCCAGTCGGCGGGCCGGATAAAGGAAAATGAAGTACTTGGCGGGCTGCATTGCTAAATCAATACAATAGTCGTGTATTTATCAACCCATACTAGTTTTACCTATACCAGGGGTGGCCAACCTTTTTGCTATTCAAGACCGCATTTCGACTACCCATGTAGCCTAGTGCCGCATTTAATGGCATAGTTGTAAGGAACTAGCTGGAGCCAAATACCCATGTTAAACTGTAAATGTCCATTTCCGGCGAATGCCGGACTAATCTATTCAATGATATCGGCGCACTACGCACCGAAATCGCGAGTGGTCATGGTATGAAATTTGTGTTTTCAGATTCACTATGTGAATTTCGTCATTAATATTGGTAGCTTAACGTATTACTGTCATACCTTTATAATTTATCAACCCATGTGATCAGATTCACCGATAGCATTGATGGAGAGGGTGTTTTCGAAAATTTGGGGCAAGCTATAAATGATGCATCTTCGTTGGGTCATTTGTTATTAGCCCCCTTGTTGCACGCTGTTATTTCTTGGCCCCCATCAGGATTGTCGGTATAGTGGGGAGCACATGATTTTGAGTTTGTATTTCTATATGTGGGGCATCATTTACCTCTGCTATTCGCATCTTTACTGTGGGGCTCAGATTGCAAAGGGGGCTACTATAATAAAATCGAGAAATGAAGTCGCATTGAATCGCGCGCAGCGCGAAGAAAATTTCAAGATTCGGGAGTCAATTCGTAAATTGAAATTGCATGTCGACGGCCGCCAACACATACTAATTGAAATACATGTCGACGGTGCCACATATTTCCTTCTACGGCCGCAGGTTGGCCACCCCTGACCTACACCTATACAAGATTTTATACGCCTATAAAATTGTATATATTGTGAATTTTATGTTGAAAGCATAGAGGCCTAAAACAGCAGGCCTATTGAAGGAATTTATTAACGTAATATACTTCAATAGCTGTTGAAGTCAATGAGATCTGTGGTCGATCACAGAGATGAGCATGGATTAGGATTAGGTTTTGAAAAAACAGGATTTGTGAAATTTTGTCGGATTTGGATTGGATTTGGATTAGACATTTTTTTCAGAACGGATTAGGATTTGGATTGGATTTACCTATTTTCTGGGAGATTGAAATGTCGTGTGGCGAGTGGCTACAAACTTTATTCAGATCAGTTAATAATGTACTTAAGGTTACTAAGTTATCTTGAATCAAGTGAATGGCTGGTTGTGAAAGAAAATTTTCGAATCCCTCCATTGCATAAATTAGTATTTTTTCTGAATTTCCAACTGGAAATTCAGAAAAGAAACTAATTTATGCAATGGAGGGATTCGAAAATTTTCTTTCACAACCAACGATTCACTTGATTCAAGATAACCTAGTAACCATAAGTACATTAATAACTGATCTGAATAAAGTTTGTCTCCATTCGCCACATGACATTTCAATCTCCCAGAAAAAAAGAAAATCCAATCCAAATCCTAATCCGCTCTGAAAAAAATGTCTAATCCAAATCCAATCCAAATCCGACAAAATTTCACAAATCCTGTTTTTTCAAAACGTAATCCTAATCCATGCTCATCTCTGGTAGCCACACGTTGTAGCATGTTGACATCCGGGACTTTGTTCGAGATTGCGTAATTGTCGGATCATTCGCAACCGAGTTGCAATCTTATCGAATGGTCGGTGGATTGTGGAGGCTAGTTCCCTGCGGGAACGTCTATCGGGGAATTTGTGCCTTACGTATTACGGTAAAAGTACGACTTTTCCAGCTCTGTTCGCATATCTTTATCTTTTGTAATCAGCTTTCGAAACTTCTAATTTGTGGTACCGCGTTTATCGAATTCGGTCATTTCGGTGTCCTTGTTTCGTTCATTGCTGTTTATGGACGAGAACTGAAGAGTTTTATTTGTCAGATTCTCCCTCGCACGCCTAGACTAAGGGCGGCGGTTTTTCTTCTATCAATAGTACCTACTCCGATAGATTGTTCACGGTCCCGTTGTTCTGACCTGAAGAGTGTATGTATTGTCTTGAAAGGAACGGTAAGTGATGCGTAGGTTGATCAAAACCCAAGGAAGTATGTCATATATGCCTGTTTTCTTTACACAGGTTCTGCATATTCGCAAGAGGTCCATAACCATCTCAAAAGACTGGAGGGTTCACTAAAACACCATCTGATATATCCATGTTGCGTTATTTTACCTCTGAATGGGATTACTATACACCGAAGAGAGTCGTATTCCTCTCCTGTCGATGATCAATCTTTGAGAAGTAACATCAATGAAAAACATTTGAAAAAAACAAAGTTTTGCCGTCATCGAGTCGTTCATAAAGATAAATCGAATCGACAAATATCCATTCCAAACAAGGGAAGTTGCAAAAAGTTTGCGAGTAATAAAATCTTAAAAATCACCAAGCAAGCAGGATGGCGCAGCTCAATGTTAACAGGGAGGTCAAGGATCAATTTTATCGCTATAAAATGCCAGCCATTATAGCCAAGGTATGTTGATGTCAAAAACTAAAAATTCAAAATTGCACTAAATGCCCATTACACAGGTGGAGGGAAAAGGAAATGGCATAAAAACTGTTATTGTAAACATGGTAGATATAGCGAAGGCTCTCTCAAGACCACCAACATGTAAGGTTATGATATTATAGTGAATCGTTTCGCTCTTTCATCTTATCATGTTGCATTTAGATACCTGCAAATATTTTGGATGCGAGTTGGGTGCACAGACGCAATTTGACATTAAGAACGAACGTTATATCGTTAATGGATCGCACGACGCACCAAAACTTCAGGACTTGCTAGACTCGTTCATTAAAAAATATGTGCTTTGCCAGGAATGCGAAAATCCTGAAACCAACCTGGTAATTGCTCGTCACTCTGTTATTTGGTTTATGTGTATGAATAAAGTAATTGTAAATATGCCCTTAACCAGATTGTTAAGAAAGGAACTATTGGATTGGTATGCAAGGCTTGTGGACACCAAGGCATGGCTGACCTTCGCCATAAGCTGTGCACATATATGATTAAGAATCCGCCGCATACATTTGGAAAAGATCATGCGGTTCAGAACAAGAAAGAGAAAAAACGTGGAAAAGTATGTTTCAGCATGTTCTCGTGACAAGTAATATAGAAATATATAGTGCTGAATGGTTGTTCAAATTGCTGATCCATATGGTCTTTGCTTGTGATCATGTTTAGTTCGATAGATTCGATTCATTCATGAAACTAAAGCACAGTCATTCACACCTCGGCAACGGAGCATTTTCGTTAAACACAATCAATTCTTGCGTCCTAGGATCGTGAGAGTAAAGACCACTCAAGTGAAGATGATTCTAATCAGAACAATAAGCAGACTAATGGAAAAGAATCCAAACATAATCAGGTAAGCATGCTGGTCATAATGCATCTAACTGCCAATGTCGAAAATATTATTGCTAAAATATCTCTTGAAAATCATCACTAGGACCCAGAAGGTATAACCGTCAATGAGGATGACTGGTCTGTTGATGTATCTGAGGAAGCGGTCAAGAAACGCATGCAGGAGATTACCAACGGCGCAAAAATGATGACAATGACTGATGATCTGGAAAAGACACCAACTGAAAGGGCCAACTTGTTATATTCTCTCGTCAAGACTCGTGTTGCCGATGGCACTATCAACCAGGTCGGTACAAGTCCATATGCTCATATCTCTCTGCTGACTCAACTGCGAAATTGTAAGGCTGATAAGGAGATAGCGACTGAAGCGGATCGATTGGATATAAAGAACAAAGCTCCTTTGATCTTGGTAGAAGTGCTCTGTGATGAAAACATGAAAGAGCAACTCAAGACCTACAAACTTCACTTTTTGAGGGTAAGTCTTTCTGAAATATTTTAGGCTACCTAATAATTTGATTTCCTACTGAACAGTTGTGCCATGGCAATAAGAAATCCCAAAAGTCCCTTTTGGGAGGAATTGAGAAGATGATAGAACTGCATAAAGATACCTTGCTCCCCAAAACCATGCATGTCCTGAAGGTATCTTTTGTACTTTAATCCATCCTTTGTGCAAGTTTACTGAACATGCAATCTTGCAGGAGCTTTATGATCTCGATATTGTTGATGAGGATGTCCTAATCGAATGGGGCTCCAAGCCAAGCAAGAAGTATGTGTCTAAAGAACTTAGCACTGCTATCCACGGCAAGGCCGCCCCTTTCATCAAATGGCTTCAAGAAGCAGAAGAGGAATCCAGCTCTGAAGACGAGGAGGATGATGATGCCGTGAGTGTCTTAAGATTGTTATCGTATTTAACCATGCTTCGAAGCTCATACATTCTATTTATCTCCACAGATTATCATCACATCCAAGTCAGAACTGCAACTGAAGAGGGAAGAAGCTATGTTGCAGAAAGAGCAAGATCAGGGTGACGACGATGACTTTGACATCGAGGACATCTAAATCCCATTATAGTGATCTTGAATGTGAGGACATTGAGGAGTAGAGAGGACAATCAATTTGTGGTATCTTTGGTGTATTGTAAGCAAGTTGTCCAGGAAGTCGTTGTAGGTGTGTCTTCGCTTATTTCGCATTTTAGCTGCAGTCGGTAAGTTCGATGTGGTTTGTTTATGCCATTTCTTTTTTCCTTGTGTGCGTTCGAGTTCGGTGTGATGTGTATATATCAGGCAATAAAAATAGACGTGAATAAACTTGTATGTGGCTATAAATATGCACGACAATCTGTATAAACTTCATGGGGGACATCAACTTTTTGTAGGCATTAGCAAAGGTGGTCAGAAGTACTTCTACTTCTTTCAAGTACTGAAGTGGTTTTCCGCTACTTGGGTACTTACTCAAGTAGATCTAAATTCCTTCTACTTCATAATATTTTGTGATCTACTTGCTTTTCGCTAATTTCAGTTTGTCAAGTAGAAGTAGTTTTATCCTTCCAAGCAGGAAGCAAGCCTGAGGAACTTCGGGGCCGTTTTCACGGCAGTATCAACATGTAGAGTAAAGCTCACAATTATTGTTGCACTTCTCGCACAGTGGATGTGGGGTGACCAATACCATTTCACGAAAGTATAGGTGAATATAATTTCGGTTGCGCGGTTCTGTTCGCATCGCATTGTCGCCCATATGAAATATTTTATCACAGTATATATTGCCTATCATAACGTTCGGAACTGATGTTGCGCGGTCTAGCATTTAATTATTACATCGTAATCTAGCAGTCCATGGCGTATCCTAATCTGGAAAAGTGGACTCAGACTTATTTTAGCTTTGGACCTGTATTAGCATACAACCTTTTGAACTTCCTGAACTAAAGATATGAAATACATTTTCCGCATTTAGAAGTAGTATTTATGACTTTCAATTCCCAGTATCATGCTTTGAGTTTTAATCAGTTCTTTTGTCTGGAGAACGTACATGTTGAAGTATAAAAGCAAGCGTAGTAATGCCTTTAATTTCCGGAAATAAAGCTTTGCAATATGGCATTTTTACGACCCACCATATTTTTATTAACGTTTGCTAATCGCGCAAAGTGTTTACACCGTATCCAATACAGTATCTCTGTATTGCTCTTCGACTAAACTACGGGCCTTATAATATGGTGGAGGGTGCCATATCATGATATTTAAACGTGCTGTTCGAGTAAACAGATGATTATTAGTATCTCATTTCTATATCAATACTATCATTTTCATCCCATGATGCGGACGTATGCTTATGCTGTCGAAAATTTGATACCTGTTATGCATCAATATGAATCGAGCTCTGCACCTTTCGCATAGCTCAATTTGCAGCTTTTGACAATCCATGCGAACGAATTACGATCGTTTTCACAACTATTAAGTTACTTGAGTAGATTTGAAGAGTCATTTCTACTTCAAGTAGTTTTAGGTTGCTTATGGAAGAAGTACTTCTACTCGTACTTGAGTAGATTTCTTGACTACTTTGACCACCTGTGGGCATTAGTAATAGCACGTGGTTTGGTATACATTGCAACAAGTTACAACACTGCCCTCTGTAAAAGTCTAACGCACATCTCCTGGTGGATAACTAACAACTTTTGAATCATGGTGGAATAGAACCCGTGCAGGTAGCCTACACTGCTGGGTTGCAATACTAGGACCGTTGCGAAGATGGAACACCGAGTCTACCTCTGACATAGCACATCCGACACTATTGATTTTCTGTAGCAGAGATGATCGGATTTCCGGATCCACCTGGCTAAAGATTTGAGTCCGAAAAATATTCCCAATTTTTCATATTTCAGAGGAAAAAATCCCAGTCCCAAACAAAAAAAATCGATTAGGCCTACATTGAAAATCGATGAATTCTCACTCCAGATCGTGGTCAACTGATACCCGGTGGATATAATTATTAACATGCGACACTTGTGCGATGTCCCTTCTAATTTTTGACGAGTTTGGGCAAATACGCTAACTAGCTGAACGGTCCGTTGGACAGTCGGACACTGTGTTCACGTCAGCAACTCATCCGTTCCAGTCATATCTCATGATTTATCTCTCATGACGTACACACCATAAGATTTAACTACTAAGTGGTGAGATAGCTAGGGCAGTGAGTGGTTTCGTCTGTACCAAGCTACCATGGCGGACGTCATTTTAGCAGTAAACAGCAGTACCATTTCCATGGTAATTCCATGATTACACTCCGTGAATTTGTCTACAATTACATGCTGACAGAATCTTTCCTCGCATGCAAAAAAAATCGACCTGCGTGAGTTATGGGGTCTGTGACGAATGATTTACGTTTTAGGGGGTGTAAAGTAAATTTGGATCGACATTTGCATTTTTCTATATCACCTTTCAGACTAACAAATCCGTCATAATTTTAGATGTGAAGTATCGGACTTGTATCAGGGTATATAATGGCACATATTTTTTGAATCAATACCTTCCTCGAATGGATCGACTATTTTTAGGTCAATTACAATATTTATGAGGTGGGGAACCTATGGTACCATAACCAAATCAAGCAAAATAGATCGACTAACTATAATCACTTGACAAAAGAAACTCGCCTATCGGCTGTAAATCATAGTTATCTGTGGTGTTTTATCGCTATTACGAGGTATTCATCATCATCATTGGTTTATTAGCAATTTTATCAGTTCAATACACCACAAAAATGCGATACAATGAAAAGACAGGAAGATGTCGAAGCGACAAGGAGTAGTCTATGGAATCTGACACCCACCTTGGCCTAGGCGATGTAAAGAGGAGGCATGCACACTGAATGAAAGTAAAGAAGATAGTACAGAAGAAGAATGCGACAAGAAATAGGGCGGCATGTCATGGGAAGCGAGATCGATAGGTCAGTCGTGGTCCGGTAATCTTGAGGATGGACTGAATTTATTTAGTAGTAATTGCTTGTATTTCGACATGCTCGTCGACTGTCGGATGGCCGGCGGGATACTGTTCCACACATCAGGTCCGGCATATTTGATGGAGCGATGATCTTTTCGGTCGAACATATGATATTTGGACGACGTGGACGCGCGTGTGTTGTACTTGTGCGCTTTTGATTCAGAGGTAAAGAAGTCATTGAAATATTCGGGGCAACGACCGCAGTGAAACTGATACATAAACTTGGCGATTTCTAGTTTCCGCATATCTTCTATGTTTAGGACGCCGAATCTCTTCAGCAGCGACTTATTGGATGGGCAGCCAGGCCCCTTTGGGGCCCTATAGCTATGATTCGGAGCACTTTATGCTGTAGTTTCTGCAGTGGCTTGAGTGCAGTTTTACTGGCATCCCCCCAACAGAGGATGCCATCATAGTGTCCTATATGGTGTCGACACAAGCAAATCGCACGGTTCAATGAAATTGTATCACGTCACAGTTTCCATTTGGCTACAGGCAATTTGACGGTGATTTTTGACCGACTTGCCGAGCATTAAATTTGATGAATCGGGTATCAATCGAAAGCTGACGATGTACTGCTTCCGAAAATATAAATTTTATTCCACTCATGGCCCTGGAACCCCCACAATCAGCCCCAAATTATTCATTGTCGAGTAGATTGGCAGTGTGACGCAACAATGCTGTCTGGCGAAGCGAGAGACTAGCTCAAGAGCAAGGATGCGGCCGAGCGGCGAGAGTGGGATCAGCTGACGTCGCGGCAATAGCAATGTACAACCGCGCCACAGAGAAACGCTGCGCTGTTGATACTTTTTCTATGCGCTTCGGCCCGCTTGTTGCGTAGGGCTCCAGAGATGCGTGGCGCTGTTGATACTTTCTATAGGCGCTTCGCTAAAAGCGAGCACACACCAGCCTTTCCTTGATTTGTAAGGGTAGATCTGGGTCCACAGAATGTATTAGGGCCCTACCAATTTTCGCGCAATATCCTTCAGCTGATAGAGATATGTAGGCTACGTCTAAGTAGTCTACATTGGATATGTCAGATTATTATGATATCGACTGCCTTATCCCGCTTGTTGCGTAGCGCTCCAGAGGCATGCCGCGTTGTTGATGGCGGGTGTCGATACTTTCCATAGTCGCTTTTATGGTCAAGTATGAGCAAGGAGCATATTGAGCATGAGCAATTGAGCATACCGTACATTACAAGCTTTTATTTGATCCGTCTGGGTAGGACTTGGTCCGCGAATGCAGCAGGTAAAATGTCGAATGTTGAATAAAGTTTCACAGCATAAGTGTCGAATTTAACTGGTATCGCTCTCCGGATTCAATCCGTTACTAGAAATCTTGCGGGCCATACCTGCCAAATGATTCCAAAATGTTACCACCAAATTCATACCTTTGTTTTTCACTGGAATATATCTGATATCACTATAAACGTTGACGTTGGAATTTGGTTTAGCATTTTTTAACCACCAAACAGTTTTTTGAATGCTGGGGACCTTTTGCGTCAAAAGTAATACAGTGGTATCACAGATATTTGAATTATATTCATTCTGTAGCCTGTATTTATATTCGTAATGTAACTTACGTAAAACGGATTTGCATTATTTTTTCGCATCTGTGAATAACTGAATGTCCATTGTCCATTCGGCCCAACAGAGTTTGCACTTTTGTGCCTTCTCGGAATTTGGTGTCAAGGTCACCGACGTGGTGCTTATGGGGACTAGAAGAGTGAAAACTCAACACTGTAGTTGTATTACTACAATATGATATATTTACATTATCTAAATTTTCTGTCTTGAGTGAATCTTATTACTTAAAAGTATATTTTCCTACTAGAAATATCTCTATCAGCTGAAGGATATTGCGCGAAAATTGGTAGGGACCAAATACATTCTGTGGACCCAGTTCTACCCTTACAAGTCAAGGAAAGGCTGGTGTGTGCTCGCTTTTAGCGAAACGCCTATAGAAAGTATCAACAGCGCCACGCATCTCTGGAGCCCTACGCAACAAGCGGGCCGAAGCGCATAGAAAAAGTATCAACAGCGCAGCGTTTCTCTGTGGCGCGGTTGTACTATAGAAATTAAACATGGAACGGCAACGACCGATTTTGCAGCTTCGTTCCGCTTCGCAGAGGCTGGAGAGGAGAGTGGTTTTGCGTAAGCGACTGTAGGATTTCTGGCAATCCAAAAGCTATCTTCCCGAGCCCAGAAATTATTGAATCTGGTCTTGATCGAAAGCTACTGTTGCACCGATTCCGAAAATATAAATTAAAATAATGATCAGGCACTGATCCACATAGAATCCGTCCTCAAAGTCGAAATATCGGCATTGTTCGAACAATCGGAGAGTCGCAACGGGTCATTGTTACGGTCATTGTGTTGCGGTTACCCGATTGTTCTGAACAATGCCAATATTTCAGACTTGGAGGACAGATTCTAGGTGGATCAGTGCCTGATCATTATTTAAATTTATATTTTCGGAATCGGTGCAACAGTAGCTTTCGATCAAGACCAGATTCAATAATTTCTGGGCTCGGGAAGATAGCTTTTGGATTGCCAGAAATCCTACAGTCGCTTACGCAAAACCACTCTCCTCTCCAGCCTCTGCGAAGCGGAACGAAGCTGCAAAATCGGTCGTTGCCGTTCCATGTTTAATTTCTATAGTTGTACATTGCTATTGCCGCGACGTCAGCTGATCCCACTCTCGCCGCTCGGCCGCATCCTTGCTCTTGAGCTAGTCTCTCGCTTCGCCAGACAGCATTGTTGCGTCACACTGCCAATCTACTCGACAATGAATAATTTGGGGCTGATTGTGGGGGTTCCAGGGCCATGAGTGGAATAAAATTTATATTTTCGCAAGCAGTACAGCGTCAGCTTTCGATTGATACCCGATTCATCAAATTTAATGCTCGGCAAGTCGGTCAAAAATCACCGTCAAATTGCCTGTAGCCAAATGGAAACTGTGACGTGATACAATTTCATTGAACCGTGCGATTTGCTTGTGTCGACACCATATAGGACACTATGATGCCATAATGTAACTTCGATTGGATTAGGGATTTAAAGAGTATCAGAAGAACCCATGCTGGCATGAAGCGCCCAAGGCTGTAGAGCAGGCCGCACTTCGGTGATAATTTAGTTTCTAGGGACTGAATATGACTCTTCCAGGACATGTTCGAGTCCAGTAAAACTCCGAGATATTTGGCATTATCTGTGTTGGAAACGGGCTGACCAGCGATATTAACGGTTAGGTTATTTTTTGAATTAACTGTCAGCAGTTGCGATTTCGAGGCGTTTATGCAAAGGTTGTTCTGGGCCGTCCCCTCATGGACTTTGGGCATTTGGTCACCAGTCAGGGCATCCAGCTCTGCCGTCGAAGATGCGGAAGAGAGGAGGTGAGTATCATCAGCGAACAGTGTGGTGTTCAATGAGGAGGTTTCAAAAAATGTCGTTGACATATAAGGTGAAAAGGACCGGTCCAAGTACTGAGCCCTGGGGCACACCACAGGTCACCGGGTGAGGAGAGGACAAGGTGTCTGAGATCGCAACCATTTGTTGGCGTCCAGTGAGGTAAGTTTTCATGAGGTCAAGTTGTGGGCCCCGAAGTCCGTAACGCGCCAATTTCGAGATGAGAATTTTATGATCTACGCAGTCAAACGCTTTTTTTAGGTCGAGAAAAATGCTACATCCCACATTTCGCTTCTCTGAGATATCATAGTACTGTTCGGCCATGTCGATTTGCGGGTAATATGTATGTGACATTATTATAATTTTGTAAGTTTAGGCGTAAATCAAAACATGATTTTATGCCAACATTTGAGTTGATATAATCTATTTTATTCTTGAAGGTCGCGACGAAACATTCTTTATTGACTTATTGCTGTAGCTTAGCTTATAGTACACAACAAAACAAGTTAACAAATTTGAGTTTTTGAGCGTATGTCTCGTAGGTCCCGTGGTCGTGTGCCTTTGGACCCACCGGGTGGGGACCGATGACACGTTCGAGCAACAAACTTTAAACGTTTATAAATATTTTTTGAAAAGGCGGATAACCATGTTGTAAATGTCCGCGATAGGTAGAGCTTGTATCGAAGTGTTGAGACAGCAAAAGATCTGCTATTCTCGGCTGAAGATTTGCGGGCCAGAGATCATTTTGCAGTTTTTGATCCATCGGTACCACATCTCCCCTACTTATCATTGATAAATTTTTCTAAATTATATTGCAATTGCGCACATAGTTTTAGCTACTAATAAGGCTAAGTCTGATATTAGTTGAAACGAGCAGGCGCAAAAACGTTTTCGTGGCGATTATGAGAGAGAATTCAAAGTTATCTAACGAAGCTTGAAGGGCGAGTGTTTCGCACATTGCAATATCTGCAATTGTGACATTATCCTGGAGCTGGAGGACATAGGAAAGACCGCTATTTCATCTCACATTGATACCCCAAAACACAAGAAGAGTGTCATAATGATTAATTTGAGCTAGTCAATGAATAATTTCCCACAAGTCGATCAGCACCAACGACCACAGACGACGAGGCAGCTGCTGTAGAGGGTACTTGGGCATTCAATACTGTCAAACACAAGCAATCATTCCTCACCAAGGATTGCGCATCGCTATTGTTCAAAGCAATATTCCCCGATTCCCACATCGCAAATAAGTTTTCTTCGGCCAGGACCAATACTACAAGCAATGTTCCCTCTAATTTTTGACGACCCTATTCGACAACAGTGCGTAACGAATGAAAAAAAAGGTCATCACTTGTAATTTTTTGTGCGCAACTTGGATTTTATATGCGCAGAGACCGTGTTATCATTGCGCAAGCTGCGCAGCAGCTTAATGGGAACATTGACAACAATCATTGTTACAGGAGTTCTTGCTCCATACGCTCAAAATTGATTTTTTCTAAACTTGGTGTACGGCCTTTTTTCATCTTGGTTGACGCCTCTTATTCACAACGAGGTGAAGAAGTTTGGTTTATCACCCTATGGGGGGGGGGGGGTAAGACCGACGTTTTTTTGGGCGGGGGCTGGCGAAGTGCTGTTGCGGCCCAGAGTAAAGGTAAACCTAGACCTGAGCTGTCGTGATATCCATGAAGCACTTTCTAATAACAGGGAGTAGCTGGAGCAGATTGTTTCTGGCGAAAAGTATGGAATGTGATACGCCACGGCTCGTATAAATATAAAGTATGTTCACAGAAGCTTTTTCATGCTTATCTATTTTTTCGACTGTCCTTATTTTTGGATCCAGGTCGATGGCAACCCTGAATATAAGCAACAACAAGAGGAATGGAGAAGGAACGTTCATCGTTCAACTGTTGGATGACAACTCTGAGGTTGTGCGTGCGTACACTGCTGGTGACACTGACACACCGTGTTGCTTCATTCTGCCAATGGTGTACATTGTACATCTCAATTTTTCATAAAGATGTAAGAACCATGCAATGCCCACGCAGTCTTGCTTCAATTAGGATATTGTGGTACGTTGATCAATGATCATAACACCGTGTCAACCTATTTGTTTCATTTGACTGTTTATGATTCACAGAGCAGACAATGCGCCGTCTGTAACGGCAGGCCTATAAAGTAGGCTAAGCTCTAAAATGTCAAACGATAAGTTCGCGATCGTACAAAATCTACGATACAAATGAAATGCAAGTTGCAAAATATTTTGTCTTTGTAAACAATTTTGACACTTTTTGACCTAACGCTATAATTTTGACTTTTTTGACATGTCAAAAAAATCGCCCTACTGACCAGTATTCATTCAGCAGCACTTACTTGTATTTCGACTTGAATGTGGACAATGCTCGACTACTGTAGGAGCTTAACATATTTGTTATAAAGCGCCGCAGTAGAAGCATAAGCCGTAGTGTGAAACTTCGGTCATGCCATACACTGAGTGAGATTGTTCTACGTGGTCTGTTTTTCCACAGGGTAACGAATTAATGAAGGGAATATGTAGCCAACGACATCACTCGCTCATCTCAGTACCGGAATAAATAGGTGTGCTTGGTCATAGTCGGTCATTTTAGAAATGCGTAGATGCGTTACTGGTTTTTGCATCTTTCGTAATATGATCCCCGAACTGCTACATCACTTGAGCTGCGACAAATACACGCCCGTGTAAAGCCGATCTAATTTGCAAGCTGCCTCATGGCGTCACTGTGACAGCCAGTTAAATAACGCACCTAAAAACCGTCATTAATGCCATGAAATCTGCAATACGGATCCTCGGGCGAGTCATTCGGAGTAGGACTGGAAAATTGACTTATATTTGTCAACACCAGAGCACTATCTTATAAAGTAGGCTATGCAATTCGGGAAGACGACCTTTTTTTAGTCAACACGAGATTTCCAGTAAAAATTTCAGAATTACCAGTTATCTTGCCGGTAGTCTAAATTTCGTGGTTTTTAAAAATTGTCCGCCTTTCCAGATCCCTAAATATGGTAATGCAAAAGCAGTTTCTCTCAAAGAAGGCTAATCGCAATCAATGTTCCCTCTAATTCTTCACGAGTCTGCGCGCACTAACCAAATCACTGCGCGTTCCCTTGGATAACAGTGCGTAAAGACAAAAAATAAAGGTCATCACTTCGGACTTATTGTGCGCAGCTTAAATTTTCGGTGCGCAGAGACCGTGTCAGCACTGCGTACGTGCGCAGCTTGGAGGGAACATCGATCGCAATATATTTACGTAGATCGTGAATACATCCCCAACTTGTCATGGGTATCAATAAATTACGACACAAATGACACGATTTATTCCTCTATTTCTTCAAAGAGACTACTACTGCTAGAGTGAGTAAATTTGTCTGTTTCAAACAAATGCATCTCAGCATATGAAACATAATCATGAATTAGCTCCCAATCTGCTTTCGTTACATCGGTGAAAAGGCTCAGAACAAAAGCATATGAATGAGGTAGAGATTCTAGACTCGTTGTTCCAGTGAGATTCCTACAAGGAATGTAATCTGACTCTTCCTTATTGGCAAGAGACTTTAAAAGCAGATGGACACAAGACGACGTGAGATTACCAGGACAAAATTTTCCTCTGTAACCAAAAAGTTTGATCATATCACTATCATCAACCCTTTGTAGTCTCTTTTCGTTGATGATCTCGGAACTCCCTTGCAATTGCACGAGTCGTTTAAACGGGGCTTGTCGCGCTTCCATGAATTCTTTGGCATTGACTTTATTCTTGCAAATTCGCTCAGTTTTATACGAGTGCCCTTTCAAGATCACGTTCATGTAATGCTCCATGCAAGTATGAAGATCGAAGCAGTTATCCGACAAGCTTCGGTCGTTGAAAGTGCTGGAACTGGCAGATGCGTAATTAAGTTGTTGAATGACCCATTTCCTCCAACTAAAAGGGGAACAACTGTCGGCATGTGCCGAATGCTTAGAACATATTTCATCCATTTCCACATTATTTCGCCATTCTTTATCCCCATCCAGAACGAAACAAGTCTTCAGTACAATTATAATCACCGCTGCTGCAATCATATCGGGGAGTTTTGAGGAAAGTAGATCGGTTCTTCTCTTATGAGTCATGCTCTGGTTTGCCCAACTGCAAAATCAATTTTTTGTGATTCCGTACTAATTCACCAGTTTTGATCCACACCACATCGTCGCAGTGGTATCAAAGTGACTTATGTCCAATTGTCCATTTTATACATTTTGAGAAAATTCACTTCACGTATAGTTTTCATTCGGTCCTACGAATATCGAGGTCCCGGTTTTCATATTCTATCAGCCATATATTGGCCCTGATTAACTTTGAATTAACAAGTCAGACATAACCATAGCCAAGGTATGGCCGAAAAAAGTTGAAAAAATTTCGAAAACTTGATTTTTTTTCAAGTTTTAAAAATGGATCTTCAAAATTTGAAAACTGGACATAAGCTACTTTGATACCGATGCGACGACATACGTAAAGACTACGAAACTGAATGATAAAAAATCTTTAACATCTCGTTGAACCACTTCAACAAAACCGAATGAATTGGGAAACGATATTTTGTAATCGCTACATATCAAATACACACGCCTTGAACTAGTCTGGAAGTTGTCTTATGTTTTGTACCATGGCAATGATCCGATGCAGTAGGCCATCCTCCAAATCTCAAATTTGGTCATGACAGGGTCCGACTACCGTCAAATTATAATCTCATGGCAGTATGACCCTGCTTATTGGCAGGCAGAGAAAGAGATGAATGTATATTGCACACACTTGAAGCGTGTTTGTTTGCTGTATTTGTATACGAATATAGGATATCATCCACAAATTTTTGGTTGACTGAGGCTGAGAGGATCAGAACCATGTAATTCAAAACTTTTTCATTGCAAACCAATATAACAATTATTTTTATGTATATTAGATATGAATTATGCAGGTTACGCACTTACTTTGCTTTGTTAATGGTTTGAAGGATCCGGTGAGCAAGTGGTATGAGACCTAACGGTAAATTCAATTGATGCAAATATCTTCCTACCAACGCTAATATATTGACTGGAGGAAGATCAGGCATTTTGATGTAGTTGTGGAGTCTTCGACTCAAAAAAACAATCTGAAGAAAATAGTTTTTGAGTATTCTTTCCGATTGAAAGCGACATTTTATACGTACCTCGTGATATTGTAGCAAACGTGCATGCATAAATGTACGGTCATCTCCCTGATATAGCTTCATATCATTAGGGAAGCATCCACCTGCGTCTAAATGCAGATATGATGAATCTGGTCAAACGAACTGCCAACAGTCTAGGGATGGTGTGAACGTGAGGTTCACGTTCGCGTTCTGTGTGTGAACCTCGGAAATTTAGAGGTTCGCGTTCACAACAGAACCTTGGTAGGTTCTGGACTGTGAACCTTTTGGTAAATTGTAATTTTCACTCCATTATAAGATCTTTGGCTCAAATTTATTGCATTTCAACTGCGGGCCACTCCATGCATGGTGCTGGCAGCATAAAAAATCAACGCTAAACGAGCATGCACCATGCACCTCGACAACCTTAAAAGTTTTACTTGCTTTGTTGCAAAAATTTTCTCGGAACAACCAGCTTTCCGTTTGTGAATACTTAGTGACTCTCTGCTGTGAGCTTGACCCGCAATCACACAACATCACGAGCGATATATACGTAGTCAGCGAATGATGCTTATTCAACCAATCAATGACATTGATATCGTCTTCTGATGTAAAAAATCGAACGGGCGTACGGGGTCAATCTTGACTTCATATCTTTACTGCATCATTAAAACCAAATCCATGCGATTAAGATGCTTGCTACTGCTGCATAACTTGTTGTTGTTTGTGGTATCGGTAGCGAGTATAGAAACCCGTTGTACACTCTGCTCAATATCAATGTAGCAATACTTAGACTCCGAACACATTGTCCGGTCTGGCTAAGACCGTTAAGGCGTAAGCTTATATTCCTTGGTAAGTCCTCGTCGAAATTGTTGGCAAAGCGACGGAATGTATTGATTTTATGCAATTATTATATCCTCTGAATACCGCGGTTGATACATTTAGCGACGTTTAAAACGCCAATATGTACTTCAGCATTGTGGCATTATGTGGACCGAGTCTTCGCTAGGTCTCGTGTACATTAATATAGGTTATCACTTCATTGGAAGATAGGGTTGGAATTAGCAATATGACGTCACGTGACGTCACGAGGTTCACGTTCGTGTTCACACAGAACCTTTCAAAAAGGTTCGCGCTCACACGAACCTGAACCTTTCAGAGGTTCACACCATCCCTAGCCAACACCATATCTCTATTTCAGCGATAGCTTCATCAGTATGACAAACAATCGAATGTACTTAAAAATCACTCAACAAGCACTGAGCAAGTACCGTAATTTTCCATGTATAATGCGCAAAATGTTCACGTTTTTTTGCACTAAAATCGGGGGGTGCGTATTATACATGGGAACAACACGCTTGAAAAAAATCTCCCTCGATAAAAAACTTGAAATCGCACCTATCTTCATTCTTCATGTTTGTTTCCAATCGCGCATCACTTTCAGCCATCGCGCGTAGTAATTAGTGGGAAGCGTGTATCCAATTAACGAGAGTCGTGTGCAAAAGCACGCGATCTCCTGCTGAGTTGGTTTGCCGTTTGTACGCGAGCGGAATTAGGTCACTAATAGACACTCGCGCGTGGCAATTCTCGCCAATTCGTCGCGTCAACGACAGGCCCGAACAATCGCATACGCAATTTATACATACACAAGAGGCCATGTGCGCAAGATATAATCGCTTGCGTAATCAGTCGCATCTCCAACAGACCTGTTGCGCATGACATAACCGTTAGCCTAGGCGCAATCGCATTTATAATAGGCATCGTGCGCAAGATGTCGGTTCGTTGGCCTAAACTAACTCGCCGCCGGCCTCGCAGGCTTTGGCTACTATCTACTATCGTTTAGAGACAATACCGTTAATTGTATAATGATTAGCAATCGCATCTGTAAAAGGTCTCCTCGTGCTTAAAATGTCGTGTCGCTAGCCTGAACCATCGCGCCGCCCGCCTCGCAGGCTTTGGCTGCTATCAACCATCGTTTAAAGACAATCCCGCTAATTGTATAATGATTAGCGATCGTTGTGTAATGATTGTTCAAGAGTGACATCGCAAAACAGAATGACATCGTATACGAAATCGGAACTATTCATGTACTGAAATGCAGGGTGCGTACTATACGTATACATGGGTACAGGCTTTTTCCCAGAATTTACATGCTATTTTAGGGGTGCGTATTATACATGGGGGCGTACTATACTTGGAAAATTACGGTAGCTTCATTGCTAGTATAAGCAACTCAAGTGAAGGTTGTTTGACTGAGTGATTACTTGAGTGGCCTACCATACTTCGCAAAGGTAATACAAATACTCATTGGTGTTACTAAAGTACAAGTAGAGGTAAATGGCATACATTCGAAAAGCAACTATTTTAAGGACATGCCTGTCAAAAAGAAAAGGCGTGAAAAGCAGTCTATCCAAGTAAGTAGGCTAGTTTGAAGTAATCGATTAGGATAAGGCGCCACTACCTTTATTTATGGAATCACACACATCATTGCGCGACTATTTGTACCACAAATAACTGAAAACTTCCGAAATTATATTCTGTTTTCCAGTGTTGGGATCACGTCACTACCTTCGAGTCACGAGTCATCTCGAGTCATTGCACATTTTCACTCGAATCAAGTCAAGTCAATCGATTTTAAAAGGTGACTCGAGTCAAGTCAAGTCTCTCGTTTTTTGGAGGTGACTCGAGTCAAGTCACGATTCAAGTCAAATTGAATTTTCGAAGTATGAGTGATGATGCAAAGTCATTACATTTTGCTAACTGGGTGAAGGACAGATTAATCGGCCATTTATCTTGAATAAAATAACGAATATAAAGCTAAATATACATGCAAAAAGGTGTTGTATCGCTCACACACACGTAGAGCTAATAAAATACGCGAGTAACTGTACAGCTACAGCTACATGCTACAGTCTGTTGTTGTCAATCAATATAGAGGATCGAATACTAAGCCTCAAGAAGTTGAGCAAATTGATGTGGTACAATACGCTGCCCCTTATACGCATCCGTGAGAATATAAACGCATGATTTAAATCATACAAGAGTGTTGGTAAAGGTGATCACTGCACGTGTGCAATATAAGCCCTGAGCCGTACAAGAAAAAAAGATATGTTGCTATTAGATTAATCTACTGCGCTGCTACTACGGCAACGTATGCTGTGATTGTTTCGTTTGCGGTCAATTTATTGGTTATGTAACAATGGAGGATCAGTGAAACGTACTGTACAATCAATGAATGACTGACGGTGGCTCTCACAAATGGCACCGGCGTATCGCGAACAACCCGAACGGCGAACATACATTACATAAGATAGGGTGAATTATTTGACATCGTTTACTTAATGACTTGAAATTGACTCGAGTCAAGTGATGACTTGAGTCATCCCAACACCGCTGTTTTCATATTACAGCAGGTCTAAATCACACTGCTGTAACGATTACTCTAATAGCAGTTCCAGAATTGGTAGTACTCTAAAAATAGAGTTCACACAAATGACTTGCATTCTCGCAGAAAGTAGGCGACTACTTTTATGCCCTGAGACCAGTTTTGCATTAGATGTGACACGTTCACGAACTCCTACGAAATCCATACATACCATAGTAAGGAATTCGTCCAGACTCCGCCCAGTGGATCAGGTCTCCAATAGTGAACAATTCACCCATCCAACGAAACGAAATGTAGCAGAATGCTATAACTTTACTAAGTGACATTGTTTTCATCATACACCATGAACGTGGATGCCTTTTTCGCTTTTTTTGACCTATTGACGGACACGACGAGGATGACAATCGGTCTTCTTCAGCCGAAGATGCTTCGGTATCTACGGAAAACCATTCCGAGTCACTCTCCAGCTGCTTGCCTTTCTTTTTTGACTCTCTAGAAAAACGCAGTTTGACTTTTCGAGACGACACCGCTGCATCGTCTTTGCTACAGTGTTTGAAGTAATAATCCCGCAAGGAGAGAAACGACTCTGGAACACTGTCGGTTGGCAAGCAGGAGTCAATGGACGCCATGTTTGTTTTGTGGACGTATTTGAACCAAATCTGCTTCATCACAACATCAAGCTTTGGATCGATGCCAATTTTTATTAGAGCGTTGATATGAGCTTTAATAACCAATTGATATCCTTCGACACTGTACCAGATACGCCCATAATCTGATTTTTCCTTGTGTTTTTTTTTCTTGAGCTGTCTGGTGGTAAAGGTGCCGTCAGCAAGTAAGTCAGGAGCTTGCTCGTCTTGAAAGGTTTGTGACTGAGTCTCACACTCAACACAGTAAAACATTCCATCTATGCATTCGAAATCATCAGCACCACAGTTCTCACATGCAGGCATAATTATCTAGCCAATCAACAACTCAAGGTTGTAATTCGAAGCAACCATAAGTACTGGGAATAGAGAGAGAGAGAGTGATTTTCATTTCATCATCGCAAAATAAAAAAAACAGGCAACAAATATCATAAACTTCAGAAACACACGGACACATACAAAAAATGTTTACCGTTTTCAAAGCAAATGAAATGTGTACGATGTACAATTCATAGAATAAGGCCAATATGTTTTACGATTGCATGACCAAGACCATACATAATCTGATATACACCTCTTTGCACCTTCTTCCAGGGTTGTAATGACTCGAGTCATGACTCGACTCGAGTCACGATTTTCGGATGACTCGACTCGACTCGAGCCATTTTCTCAAAATACGGAAATGACTCGACACGACTCGAGTCAATCTGTGTATTGACTCGACTTGGACTCGAGTCATTGCGCATGACTCGAAGCAAGTCATTGACTCGAGATTCAGACGGCGAAGACCGACATTTCATTGTAATTTCGAAGCCAACACACTATTGGGATTTCGTTTGTTGGTACTGGTGCTTGAAAATGCGACCAGAAACTGCTAAAAGTGAGGAAAATTAATATATTATAAATGCGAACCATTCAATATCACCAAACAGAGTTAAAAAAGTGGGTTTAGGAAGACTTTAACTGGAAACTGAGCAGTCAACACAATGACTTGGACTCGGACTCGAGTCATAATACCATGACTCGGACTCGATCCTCTGTTCGCTGACTTGGACTCGGACTTGACTCGGTGGGAATTGAAAATGACTCGACTTGACTCGAGTCAAAAATATAAAAGTGAGATTGACTTGTGACTCGGAGCCTTGTGACTTGGTTACAACCCTGCCTTCTTCTACACAAAAACTGAACAACTCTGGGATATATGCCGGTATGAAATAGCATAGATTGGGAAATATTTACACCCTCTACAGCAGGGTGGAAATAAGTAGTTCACACAATTTTTGTTTTGAGTGTGCCCGTATTAGTCTATTACCACTTTCACAACAGCGGTCAACTTTATGTCAGGGTCATAGGCACGTCTGCTATTAATACAAGTTAATCAATCACTAGATTATAGTAAGGCAACAGGGTTTGGTATCGCTATTTATTAGTAATCCCAGGGCAAACACTGCAATAAACTGGTCGGTGATGTAATAGAACCAGGAAAAAGTACAATTCTATGCCATGGCTGCTCGTAGTTCTAAGGTAAAAAATTGCAAGGAGCTATGTTTTGCCGATACATGTTACTGAGTGGGACAAATTCATACCAAATATTGAATTTATATTGTAGTCATGTTATATATCAAAATGCAATTAGTCGTTATGAGAGTCTTGCGACCAAGTTTTCTGCGGTGGCGTTGACGTAACGGCCGTCACTAGATTGTGGAGCGAAATGGAGAGCTTAAAAAACCTCCTTTTACTACCCACCTCACAAATCAGTGAAATCACAACCTCTCTCTCTTCATCAGGACTGTCGACTCGGTAGATTTTACCACTGACAACGACTCCAGACATTTTCATTATACCGACTCCCAACTCCACACATTTTCAATATACCGGCTCCGTCTTTTGAGTCTTTAAATGTACCGACTCTGACTATTTTCTTAAGAGAACTCCAACTCCAACAGTATTGCCAATGTACTGCAAAAGTTATATGCCACAGTGACGTTTCAATGACTGTCATATAACCACATATACCCATCAAGCATGTACATTGTACAATCATATGATTAGCGATGACACGCAAAATTGTTTCATTGTGCCACAGCTCGAATTATTCACTATGCAATTAACATGGTAGGAATGCCTTCCTAAATATCCTTCCTTTTTCATATTTTACAAGTTTTTATAACATGTTCTCTCTTATATCCAATTATATATGAATTATTCAAACATGATAAATAAACAATCCTGTAGAATTACAATGAAAATAAAACAATCAAAGTGTAGCTTTTGAGTAGGAGTCGGCAACTAATACAGAGATGTCCTCTTACTAATTTTCTCATTACACACTATCCTGATTACAAGTATCAGTGTCAGCTTATTACTATTTTCATCATTTCAAAACACCGCAAAACTGCGATACAATGTAAAGATACAAAGGTGTCGAGACGACTTGGAGTAGTCTTAGAGATCAGACACCCACTTTGGGCTAGGCGAAGTAGAGATGAGAGGCATGCACACTGAATGAAAAGTAAAGCGGATAATATAAAAGGCAAGCGACAAAATGAGTTGGCATGTGGCGGAAGGCGAGATCGATGTTAGGTCGTGATCCAGTAATCCTGAAGGCTGACTAATACAAGCACACACACTCTCACTACTAATAAACATTGGTCAGAAACGAAATTTAGGAAGTAGTGAAGTAGCAGATGTCTAGTCTACATGCACTTACTCAAGTATTCAAGGACTAGGACTTGCAGTATTTCTTAATCATTTGTTCGACCCAAGCAGGTAAGCTGCGCTAAAAATATTTTTAATTTTCTTTGGTGGAAAGCAGCGTTTCGTTATACTTACATCAATTTTACAAAACCAGACAATGCATTTACTCTGTCACAGTATCATGGTATAATTCCAAAAGTTGCATCAACTTGTGACAGCATCGCGAAGATGCATATTGCGATTTTCTTCCTCCATGTAACTAAATTGTAATTTGAAAATAATGTCCAATTTTATCAATATCGTTACTAATAACAGTTATTGATGGTACATAAAAATCCTATTTTAGTTACCGGTATTAGTAATTTGAAAATAGGCCTACCTTTGGAACCAATTGTTTTCATAATACAGAAGTTGGAGTCGGAGTCAGGGTCATTTTCACAAACTCCGACTCCAGTCAGTATTTTTGCCACGACTCCGACTCCAGCCATTATAGTTTTCACGACTCGAGACATGCTAAAAAGAGACTCCGACTCCCCAGTCCCCAGTAGCCTACTGCTCTCCATATATGCTAAACATCATCGTTTTATGCTGCTTCACATCCGATTGAAGTACTACTGGACTAATCAATGTTCCCTCTAATTTTTGACGAGTCTGCGCACACTCACCAAGTCACTGCGCAGACCCTTGGAAAACAGTGCGTAACGACTAAAAAAAGGTCATCACTTCAGATTTTCTGTGCGCAACTTAGATTTTCTGCGCGCAGAGACCGTGTCAGCACTCAGCACTGCGCATTTGCGCAGCTTAGAGGGAACATTGCAGTGGTAATGATTTGTAAATGTCCGATCCAAATCAGTTGCGACTACCCACCCATCTATGAGCAGCACGGATATCTAATTTTCTACGAATCTCTAAGAACACGTGTTCTCATATATAGAGTTGGGTGCGCACGTCCGATACTAACAGGCGATATAGACAGGAAAGCAAGCTACATTCGATGTTTCGTTCACTTTGCGTGGTTTAAATGAAAATGTCAGAAGGGAGAGAACAGAACAGTAGTATTATATATTACCAATACAAATACAGTATTACTAGCCGTAACCTACGCAGTAACCAGTAACAACACGGTAAGCACTCTGGTCGCAGTATAGAAGTCACAGGCCGGATTTACATATTTTTATTTACCGTAAGATTACTCATGCGTATCTTGTATCTCAATCCGAAGTCGAACCATGGCCCTTTTCATACCGGATTTACGAAACTCTTTCGGGAACACGTTCCGAAACAGGCGATGTTCACATAGAGAAAAAATTACCGAAACAGTTCCGGGAAAAGAGCGCGTTCATACCTATTTAGAGTTACCGCGAACTTATGTTCATACAGGTCGTTTTTTCGGTAAATTCGCGGGAAATTATGTCCAGTATGAACGCGATTCTCCGTAAGTGTTGATAGTTACGAAACCATGTCTGTGGGGTGTTCCAGTTGTAATATGCTTGTGGAAAACGATGAGGGATAGGCATATTCGTGAGATGGGGAGAAGTTGGCTCCAACTTTTAGCTATGGGATGTTGCGGATATGCCTTCTCGATGTGTATGGGGCTCTATACTCAATATACCAGTATCAGTAATAGAGCCCGAGCATGTTTCTGGCTTGTATATTATCAACCGAAGCTGAGAGCAGAAACTGAAAGCCAGCAAAGAGGATAGAGTCCTGGAATGAAAAGAACCACCGATCACATCTGCGTACAACAAAGTCAGTTTATCTTGGTGATTGCTGTATAATGGTTTGGGTAAATCTAATCGTATGTACACTGTACAGAGAAACAATGGAATTCGAGAAATCCGTGAGAGAAACATTTGGTATACTCTGCGACGAGCTTCGAGACCATAACGAAAAGCAGCCAGCAAACTATACGAACTCAATTTCTCTTGCTTGCTGAGTAGCTGTCGCTCTTTGGAGGCTAGCCAATGAAGCCAATCGTTTATATCCAGGTAAACATCCAGATGTATTTTAAGAAGGCAACTGTCACAAGTTGATTTTGATAAAAATAATTCTGGTGCCTAGTAGGGCTAGCCACAATGATTCGAGTACTCGAATCTGAATCGAGGATTAACTTTATTGATTCGAGTCGAGTAGTAAAATACTACTTTTCGAGTACTGAAATTATACTGAAAGTTGGTTTACTGACGAGAATTATACTGTAGTTTTGATACTATTTTCAACTGAGTAAGCCTTGAAACCTTGATTGGCCGTGTCGCAACATACGAGATATAGTACAAAGCTACGAACGTTGCTGGAAATCATGACCATCATATAACACCTTCAAGCAGTGCAATGAAAACGGTATGGTCGAAAAAACATTGAAGTATCTTTAATGTGACGGACAATAGACGTTATGTTCTTTTTGGTGGCATAAAACGTAGCCTACACATTTGAATTTTGGCATGGTACATTGTGTTGTGATGTCATCAAGATGATACTCGACTCGAAGCGTAATAAGTGATTCAGAATCGAATCACTCAGGTACTCAATTTTGCCCAGCCCTAGTGCATAGTAATATTTCTATATTTGTCATGGCGGAATGTCAGCCAGTTTTTGCGTAGCATACCACTACAATAAGGTCAGACAAATTTGGTCTTGAATCATTATGTTAGAAAAAGAAGTCTGAAAGACCAATTGTTCTTGCCAAGTAGGCTACTTTCTGTCTCAAAAGTGAGACCCAAATAGATGGAAAATATACTTAAACTGGAAACTGAGCAGTCAACACAATGACTTGGACTCGAGTCATAAAACCATGACTCGAACTCGACGCTCTGCTCAATGAGTTGGTAAATTGAAAATGACTCGACTTGAATCTAGTCAAAACTATTGAAGTGGGATGGACTTGTGACTTGGTTACAACCCTGCTCACTTATTAAGACTGAAATTGCTGAAAATGAGACCAAATTTGTATATTTTTGTAGTGTAGTCAGGCATGTACATCAACCTACTCATTTAGTTACTAAAACTAAGTAGTTCTAGTTGTGGATTTGAAGAAGTGAATAGTTTCTGGTTCTAGTTGCGGATATTTGAAAGTGAGTAGTTCTAGTTCTAATTGCAGATTTTGAAAAGTTGATAGTTCTAGTTCGGGCCGGCCAACCCGTGGCCCGCGAGTTAATTTCCTAAATTAGTAGTATTATCAAAAATGGATTGCACAGATTGTGAACTTGCAAAGCCAATCAAAAATTTGATTAGTCTGGCCGCAACACTTGAGATGTGATGACTGAAATATCAGTTCCGACGCATAGGGCTGGGCAAAATCGAGTACCTGAGTGATTCGATTCTGAATCACGTAATATGCTTCGAGTCGAGTAATCGAGTATCACTCATTGTGACGTCATAACAGAATGCAATATGTCAAAGTTCCAATATGTACCTTTTATGCGACCACAGAGAATATAATGCCTGTTGTCCATCACATTAAAGATACTTCGGCCTATTTTTCGACCTACCGATTTCATTCCACTTGGTGACAATGTTGTGGGCTGATCATGACTTCGGAAATGTGCTATTTCAGTCACGTTCGTAGCTTTGCACTATGTTTCGTATGCTACGATATGGCCAATCAAGGTTTCAAGGCTTCAACTGTGAAAATTAGTATCGAAACTATAATTCTCGTTGATAAATTATGTTTCAGTGACGAGAAGCGTATAATTTTAGTACTCGAAAAAATCGACTTTTAGTACTCGACTCGAATCATTAAAATTAATACTCGATTCAGAATCGAGTACTCGAATCATTGTGCCCAGCCCTACCGACGCATTGGTAGATCTATGAGCCAGTCACATTTTGGTAGATCTTCGTACACCACAATAAAGCAGAATACTTCGTGATAGATTTATCAAAAGTAAAAATTTTCTACACGCCTGGTCGCCTAGCGCAACATCTTGTCACTCGATTTCTTGCTTTTAATATTGTTACCCCTTTGTGAAAATGAAAGAACGCCTAATGCCCTAATCTATCAGATTGAGTCTAACTATATATATATTCGCGACCTCCCGTTTGCGCTCGCAGAAAGACCGTCGACTATGAAACCTAGGCACAAAATGATTGCCGCATGTTGGACGAAGCTTTCGATATCGATATGTCCAGGTGCCGAACAGTCCAGTCCTTGCAAACTGAGCCCAGCGATACACAGCAGGCTTGCAATATAGTCAAGTGGCAATATTATTAATTTATCAACTTAGAAAAATTTGCGCGGCTAGTGGCCCGCAGAATAGTTCGTCAATCGAATGTGGCGATTTGGCTGAAAAGGTTGGCCACCCCTGTTCTAGTTGCTAGTTTAAAAATTTTTGTAGTTCTAGTTAAAGTTGCGCAATTTTGAAATTCCAGTACTTTGTACAAGTCTGAGTATTGTGGGTGGATAAAAAATTACCACTGCAACATTTGTACCAAACATGCATTTGCCGCATTCAAGTTTTTCAGGATGACTTGATGATTGGGAGCCTGAGGGTTCCGTACTAGCATACATAACTGATGACGCAGCCTATCCCTTTCAGCCCTGGCTCATGAACCCTTTTACCTGAAACACAAACGAGTATAAGCTAAAGTTAATTTCAAATATGTAATATAAATTTCCTTTCTGCTGCCCTTAAAATTCACAATTGCTTTTTCAGAAACTTAGCAAAGCACACATGAAGGTTGAAAGATTTTGGTCGACTGAAGGTGCGGTGTTCGGCTTTTCTCAGAAACTGCAATCCGCTAAGGCCAGAATGATACAGAGGATGGTATACGCAATGAAGACGAGACCTGGTGGTGATCCAAGTATCGCTGGCCCAGACGTCGGAAATGCCCTGTGTGACTTTCTTAATAAACAATGCTCTTGCTTAACCAGATGTGTTTGTGCTGTTTCATTTTATTCATGAGAGAAATGTGCTGTTTCATTTTATTCATGAGAGAAACTATAACTTAATGCACACTTGCACAGTTCCACCTTTTTCATCAGTATCCTCCATCTAGACCTGCAAAAAGATCAGATTAAGTTACACTTGCCTAACATTGCATAACAAAGGAATGACTTGGTTGTAACAAGAAAATGAAGGCATAGGTGAAAACCAAATTATGGCTTGTATGATGTACGATGGCTTACCAGCCCGTTGGTACAATTTGAAAGAGTCAGAGCTAAGGACATCATTCTCTGCTGTGCTGCCACTATCAAAGCAGATGTTACTAAATCCCCTTTTCAGTAGGCGTATATATGACGGTGACTGACCTACGCACAGCATATCCGTGGTTAGAAACTTGCCTTTGATATAACAAATTTGGTAAGGGTAGAGATCACCTACCAAATTAGTGTTGAAGTCCTAAAGTTATCAGGCAACTCACCCAATGCTGCATCATTTGGAGATGGTGTTGTACCTTTTTAGCTGTGCTCTGTTTACAAAACCACAGAAAAAAGAAGCTGACTAGTAGTCAGTGACTACGTATTGTGAGCATACAGAATAGCCTATATATCCAAGAATAATGCATTCCCAACACCATTACACAAGAAGATCAAAATTCCGCAGGTAGCTGACCTCGAAATACAAGCAGCCTGAATGAACAGCGCGTTACCGTAACTAAAAGTTTGATTGACAGCGTTCCGGGAACCCAGCTGCGCCATTCGTGTTCATACTCAGTTGGTCCCGTAAAAATCTCCGAAAATAAGCGCGTTCATACCGCCCCGAAACACCAGTGTTATGTTCACATAGAGGGGTTCCGGTAAACATTTTCGAGAAATGTTATTCCCGGAACCCCGGTATGAAAAGGGCCATAGTCGTTTACAGCTGTAAACGACTATGGTCGAACTATAGATTACTAACCTACGGAGGTTAGGAATCTATAGTCGAACCATAGCCTTGACCATAGCTAAAGCTATGGTCGAACTTCCAATCTCGGAACTAGAGTCCACTCAGACTCTCAAGTCCTGAAAATGTAACTGGGCTGAAACTGAAACTCCTTCATTTTTTGTATTACTACGTTTAAACTTTAGAAATCTGAATATAATTCAAATAGCCCAATGGTTTACACCAGTGATTCCCAACCGCGGCCCCGAGAGCCGCATGAGGCCCCAGCCTTCTTGCGGCCCCCACAAAAATATTGAGAAATCGATTTGTGAAAAAAATGTATATTTATAAAATACTCTTGCTTGGCTTGGAGTCTGGAGTATTCGATTAGGATTGCAGGAAAGTTGTGAGTAGACTGCTAAGATTACGTCACTGCTGTTTCAATGCAATGTGCCCAAACTTTTCAGTTGAACGAGCAGTACCTATAGATATAGGTATAGACATAGGCGCCGAGTTACGGGGTGGAGGGGTGGCGCAGCCACCCCATGACATATTTATTGGGTGGCAGCCACCCCATACAATAAGATTAAACGCCCACCGTCTTCAATTTCAAATCATCAGCGCTGTCAATTAGCGAGTCCGTGATAGCGCGTAAATGCCAACTATTTACCATTAACCGATACGCGCGCGAATGATTGAATACGCAGCTTTGTTAGCGACGACCAACCAGTGCTTAAAACCCCCCAATAAATTGTAATCGAAGCAACCTCGTCTACGACGTCGATTTCGACACGCTTGCGATGAGAAACACCATCTTCTCTCTCGAACATACGAGCGAATTCACGTTCTGCTTCTCTTAATTAAATTTGCGCCCATATTCGTTTACAAAATAAGTCTTGAGTTAGTTACGTGATAGTCTCTTTAATAGGAGGCTTTGAGCGCGAAATATGACCGTGTGTTTGTGTATGCCTGCGAATTAAAAGTCATTTCTACGCAAAGTGCGCATTACTCTAACAAGAGTTTGCCAACTTTTATCGGGAAATGCGACAATGCAGCTCAAACGTCGTTATATTGAGCAATGTCAGACTCGGAACCCCATTGTGCTGTATGTAAGTTGTGGAATTTCTGATTAGATGCGCGCTTTCTCGTTTGCTGTCATCTGTAGGCTATAGTAATTCTCGTCTGCTTTACACTCGTGTTCCCTTGGTGTCACTTGTCAGTGTTTCATTTGTTATTAATACTGCGCATTGTGCAGTGCATGGCGTTGAATTACGTTGTCAAAAATTGATGCAACACGAGATTCTCGGTGGCTCAAATTCTGAATTTATTCGATTAGTTTGAACGGGAACCTTCTATGTTCCAATAAACTTCATTGCTGGACGGACTCTATCGAGCGCAACCATATCGCGGATAGAATTTCAAACCTTTGAGATATGTATTTCTATTGATAAGGTCGCGGCATGCGCCCATATTGCTCTTACTGCAATAACACGTGGATAATAAAAAGGGCACCATTTTACGATCAAATTCGACTGGCTGATCGGGGCCGGCGTTAGGCCGTAGGCCGCCCGGGCTGATATTAACCAGCGCGTTGTTGGCATAGAAACCCCAGGTGCGTAGCCAGGGAGTTTCTCATAGCTAGAAATCCCGTCCTTTTGAAATGCCAATTCACTAATTCGTGTTATCGATGCTGCGTATTGCAAATTAGTGAGAATCATTTGTATGCGAAATGGGTCATCGATATCTCAGGTGCACTATCGTCGGTGATTTGATTTAGCGCGTCCGCAATCCGCATGCAGGCCTGCTACCGTCCGCAGAAACACTTTCGCCAAACAGTAACAATGTCTGAGTGTAATATTGTTTGTGTTTATGTATCTTTTTGATTCAAACTTATGCCCGCGTCTAAACAAATTGTGCTCGTTGCCATTGCCGAATCTGGGTATTTAGGTATGACTAGCGCACCCTGTAATTTTAATCACCGCAGATTCGCGGCATGTCTACAATTTCGTTATCCGCGCAACTTTGCAGGCCGATTTTACAGTCCAATAACATTGATCACTACTATGTATTTCGCACAGCGTACTGATGCTGATTTCAGCAAACTAACAATTCTTGTTAGATGTACAAATTCGACCTCATCGTTAGAAACGTAGATTTCAACGCGCGCTATGAGAAACACCATCTCCTTATCGGGATTTGACGACCAAATATACGTCCACCTTCCACAAATTAAAGTGCATTATTTGCATCGATGAATGCCGCAAGCCGCGTTTAAAATATTTTATGAACCATTTTTGTGATAAATATTCTCGGAGAGCAAAGTTGAACAGTGTTTTATTGTCTGTGCCCATTAGTTGGAATATATTCCAGTGCCCGGCCCAAATATTAATCCAATCATGTTTTGCGAACGTAAATCGATGTTTTAATCAGCAACCAATTGTGGCGATGCGAGCTACTCAAACTAAATAAAACCCATTGTGTTGGTGGTAAAGGATATAATTACTGGTTGGTCGCGCGCGTTTGTAATCATAATTCTTGTCAGTCTTACGTATTCCAGAAGTGTCGCGCCGTGTTACTGCTCACTTGCTCAGTCCAGCGACGAATGCCAAGCTCGCGCCGCTAATTGATCGCGGCCCCGCGTAACACTGATAATACGACTTGATGAATTGCAACTGAATATTAGCGTCAGAATGGTCATTTCAAGAGGACGGGGACTTTTCAAAAATGGGGGCTACGAGGTTGCCACCACCCCATGCAAAAATAAAAATCGGCGCCTGTGGGTATAGATATAGGTATTGATAGGACCGTAACTGCCGCTCCCCAAGCCCCCCAATTGGGGGAGCGAGCTCGAAGGGGGCCCAAAATTATTCAGTGAATTAGCATAAATTATAGAGTATTTTATGAAATTTTATGCAACTTTTTCAACAATTTTTCGCGCTGGGCGCGATTTCCAAGTACCTTAATTATTGGGTACTTTTCCACCAAGATAAAATACGCAAGATTTATAGAAGTGGGCATATCGGCGTTGGCCATTACCGCGCCACGACGCACGAAGACATATAAAGTTTTAGGCCATGTAACATGCGACTCCAAGTGTGCCAGAACGATCGGCAGCGGAGAACCTTGGCCGAAAAGGACTGCCCTTACGCTGACCGAAAACGTCGTTATATATATACAAAATACATATAGGTATAATTGACCATAGGCGTCTAAATGACTGGCACCGAATGTTCCTGTCTTGGCAATCTGACCTCACGATACAAATAGGCTACCATCCAGCAGGAATGAATTATAGGCCTATGCCAGTGCAGAACTACCAATTTGAAATCGTGTGCATCTTTTAGTTTAGTACGTTTGGGCGAGTCTAGATTTTTGATATAGCAGACTGGAGGTCACGAAATAACATCATGTAACGAAGTCGTACCAACGGGTCCGCCCGTCCGAATATGTTTAATTATTATTTACGTGCCCTACAGTTTCCAAGACACCTCACTCAGCTCTACCGGTAAATCTGATCACGTGAGCAGAGAAGACAAGCAATTGATAGCAACAAATATGCAATGCCCGATCTTATTGACCTATTTTATTTTGAATTATCGACAATTTTCGCGCTCCACGCTGGCTCACTAAACGAGGATCCTGATTTCGTGGCAGAAGCGAACAACGGGACGGGGGGTCGGTTTATCACCCTATGGGAGCTCAAGACCTAAGTGTTTTGGGTGGCCTGACGAAGTGCTGTTTCGTTCCTGCCAACGGGTATACGCCCGAAGATGTTTAATTATTATTGAGTGGTCCTACCTTTTGAAACACAACTCACTCGGCTCAACCTGTCAGTCTGATTACGTGAGCAGAGAGAGGATAAATATTGATACCAATATATTTGCAATTCCTGATTATATTGACCGATTCAATCATGAATTATGGAATTTTTTTTCGCGCTTCGCGTGATTAGTCGAGAGAAATTGGCTAAAACGGACACCCGATTTAGATGATAAATAGCGGTAAACAGCCATCTAGCCTAGGGGTGTGTGGTTCGGTTTATCACCCTATGGGGGGCCCAAGAGCAACGTTTTGGGGGTGCCTGACGAAGTGCTGTTACGGCCCTGAGTATTGATAACTAATTTACGGATAGATGTTCAACAAGTGACTCACGATTGAATACGCCGAGATGCACAAGGCCATAGCTGCCGAGCACCACAAACTCAATACCAACAACAACAACGCCGAGATGCGTACTGCTTACCCGGCAAAAAGCAGCATAATTGGTTGTCCTATATCTCGCGACCCAAGCGTCCGAATAATTTGATATGTCGGTGTTTATCGAAAGCAAGTGTCGTACTGATTCCAAAAATACGAATTGAAATCTCGCCAGGGCAATAAAACTACTCCGAAATAGCCAGCAAAGGTTGATTGTTCTGAACAACGGGAGCGCGGCAACACAAATGGCCAATGGCGTCAATCGAATGATCGGAACAATGCCAATTTTCATATTTTGGTGACAATTTTGGGTTCCTTTGATTGCCCTGGTATTCGTGCGGCCCCGACCGTACTCTGAAATTCTCAATTTGGCCCTGTCACCGAAAAAGGTTGGGAACCGCTGCACCAGGCTATGCTTATAACGAAAATTTATAGGTAGCTAGCCTACCTCTGGATCTCACCATCCAGCTAAAATTCAAAAGCATGTACAATGTACATAGACTTCTATAGATTCTATATTGATTATTTTAGCATTGATAGACGTAGATTGGATTGCTATACATTATAAACTGAAAATACATATCATTACTACATAGGTCGTTGTGTGATAGCTCTTTATACATTCCATCACTTATTTACACAAGTTTTAAATACGATGCGTGATATTGGACTTATTGCAATTTATACTTGACTATAATTGTAAGCCGATATTTTGATGTTAGTAAAATTGTGTAGAAATTTACTCTTCATGGAGACGATATACAAAAGTTTATGACCAGCAGAACTCAAGATATATCCTTGTCTGCCGGGTATTCATCCATGCGTTTGACGCTAATATGAAAGAATTCTCTTTCACAGTTTTCTGAACCGGCCTTGGACGGCTTAAGGCATAAATAATATTCCTCATTTTAGCCATCATATACAGAAATTGACGATAACTATCTGTAGAAAAACAACAACAAATGTCGTCTATTATATTTTTGTGGCATATTTATAGGTCAATCAGAGCCGCAAAAAGGCCATCTTGGAGTCGCACTGGCCTAATGTAACATACAGCGCGACTAAAACACAGCTCCAACTAATTTGTGTAATAAATTTAAGCACAATAAAAAAGATATACCCACTGAACACACAACACAGTATCAAACGGCAGCGATGTAAATTTGCGCAGGTTAGCAAAACAGAACAACTCGTCATTTTCTTACAAAGTCGCCGACCGAGGTGAATACAAGCAGCGTCTGAATTACAACTGATATGACACTACTAAATCATCGGAGGGATGTTTTATCTTAATGCAGGGTTTTATAAATATTGATGATGTATCATATAGTGGCCCTGTATCCAATGTGCCACACGTTTCTCTACAGGTAGTAGTAGGCGACAACATGCATTCTTTGATCGGCCATGGAATCAGTGTTGGGATGACTCGAGTCAGACTCGAGTCACCTTTTTCGTATGACTTGACTTGACTCGAGTTACTTTGCTAAAATGACTTGACTTGACTCGGCGCATCAGAAATGTGGATTGACTCGTAACTCGGAGCAAAATTCACGAGTCAATTTCAAGTCATCAAGTAATCGGTGTGATGAAAATCACTGTATATTGCATATGTTCGGATTGTTCGCGAAACGCTGGTCTAACCCGTGAGAGCGACCAGTCAATCATTCAATGATCGTGTGTTTTACTGGGCCTCCATTGTTCTCTCACAAATAAATTGACCGCAAACGAAGGGATCGAAACTTACAGCTTACGTTAGTATAGTAAAGTTAAGTAATTTAATAGTAAAATGTATATTTCTGTTCTCTGTTCATACCTTAACGGGCTTAACCGAACCTCTTGTCTTATTGAAATTAGGGATGGTGTGAGTGAACGTGAGGTTCACGTTCGCCTTCTGTGTGTGAACCTCGGCAATTTTGAGGTTCGCGTTCACAGCAGAACCTTGGTAGGTTCTGCAGTGTGAACCTTTTTCATATATTACAATTTTCACGTCAAACATCTTTGGTTCAGATTTATTGCATTTCAACTGCGGGCCACTTTATATGCATGGTGCTGGCAGCATAAACAATCAACACTAAGCGAGCATACACCTTGACAATCTCAAAAGTTTTCTCGAAATATCCAGCTTTCCGTTTTTGAATATTTATTAATGACTCTCTGCTGCGTGAGCTTGTGACCCGCAATCACACAGCATCAGCACCAAGAGCGAAATACACTACATGTAGTCAGCGAATGATGCTTATTCAACCAATCAATGAGATTGATATCGTTTTCTGATGTAGAAATCTAGCAGGCGTACGGGGTCAATCTTGACTTCATAAGTTTACTTATCATAAAAGTCAAATCCGTGCGATTGGGGTGTTGGCTACACCTGTATAACTTGTTAATGGGGCAATATCGGTAACAAGTATGGTAACCCGTTTGCACTCTGCTCAATATCCATGTAGCAATACCCAAACGCCGAATACACTGTCCGGTCTGGGCTGGACAGTTAGGGCGTAAGCTTATATTCCCTGGCAAGTCCTCGTCGAAATTGTTGGCAAAGCGACGGAAGATAATGATTTTATGGGATCATTTGATTGTCTCAGATGATACATTTAGCGACGTATGTGGCCCGATTCCTCGCTAGGTATCGTGTACAAGTACATTAATATAGGCTATCACTTCATCGAAATATAGGGTTGAAAGTATCAATATGACGTCACGTGACGTCATGAGGTTCACGTTCGCGTTCACACAGAACCTTTCAAAAAGGTTCGCGTTCACACGAACCTGAACCTTTCAGAGATTCACACCATCCCTAATTGAAATTGAATTCTAATATAGTTTATATAGTCCTTCAACCGTTGGTGCAGACTTGAATTGTATCATATAAATTTGTAAATGGGTAATGTATCAGTGTTGGGATCAAGTCACTACCTTCGAGTCACGAGTCATTTCGAATCATTGCACATTTGACTCGAGTCAAGTCAAGTCAATCGGTTTTCGAAGGTGACTCGAGTCAAGTCAATTCACTCGATTTTTGGAGGTGACTCGAGTCAAGTCAAGTCAAGTCAAATCAAGTCACGAGTCAAGTCAAGATTCAAGTCAAGTTAAGTTGCCTTTTCGTAGTATGAGGCAAGATTACGTCATTACATTTTGCTAGCTGTCTGAAATACAGATTGAGTGGTCATTGATTTTGAACCGATGAACGAATATAGAGTTGAATATACACCCAAAAATGCGCTATATCGCTCACATATACATAGCCTCAGTTTATAGTTACCAACCAAAATAGAGAATAGAGAAACGAATTGATAAGGTGCAATACATAACCCTTTACCCATTTACATATTGATGTGATACAATTCGAGCCTGCACCAATGGTTGAGGAGTATATAAACTATATTGGAATTCAAAATCAATAAAACAAGAGGTTTGGTTAAGGTAGATAATTTTCTAGTATATTACTTTACTAATAGTTTACGACAACGTAAACTGTTAGCTTCGATCACTTCGTTTGTGGTCAATTTATTTGTGAGAGAACAATGGAGACTCAGTAAAACGCACGATCATTGAATGATTGGTCGCTCTCACGGGTTACACCAGCGTTTCGCGAACAATCCGAACATATGCAAGATACAGTGATTTTTTTCGACAGCGTTTACTTGATGATTTGAAATTGACTCGTGAATTTTGCTCCGAGTCACGAGTCAATCCACACGCCGAGTCAAGTCAAGTCATGCGAAAAAGGTGACTCGAGTCTGACTCGAGTCAAGTCATGACTCGAGTCATCCCAACACTGTAATGTATTGCATCTTATCAGTTCGTTTCTCTATTCTCTATTTTGGCTGGTAACTACAAACTGAGGCTATGCAATTACTTACGTAGTTTAGTAGTTCTACGTATATGTGAGCGATACAACGCCTTTTAGCGTGTATATTTAACTCTATATTCGTTCATCGGTTCAAAATCAATGACCACTCAATCAGTATTTTAGACAGCTATATAGCAAAATGCAATGAAGTAATCATGCCTCATACTTTGAAAAGGCAACTTGACTTGAATTGTGACTTGACTCGTGACTTGACTTGACTTGACTAGACTCGACTTGACTCGAGTCACCTCCAAAAATCGAGTAACTTGACTTGACTCGAGTCACCTTCAAAAATTGATTGACTTGACTCGAGTCAAAATTTGCAATGACTCGAAATGACTCGTGACTCAAAAGTAGTGACTTGATCCCAACACTGCTTGGAATATATAATTCAAAGTGTTCTCCCGGTGCCTGGATAAAAGTCGTCATCTGTTTTGTTTCGTTTCTTTGCCATTATCATGTCTAACTTTAATATCATACAGCATGACTCCCCCAAAAAAGCAGTAACTTGTGAACTGCAGCGCCATGGAATAGTTCGCCATAACGTCTTGTTTTTAACGAGTATTCCCCCTTAAATTGATGCAGAGTATGGTTCCATATTTTCCATTTGCGATTCATTTTCCACACAACATGAGGTTGCGCACCATCCCAGGGGTAATACATAACTTCGTATTTTCTTCCAGATGGTGTTAAGACGGGCTTTACGTTCACGGTCGAATTTCCCAGCTTCTCTCTGAGTATACCTGTCATTGCATTTAATATATTTGAGGATAAGGAGATGTTTCAATCTTTGTGCAATCAGCATTTCAGACGTCACCATGGCATACCCACTTAAAAGAGAACGATGACCTACCTGTTATCAAAACATCTTCTAAAGGAAAATGTGTGATGTTTGTTATTTCAGAAGCACATAAGATGGATCGGACCAAGGTGCCTTTCATTGTGTACATGCCCCCGTGACAAAACGTTGGATAACGCTGGTGTGAATATTGATCCTCATCAACAAACCTAAAATAACGCGTGTGAAACAATTTTCGAAGATATCAGGAGAATTGATCCTGGGTGGGTACAAACCATTTGTTTTTCTTTTGTCTAACCGGTGTGCCTTTAGAATTGAAATTAAATCCGCAAAATATATTTTCGTTTGCTTCCGACGGAAGCAACTGATCGAAAAACGCGTGTATGTTTGAAATCTTCATCATACAGTCGTTATCGGTGAACGTGTAAAAGGTTTCGGTGTTAGTATGCTGAATTATCCACAAGAGCGAATGAATAACCTGTATAGAGAGGTTAAAAGAGCATTTCAATATTACGAGAGACAGTCCACACCAAAGGGCACAATGACCATTGGGATGAGACCCCCACTCACACACGAATAGCCATATAGGGTTGCATAAAAAAATTTAATTTAAGCAAATATGTCTTTTATTGTGTTTTTTTAAAAGTCATAGTGGATTGACATCGACAATTAAAAATATAAGGTGAATATTGCTCTTTTAACGAGATATCTACGTACTATAGCTGTTGAATCGACTATTTTTTGGGTTCCGACAATCCCATATCGTACACGTCGGCTTTTACATATATACACCATGTTTTTGGAAAGTATATACACAATTATGGCATAATTATACAGCTTGAAAGAAATGGTTTTTTGAAAAGACCCTTGCGTAAAACATTGTTTAAAACATGTTTCAAGCAAAGTGTTTTAAACAACCATTTCTTTTAAATGCAACCCTACAAACAGAAGCTATCAAACAATAAGTTCATGGTTGATTACAATGAAAATGAATATATATTATGCCGTAGCCTAGGGATCAGTTCATAATCTTTGGTATCTGTATAGTATATTACGAAACATTCGCCTTTGAAACCGCGCATAATCCTATAGGCAATATGAGAGAGATATACCACGAACCTTGTTCGGTAAATTTTTGTATGTGTCTGAGACAGGACATTGCAAAATATCGCCGAACACAGCATTCTCCTCTTGTAGTGCCTTTTGCCACAGCTCAGAGTGGTTGGATGCGTTCGGTAATCCGATTAAAAATACCACAGAAAACAATTTTCCTTTGAATGAAGCAACCGATCCCCACGTCGAACGAACTGTATTTCGAAACACGTAGTGGTGAGGAGCGGACTTGACGACGAACACCATCCAAGCTGTTAACAGAATGCTGGTGCAAACTTGGTTGCAAGAAATTTCACAAAAGTATCCATTTATGCAACTTTGACTTTATGTTGTTCAACCTCAATATATCTATAAAGGCGATGGAGTTGATCACGACCGAAAGTTGTTTTGGGGTCAAATATTTTTGAATGGCACGGAATGTTACACTTTGGAGAGTAAATACAATTTCACATTCTTTCGAAAATGCCTGGTGACGTGAACAGTTTATTTTATTAAAACAAACCAGTGATATGTATAATTATAATTGTTTATGTATAACCAATCAATGCATTACCTACAAAAACCCACATTTTCCTACTTCTTCCAATGATCGCGGAGTCAATAGGTCTCCTTCTCCGCACATTGCGTATGATGACGGCGGCCACGTTATTCGGGCGTATTTCAAGGGTAATAGACTGCCTTTATCCGATGAAACATTCGCAACATCTCTGTGAGTGCACTCAACAGTTCCAATCTCCCAGCGGTACAATTTCGCTTGCGACCGAACGCCCGACTCCGGAGAATACGTTTCATATGACAGTGTCGTGGATGTACTGACATCAGATATCGGCAAAGTTTGAAGTGATCGGTTTCGAATGAAGAAGGCATTTCGATGTGAAATCTTCAATGCTTGTAATAGGTGGATGCAGACATTGCACAATAACGCAAGAAAAGCTGTGGCGATTACAAATTTCATATTCTTAAACGAAATGCATAATTTCATACCGCCTCTATTGAATGCTAAACCTGAACCCTGCAAATATATAAAACGAGAAGAATTAAATATAGATGGGTTGGGTAGCCGTGTCTGCAACTCGAGTATCCGAGCCGAGTACGCCTATTTTGGACCATTTTAACCAGCCGACACCCCGAGTTTTAATCGATGAAAAACCTTGATTTTATGAATTCTTTTGTCGCTTAATACTATACCTACTTTTCATTGCTAATGATTGTCATATTTCCTACTATATGTTTTGCTAAACGCAATTGTCATCTGTGTTTGGGGTGCAGTGATGTAATGCTATTATGTATGTGATCTGTGACGCAGCTAACTTGGCGACCAGCTTAATCTGGGTCCTGGCGGTCAAGCGTTTCTTTCCTTCCTCTCACGCAGCTATGTTATCAGTGGTCGGTATCGCAACTGCCATGGCTTAAAATTGAATTTCTTCATGGTTTTATGTGGATCACGTTTAGATACCGCGAACCGTAATTCAATTTAGTTCTTTGTCATCAACTATAACTTGGTTCCGTCAAACTGTACATAGGATCTATTTTTGTTGATTTCGTAATATGTTATGCATATTATTAAACCGCCTAATATAGTCAATAGTCATTAATGTATTTTTAGCTTAGTTAGTTACAAAATATAGGCAACATCTATTCACTGGACAACAATAAAATTCATCATGGTAGGTGAGAACGATTTTAGGGTAAATTGGGGGGCGGGGGCGCTGAGCTCGAAAATGATATTGGGTTCTGCAGATAGGCTCTATTTTTTAAGATATCGCCGAATTTGGATGTTTTTATTTTTAGTTTTTTTATTTTATTCAAACTATGTTACATTTCATCCTAACAGCCTATATGTTTTAGTAGGTCAGTCTGTACAGCAACCACGAGAATGAACACAATTAGATCGGCGGAACGAAACTGTGCTGCATAATTCTATTCTTTTTCCATATCGAACAAAAAATTCCCGATTTAGTCGTATTTTCATCGGATTCTTCCAATATATTTTAGTTTGTGACAATAAGCTTCATATACCGATAAATGTGCTCGGGGCGAACTACAGATAGCAGTAATTCGGTAATAACAAACCAAGAATGCATGAACCTACAAATAACGACAACTTGTAAACACAGACGAAATATACAAGCAAGAAATATTTTTGTCAACAATGAGTATTCAAATCTTCTCGTAGAAATAAATCAATATCGGGATGCGCATTAGTGACGTTCTTAGATGCAAATCCTGTAATTAACTCAAGTTAGCTTGAAGTCATCTGTAGGAAAATCCTCTTGTACCATTTTGATGGGCAGTCACAATGTAAGCGATAATTTTCAGGATAAATCCAATCATTGCTTTATCAGTGCACTACAACGCACATGTTAGTACTACATCGGAGATGATATATACTAATCTAAGCCCATATTCACCTCCTCAAGCGCGAGTTAACCTATATTTCCCACAAAAATACCATTTTCATAGCATATGTGGGAAGAGGCAATATCTCAAAAAAATAGAGCCAATTCGGAAAAAGTAATGCCATTTGCGAACTCAGTGCCCCTGATATAACCCTACGGCCTAGATCAGTGGTTCCCAACCTGTTTTAGACACGCCCCCTTTATGATAGTGAAAAATTTCGCGCCCCCTTATCGTCATATCACAAAATCCAACCGGGATGCTAGCAACTCCAACAGATTTTTGGATGGCATGGACGGTTATAACTGTTGATGAGAGAATTATAAAGTATGAAATTCGGTGTGCATATATAGAGAAACACGCGTGAATTGGAGGTAAATCGCGCAAAGCGCGAATTTTTTTTCAGTTGACCGCTTCTTCGCGTCCCCTTCCAAGCTTTCACGCCCAGTGAAAGGCTACTTCAAACGGTCGTTATTTCACATCACTACAATACCAATGCATTTCACTGTAGAAATCTCTGTCTATACTTATCGGAACTTTAAATGTCAACAGTGCTATACTACAGCGCATTAAGCACAAAAGCCCTCAGTCATATTATTTCCCTCTTCTGACCGGTATAGTTCCGTGCCATCTACTTGAGACACTTGAAAGAAAATTTGATCGAAATCCACGCCTGATGGATCCGGTTTACAAAGAAGATGTCATACTCATACGCATTCGTTCAAATTACCTATGGCGCCTAGCGAAAAATCGCGTTTGGGATAGGATAATAAAAAATAATGATGCATTGTTTCTAAACAATTTCACGTGTCCCTGTACATCTAGCGTGCGTATTCAATCCCCAAGACACAGTGGCTATATATATGAAATCCGAAATCTGCACAACTTCACGTATATATATCGCGTATAGGATGTCTTTCTTTCGGAAATAGAGGCTATAAGATCTTTATAATTTCACTTGTATATCGCGTATAGGATGTCTTTCTTTCGGAAATAGAGGCTATAAGATCTTTATAATTTCACTTGTATATCGCGCATGAATTATGTGCGGCTTTAACTACTAAAGCTATTTCTCTCGAAAGCAGATTTCCCTCTTTCCGATGATTTCTGCGACTTTCGTAGACGGAATAGTTCAACTAACTGGTTGCGGTAATCAAGGTACAGACTTTCAACGATACGCAAGAGACAAAATGCATATTATTCAAAATTGAACCAACGCTAGTGAATTATTTATTTGTATATTAGTTTTGAAGCGTGGCACTGTGACTGTCTATACAAGAGACTTATCGCCATCTCAAGCAGTTACCAACAATTCGACTCGGTGAATAATGGAACGACTTTGTAGTATACCCGATGGATATCAATTAGCATCATCTTCAGAGGAGCTCACGGACGAGAACTTGGAGTCTGCTGCTTACGAAATCCTAAATCTCAATCCGTGCCGTCTGGTTCACGAAATATCAGAGCATGGTTGAACCGGTCACTAAGACTCAGAACTTGATACTTGACACTTGATTATTTGTCTCTTTGGCCTGACAGTGATATTGGCACAGCCACAGGCATCTAAAAGGCCTTCTAATATACAATTCATATACTAAAACAACAAAACTGTAGACTTACAAAGGGATGATATTATCGCTGAGGTTTCCTTCATCAAAACAGTTAAGCGTTGACATTGTTAAATGACTGTACAGTGTACATTACTGAGTCGCGAGACGTATATTTCACTAGGCGTCTTCTCCGATGTATAGCACATCAGACGCGACCCGCGAGACGTCATATTGTTAAAAAGCTGTATGTCCCATGACAGTTGTATAAATGTATAGTATCGAGTCATAATGCAATATTTTCTGTGCCACATTTCATTAAAGCGAACTACTTCAGGAAGATTAAGATGTTATCCAACCATTAGTACGAAAATGCAACCCAGTTATTAACTATAGAGTATAGACTATGCAAATGCACATTGAAAATGACTCTCTGGGTTATTTTAAATATAGAACAGGGGTTCTTAACGTATAGTATGAAGTAACAAGGGTATAATTTTAGGACGCGACGGCACCAGAGCGATCCTTTAATATGAGTGCAATGATCATTTAATTTCTTGCAACAACGAAATTTCATCGCGCTTCGTGCGATTTCCTGTGGATAGTTCGTACATATCAGAGGTTGCTGTGTCGGTTACTATAGCCAATAAGAGAGGCACGTAGAAAAGTCGTTACTCGCTATACAATATGGCTTGATCATGAAAATGTGTCAACCTTTGCATTACACGAATATATCTGACCATTTTGATAAAGCTCTGTTCGGTAGGTACAGCTGTTTTCTGCGCGTTCTTTATGTCATACATGACCGTAAAATGTGTGATAATTGGGTCGCCAGATGCCACTAAAACTCCGATTTGGGTCGCGGTCGAAAGAGTTTAAGAACCTTAATTAAACCTTAGTCGGAAAGAAAATGAGACCGGAATCGCACCAAGTGCCCCAATCGTAACTAGTCGGCTTTTCACTAGCAGAGTCACTCAACTAATTGAGTGACTTTTTGTTCACTAGGAGCGGAATCAGCTGTCCCAATTTTCCTACCACTACAAAATATACAGCTGTGTCCTAACGGGAAAAATGAAGAATAGTGGATTAGATTGAGCGCATTGCTACCCCAATTGTATATGCTTATTTATCAGTAATCACTAATCAGCTTTCAAAATCCAGAGATGGGTGGCGGAACACTTCCAAATTGGGTCGCAACCATAACTATGGTTGGGAACCACTCATATAGGGAAACTGAAGACGCGGTAAATCGAATCCATAGGCCTATCTGTGCCGAGATAGCGTAGTCACAACGGTCCACAGCTGCAGTACCTACGGGTGGAGCTGGAGAGTTCGAGTCCGACCAATGTGGTGGCTTGCAAAAAGGCTAGCCCTAGAACGAAAGTAGGATATGCTAAAAGTCGAATGGTGGAATTTCGGTGTGGTAATGACCAATGTAGTTGAACACCATAAATAGTAAAACAAGAAACAGTCCATGTTTTGAAAGTGAACTGAAGTGCAAATAATAACTTGATGATTCAATTTTAATAGCCTAAACGAGAACGTGATTGCTAATCATTGCGACACAGTATATGCAGACATAAGATGTCGACTTCCAATGATAATGCTAACATGATAGTGAGCTGTTCCAAGATATATATATTGGGATTTTGTGAGAAACGAACCAGTACGCTTGTTGGCAGCACCAGCTGATTGCACAAAGAATGCGCGTTTGGCTCTCGAGGGGTATCTCCCTCCAATCTTCACTCTCCGATTTACTTTCAGTAATAATACACCACGGAAATAAAAGATCGAAAGCCGTGTGGACATTTTCTGGAAAGTGGCTACTATTCAACTATGTAACTGTCTGTAGTATTTCTAATTTTTATTAATAAAATCAGGGTCTGTAAGGAGCACGCTCGAGACTCGGCGCGGACGCGGCGGTATACAAGCTCCAGAAGTTGGGCTCATAAGTTTATTACGTAGTGTTAATGTACATCAATTTGCAACGAGTACAAACATCTCTCAAATCCATATAATAATTAATTTGGCAAATGCAAATAATATTATACACATTTATGAGTCAATATGGGTTGCGCCGGATATTGGTTCATGGCATCGCGGCCTCTTTATGTATAGGCCTACTTACTTTCGAGTGAGATACACGGCAAGATTTAATTAACTCATAGCATCGTTGATCTCGAGGGAATCGTTGCGGTTGCACGTGAATATCAAGAGAGCGAGTTGGGTTGATACGGATATAGATAAATGGTATAGATAGAATATCAAAGCGATTTTTTATTAATTTGGCGTAAGTTCATAGCGCGAGCAAACACCGGAGATGCGGTGCAGCATATAATATTTACTGATGGCATTTAGAGATAGCCATTGAACAGTCATTATCAAAGGGGTCAAGGGAACGAATATATACTATATTATATACTATATTGACTTTCACATCCAGGTTTAAAACCGATAGTTTTATCTTGAGAAGTTTCATTGTCAGTTTTGCGATGCAAGCATTGATAGCGAGACAAACAATTATAGATTACATAGAATACCAATCTTTCATTAAACATTTGTTCTTGAGCGTGAAACCTATATATGAATGATCATGCAATATAACGTTTTAGCGTCTTTATCAACAAAAGAAAGTCGCGACACCTTCTTATACTAGCCGACATACTATAGCTCCAAAATTTTCCTGGTGAAGCTTAGCATGACCTGCCCCGAGCAGGGAAGCTGCCCCCACAACAGACTACACAACATTGCATCAATACAGAATATACATCATTCAAAAGTTTACTGATGAGTTAACCCGATATATTAGTAATTATTAATAATATATATTTCCAATTCCCGTCTCGACATTTGAAGTCCTAGTCCTAATCCAGATCCAACTACACAAAAATGGCAAATTCAAATTCCATGCGAATACGGTCAAAATTTGCCGACCTATTTTCAAACGGCTCATTCCCGTTTGCCGATGTGTAAAGATTCATTTCACTTTCGAATTTATTGACAGCGCATGTGCGATGTATAAATATATATATATATATAAATATACAGCATGTATAATTTACATCAGTTCTTGCAGCCAATAAAGCTTTTTTCAAAATACTTCTGACCCCATGCACTTTTATCAGATTCTTCATAATAATTGATTGATATATAGCATGGGCTTCGCTAACCTTCGCCCCTTTCTCTGGGTATCTTCGGCTCTTGCGAATTTATGTATTTTTAACATGTGTATTGTATTTATTTTTCTCACATTCGACGCGATACTTTCGTGAACTGCACCAGATGACTTTTCTTAACTATGGAATACTTTCATCATTGCGTTTATATAACCAATTCTATTCTCGATACCGATCCATCGTTGCGTTTCTCACATTTTTCTGTTTACTTCTGATGATTACGTTACAGTGGCCATTTTCATTTCGAATTTGTATGCACTCACTTAGTCACTGACGATCGATTCGAAACGCTTCGAGTGAAATAACTTAGGGCTCAAGCGGAGGTCACACGTACAATATTCGAACGCGGCACCAATCTGGCATTAGTTTCATACTTTACTCCGCTCCTCCTATCTATAGTTTGCGTAAGTTCGCGCGCGCGCAGTGCGCGTGAGGAACGCTTTTTAGGCGATACAATCCTTGCCGCAACCTCGTTTTCAATGACCAAAAATATCTGTGACGTCACAATGACACAAACTCCTCCGCTTTCAAATACCAAACTGATTGAACACGGTGCGAGTCTGGTACAGTTTTATCATGCGGATAAGGTACCTGTTGCTATGCTCCGTTTATACCGGAGGAGTATTACTTCTCATTTTTGCAAGCTCCACAAGTGCAAGTGAGTTGTTTACCCGGCAAAATAGTGTAGCATATTCACTAAATGAAATATACGGTACACACTATTGTGATTTATGGGTTTATTGATCTTATTGCATTTTAGTGCAGTCATTCGTTTCCTACGACTGGGATTCGATAATGAACCCAGGAAAAAACTCCTTATTCATTTCGGTGGATGACGGGGCTCCTTGCGTAGCTCACTGCAATGTCCGCGATGATAGTCTGGCTGCGGTTGCGGTTACTTCATTTCAACAGCACATAAACGAGTCTCGGAAGATTTACGAGAAGTTGATAGACTTTCGTGCCGCCGGGAGATACGTTGTGAAATGCAATTTTATACCTCAAGGTAACGTTGACAAATATTCAAATATCGACAGATGATAAATGTTTTATATATGAACGCATTTCTAGTGTATTCCATAAGAGAAATATAAGAATACAGAGCGTGTTAATTATTCTTTGAATACGGGCAGATACATCGGTTGGAGCTTCAGAAATAGAGCTAAAGTTATTTATCAGCGAATCGGTGCATCCTGTTATTGGACAGACAGACAGCCCAAGGAAGATCGAAGAGGCGTTAAATGTTGACATCAGCTTCGGGTCATGGACAGACATAAGGCTAGTTACTGCGTGGATATATTTTGAGCCAAGTTCGTCGGAAAACGAATATGTTTTGGGGAAACCAGAATATATCGAACGGAAGGACAGTTCCAGCAATTTGTATGTGGGGCATGAATACAGCAAACCTGGTATATGGAAAATTCGAGCTGACATAGTTGTCAATCTTCGAAATGCATTGAAATACGTTCAGTTGCTATTGACTGCGGTGATCGCAGACGACATAGAATACGTTCGACTCGACACAAAATGCATCTCCCTGTGCAATGGACAGAGATCGTACAGTATTTCGAAAAAAGATTATGAAGACGTGACAATGATGTTTCCTTACCAGGCAAGAATTGAGGCCAGTGTGTCGTCTAAAAGTATCATAACAGAATGGGAGTGGTTTTGGGGGAGTGCCTCGTTCTCGCGACGGCACCCAGTGGAGATACGTATCGCTAATTACATGCCGATGTCCGTTACGGTTCGCAACGCGTTTTCTCAAATGACTTTTTCATTTGAATTGGAGTACAAGATTGTCATAGAAGACTCGGTTATCGCCTTTAATGATAGTACCGACGAAAAGGGACCGGTGAACATCGCAGTTATTTTCACCAGTCCCCAAGATGCATATAGAATCACGAATGCGAAGCCGGTGGAGGTGGCCGTGCAAATAAAAAGCAGTAAATCCTGGCCTATTCCTAAGGCGACTGCTGTCCCTCCAGCACAACAAAAGTGCTATGAAAATTCGACCGCATCCTTCAGTAGCTTTCTGGATTCATGGGATGGTTTATCAGGAGGAAATTACCGACAAGATATATTTACTTACTGCGTCAGAAATCTGCAATATTTTCCCGAATATCACGGGCCTTATGATGTGCTATCAATAGCACAAAATCGGGTTAGAGCAACAGCGAACTGCAAAAGGAGAGAGTTATGCATTTGACTGATCATGATGTGTTTTAGGTTTACAAACGCGAAGCCGAGTATTCATTCTGCGTACGTAGATCACCAACTCTCTGTGCAAAGTCGTTCGAGGCAAAAATCAGACATGGCGGTCTCGGAACGACCACGACCGCTTATCAAAACATTGTATTATTTGGAGAATATTTAGCAGGGCATTGCGATTCAGCATACGACCACGAGCTCTTTTATAATTGGACACTAACGCAAAAAGGTGGATACATGCTACTGCACCAAGCCATCGAAAGTAGAAAATAACATTGAATTAATTTCAGACACAAGTACGCTGCTTTTGGTGGGATACGAAAACGAATTTTTCATCTCAGGGAAGTACTTGACTGTCAGCGAGTTCATTGTTACTCTGCAATTATCTAAAAGAGGATTATGTGGCGAACATGACGGGACTGCTTACGATACAAGGGAAATAAAGACATATCAAGATATTGAACATGCGGTGACGATAAGTGGCGGTCAGGAATTAATTTTGTATGTGGATAATGCAACAAAATTACTGTTTGAAGTGGAAAATGCAGCAGCATACCACGCCGTCCAATATAAATGGTACTGCTGTAAAATGGAACAGGAGAAACAATTTGAAGCTAGCTATTACTCGGGAGATCTTGATAATACAGGTAATCAGATAGAACCCAGAATGATTCCATTTTAAGCCAAATCTTTACCTTCTTGGATATGCTAAGGGGGCTGTCTCGGAAGTGGATTCCATCTTTCCGACGGAGTACGAAATATTTCTAGAACTGGATCCAGAATTTCAATTGATGCTGGAATGTTTCGAGATATTCCAGGAAAATTCAAAATTCGTGTATCGTTACGAAGTAAGAGCGTCTACGACGATCAGTATATTGAGCTTCGTGAATCAACTTCAGACCTCACAGACATCCTTGGTCAGATGCGTCAGTCGTAACACCAATTGTTTAATCCAGCATGGCATGTTTCTATTACAGGTTCTTATAACGGCTCAATATATCATCCTCGTTTGAGTATAGAATGCATTTTCAATTGCGAAAAGTATTTGGACACCTCGTCGACGCTAACTCTTAAAGGCCGATGCGACTTATGTGCAACTGATTCATCAGATCTTGAAACAATATATCAATGGAGTTTGCATGGACCAGCTCACTCCAATCTATACTCATTGATCACGGACAGTTGGAGAGAATATTCTTTCACTAAACTAGACGAATTTCCCCAAGAAATAAGACTACGCTCGGCTGCATTCACTCGGACAGGAGCATATAAAATTCAGCTGACAATAGCAATCAGAAACGAGTCAACCTTTTCGCAATATCAACCTATCGGTTCCGCGTACTATTACGTCATAGTGGCGCCGGACGTCTCGTCGACATTTTGTTATATACGTCCGTCATCTGGATATGCTGCAGCTACTAATTTTACATTGGGATGCTCATCAAGTTTCAGTAAAGGGAGTAATGTTTATGAATTTCGCTATTCTGACTGTCTTTTGTGTGAGAATGAAGATTCGTATGAACTATTTTACAGAGGATATTCCGCGGATGTCTCAGGTAAGGAGATGGATTACAGTGACTCTTTCCGTGAGATTTATGATTTCGATGTTTTCCGCAGGAATATTGCTACCAAAAGGTGAACGAAGATTCGGATACAGATTGATTATAAAAATAACAAAAACAAACATTGCTGATGGAAAATCTAGTAGCTCATATATATTCGTCCGAGTAAAGTCACCAACCGTACAAAATGCCTTTGAAATTTTAAAAACATCATTGCAGGAAGGTTAGTTGCCTATGTGGGTGTACGAATGTACGATTAAGCTGTTCCTCTGGTCATTGCTCATTATTGTGACATTATGACGCTCTTCATTGAAATTCATCTGTATAGATAGAATATATTGTTCTTTTGTTCTTTGTTAATGCCCATCGCTCATCGCTGCTTACATAACACCATGTAACAAAAATTTAGTTGAGCCGATTTTTTGAGATTTCCCATACCCTATTCCTTCGTAAAACATGTTTCTGGCATTTACTTGCCTCAGGTGTCGTTTAAAAATGTCATTTTAAGCTTTATAAACTTCCCGTGTCATGTTTTTCAAGCTCCTTTATTGAATTTCGACGTCACATTGATCCATCATCCAATTCATAATAGTTGGTTGTTATAGTAGCAATCATCTTCTCAGTCTCAGTAAGTCAGTATTGGTTATAGGCTACAGCAAGCAATCGCAAATTTCTTTTCGTTTTGTTCTGTTATTGCACTGATTGTGGATCTAGTGAGTATAACCTCACCATTAATGTCAACACACAAATGTAATCTGCCTGCTGGCTGATTTTGATATCTATGTGGACTGTATATCAGTTTGAAACAAGTTAAGTACAAAATATAGATAGAAGTAAGGTTTTTTATACTTATTAACTTTACTTTGGCCTGAAGATTGGAGATAAAGATGAAAACTGGGCATTTCATGTAATCTGCGAAACAGGCGGATGCAATATAAATGGCTGGCTAAGGGGAAATCAGCATTCAATGTCATTTGCTATTAAAAGAATCTGAAGGGAAATTAGAAACCTGACAGATGACATTACAAGGTTCAGAATAACTAAAAAATGACTTGACATTTGATATCCTTCTATGCCATCTTCTCTTAAGCACCTGCTCCTTATTGCAGTAAGTTTTCACTGCCCAAACTATCATCATCATCATCATCATCATTGGTTTATTAGCAATTTTATCAGTTCAATACACCACAAAATGCGATACAATGAAAAGACAGGAAGATGTCGAAGCGACAAGGAGTAGTCTATGGAATCTGACACCCACCTTGGCCTAGGCGATGTAAAGAGGAGGCATGCACACTGAATGAAAGTAAAGAAGATAGTATGGAAAAAGATGGTTCGTGGTACAGAACTTGAATATAGCTTTCAATACAACATCCATTGTAGCAGTATATTTATTAAACTCGAAGACTTTTCGGGTGCCTCTTTTCAAGAGTTATCGGCACACTAAAGGGATTTAAACAGATTTAAAAGCAAAACCAAAAAGGCAAAGTATGACGCAACAATCAAAATCACAGACCATGAAATTCGCATTGTATCAATGGCAACAATAACAAACTACGAAGAAAGATTTCCTCTATAACCTACAAATTTCTCATTAGTGCGTGTTGTTCCGTGCGTGTAACTGTTTATTTACAAATTGTGCTGCTACTATAGTACCGTATGTCCGTATACTTCGTAGTTTGTTATTGTTGCCATTGATACAATGCGAATTTCATGGTCTGTGATTTTGATTGTTGCGTCATACTTTGCCTTTTTGGTTTTGCTTTTAAATCTGTTTAAATCCCTTTAGTGTGCCGATAACTCTTGAAAAGAGGCACCCGAAAAGTCTTCGAGTTTAATAAATATACTGCTACAATGGATGTTGTATTGAAAGCTATATAGAAAAAGAATGCGACAAGAAATAGGGCGGCATGTCATGGGAAGCGAGATCGATAGGTCAGTCGTGGTCCGGTAATCTTGAGGATGGACTGTATTTATTTAGTAGTAATTGCTTGTATTTCCACTTGAATGTGGACATGCTCGTCGACTGTCGGATGGCAGGCGGGATACTGTTCCACACATCAGACCTTAGGCATTAGACCTCAGACATTAGACCAAAAAGCTCCAGAAGACTCGACAGCAGGGCTTAGAGTTAAGAAAATGACTCCGATTACGACTTCAACATCTCCCATGTAGATATAAATCCAAAACCACACATTCTGAACCAACACGAACTTTGTGATTTAGTCGGGACTCACTAAATCAAATGAGTAAATTCTGACTCTAAGGTTGAAACTAGGGAACGATGCCCTTCGTCGAGAAAAGGACATGAACGATTTTTACGGTATTTTTCTGTGGCAGGTTCTCCTTGCATATGCGGGAATGTTGGCAATCTTGTAAATCACTTGAAAATAAGATGACTGCGAGAGAAGCAGGAGCATTCAAGGCATTTCGAGATGTAGTTGAAAACTTTCTTGTAAATAAACGAAGCAATGAATATAAACCTCTGGTAAACAATATGATCGAGATCTATGAAAAAATGAAGTGGGGCATGTCCTTAAAAACGCATTACCTGCACTTTCACCTTGATTTTATTAGTTCAAATATGGTTGATGTAAGCGTGGAACATATAGTGACGTGTTTCAGCCGGATATGCGTGTTCTGGAAAGACGATACTAAAAGTGGTGGAATTGCGTATTTGCGGTCAATAATTCCATCAGATTTCTCAGTCTATAGACCCAAATCATGCAAACAAATCCACTTCGGAAATTTTTTGAAGTGTTTCCATCCTTTTATGGTAGCCACTATTTGTGCATATTCCTTCGTTTTGTTAGTGCCTTTGACTGTTTGTACGCCCAATGAGGAATTATGCGCATTATTACAGGGCAATTTCGAGTAAAACGAGAAATCACAAAAAGTGACATTTCCCAAAGACTAGGGACACGTCAGAAGAAATTTTTGTATTTTAGTGATTGGTTTGGAATAGCGAAACACAATACATAAAAAATTTTAGCCAACTAAAACTTTTGGAAAATTTTGTTACATGGAGTTAATGCTTATATTTTGTATTTTAGTGATTGGTTTGGAATAGCAAAACACAATTCATAAAAAATTTTAGCCAACTAAAACTTTTGCAAAATTTTGTTACATGGTGTTAATGCTTATACTTGATTGTTAACACATGAAACATTTTGGATTTAAACGTAGTTATAATCGATTAGATATCTTACATTCAATATACTAAAGGCCGTTTATTGCAAGGGTCGACAGTTACGCAGGGTATGATGCAGAAGGACGCCGTCAAGTCTGTCGCATTTGTCTCGTCATTACTCTCCGTGGCGGAAATCGTAAAAGGTTGTATCCTGAAATTTATTGCGCACCTTTGGTAATTTGAAAATCAGCATTTTTCTTGACAGATGAAGAAGTACGTCTCGAAATGGCCAACAGAGTATTGGAAGACTTGCAGAGGGTGAATCCGTCATCACTGGACACTATGAAGCATTACACGTCAATGCTGAAAAAGCTTGCAATTTTTATCTCGGGACATAATAGTTCAAAATACGACGGTGTTGTAAAAGTCGCCGAAACAGTTTCAATCCTGGCCGAACAAATCAGCTACCTACTACAAACGAGTGAAGAATTGACGCAAGCACCATTCATGAATATGTTTGGAGTCATCGGCATTTGTATGAGGGATGCGAGAAATATGTCTAGCTCGAAGCTGAAGACTACGGTCAAATTATCCAAAGACCTGGCAAAACTAATTGTAGTAAACAAGAAACCCTTGGGTGAATATCCTACAGTTCTGCAAAATGATAATCTTCTTGTTTCTATATCAAACTCGAGGTTTCAGAACTACCCTTCAAGAGTTAATTTACTGCAGACCGGTTTCGCAATGACTGGTTTGCTTCAGCAAAATGTACCTCGCATAATACAAGCCGGCTTGGCGAAGTTTTCTTTCAACCCGATGGCTCAACAGGCAACAGACAATACACCAGTAGTTGGATTGGTGCTAGCTGCACAAAATGCAACTGGCGATACATATAGGCCAGCTAAGCAACGAGGAAGATCCACGCCACAGTTTATTGAAACGAGCTCTGTATTGCGCGGCACAATTCTCCATCTTCTTCTTCCAACACCAACATTGGAAAGGTCGATCGAAAAGACTATCCGTCTTCCTCAGCCTTGCTTGACATCAAACGCCAGCACAGCGTCAACACTATCGCGCTCATCGACCGAACCCTGTGGATATGCACTGATCACCCTTTCATTCGATGGTTTTACAAACTCGGAAGGTAAACATGACAGTGATTTTGCAATTAATATGTTGGATTACCCCTGTTTTGACATTTCAGAAGAGTCGAATCGTCTAACTGCAAGTGAAAGTTACGCTAACTTCCGACCCAGCAGGCCGTGTCGCATACCAACATCGCCTTGTATTGAGGTGCTAATGTTGCGCAGAATAGATGATCCCGCAACAATCCATAAAACCTTGGATATTGAAGTGGAGGATTGCTCACCATTAGAAACTAATGATTGTGTACGGACATATGCTGTCTTAGAAACTGCCGTTCTACCAGCACATACTCGTGACACTCAACTGCCTGATGAGTTTACACCCGATCCTTGGAGTGTATATTTGAACGACGAAGTGATCAACACGATCAATTCGGACGGTGTCACTTTAGTCGTTGTTATCAAACACTTACAGCGGGATATATATTCGCTGACTGAAGACTCACTGGATTCACATTTGAACGTAAGTGAATATCATATTTGCTACACGTATAGTAGCGTCTCGATGGATAAACATGTTGGATGGATTGGATGGTGGTGGTGGATGATGGGCCTAGATTCACGACAGGTTGTGATTAATGATGACCCTCATATCAAGTCCAGATGTCTGGATATAAAAGGCTTATTTGCTGATATACACACCGCAAATATTACTCATCTCGCCACAAGCACGATTTTGAGAATACACGATCCTTGCTATACATTTCAGATCACCGTAGACGTCTTTAGTGCTTCATGCCTGGTATGGAATGGGACTTTGGGGTGGCATGACCATTTTTGTGAGAGAGGTCGTCCGACAATTGGAGGAAGCATACATTGCGAGTGCAACGTAGATCAACTCAATTTTGATTCCCCAGATCAAGAGCCGGTAAGTGTAAGTTGGAGTGTAGTGCGGACGTACTACGCCGGACACGTATGGAATTTATCCAAAGAAAGAACTGCAGACGGCTTCCATAATGGAGTCCAGTGCTTACGTGTTCGTTGGGAATCGCGTGTCTTTTCAGAACATTCTCATGGAAAAGTGCAGAATAGTGGTAGTGATAGTAGATATGATGTCAGATTTATGTTTAGTCTGAATAGCGAGTTGTTGGTTCAAAAGCACCTAAGCAAGTTGAATGTGATAGCCTGATCTGATGGTGCTGTATAGGTTTCTCAGATGAGCCTGAATTTGGGCGCCAAAAGTTGGGCCGATTTATAGATTGTACGCCGTGCCCGAATTGTATTTGAGAGCAGATTTGGGAATGTTCCTAGCATTGAGAATATCAGGCATGAGGTAATACCAAATTATAGACTTGGATGTAAAAGTCAGGTGCAATGCATGATGTTAAAATGAGAATATGAAATCTACCCACAAAAGCTTATTGCGATGGGGGAGCTAAAAGTATTTGGAGAGTATTTACGATCTTGTGCGACTGATAAAATGAATAACTGTGCCATAGATCATAATCATAACCATAAATGCCCGCAAGTGAGGTTAGCAAAAATCCACGACCACATTGTTGCAATGAGTGAAATCGTCCGGCATTGAATCATAGCCAACTGATTTACAAAATAACGAAGTCACAACGCTATTCCATCTCATAGAAATGACAAAACGCTTCTACAAGATACACCCCAGTCCGGAACCTCCGAACTGCAATTAAATCGCAGCCGGAAAAGAATAGTAACTTCGCTTTGGTGTGACGTCACAATGATTTCATGTTGTGCTTTCACTTGGCTCGGCATCAAAGTCCCTTTTCCACACTCACAGTGATTGACCAATTTTTTGATTGAAAGCTAAAGCAAGACTTAAACGTCTGACAACCCAAGCCTCCCTCATATAATATAATGCATTTTAATTATTACCATGCTGCGTTTTTGGTAATGTATGAAGTTCTTACTATTTCCAACGGTATGGTTACCTAGGTATCGTATATACGGTAGTATAGACACTATTATATTTGCTTAAAATGGCGACATGATGCACAAAATGTTCAAGCCATGATAATATGAATAAAAGATTAGGATGACTAATCTGTTTGATGTCAACTTTGACAAAAAGGATTATGTGCATGTACATACTAAATAATTAGCTTCCTATTCTTTTGAAGAACATGATATTTTTCACTGCGAATCTGGTAATCGCGCCAAATCGCATTGCCTTCGAAGATATCGTCTCCATATTGCTGCGGATCCGATCCCATTACTATGTGCTAGCGGTGGTGTTCCTCTTTTGGTTGATATTCATTTTATCGTTCCTCTGGGCTCGAAGGTGAGATACATGTCTAATGAGCGGGCGATGTGTCTTTAAAATACTTGGTTCAGGGACGATTCGATCGATGCATCTATGAGAGAGATTCAGATTCCTGTAGACAGCAACCTTTCTTACAACCATCTTTACGAGGTTGTGATATCGACGGCCGTGTTCAGAGCGGCGGGAACTTCTGCAAAAGTACAGATTATGCTGGAAGGTATCATGTTACGCTACTTCGTTACGACTGGGCATTATTGCATTATCTATCTATGCTGCTGATCGTGACGCCTATATCAGGAGAGTACGGAACTACCACGGATATCAATACCATCAGCACTGAAAATCATTCCACCCTGCAAAGATCAGGAAAGGATTCGTTTCTTATCGCTGCTCCGCAATCCCTTGGCCAAGTTGTGAAGATACACGTTTGGCACGACAATGGCGGTACGGTCTTAATGATATAGTGTGGTGGAGATACCTCTACCAGGCGTTGTATTTTCTTTCGAAACAGGCGAATATCCTTCTTGGCATTTGAACAGAGTGGCTGTATTTGACTTGCAAAACAAAGACCAACCGCCATCGTATTTTCTTGTCAACTCCTGGCTATCGCAAGACATCTATCCATTTCGGTGCCATTTGACAGCAAATGTATCGAAAGACTCGGAACTTTATTCTTTTCGCACGATGTGGGGAACGTACGCATTCAGCGCTATGAGTGAGCGGGATGTTTGGCTGACAACGTTCTTCAAGTACATCACTAATTACAAATATTGCACATTGATATCAAGAGCTTTTATTTAAATAGACCTCGAGGAAGTCAGTTCACGAGAATGAGAAGATTGGCTTGCCTGTCGACGGCGTTTTTCGGGACAATGTTGGTTACAAATATGTTCATACAAGCGGGATCGCAAAATTATTATTTCTTCAACCTTGGCTTCGCGGAAATCGATCTCTCACCTATCATCATCGCTATCGAAAGTATCGTCCTCACTGCACCGGTTCATCTTCTCCTTGTCTACGTATTCAAGTACGCCTAACTACCGCGGGCTTTCTGGCCAAGTATTCTAGTCTTGATAGGCAATGACAGACATAGATCGATCGATATGCCTGCATCTATGTTTTGCAGTCGGATTGAAACGGAAGAAGAGATAGAAATAAACAACGCCCTCGAAATGTACAACAATGGACAGCAGTTTACTGAGGAGACACGCGAGGCTTCGACTACCCCATATATTCAGAGGCCTCGCAAATATGAAAACGGCACATATTCAAGAGTGCGGGAATGCTACGTATTAACAAAAGAAGTGCACTCGTTGAGGAGATTAAATGAAGGTTGGCATATCAAATCGATGGCCTTTGCCTTTACCTCCCAAATATAAATTTCATCGTATAGATTCCTTATTTCGAAATGAGGTGAATTGAATATAAATTATTGTCTTGCAAGCATCCTTAGTGACCAATATATTACCGCAGCATTCACCATCACATTCGTGTCGTCCTGCATGATTTACGAATTTTGAGCCTACGTTGATCGTTTTTCCCATTGTCCCAATACGTTCAATAATTTACGATTTTACAACGTTGATTGTTTTGTCTTATTGTACCGGAATGTCATTTCTTGCAGTCTCATTTATGTGTGCCATGATTGGTCATAGTACATTGCTGTGCCTGATTTTTTGTTTAATAAACAACAACAGGAACCTTCGCAGTGCCCATAGAGAAAGTTTGTTCTGCAGGTAGCAACGACGGTTATGATAGTTCAGACGACGACTTCGATATTCACGAAACATTGAGCGACTGCCTGGACATCAAAAGAATCGCAGAAGAAATCGCAGCAAAATGTCCGGCGAAGTCCGCTTCTCAAGAACAAAGAAAAGTCAGAGTGAGAATAGTCGAAGAAGAAATTTCCCAAAGCACAACATCGTTGTCCGAATTGATCGGCGTTGAAAAACACGAGGTTCACGACGGACAAGCCGTTTGGTACAAACGATTTCGCGCCAAAAGAATTCTTCGCGCTTTCAGAAGAAGAAACAGCAACACTGGCTCGTCCGGCTTAGTACAATCGATCAACGACAACCTGTTTCCTCGAGAGAGTCCGTACGAAAATACTCTGAACGCCTTGGAAAATTTTGCTTCCCTGGTCAATACTATCGTATTCTTACCACGAACCAAAGGCGCGATTCCGGAATGGGTCGGCGGAATCGTGTGGTGTTTGACTTGGATCTATGTTATTGTATGTTCGATCATCAGTGTGCTCTATGGGCTATCGTTCGAACGGTCAAAGTTTCTCATGTGGCTCACAACTTTTTTGCTTTCGATAGTACAGAGCATACTGATCGCGGCTCCGTTGGAACGTTCCCTATTGGCCCTGTTGGCGGCCATGATAGGAAAGAAAAGCATACACATCGATCAATGGGCGGCATACACCGGCAAAGCACAACGAATACACGCCGTTGTGAAATGGCGACAAATGCAACGCGAAGAAAGACTGCACGGCGATGCGTTCGCCCGAAGTGAATTGACGAGAGAATCTTCTGAAAAACTGAAAGGCGACACCTCGTCATACCCACCTCCGTTTCTAAGCATGATAAAACGAGGGAAACGTGCCTTAGCTGTGCGTCAAGTGAAGCGTTACTGGTACGAAACTTTCGTCTGGATCGTAATCGCGACATTTGTGTCCATTCTCATAGCTTACCAGCGGAACCCCCAACTCCTAAGAATAAATCAAGGATTGGCGAAGAAGCTGCAATATGATTTGGGACAAGTATCCACAAGAGATGATGTCTATGATTTCTTACAACACAACTTAATTCCAGTATTATTCAAAGAGGACGAAATATCGATGTTTCTACAATTCAAACTGCTTGGACCCATTCACATGCGTCAGTTGCGCTTTACGGGCTTCCGAGACTGTACCTGCGACAGTCGAATAGACGTGAGACAATGCAAGTGCCTGCCGCTGTATGGTCACGCAATTTCCACCGAGTCTTACGACAGTATCAGCTACACAGACAGTTGGAGTAATCCCATTACGAACAATACCTCAACCATAGATTTTCATTCTCCTTTCATATATCAGCAATGCGCGGAAAGTGAAACTGATTATCCTTTCGGTAGTAACCTGTACCGATCCTTTTACCTGTGTGGAGGATACACAGTGGATTTGGGATTCCAAGCAAAGCAGGCTTCCGCAATAATCAACTCATTAAAATATTCTGGTTGGATCGACCGGTTTTCCGCTGCGTTGATCGTGGAGTTTGCAATTCTCGACACGCCTAGTGGATACGCCACTCCATTCCTCTACGTGATGGAGTTCTTGCCGACAGGCGGGATACACGTGTTTCAGTACTCCACCAGCTACCGCCAATTCTACATTTATGAAATGAAGGACCTGGCCGTGATCGGTCTTCAAATTCTGCACGTAGCCATCTCCATATATCTCGTATACTCGACGTTAACTGAATACTCCGATGTTAAATGGAATCCTAAAGCGGTCGTAGGGATTTTCATGAATCCGTGGCATCTCATTCAAATTATTGTGGCCGCGATCACGTTCATAGCGTACGGCTACTACCTGAAACATATAACAGTGGCGGAAACGTCAAGCGGGACGTTCAAAGCAGATCCGAGCAAGTTCGTCTCATTCCTGAACGCGGCTTACCATTTTGTCACGTACACGAACTTGATCAGCGTGGGCGCGTTTCTGTGTTACGTCCGCCTGTTGAAGATCCTGCGTGGTAGCGAGTCCGTTGTAGTCATGCTTAATACGATATCTGTGGCCAGAGACGGCGTGGGAAACGTGGCGTTCCTTATCTCCGCTGTAACCGTAGGATTTGCACTCACCGGAATCGCTTCCTTGGCTTCTACCAGACTCAATTTCCGACACTTCCCGACTGCATTTACAACACTAACTAGTGTCGGCGCGGGAATGGACGTGCCTCACCCGGAACACGGAGTTACGGAAGAAATTCTATGGAGCATTTACTTCCTGCTGTTCGCTATCTTCGTGCTGACTTTTTATGCGAACCTCTACGCGACAGTCATATCGGACGCGTTGTTTTTCACGAAAAACGAAAACTCGAAAGAGACCTCATACCAAGTGGAGACGTTGGCGCTGCATTGGGTGTACGAAAAATTGGTGTCGCTGTTTGGTTTCAAGTCGAGGGCGTTCTCCGGTAAATCGATCAAGCTCAGGCCTCCGCCTGGGTCTGTGCTCAACAGAGATGACATCGCGAAGGAAATGAGATTATCGCTGACGGTGGACCCGGACGAAGGGCCAGCACAGAAAAGATTGCTGACTAGACGAGGGAGCACTAAATACAGAAAACTGACGAATCTGTCGCCCGAGAATGACGGAAACCCTCGCGTCACATAACGAAGTACTTCAGTGTTTTTGTATTTTATGCGAAGAGTAAATTTTAAAACCTGGGGTGAGTTATTGGTCTTCGATTTCTGCCATAGTGTATATCATATAGCAAGCCGACCTATGGCACTTCCCACTGCTTCGTTTGGTAACGAATGGATGACGTGTATGGATTGAATAGATAAGTAATGAGTAGTTTTAATAAACCACTTGTTTTCCTTCGTTCCGACCCCTTATAATATCATAATCGCACACATAATATCTATAACTACATCATAATCGCACACGCTAATAATTATCACGCGTACAAATTTACGATAATTAAGACCCGCAGGAGGCGCAGCGTCGAGAAACATTAAGCTTCTGCGGAGTGATATACCAACTATATATACATTTAAGGTTGCATTTAAAACAAGAAGTGTTGTATAATAATGTCATAATTGTGAAAATACTTTCAAAAAAGCATTTATAGTATATATGAGCCTTGGGACGTCTTGCATTAGACACATAGTCAACAGATACGATATGGAATGGTTGGATGAATCGTCGAAATCATCGACATTGTACAGTAGGCGTACACTTGTACGTACAATATATATATATATATATATATATCGACTTTTCAATTAGATTTGTACGTACAAATAGGCCTGTATAGAAGCAACGCAGAAAGAGAGAGATTAACTAGTGTCCCGTATTGAACACGTAATCAGGTAATGGAGATAGCATAAGGCTATCAAATATCAACATCATCCGGTATACCTACAGGCCAGTTGGTATTAGTTGGTGATATATTGGAGTTTGTGGCCGGGTGATAATGGCATGTTTTCACAATTCCAAACAGAAATTATTCGTTGACATTACATTGTTCATATTTTTTAATATAGTATGCTTTATCAAGTTTTTTGTCTCTCATCATACCCAGGGTTGCATTTAAAACAAAAATCAATTTAAAACATGTTTATTTAAAGCCATCACGTCACAAATATTCAATTGTGACGTCACAATGGATTGGCACTGATAATGGAAAATACAGCTCCTTCGACGAAATATCTACTATAATTGTTGAACCGACTATTTTGAGGGTTTCTAACCATCCCATATCAATATACGCCGGTTAACTCGGGTGGTAATTGTCCGGACGCTCATACAACATGTTTTTGGAAAGTATTTATACAATTATGGCATTATTTTACAACTTAATAAACTTTAAAACTTTAAAGGTCTTTGTTTAAAACACTGTTTTAAAACACCGTTTGTTCTAATTGCAACCCTAATCATACCTATGTTGTCCAAATGGTAAGATTTGGCGCATCGCACAGTTACCCGACGTGAGCTTGTTCGGTGCTGCGCATCGTGAAGCAAGCTTATTGAGGTTAATCGGAAGCACGAATGAACTCAATATTGAATTGTTCATATACTATGTTCATTCAACTAATAAATTGGTTCTTATCCTTTTCCAACCTGCGGAACACCTACGCAACGTAAGCCTTCGCGGAACGCCATATTTTCGCGAGTCACGAAAAAGAAACAGAATATTGGCACACAAAATGAAATGTGCACCAACAGAGTGTTAAAGACCATTAAAATATAATTTTCACACAAAACGAAAACATGATAATGAATATTTATTGCGAATAGGTGTCTCTTCTTCTGTTCCCATTCAGATACCAGTTGAGAATCGCGAGACTTCAGATTGGAAAGTGTAATCATATTATCGGATCGAAACGCAATGCGTGATATCAATTGCCTAATTCGAAATGAGCTGATCAATATCGGAGATAAAATTTCTATTTCAGAAAGACAGGGTTTCGATATCGAACCCTGAGCATCCCCTACGTAATGCGTATACGTTACTTCAGTGCACACGACGTACCACCCAAAAGTATCGGGCCTAATACGCCAATGATGGTCTATGTCAGGGGTCGGAAACCATTAATTTTCTAAAGAGCCATATTGGTCCTATTTTTTCCATTTTAACCTCCAACGAGCCATACATATACTTGTCAATCCACTGTCACGTCACAATTGAAATTCCGTGACATCATTTTATCACCATAATTCGAATTCACTATACATGGAATCCGTCGTGTGCGCCACATTTTCCCCGTAAAAGCTCGTACTAATCATGCTGGTTTCCTTATGTAAGCTTGAGCTTAAAACCTGAGTTACGAGAACGTAGTCTCGTCGTTACGTTCCTTTCAAATGCGAGAACCCATGATCACATGCGTATGTGTAGCCAAACATGGTCACTGCAGCAGCATATATCCATACCCACTCTAAGCTGTGAAACATCAGTGGCGTCGGGTCAGGGAAGGCAAGTGAGGCAGTCCCTCACCTGTCGTCAGGATGAGTGAACGAAAATTGTGAAACGTTTAATTGCTATTGGTATTTTCTATCGCACGGAACACCAGTTGAAAACCACAGACGTTTCGAATAACAATTTGCTTGATTTTGTTCGGCGAATGTCGTTAATCGTTGATGTGATGTTTCTTCCGTATTAGATATTCTGACGTCATAAAGAAGAAAATTGGTCGCAAAAAAAAATTATTGGATTTTGTGACTTCATTACTGTCAGCCTACGGCTACAGTCTTGCTTCAGTATGGGAAGAGAAAATTCGCTTACTTTTATAATCCTCTCTCTACGTGCTATATTCGCCGCCGCAAATGGATATGGGCCCATCGATTTATGCCCAGCTTCCACACCTACGATTAACGACTCCGTGGTGGAGCTGAACCTCGATCCCGATGACACAAGCGACGCAATTGACTCAGCGACAGTCGTGGACAAAGTAGATAAAGTGTTTTACCCGGGACACGATGTGCTCGAACTATCCATCTCTCAGGGACTGCCATGCGTGGTTGCCTGCAGAATTATATCTGATGAATGTGAAGTTGCAATTACTATACCTGATCAAATACTGGAGAAGTCGAAAAACCACGAGGTTTCAGTCAGTTTTGGAGCACCAGGATTGTATCGAGTTTCGTGTCTGTTCAAAAATAGAGGTGAGACAGTTCGCCGTGTGGAATATTTACTTGGTAGAAATTTAATCAACCTTAGCATAACAATAATAAAAATTTTGCGTGGGACATCAAGTCTAAAGCGAAGGCTTTCTTTCCAACTGGTTATATCATACGTGCGGTTAAAAATAGGAGTTAATAAAGGGCGACACAAAATATTTTTTCGTGGAGTTATTCCGATATTTTTAGAAGCTGACATTATTTATGCACTGCATTGAACTCTCTCCCTCTCTCTCTCTCCCCCCTCTCTCTCTTTCTCTCTCTCGGTGGCGACAGCCATCTTTTCCATCAGTGGCTCAAAATTTGTTACTTCATATCCAACAGCGAACGCCATCAACTCTTCAAGAACCATAGTGGTTAGTCAAAGAATTCGTCCAGTTCAGGTGGACTTGAAGACCGACAAAGCGATTCCAGTGGGTGGAGATGCTCGGGTATCCATCGCTCTTGGAATACTATGGTTCGGCGTAAAAGAATTGTCAGGCAACAGCCAGGTCTTCTGGGTGGATCCAGACGGAAAGTACCACGAAGACGAATCGCAACGATTTGAATTCACTAATATTTTTATGAGTGCAACATTCAATTATCAATTGAGCCGGATTGGAAACCACCTTTTACGCATCAATTTATTTCTTCGTAGCTACTTGACAGTAGAAACGATGTACTTACAATACGTGTTGCCTCTACCGGCTGTTAAGGATAAAATCGAGCATATACTAGTTTTGGCGATATGCAAGACGATTGATGGGAAGAGCGAAACAGTACATATTGATCGTCCGTACGTAGAAGAGTTGTTAGTGCCCATCGATTCGACTGTGATGTTAAATAGTTCCTCTCGAAATATGGTTACTCAATGGACGTGGATGGAAATGGACCAAGTATTGTCGAGGACCAATCAGTTCGAATTCGTCACCAACAGAAGTACGGAAATTACGATTTCAGCGAAAAATGAGGTTTCGCAACTACGATACTCGTTTCGGATAACCTGGTACGCTCCAATGGAAGAACTAATACTGCATACCAACACGACAATCATTGGAGTCGGTGAAGCACCCGAATTTCACATCATTTTTACAAGTCTGCATGTCAAAGAACAAGCTCAGAACGGATATATTTTATCGATAACTATTTTGGATGCGGATGCTATAGTCGCTGTTCCTGAGAAAGATGAGCAGATTTCAAATGAGAGTGAAATCTGCCGTGCTGTGGAGGAAAGACCGATCCATGTCCAACCATTAGATGGCCTCAATAACAAACATGCTGTTATGTCTGTGTGTGAGTATCGCTTTTCTTACACCTTCAAGCGATATACATCGTATGATGTAACAGCGAAGATAAAGCATAAACTTAGTCATGAATATGAGACGAACAATTCTCACGCGTTTTTTCGAAGCAATCTGATTCTTATGTCGACGATCAAAGTGTGTGTTTCGGGATATGTTCGATGCCGACCTCCAGTAGTCACGATTACCAACCCGAAGTTAAACGGCATCATCCAGTTCGAATACAGGACAGATGTTACGATTATCGGAAATTATCTCCCTCGGGAATGTTCCGATGATTACTTTCAGGCTCCTTCCGAGCTGCGGTTTTCGTGGGAAATCATCCGTTTGCTTGGGAACAATAAAGATGGTAGAAAAGGTATGTTCGACTTGGATGAAAAAATTTTCCCAATCCTGATGTTATTATCATGTTAGCTAGCGATCAATGTAGTGCGACAAATTAAATAGACCTATTTCAAGGCGCCTAAAGGAATGGCACAGATATGGCGAGAACATACTGTAGTTCCGGAAGGTTGGTGCCTCGCCGTACTCCCCTGTCTCTCAGCTATACCCTTGATATAATTCCTCTTCATTTGACATTATGTGAGTCAAAAACGGAAAGGCGTAAATTTAGAGGAGATAATGCCATTGGATGAATACATAAAGTAGGGTTACCATATTTGAGATCCTAAGAAGAGGGCACTTTTCAAAAATTCTGAAACCTCCAGCACCGGACAAGAAACCTGGTGATTTTGAAAAATTTTCAACCGATAGTGTGTTAACTAAAAAAAAAGTCCCGAATTATACCCGCTTTTTTACAACGATATGTGGTGCTTACTGAAAAAAACATCACTTTGACTCGGCCCAAAAACAGGATATTTAGGCGTCCTCCGAGGACACTTTCATTTTATTGAAAAACAGGACGTATGGTAGCCCTACATAAGAGAACCGAGGGTAATGCACAAACCTGCAACTCGCTGGTTGTGGTTCGAAAGACTCGAATGATACATAATATATACAATTATACATAAGTCAATCCAGTATCATATTACAGATTCACTAGCTCCTGACGAAACGTGGCCTATGATTGTCGCGGATGGCCTGGAATTCTTTCGTCCAAGTGAATCTGCAATGCCAGTCGGAGTGTATAAAGTTACACTGCTGCTACAGGAATCGGATTATTGTGGAGACCAGGCTGCTACAATCAAGGACTCGGCCTTATTAGAAATTACGCCAGGGCCGTTAAATCCGGAAATAATGGGGGGATCAGAATCGGTTATTTATATAATACCGAAATCTATACTCACTCTTGTTCGAGCGGACAGCGAACATCCAGAGATGAAGGAAGTAAGGTGGTCCTGCCAACGAAGGATAGGTGGAACAGGACGCCAGGTACAAAGCGCGAGATCAAGTAACGTATTTCCCGTGATCAAAATATACTCATTAGCAAATCCACCACTGCGTTTCTTTGCACAGGTAACATGGGATGCTTCCGAAGTGGATTGGACATTGATTTTGCTATATATAATGACAGCGAAATAAACATACCTCTGGAATCGCTTTCTCGAATACCCGACACTGTTGCATTTACCCTTACGTATATTGGAATCGACGAGCAGAAGTATTCCACCGAACAGATATTGTATTTAAGAGAGTCTTCCCATACAAAATTGGAATTATTAGGTACTGTTTTTATGCAGCCTCATCAAAATCTAAGGATTATATTGTAAATACATTTCTCATAGAATCTCTTCAGTATAAATCGCTCCAGCCGCGCGTCCTCGTAATCTGCATATCAAATTGTGGGTCACCTTCGGCCGTTTCAAACTTCATTCGCCTTCGAGCTGACTGCGAACCGTGCCGTATCGCAAACAGCACGCAAATTCAATTGCAGTATCGGTGGAACGTGTTTCGCTTAGAACAAGGCATACAATATGATTTGCCGGGGCACCTATCGTCTCTAGTATTGCCATCAAAGCAGGGATATCCCGACTTTCGAATGATGCCCGACATTCTGAAAAAGGCTGGGCAATACAGAATACTTGCGAAAATGGAGGCTGTGCGTGCAGGGAGTGAAAGAATTGAACTTGGACGGAGTTATTACGATATTAAAATCCCCGACGCGCCGGTTCCACCGTCGTGCTTTATACGTCCCTCGCAAGGAATAGCAATGGTCACGAAATTCAAATTAGTGTGCGTCGAAAATGACGCAACACTGCCGAACATGTATGAACTGTATTACTCAGTCTGTCATGATTGCGAGCAAGACACAAAACGATATATGCTATTCAACAGAGGATATGAAAGTGTCTACAGAGGTAAGATGACTCTCGACGTAGTGGAGATGCATACGCCATAAATACCGTTCTTTCGTCTCAGATCTTATGTTTCCGGTAGGAGATCCAGATTTCGGCTTTACGCTCAGCATAAAAGTCACAGTTCGGTATACGCACCGCATGCAAAACGATGTATTTCTGGTCGTTGCTGTGAAACCGCCGGGTAGCAGTGAGACCGAAGATATACTCACGAAATTGATATCTCAAGGTAAAACAATCTCGGGTTAAACTGCAGATTAGCGCATCAAAATGCGTATCTACAGTAGGGCTCTTCAAAAATGACTTCTTTTTGTCAAATCGTTAGGTTACTCATACTGGCTACTCATACGCCCCTTTCCACTAATAAAAAATGTATTTTCAACGAGAATAATAGTTTCCGTGCTTTTACCCAGCGTCGAAGCCTTGAAGGGGCATGAAATAGATATGGTGGGAAAATACCTAACTATTTCTATGTGGTATTAATTATTATTATTGAACTACCATGATTTTCTTCGGGGGTCACATAAAACGTACACATTTGAATTTTTCACACCATCAATACTCCTATGGCGTCATAATAAGTGATACTAGAATACCCGACTTGAAGCCTAATACGCAATTCGGAATCGAGTCACACATATACTTGATTTTCCCGGGCCAACTACTCGTCTGTGCTGTTGAAAGAGCTAACTATACCTGCAAGTCGTTGTAGGTAGCTCTGGTGGCTATTACGGACGCCGTTACAACGATTTCAAATTTTGTCGATGGGCCGAATAACGAAGTACCCATCATTGGCTTCATTCAATATAACGAGGCCTATTCCTTAATATATATGTATACAGGAAATGGAATATCGAGAAATGATCCCACTGGATTCGTCAGGACCGCAACCACAGCTTTATCGTTGACAGACACGGTTGCAGGTATATTGTCATGTCTCGTATCCGTGCGCCGTATATTGGAAGAGCTCATGTTTTAGATGACGAACTGAAACTAAAAACCGTGGAATCGATTTTGCAAAAAATAAGGACAGTGGACCAATCGTCGCCAAACGGAATCCGTTCAACATCCCAAGTCTTGACTAAATCCATGGGCGTTCTCGACAGCTCATCAGTTTCGGACGCTGTCATTATCAGCAACCTGGGTCTGGTAGAGGATACCGTGTCCAGTCAAATAAGTCATATACTGAGTAAAAATACTAGCCGCGGCACTGACGACAGCGCTGCCCCAGACGTTGTTGGAACGATTGTGGAAGGAATCCGTCTCGCTACCTCAGTAAAATACAGCAACGTCAGTATATTGACTGGTCGTTTCGAGTCCAGCTTGGAGTCGGCAATAATGGGCTTTTCAGCGAATAAAATGTTAGGGGAGAAAGCGACGGAAATTCGCTCTGACCGATTTCAACTTAATGTCGCACTGCAAGAAGTAGAATTCACAGAAACAATTGTGAGACAACAGACAGGACTACTGCTTGGACGTGGCGCGAAAGTATCGGGGAGATACAAAATAAATTCCGGCGTCATGACGTTCTTTTTCAACCCTTCCAAAAGAGCCGAAAATAAGGAGGATGTTAACATCGTTGTGGATGTAGTTCTTAATAGTACTGCAGAATCGGGGGATAATCTGCCTGTCGAAAGAGTCGACATATTATTGCCTATTTCCGCCGATGCTAACCTCCAAATGAAACCCGTTTCTTTGCCTCCACCGTGCGGCGAAACAACCCAATCGTACAGCACACTGTGCGGCGCAATCAAGGCAGACATCCAAATTAGACTGCCAGCGAGCGATCATGAAAAGTCTACATTATCTGGCGGCGTTTACGTGATCTTGACACCTAAATTTGCATGTCGCCTTCCGCGGCAACCTTGCATTAATGCCACCTTCCAAGTAGCTCAACCGACAGCGGATGAATCTTGTAACCTGAATGGTTCTAATTGCGGACATGGCCACCGAATTTTAGCCCGAGTATCCTTTCCAATCGTACTCAAAGAGCCAATTGCCGACGAATTTCGTCATGATCCGTGGGCCTTAAAAGCTGATGAGCAACTCGCCAGAGTGTTATCAAAGAAGGATTCGCGTTTGACAGTGATTCTCGAATACCTGCAGACATACTTATCTAGCGACGACGACTTCCAATTGCAAGATGTAAGTCCATGTAATTAATTTGTACTAGGTTTAAATAGCCTATGTCACAGTGGCTAATGAGGGTCCCTCGCAATTGGGACAGTGAGCAGCAGGCACGATTCTTCGTGAATTTAGCGGCCTGGTAATGTATGGGGCAGCGATAAATCTTTTGAAACAGATGAGGTAAATAGATCATAAAACTTATGCTAGTCGCTATAATGTCCTGGCGGAATGAGTGTAACCGTACCGAGTGCTCAAATTCATAGACCGACACATTTATTTCCTCAGGTTCGTATTGCAATCAGACGCGTTACATGCCTGCAGTGGAATAAGCAGGATTCAACGTGGTCAAGTGACGTCTGTCGAACCCGAGACATTGTCGTAGGAAATAAAATCCATTGCTCTTGCACCTTAAGCAAGGCGACGCCAAGAAATTCTGCTGGTGGAGGAAAGAATAAAGTGGGGTAATTGCATCGACGGGTATTGAATACATATCAAAGGTTACACACTCACTTCAGGGCTCGACGAGATTCGCTTCTTCGGTAATCATCGTCCCCAATCAGATAGTCGTGGGGGATATTGCTTCGATTATAAGCAGGATGCAGACTCGTTTTTACGTGATTACACTCATGACAAGCGTTTGCGTCGCCTTTATAGCGGGATATGTGATTACCAATCGGTACAAATGATTCGCCCGTGACAGGCGATAATGTGATGTATTCCTATGTTATTAAAATAATTGGCTGTTGAACTGCAGGAAGGATCAAGAACAAAAGGGATCCCTAGATATCGTCATCCCGCCAGGAAACAGCCCGCATAACGACTATTTATACGAAGTAGTGGTTATAACAGCGGCGTTGCGCGGTGCAGGGACGTCTGCTAAGGTCACTATGATTCTGGAAGGTGAGCACGATACGTCAGTCAACTCAATTGTCCGGCATCTCTTTTTCACAATTGAACTCTTTTCAACAGGCGAGAATGGATCAAGGAGTGACCCCCAGATTATAAGTAATTCGGACCATTCTACTCTTCAGAGAGCTGGGCGGGATTCTTTCCTTGTTCCAACATCGGGATCCCTTGGTCAAGTTGATACCATTCATCTCAGCCACGACAATACCGGTAAGCCAATAACAGATGGCAATATATCACTCAATCAATGCAAAGTGTAATTCATTTCTTAAAGGAAATGACCCGGCATGGCATGTCAACGGTATAGTAGTATTTGATCTTCATGATGAATCCAGAAAGCCTTCATACTTCGTCATCAACTCTTGGATTTCATTTGACATCTACCCGTATCGCTGTAGCATGGTTGCGAAGCGATCGACCGCCGAAGAAATTACATCTTTCGCAGTTTCTTGGAGGCTGCATGCCACTGACTTTTTGAATACTCGAGATGCGTGGTGGACATTCTACTTCAAGTACGCCTATATGTTTCAAAGGTCTTGGCGGTACAGCACTCTAGATAATGATATTGAAATTGTGATTTAGAGCGCGCCGGAGTGTATTCTCGTACCGGCGACGACTCACCTGTCTGGCCTGTGCGTTCTTCGGGAGTATGCTTGTAACTAACATGTTTATTGAAGCCGAATCCCAATATTACGTCTTCAAATTGGGTTACGTCGACATTGATCTCTCCCCTCTCATCATCGCAATAGAGAGTACACTCATCACGTTACCTATTGGATTCATACACCGGCGGGTATTCAAGTACACAACTACTCCGCTGTGTGGTCGTGTCCGATCGTTATGACTGTTTACGTATATGTTTCAGCGGGATCGCGAAGAAGGGTGAGGCGGAAGTCGACCGTCTTATTTCCTTGGCCAAATCAAGTGTTTCGGACACGGACACGTCCATGAATCAAAGCTCAGATTTCAGGCTTGACGACAGGCGCTTCGGAAAGCAAAGTGAGAGTGAAAGAAGTGTTCGCTGTATGAGTTTTTAACAATGCCCGTGTGATCTGATTTAGGTAAATCACTGACGACAAAAGTCAGCTCAGGCATCGGTAGTGAAGATTTCGATATGACCGACACGCTGCAGGATTTTATCGAGATTAGGAGAATCGCAAAACAGATAATGGATGAATGCAAACAGATAACGCCGAACGAAATCAATCGACGGAATGTCAAGGTTACTGTCGGTGGTGCCCCGGTGGCAAGCGAACTGGAAGGAATTATCATGCAGGAATCTGATCTGAGCCTACAAAGAAGAATTTTCGACAGATTGTTTGTGGATCGCTTCATGACGTTCATCGGAAGAGGTAAAACTGACAAGGAGCAAGAATTTGATAATATCTGTAGCGTAGATAAGGATTTCGGGGAAGATTATGCTAATCTGCACGGAATACAGGAAACTAATCTGCTAACAGATGATCGTTCGAAGTTTCTACGCGGCATCATCTTTCTACCGAGACAGTTCATGATTCCGGCATGGCTGAACTCGCTGGTGTGGGTCATAACAGTCTTGTATGTTATTCTTTGCTTGGTGCTTAGTCTCATATACGCTGTCAGTTATGACACGAAGATGTTCCTTTCTTGGCTGACCACATTCGTTATATCGATTGTGCAAAATATCTTCATAGTGTCCCCCTTGAAGGTATCGATCATCGCAGCAATACGGACGATGTTTACTAGATCAGTAGACCATAATCTCTGGGTCCCACATAGCGGTTCCGTAGCGCGGGCGGAAGCAGTCATTATGTGGAGATTGCGAAGAACCAGAATAGGCAGGGTGAAAAGAACGAGGTTCCAGTTTAGAAGTCCACAGGATAGAAACACGGTAACTCCGCATGCGTTCGGCGACAGTCTCGCAAACGCCACATCGAAGACAAGGTACGCTATTGCCGTTCGACAAGTTAAAGATTTCTGTCGAGATTCAGTAGGCAGGGTGCTGCTCGCAGTTTTCGTAAGTCTACTCATATACAACCAATTCGGCCGCGAATTCGAACGGTCGAACACTGTGCTGACAAGAAAGTTGAGTAACAGCGTTGGGCACATTAAATCGTGCAAGGGAATATTCTCGTTCTTGAACGATGACTTTCTTCCGATCATATTTGAAACCGAGGAGACCGCTGAAATGAGCCCGACGATCCCCCTCGGAACCATGCGATTTCGGCAACTGAGAAGAATTCACAGAAAAAGATGCGCCTGTATCCATGACCTGGAGTCGTGTGATTGTATAGGTCAAAGTTGGTATAACATACCGTATGACGAAGAGAATTATGCTGATAGTTGGATGCCAACCAATGATTCTGCGCAAACGAAAAATCCGTGGGCTTATAACGCTGCACTCGGCACCCAGGAGTCGTGGTTACCACCGGGAACATGGTCAGAATTGAGATATCTTGTAACGGGTGGGTATGTCGTCGATAGCGCACACAATATTGAAGAAATCAGGGCGATACTCCGATCCCAAGAGCACCTCGGTTGGATTGATAATCGTACATTGATTTTCACAGCCGAATTTTCTACGCTGTCGCTGCCCACTGGATACGTGACTTCTCATATCACCGTTGTCGAGTGTCTGTCGTCAGGTTCTGCCAGAAGTTCTCATCAATCAAACAGCTATCGTCCAGTATACTTTTATAGTGGTAAAGATATCATCATCGTATGCCTTCAAGTGTGTCATATCATAATCAATTTCATACAAATTTACGGACTTATTGCCAGGTGCTGGAAAGCGAAATGGCACGCACTAGCGGTGCTCGATTTGTGCTGTGATTTGTGGAGTGTACTCGACATAATATCGTTCACCGTCACGATCGTCACGTACATTTTCTACATATACCACGTTATGACGTCTGCGGAAGCCAGCACATGGTTGCGTAACAATCCGAGTGGATTTGTATCGTTCTCAAAGCCCGCATACCACAAGATCATGTTCATGAATCTGTCAGGTTTATGCGTGTACCTGAACTATTTACGACTACTGAAAATCACGAGAGGAAGTGAAGCCCTGTCTCATATAACGGACTTGATCAAGAAATCACGCGCAGGCGTCATCTCCTGCACACTTTCATTCATGACACTCATTACGGTATTTTCAATGACCGGACGGCTTATTACATCCATGATAACCTGGAGCGAGGGTCACATAGTCACACCTCTGATGGACATCTCGTATCTGGCTGTGTTAGGCAAACTCAAACCTCCGAATCATGCAGTCATAGAAGACATTAGCAGCAGAATCTACTTTTACGCTGCCGTTATTTGTATTTCCATCCTGCATGCTAATCTGATCGTGGTTGTGCTTCTGAGAACTTTTAAAGCGTCGGAAAAGTTGCGCAGGATGAGCGGCGTTTCTCGCAAAGCCGAAACCGTGGCTGTACGGTGGATTTACGAAAACGTTTGCCGGATAATAGGTGTGAAGTCGAAAGCATTCTCCGGGAAAAGCGTTCGTCTTCGGATTCCTCCGGGTACCATTTTACATCGAAGGCCCTCGCAAAGAAAGTAAAGACAAATGGGGCACAGTGGAACTCTAAACACAAACCAACAATTGTTGTTGTTAATTTCGTTCGTCGGTGTTCGGTGTTCATTGTCCATGTTCAATTGTTCAGCACTCTCGAGCCATATTATACAATATTCATGTTTATTATAATAATTCATAAATGAGCAAAACGATACCTCAAGTATTAGTCCATAACATAGGGTTACCATATACCTCCTACTTTGGGAGGATTTGTCCTCCTCTTTCAGCAAATTCGAAATGTCTCCTAATGTTCTCCTTTTTGGCAATTCGTCCTCAGTTACAGCTTTTACAGCTAGGATAATGAACAGAGGTAACTGAAAATGGTCTTATAAATTATGTGAAATAAAGATTTGAAGTAAATACTACAAAACCAGCTGTTTTCAGTTTCGGTCAACTAACTTTTATGATATGGTAAAAATGACCTCCTTTCCCGATTCAAAAATATGGTAACCCTACGATAACATACGCTACATTCGGGGTACTCAAATACAGCTGATTTACCTATACTTTCAGTACTATCGATTCAAATGGTTGTGTTTGTGTTTGTACCTAGGTCCGAAACAGCACTTCGTAAGCCACCCTGAAAAAACGTTGGTATTGGTTCCCCCAGAGGGGGGTATACCAAAGTCCACTCAAGTCACGAGTCAAGTCACATTGAATTTTCGAAATATGAGATGATGACTCGAAGTCATTACATTTTGCTGGCTGTGTGAAAGACAAATTAATTGGCCATTTATCTTGAATCAAATAATGAATATAAATTCAAATATACATGTAAAAAGACCGTCTATCGCTCACGAACACGTAGAACTGCAAATAAAATACGTGAGTAACTGTAAGCTACATGAGTACATGTCACAGTCTGTTATTATCAGCCAAAATAGACCATCGAATACGAAGCCTCAAGAAGTTGAAACAAATTGATATGGTACAATCAGAGGTGGTCAGTAACGAAGGACTTCTACTTTTTCGAAGTACTCAAGTAGTTTCCCCTCTACTTCTGGTACTTACACAAGTAGATCTGATTTTCGCTACTTCTACTTCGTAATGTTTTGTGATCTACTTACTTACTTTCCGCTATTTTCAGTTTGTCAAGTAGAAGTAGTTTAATCTTTCAATCAGGATGATAGCCTGAGGAATTTCGGGGCTGTTTTCACGGAGTATCAATATTTAGTTTTCATAAAAGTTGAGTAAAGACAAAAATTTTCGTCGTGCTTCGCGCTCAGTGGATACGGAGTAGCCAGTATGATTTCACGAAAGTATCGGTGAATATAATTTGGGTAGCGGGTTGGCGTGGTTCCGTTCCCACCGCATTGTCGCCCTTTGCCCATATGGAATATTTCACCACATATATATGGCTCATCAGTCATCATAACGTTTGAAACTTATGATTCGCAATCTAGCATTTACTTATCATATCGTATTCTAGCAGTCCATGGCGTGTCCTAATCTGAAAAATTGAACTCTGACTAGTTTTAGAGCTGTTTTAGCACACCACCTTTGAAACTTTCTGTCAATAGACATGAAATACATATTCCGCTTTTAGAAGTAGTATTTATATATTTCACTTTGAATTCCCAGTATCATACACTTTGAGCTCTAATTAATATCAGTTATTTTGTCTCGATAACATGCCATGTTGAAGTATAACAGCAAGTGCACATGTAGTAATGCCTTTAATACCCGGAAATAAAGCTACACAATATGGCATTTTCACGATCCACCATATTTTTTATTCACATTTACTAATCGCGCAAAGTGCTGACACCGTATCCTACACGACTTCTCCGTATTGCTCTTCGACTACACCACGGGCCTTATAATATGGGGAGGGCGCCATACCATGATATTTTTTAGAACGATTTCTAGTTCGATTAAACAGACGATTAGTATCGCATTTCCATATCAATACTATCATTTTCATCCCATGATGCGGAAGAATGCTTATGCTGTCGAAAATTGATTACCTCCTGGTACACATCAATATGAATAGAGCTCGGCACCTTTCACATTGCTCAATTTGCACCTTTTGACAATCCATGTGAACGAATTAGGATCGTTTTCACAACTACTTACTTACTTGAGTAGATTTAAAGTCAGTCAGTTCTACTTCTACTTCAAGTAGTTTTGGGTTGCTTATGGAAGAATTACTTCTACTCGTACTTGAGTAGATTTTTTCGTCACTACTTCTACTTCTACTTGAGTAGTTTTCTTGACTACTTTGACCACCATCTCTGGGTACAATAGGGTGGGGTGAAAATAAAAAATTTTGAATTTCAAAATAAGTATCTTGATATGTGGTGCCAAATAGTAAACAAATAAATTCTATCATAGTTTTGGGTTCGTACACCCTCTAGTGGTCGTGCACTTCCACCGAACGAGCCGAAAATCGCCAATTTCGCCATATCTTGATAACCGCTTACTCTAGAAAGCTAATTTTGGGCTTAAAAGATGAAGGAGCCACATGTTTCTATCTCACTTCCATAGAACTTACTCCTAAAAATGAACAGAAAAAAAGTTACAAGCAAATTAGGTACTGAAGCAGTGGGATGTCAAAAGCAACATACGCCATCAATTACAACTACTTTTCAAAACTTGCTCAAACAAATGAAGCCCCCTCCAAGTGTAAATAAGGCTCGGACATTAATAGTGACTTCTAAAACTGTACCTAAAATGGCGTTCATCGGTAGTGCGGCCACGCGATATCGACAAGTTTAAAACAGTGATGGTAAGAGATTTTTACCGACATGCTGTTGTGGGTTTGTATCACATGTATCACAAAGCTCCTGATTGAAAACACCAAAATTGGAAATCCACATTCAAAACACAAATATCAGTTCTATATTGGAAACAGAGAAAATTTGTAGTAGGCAGCACAAACATTACAATCATGTTTAGTTTTGAAAGATTTCATCTGCTTTCCAGACTTCAGTTTTTGTCTGACGAGGCCATCTCTACGTTTGAATCCTGAAACATGGGCAGATGCTTCAGTCACCACTGTCACATGTCTTTCCACTGCCTGGTTGTGGCAAGGATGACTGAGCCATAGAGGTGATGATCTTAGGTTTTCCAGCTCGAGATCTGACAAGTTCTTGATTGAAGGCGGCTGTTCAATATGTTTGATGTTTAAGTATAGATAACTAACCTACATAGGTTAGTTATCTATAGTTTAAGTTGACAATTTGATGGAAAGATGTAGCCTCGATGTTCATAATTGGAATTTGGTAGAATCTGATGCTGGTGTCAATGTTGCTGTTTTTAGGTTTGGTTTCATTTATATTTCATTTTTGGTTGGCCTTGCAAGTTCGCAATAAATTATCTGGGTAATTAATAATTTTATAGTATAACTAATTTCGAGAATTATCTCGCGGGCCACGGTGTTTATATAGCTCAGTGGTTGGCCGCGCCTGACCTACGTACAACGAAAATATTGTCAATGCACTATTACAGAACCAGATTTATTTAGGAGTGTTTTATCTAATATCAGTAGCTGGCTGGCTGATTATTTATTTATTTGCGTTGTATGCACAGAAACGGATTTGTAAAAACAAGGTATTACCCTGACTTACATACGGAAGTTATTAGGTCTGGAAGAGAAACTGTACCATATCCAAAATATAAAGTGATTACAAGGCTCTAGTATCGTTTATGCACGGAGATAGAGGATGAGCAATCAAAGGAAATATGGTTTTCAAGGTTTTGACATGACTGGTTCTACGCGGGCGCGAGGATCAGGTGCATACAGGATAGGCTCCAAACGTCGAATAAGCGTGAGTGTTGGTCATGATATCATTCTTTCTAAAAATAATATGATCACGGCTTACTTGAACACAGGAAGGGGAAGACGAGTATTTTTATGATGAAGATGATAACCACGATGATCGACAAAAGCGACGCGATATTGTCTCGGGATGCCCATTCCTTTCGGAAACAGAGAAGGAAGTACGTAGTTTTGGTCATTATTAACTTGCCATGACCAAGATCTGTATCGTGAACGGAACATACTGCTATCTTTGCAGATAGATTGTTCATTTCTTGCAGATCACTGTCACTTGGGTCTTGTGTAACTTCTATAATTTAATCTAGGTACTTATGCGAATAACGAACTGTCACTGAAGCATGAAGAGTAACCTATTTTGAATTTAACATTACTGAGAATAACAAGCCATAAAGGTTGCAGACCTTACTTAATGGCATCAAACAGACAGGGATTCCATTCCAGGCCTTATCACTAGACATTTGTTGTGTAATAATTTGTAGTTCCATGTTGGCATTATTCATCCTAACTGACTTTCTTCAAGTATTGAAGATCCCTAAAATACCATATCTGAATCATGGCCAGGCAAGTGTACATCTGACATGCGTTTTAGTATTGATCGTTGTGCCGTATATTCTTTCCGCCCCATTCCATTACTGTTAGATTTGAAACTACACAAATTCCTCATGTTGTAAAATATTCACCAATAGGATCTCATAAGAAAACAAGAAGAAGATGAAGAGGAAGAAGATCCACTTGACGCCTTCATGGCTGGAATAGAGAGCGAAGTCTGTTTGTGAATGATTTTTTTCCGATTGCCTGTCCGTTCTCTTATTTATTTTTTTACATAAAGGTGAAAAAACAAGACAAAAAGAATCCTTACGAGAAGCGAGACCCAAAGAAGGGTATAAGAGATGATTTGGAGAACTTAGATGATGAGGAGCAGTACTACAAATATATGGAAGAAAACCCCGATGCCGGTAAGATTCAAGTCTATCAATGTCAGATCATTTGTATAATGAGATTATTCCATTTTTTATGATCACAGGCAAACTTTTTCTTGACACGGACGACCCGGTTGAGTACGACGAAGATGGTAACCCGATTCCTGGGACTGAGAAAAACATGAAAATGATCGATCCTCTGCCCGTTATTTATCATTCCGAAATTGAGTATCCTTCCTTCGAAAAAAATTTCTATGTGGAACATGATGACATCAAAAAACTATCTTCCGAAGAGGTATCCACGCTGCGGAATAAACTCGGGATACAAGTCTCTGGGTTTACTCCGCCGAAGCCTGTGACGAGCTTTGCGCATTTTGGATTCGACGAAAAGTTATTGAAAATAATAAGGTGATTGTTTCAAATTTATGGTCGCTGATTTGATTACAGTAAAGTATAATATTGTGTATTGCCTTTATGTTTTGTATAGATACTTTAAAGAAGATACTGCCTTTTTCCTACTACAGTCATGCCGTACTCTTGTATGATTGCAATTATTGCTGCGGTGGTCGAAGTAATGACTTCTAGTGTAATTACCAGGGTTGTAACCAATTCACAAAGCTCCGAGTCACAAGTCAATCTCATTTTTATAGTTTTGACTCGAGTCAAGTCGATTCATTTTCAATTCACCACCGAGTCAAGTCCGAGTCATGATATTATGACTCGAGTCAGAGTCCAAGCCATTGTGTTAACTGCTCAGTTTCCAGTTGAAGTCTTGTTAAACCGTCTATTTGGTGATATCGATTGGTTCGCATTCAAAGTATACTAATTTCCTCACTTTTAGCAGTTTCTGGTCGCATTTTAAAGTACCAGTACTAATAGATGAAATACCATTAGTGTTGTTACATTACTATTCTTCGAAATTACAATGAAATGTCGGTCGCGGCCGTCTGAGTCTCGAGTCGTATGACTTGGTTCGAGTCTTACGCAAGGACTCGAGTTCAAGTCGAGTCAATGCACAGATTGACTCGAGTCGAGTCATTTCCGTATTTTGAGAAAATGAATCGAGTTAAGTCGAGCCTGGTAATTACCAAATTGTTTAAATTTAGTAGTATAAAAAACCTGCTTCAGTAAATGAGTTATTTGTTCTCAAAACCCCTGTTCTCAGGAAAATGGAATACACGTCACCGACGCCGATACAAGCACAAGGAACTCCCGGCGCTCTGATGGGAAGAGACGTAATCGGAATAGCCAAGACCGGTTCAGGAAAAACAGCCGCCTTCGTCTGGCCGATGTTAACGCATGTACTAGATCAGCCCGAATTGCAGGAGGGGGACGGGCCGATAGCGCTGATCATCGCCCCGACACGTGAACTGTGTCAGCAAATCCATTCAGAAGTCAGACGATTCGGGAAGGTGAGATAAGTCTCATTGTGTTCACGCAGATCCGATGACTGCGTTGTTGATTTCGATAGGGTTCTGCGCTTTGTACGTTCGGAAGTTAATTCGTGATATTTCCACAGATTTACGGGATACGATCAACCTCGTGTTACGGTGGGGGTAGTATGTGGGAGCAACAAAAATCGTTAGCAGAGGGGTCTGAGATAGTGGTGGCAACACCGGGAAGAATTATCGACCACGTGCAGAAAAACAACACAAACTTGAGACGAGTTACATATTTAGTGTTCGACGAAGCGGACAGGATGTTCGAAATGGGCTTCGAATATCAAGTAGGTATCCTGTCTGCACGGTAGCGATATTCAGATGTGTGAAACCTAATGTCATTGAAGGTGCGGTCGATTGCCAATCATGTGCGGCCGGACCGGCAAACTCTCTTGTTCAGTGCCACCTTCAAGAGACGGATCGAAAAATTGGCGAGAGATATTTTGAGCGATCCCGTCAGGGTGGTTCAAGGAGACGTCGGCGAAGCCAACAAGGATGTGACCCAGGTGAGATTCTGTGGTGGTATGAGTAGGCTGACTGTTGAACCTTTAAATTGATGCAGAGGGGTGGGTGCTGGTCAATGGTCATTGATAATACCTGGGCGCGATTAGTAGTGACGCTGTAAATATCTACTCGACAATTTGTAGTAGCGATTTCCAATACATTTCAATCATTACAGATCTGAAAATTACTTGAGTACAGTAAAATTGGATCGGGATGCAGTTGCATACTTTCACTACTCTTTCCCTAAGAAAATCTAATATGAAAACAAAGTAGTGCCAAGTGGATTAAATCTACTGAATGCTGAATCATGCAGCCCCAAAACTGATGCAGATGAGTTGACTGTAATCGGGACAGATTATTCTGCAGCAATGACCGATGAGCCTTGCCCTTGGTGAATGTGTCCACTGTTCATTTGACGTTAGCGAAAAATACTGTCCTTTCAAGTTACTATTTTAGGAAGTACTTTGTAAAAATGCAATGGAATACTACAAATAAGGACTTTAGAAACGGGAACTGTTCAACTTGTCTAGTACGGTAGCAGCAAGTTATTGCCGACATTAGTAATATGACGTACTTTTTTGTCAGATTGTAGATATATTACCCAAGCAAGAAGAGAAATGGAAATGGCTGCTGAGGTGGATAGTTCCCCTCACCAGTCAGGGCAGCTTGCTGATATTTGTTACGAAAAAGGTAATGCCTCGTGAAATCTCAAACCTTCGACGGTTGACACAGTAATTTGCAATCAGGCCAATTCGGAAGACCTTCACAAGAAAATGATGCAGGCCGGGTACGAGGCTTCCCTTTTGCACGGCGATATGAATCAATTCGACAGGAACAAGGTTATAGGGGAATTTAAAAAGCAACAGGCAAGTACATTTTTGATCGGTTTATTTCGATCATGTCACTCGAAACAGGTAAATCCAATAGTATGCTATTCGTTTCCAGGTATCCACAATGATCGCTACAGATGTGGCAGCTCGCGGCCTCGACATTCCATCGATTAAGAATGTAATCAACTACGACGTAGCCAGGGATATTGACACACACACGCATCGTATAGGAAGGTACTGTACTGCAGTCAAGTCGAAACGGTTACCAGTGAATTTGGCAGTAGAAATGTAATTATTACTAATAAAGGAACACGTCAACATTGTACAACTAAATTCGAAAATGAATGTTTCCTTGAATTGTGATATTTCGGCACCTGGTGAATTCGGCAATCTAAACTTGGTGTTTAATAACGTGGTTGATTAAGGTTAAGGTATATTAGGATTAGGGGTCGTCGAGTCCCTAATTCAACATGCCAAATTCACTGGTAACGGGCCAAATAATGTTGATTTTACCACGTGAACAAATCTCAGGACCGGGCGTGCGGGCGAAAAGGGGACGGCGTACACGCTCATGACGCACCAGGACATCGGTTTCGCCGGTGACTTAGTGAGGAATCTGGAGGGTGCGAACCAGGAAGTGCCGGAACCGCTGATGCGTCTGGCGCTGCAGAATTCGAGGTTCAGGAAATCCCGGTATCAACACGGAAAAGGCAAGGGTTTTGTCGGGAAAGAAAGGCCTGGGTTGGGATCCGGGGGTTCTAAAAGGTACGCATTTCGGCTTGCGGCAAGTTACCAGGTTGAATTTTTCATAGATGAGAAATAGCCTATTTGCACTGCTGCATATTATGACCAAACTGCTTTAGCTGTGTTGCCATTCAGTAGTTTTAGAATGAGATATTTAACAATGAGGTCATGATATACTGTATATCAGCGCACTTCAACCTTTTTCGTTGTGGTACACCCTTTTAACGTTGACTCGAAACTCGTACACCCCTGATCACGTAACATGCTGATTCCGTACAGTCAGCATAATCCAGAGGTGTTGACCTTTTTGCTATTCACGGCTTTATTTCGATTACATGTATAGCATACGGGCCGCATTCCGCCGAGAGTTGTCTTGGTCCATCTGGACCTCATATACTCATGTCCAATTAGCTACTGGGAACTTCACACAGCCGTGTGGTGTTTTGTGCCATCACTGCGTTTTTGAGATATACCCTGCGTATAAAAGTTTCTGATTGTAGAAGCAGAACACTCCCGTAAGGTTACTATATATGCACCAAAATAGCAAGTATCAGTGGAAGGAAAAGTTGTCTGGATTCCTTGTCTGCTCGCGGAGTGCGTGAAAAAATTTTCCACCTAGAAAATTAATTTTGTCGACAATGTTGGTTGTTTCATATAATAAATGTCAAAAAGATGTGGGAACCAGCTCGTTGATTCAATTGCATATTGACAGCCGCCGATGCTTTAATTTAATTATGTGTAGACTTTAGAGGGCCGCATAGTTACTGTTGGTTGGCCACGTCTGGCCTGTTGCAATGCGAATGAGCAAGGCTTCAACGTATTATTGGAAATGATGAATACCAATTAGGACTTGACGTTACCTGACTACCATCTAACACAGTGGTTCTCAAACTCGACGCCCCCCTTGAGACTCCCTGGCTAAGCCCTTACAATTATTATACTGTGCTATTTATAAGGATCTCGCAGGAAGTAACAATTCAAATGTCTGTGCATTCGTGCTGTTTTCTTCGACAATCATTATATACAAATATGGTAAGCCGAACACAGTCAACTTCACCATGCTCTATGTTCTACCCCAAAAGGAATCAATAAGTCAAAAACCAACTGTGAAATTATGAGAAACATTTGCCTACGACATCACAAAAGGAATGCCATATACATACAAGCTGCGTACAGCTGATATGAACATTGTACGATATTGCACTCTCGGTTCACATGTTCTGAAGCTTAAACTTGTTGTGATAGCTAGCCATTGGTCCATTTCAATGCGGATCTGGTACACCCCAGTACACCCCCTCTCTGAGTGGTACACCCTTATGAAATTTTGGTACACCCTGGGGTGTACGAAACACCCGGTTGAAGAGCCCTGCTCTATATGCCTTTTATCAACAAGCAATTTCTGTTAGTTAGAATACATGTGTTGGAATACATTTTCGCGACGTCATGTTCGAACTGCAAATAGAAGATTCATGGAATGTCACACATCAATTCTTAGCCTATTACTTTGCTGTTGCACGTTTTCGACGTAATCAAGCAATCACAGTGGCAACTATCTAAAATCCATTCTTAAGGGTTTGAACATGGTGACTTTCTGAGGGTAATGACTGCTGCAAAAAAGTGTTCCCAACATTTTTTGCTCAATTTGAGATTGGATCATATTTGGAGAGCAGAGTCCCTTTAATATACGCAGTTACGCACTGATCAAATGAATCTTGTGAAATGTTGCATCGTTGACGATATTCACTCTTTCAGCTCGGGCTCGTCAATGACTACGGCGGCGTTCAGAGCGTCCACCAAAGGCGGTGTACTAGGAGGCAGAGCCGCGTCTATGAAAGACTATTTTCAAAGTCAATATAAAAGCAGTTTTGTTAAGAGCACCGAGGAGGCCACTTCCTGGGAACCACACGGTTTCAAAGCACCGTTAGGCGATGGCGCCGGGTCCGGCCAGAGACGGAAGAAAAAGAGTCGATGGGACGCATGATCGCGTTAATATGCTCATATTTTCATGAGCAGTCATGAATTGCACAGCTACGGCAGTACGAAAGCAAAAGGAAACCTCTCTACCTTGAGAAATGCGCGTATTTCATCTGAGGTGGAGTGTGTCTCACGACATGACCAACGGACGAGTTTTTTTTATGCAAATGTATAATTTGACTTACGAATACTCGTCGTAACCTACGCCCATTACATGATTAAACATCTGTTTGTTTGGAATATCCGCTTCGTCAGATAAAAGAAATCTCCACGAATAGCCTTCGACTTTAGAATAATTGTGCTGGGTTTGTACGCCTCCGAGGGTGGTGGCCGAAACGTTCTCTCCACCGAATAAATGGTGAGTTATCAATGTAATACGACCGCTTGATGGCGTGAATAAAACTTTCTTTACGATCCTCCCGAAAGCAAAGTATCCGGCTGCCGTGAAAGCTATGGCGAGACCAAGGGCGGCAGGAATCAATATGAATCCGGCCTTCCCAGTGTATAAGTTGACTTGAATATTGGGATTTACTTCAGATTCAAATTCGTCTTTCGTGCGGACAGCGTGTATTGCTTCAGCTCCCGCAATCAAAGCTACCAATTGCATTCCGATACCGATCCGGCCGTATCGCAGCATCTTCTTATTGGAATTCGCCTCGTCGTATATCACCATTCCTTTTTCTTTACTCGGCTCGCTTTGAAACGATCGATGTTGCGACTTTGGCTGGTTTAGTCTCGTATTTTTCACATGGTGGTCGACGTGCCTAAAACAACTGCGCGTCTGCGATAGTTTTATGCGATTCTTTGCCCGACACATCAGAGAACTCAGCATATTTACTCTAATCTGCTAAAGAGGTAATAACAGTACAACACACTTAATAACAAGGAACATGTGAAGAAGTAGTAAAAGACGTTGAATTTTGACAGCTTCAATCAGATGTCTTAAAATGGATTTCAGACTCAACTATATAGCAATGGGTTTGCAGCAGATAACGAGGTCATGTTAATCATCAAAATCAACGGATAGTGCAGTTCAAATAGCTTGTTTCGATACAATGCTTCAACATGCAGTTAGTAATGTATGGCAAACTGTTGCGTACTGACATTGGGATAAAAACCACAAAGGTTTTTCATCCACGGAATAAAGACATGTTATTTACATGTCCACGCTAGCATAATTACAGACCAGAGTGGAATTGGTGGCGATGTCACGCAGAACTTTCTATTCGATTACTTTATTATTCTATGCAGAAAAGCTCTCATCACGCAGGATATATTTTAAAAAATGAACCGAGATTCCATAGGGCAGTGGTTCCCAACCTTTTTCATCTCGTGCCTCCCTTAGCCGAAATTTTAGCCAAAATTCCTCCCTTAGGATAAATCTGCCCGATGATTGAAAATGGTCATTTTTACCGCGCAAACACCTGTTGACTGAGAGAATAAGACGCGCGGTACCGCGCGTTTTTTCTAGCAGTGCTGTAATAACACTTTGTATACCTCCAAAAACCATGGTCTTGGTCCCAATCACAAAAATTCAGGAAGGCTTGACTCAACAGACCCCCACACTTTCATTTGTGTTTTCGGCTTACCATGCCCGAATCGCAAATACAACTGCTGTGAAAAATCAGTATCCATAAATTTACTGTTCTCGTGATTTTTTTCTCAAAGTTTGCTTATGCATTTGGCCAACAATAGTGGTACTTTCATAAATAGCAGGGTTGACCAGACTCGAGTTTGACTCGTGTCATCATTTTCTGATAACTCGACTTGACTCAGTCAATTTCTCAAAATATGGAAACGACTCGAGACAATCTGGGTATTGACTCGAGTTCGACTCAGCCATATGACTCAAGACTATAAAACGGCCAAGACCGACATTTCATTGTAATTTCGAAGAACAGTAAAGTGTTGGAATTTCGTCTATTGATCCTGGTACTTGACAACGCGACAAGAAACTGCTCAAAGTGAGGAGAATTAGTATATCATAAATCCAAATCATTCAATATCACCAAACAGTGTTGACTTGAGGATGACTTGGACTCGTACTCGAGTCATAATACTATGACTCGGACTCTACCGTCTGCTCGGACTTGACTCAATGATGAATTGAAAATTACTCGACTTGATTCGAGTCAAAACTGTGGAAGTGAAATTGACTTGTGACTCGGAGCATCGTGACTGGGTTAGCCTTGATATATAACATACGCGTGATCAGATTCCCTGCTGGAGTTCATGGAAATTTAGGACACCCATTACGTTTCGGCAACATTGCACCAAGTTTACCATGTCTTTTTTCGATCGGGTAGCTGTTCACTAAAAATAAAGCAAGGCTAGCGAACTCTTTGACTTGAATCGATGACGTTGGAATATTTAGTCACTGTCTGAAAATGTTGACTTGAAAATATAAGATAAATACTTTCACTAGAGGCCTTGTTGTGATAGATTCGGCACGACATTTATTCGCTTAGGATATATTTGATTGAGAGGCCGTCGCTGGCCTACAAAATTGTCTTGCGAACTGCAGCACATCTGAACTAGTTTAAAAAAGGAGGGGGGGGGGGGTTTGTATGTGAAAAAGAGATTTCAAATAGCATTTGAAGATATACTTTCAGGAAACAAAAAACAGCCATAAAGGAGCATACGCTGAGATATAACTGATTGACTACATGACAGTTCGAACATGAACAATTTGGGAAATCCGTTACAATTCTAAAGTGGAATTCCTCCCTAAAAATTGCAAAATTCCCCCCAAGGGGGGAATTCCTCCCCGGTTGGGAACCACTGCCATAGGGGATTAAAGATAGGTCTGAAAAATAATCTTCTCAGCCTGTTATCTGCTTACTCCCAGCCCTTGATTATACTACTTCCATATCTGAGTTGGAAAAGCATGCCAAGAAGATCAACTTCCCAGTTGGCTGTCACGAATGCGTTAATAAATAACGATTTCATATATAATCTGAATTCGAAAATACACAAATCAGCTTTGTTCTTCACGCTTTCTTTTTCGATGACGAACAATCATTTCTGATGCCCTTATTTTATGACTGTCACCAGATTCCCATTTGATTTGGTTATGTAATGACTGCTGCCCTAGTAAAAATAACTTCCGTTCCACTTCGTCCAGCTTTTCTTTGTGCTGCATGCAGTCTGCCTTCATGGAATTTGTCGACCAGTCCATTATTTTGCGGAATCTGTCCGAAAACGTTTGTACAAGACTTCGTGCTATGAATATACTCTCATTGGAGTCGAAAACAAGCAACTGCTGGCCCATTGCGTAGTAATACGGGCCCAACTTCCGCAAATCAACAACAGTTGCATCAGCTTTTAGTATCTGTCTATAAACCTCTCTATAAGGTTTTGTGATTTCTACGTTCGCGAATCTTCGGCCGGGGTGTGCCGCCAATACCGTCGCCAGCCAAAGAGGTAGATCCATCTTTGTTCCTTCCGATATATCCCTTTTTCCACATGCTACGTCTAAATATCCCAGACCGTGCACCGAGTTTTGAAACTGGCAAGATATTTTCTCGCTTGACATTAGTATGTCATCAATGCTGAAGTAATTTTGTCTTTGAGTTCCACTGGCAGGAGCACAATCCATATTGTTACGAACGTAACCGCGCGCAATATTAACGAAACTGGTAGCAAAGCAAAACGAAACGCCGAAGCTTGATGAAGAAATTCGAAATCTTTAAATGCCCGTCAAATCGTAACTGAAGCGAAGCGTATGATCGCTCGGCTGTGTCATTAAAATAGGCCTTCCCAATCATTGCGACCAGAAACTGTTAAAAGTGAGGAAAATTAGTATATTATAAACGCGAACCATTCGATATAACCAAACAGAATTATAAGAGTGGGTTTAAAAAGACTTTAACTGGAAACTGAGCAGTCAACACAATGACTCGGCCTCGAGTCATAATACCATGACTCGGACTCGAACCTCTGCTCGATGGTGAAGTGAAAATGACTGTAGTCAAAACCATAAAAGTGAGAATGACTTGTGACTCGGAGCTTTGTGACTTGGTTACAACCCTGCGGCTCACCTAGAAACCAATTCACCGATGGTAACGAATCCAATAAACATTCACATATTACCAGCTTTACATAGGAGACTACCTATCTGTGCATTACATCACGTTGTATGCCTTGTGCTGATAGAAATACCATCGCTGACGATTGATTGAAGCAACAGAACTACACTACGAAGACCGACCCACCTACCAACACCACGTAATACCTAACAACCTCAATTTCCACTCACCTCTGTGCAAGATGCTTCTACAAATCTCATCAAGCTAATTAATCAAAGTACCAAGAATAAGCCATCATTAATATCTTATGTCGTACCTAAATGGCAGATATTTATTCAACCGGCAACAACGGGGACTAGGCACAGTATGGATGATTATCAAGTCATTATAATCTCAATGATGATACTGCTTTCATATATTTCGTGATAATTCTTCATCATTCGTCTTCAAGCTTCCCTTCCACGATCAGTTGGAATGAGAATGGCTCGAACTGGTAACCCTCGCCACTGTAAAACTTGTCCTGGAATTCCACCCAGTGAAGACGCAGAGCATGAAGAAATGCAGAAAGGCCCTCCATGCCAAGAAGAATTCCAACGGTCAATGTAGCAAAACCCCTGAAGAAAATATAATTTGTTAATTATACCACCACACAAATCTAGATAGCACATCAGTGCGCTGGTCAGAAATTTCTCATGATTGGCTGCATGGTCAGTTGATCACGGTTAATGTTATGGTCAACTTTACTAGATAGTCGAACTGCTGATGTATCCACAACACAATATATCAATGCAGGATACAGAATGTCTGAAGAATTCTGATTATATTGATGATGACCACTGGCCAGCCAATTTCCCCATACCAGTCCTAAATATATACAGCAGGGGTCAAACTACTTGAGGCTTTGTCAAGTGGAAGTAGTGACTCTCAAGACAAGCATAAAGTAAAATAGACAACATTACTAGACCAAAAATGAAACATGCGATATTGTGTGCGATCTAAACAGGCTATATAGTAGGCTTACCCTGTCACATATCTGCGAACCCACTAGTCCTACCGATTGAAGATTAAATGAAGCATTACCAAAAGATGAAGAAATTCAAGAAGGCACCGATGATTCCAGGCCACGACAGTCCCATATGCATCACCATGGTCCACAGGACCTCGGAAAGTTCTGTGACAGAAATATTGAATCAACATCCGCCAGCCGGCTGGCTATCAGTATGTAGCGAAAGGCTTACCGGAATGAGCCAAGCTCAACGCCCACAATCGCAGGTAGGACGCCGTGTGAGATATGCAACTCAAGCAATACTCGATAGTCTCGATCATCTGATGTATCATAATCTCCATCATGTCGAACTGCAAATCATTCGCACGATAGATATAAATCGAGTGCTAACTAGAAGTATGATATAGTAGGGCATACCGGTTCCTCATCATCGTCCTGCGGGAAAGTGGTACTCTCTCCAACCGCGCCGTAAGACGGTTGTAGCTCGTTGACTATAATCGGAGCGTTCTCACTCTCATCGATTCCATCCTCAATGGAAGATGGAGCCTGCAAAAGATGGGTTGCTTTCACAATCTTCACGGTAACATGCATGCTTTTATGAGGCGGACAAATGCAACGAAGCAGAATTGGACAACTAGAAAATTAGACTAGAATTACCGCTAAAGAGTTATTTCCAAATTAGATTAGGATTAGAATTACTGAATCCGTGAAAATTCGGACATTGAATCAAGCTCCATTAATATCAAATAGTTCATTCTTATGAGTATGAGAAAAGTCAATGTCTGTACAGCAAGCTTGGCTCGTTTCACACTATACAGTTCTGTAGCATTTACTGGGAAACCGGAAACTAGAATTTAGATTAGAGCATAGAAATATTTCACAATTTAGATTAGAATTAGAATAAGAGCAAAGAAACATTTCACAAAATAGATTAGCGGCACTTCGCTTTAATTAGTTCAATTAGACATCTAGAGTTATCTAGTTCTCCAAGTCTGTCACGAAGCACAACATTTGTTTCAGATTATGGAAAACCAAAATTCCGTGGAAAATTTGATCAATTACTGTAACACAAAATATTGTTGCTGCATTTCCTGGAAAACATTCAGTGTTCATCTGACGAAGCCAGTAGTGCTGAGTCCTGACTGAACGATCACTAAGATGATACAACAACCGATCGTGTCTTACCCTCACTATTCGTCTTTTGTGTCTCTGATATATTACACATGGTTTCACAAGGAGCATCCAGGGCACACAAATGGCTGCGACTCCGACCAGAATTATCTGTACCGTTTGCTGACCGTCGTAGAGCAGAGTGTGTGCAGCGCGTGTCGGCGTAGTGAACATGAACATGTTGATAAGTCCAATCAGAAGGCTTGGCGCTTCCTGAAATAAAGAATTTAATAAATCCATGTAACAATCACAACAATAGTTATCAATGGATATATCAAAACCTCAATTACCTTCGACTCAGCAGCAGTCCAGGCAATCCACTTATAGATGATCATGAAGACCAAATATCCAAATATGGAAAGAATGAAAAGCATCTGAGGCACAAATATGGTCCCTATGTTCAAATACTTTTTGAAGTGCCTGAAATTAAACATGTTGTATTGTATTGCATTATATATTTCACAGGCATATTCTACATAGATAATTTAGCATTTGATAGTAAGATAATATCAGCCATATATTTCTAATTCACACTCTAGTACAGTGTAAGGATCATTGCTAACACAATCGCCACCTGATAGTTATCTTGATAAAAGATTTTGATTAAAAAACAGCATTATGTAATGTTTTATGCTGAGTACATTGTAAAATACTCGCGATGCATTTGATATCAACAATTTGCTCGGAATTTCAGCCCTATTAGAAGACCAGTAGTTTTATTATACTGCGGCCACATTCGTTAGGCAGAAATACAATATTGCATGTGACATAAGCAAAACGGTATGTCATCATGTTTCAAGGACCGGAAACACAGTTGCTAAAACCGCACTCGATTACATCTCAGCAGAATGAATCATAAATCACAGGAAAATATGTACATACAGATAGTCAACTACCGGTACTCACACGTAGTTAAACAAGCTGAGCACGATTCCAAACACCATGTGAGTGATGCCGATGATAACGGACCCTTTCATCTTGTAGGAGTTTAGGAAAGTGATCTTGTTGTTGGCGAATTGCCAAACCTGAAACGGGGTTGATCTTTTCTGATAAATGTCAGCTGAAATACGACTAGCGGTCCACATATTTGAGAGAATTGAGCAATCGTGTTCCTAGAAACATCAACTTTGGCCATTGCAGCGACACAAGAGATGTTTACGTTCAAGGAAATTACTTTCCGGACAGGTATTTTGATAAAAGCTGGCTATGGGTTCGGTATTAACCTAAGATCTTTTACCATTAAATATCAACTAACCCTCAACAAACCGCCAAGACTTTTACCGTTAAAGTGAACTGTTTACTGCTGTTGATTTTTGTCACTACACTTCATCCAGAGCACATAATCCCAACTAAAACACTGAAATTCATTGCTGCTGGTATGTCGCTGAATTGACGTTGAAATGGTTACCAGCGAATTTGGCATGTAGAATTCGTCACTTTGTGAATTTGGCATTAGAAATGCAATAACTGTACCTATTACTATGATTATTATTATGAAAACAATGCATTAATAAATTCAAAAATGATCGTTTTGCTGAGTATGAGCATGAATTGTGATATACTGCACTTGGTAAATTCGGGACTCAGCAGTTTGTATGTATGTTTCAATGTATTTAGGTTAGAGCTTACGATTAGGTCAGGGCTACGATTAGGGGCATGAAGAGCCTAATTCACTTGCAGTCATTTTAAAACACCGCTATAAATACCACCATTGAGCCGATCACAAAAATGAACCTACTGGATCGATTCCATAATAATATGGCGTGCTGGTGACGTTCGGGTAATCTTCTCCGTGCGATCCTCTCATCACTCCTGGCCGCGCCGGATCCAAAGTCAAAAACTTGACGTTCGGATTAGTGAGTTCGTCGGTACTAGAAACATTCGACGATATACCAAGAAGAAATAAAAGACAACAAGCAAGAAGTTACTAGTTCATCGCCGAAACATTCCAAGAGCTACCGAATAAGTTCAAAGACCTCGAGAAGCATTCGTTGTATAACAGTCCCGTGTAAATCGAGAATAGCCCCATGAAAAACATGATGTACCGTCCGCCATATAACATCACCCAGAACTGTGAGAGAAAGATGCGTCGCAAAGATTTCCTCGAAAATGTAAATCAAACGACTAACGCACCTCGCTGTTGGAAAACTTCTCCAGACGTTTCTCATAGATCACCATCCACAAGGCAAACAGGAACATGATCAGCCCGTGACCCATATCTCCGAACATGACAGCGAACAGAAACGGGAAGGTAATGATGGTGAATGGAGCTGCAATTGAAATTGGATATCTTCAGGATGAAGCTCGGTTCAGAACCATATTATTAGCAGAGGCCGTCAGTAACGAAGTAGTACTACCCTTTTTAGTACTCAAGGAGCTTTTGCTTACTCGCAATGAAGTGGTTACGATTTTTTACTAATGCTACGGCTAGAATACTCGCTTCTTCACTTAATGTACTTGTTAATCACTACGACTACTAGTACTCCAGTAGAAATTTACAATGTTACTTTTACTTCTACTTGAGTACCGACGATGGCCTATTTGACGATCCCTGATTATTACAGATCTCCTTCTCCGTAGAAATATCGGTAAAGGTTGCATTTGTTGAGAAGTAATTGTGATATGTAATATTGTAAATTGGAACGCAGTCATCTGCGGTTACCTACAAAAAGTACACGAGCCATCGATCGAATCTGAATTTTGAAACTAAACTACAACCCGTACATTTTCTACTTCCGCTTGTAGCACTTCCACATGTCCTGGAAATCGTCACCGCCACTTGTAACTGAGTAGAAATGTTCTGAATTAGTTCTACTTCTAGTTGGGCTTCGATCATCTCTAATTGTCTCTACCGCAACTGTTACAATTGAGAGGGTTTTCATTACTGTCAGACCAGGTGAAAACGCCAAAAAGTTGAGTTTCCTGGACAACGGTATACGCCGATTGTGATGAAAGTACCAGTTTCGTTCTCATACGGAGTTTGATTGTAAACAAACGAGTTTTTCAGTGATACATTTTGAAAATTACTTCCACTAGCTTCCACTAAAAATTTCCAGTCGAAACGTGTCATATTTTTATGTCAGCATAAAATATTGGCTCAAAACACGATATCAACAGGTTCGACACATTACTCCAGTGAATTCAAGGTAAGCGGCTAAGCACATAGGTCAAGAACTAAAACGCCCGCCATCTCACTAGGTGATCTAAATCTTGTAGCACTCACCCGGATTGACCTCTCTGTAATCAGCTATACCGTACGCGTCCACCATCCCTTGAAAGGCACTCGAAATTTTAGAAGTCTTGTTATAAGTGGGCGGTTCATCTTTAGTGTACACGACTTGTAATATCGAAGGCACGGCTGAACCGCTCAGCTCCTGAAAGCAGAGACAAACATAACGGCGACAGTACAACACGCAACCGCAAAAGCGCGCTTACTTCGCCCTTCCTCAAAGCGGCTTGAATATCGTCCAAATTGCTAGTCGGGCACCAGCACTCGGCGATCAGACACTTCTGATTGATGGTGAACAGATTCAGAGTGTGATAGATCGCTTTTATCTTGCGTACCTGACAAAAAATGAATTTGTCTCAAGGTATTTTTGCAGCAAATGAGCAACGATCATTTACGCTAAGCAAGTAACGATTGTGCACACATAATGAGTTACATTCATGGTAACGATTTTCTGAAGATAACAATAGCTCTCCGTGTCAATACCTTAGTGCGTGGATAAGAAGCTATGCAGGATAAAGGAAGATATCAGAATGGCTTGTTAACAAATGTCTCGATGCTGCATACATGGCGACATGACTGACAAATAAGAGAATGTAACGTCCTACATCAAAATTTTCCATCATATCTTTGCGATGATTTCACCAATATAAATAATGCAAATCCACCTAAAATCTAAATTCTGTTTAGCAGAATTTGAAAGGTAGAAAGTAAGTACGGCTAGTTAATCAGTGAAAGTATATGGAGTGTCTCAAGTACGACTGAAAATGTGGGTGTTGTCTGTTACTGATCAAATCCAGCGCCACAACAGCAGAGATGTGATACCTCATCATAAAAACCAAACACAAGACTTACTTTAATATTCCAAATTCTCAGATGTTGGGCGACCCTTTCAAGAACCTGCGCTCTGTGATCATCGGTCTCTTTCAGAACCTTAAAAAAGGAAATAAGTTGAGGGTGTACCAGGAAATAAGCTGAAAGCGCATCCGCACAGCTGTTTCAAGAGTTTGCAGTTAACGCCAACAATCTAGTGATAGAGCAAACATTTGAAATCAACAAACTGCAGAATACAGTCATATGGTCTGTGAAAGTCATATGACTTGCGATTCAAAGGAAATGGAACCGACAACACAATTTGTCAATACAGCACGAACTGAATGATAGGTGCACACGTTGAAAGCTAAATATCAATATTGATTGTACTCAACGTAGGCCACCAAAAATGCTATTCCCGAGCCGGCATTTTAGGCACACAACCTGTTTAACAGTTTTATGAGGACATACAGCATACTGTTAGCACATTAAGTATCAAATTTCCGAAAGACATTTCCTGGTATATGACTCAATATATTGGCAGGGAATGCGATTTCCATACATAGTAACCGCCACACAATAGGCTTACATGCTTCATGTCCGCGATTCTTCGAGATATTCCCTCACACGTCGATAGCCGTTCAGAAGCCCTTTCGGGACAAGGATAGATAACCGCTCTCAGGCTGGTAAAAGAGGAATTTGGGAACATTCGTGTTTTGTTTGTTCATTTGAACAAATCGAGTAATTATGACATCATCAATCGACCAACCTTTCCCCAATCTTCTTCACCCTGCCCTTCAATCTGTCGCCTTGGAAGAACACGATGAAGACACACTTGTCAACCTCTTCTCCCTGGAATAGGATTTTTTCAGTAAAATTCTTTCAACTAAGAACGAAACTGAACAACTGTCAAATTTACAGTGTATGGGTCCTCGAAAGGCTCGGGTATGTCGGTGTAGCGCATGAAGACATTTCCCCTGCAGGCACGCCACAGAATTCTTTCAAATCCATACACTTTGCTACGCGGTATCACTCCAGTGATAAACCTTAAAAATTAACAGAAATACATTTGATGAAACCATAAACTTTCAAACTGCATCTTCAACTTTTAGTACTGGGATAACAAGTGAAACTTCTGAGGAGCAAATGACTAAATTTCGCAAAGCAATGAGAAAGCTAAATTGCATAACTTTCAAGACCATAAACGTAATCGGTTTTTAATTTTATAGAAAGGGTTAGTCTCGAAAAAACTTGGATGTAATGCTTGTACAGGTTAAGCTTAAATCACCGGATATACTACTGTGCAAGCGTCTTACAGTGTGAACAGAAAACACACAAACAAATGTGTAACCTGATTCATCAATATTCTGCATTGCGTACTCGGACTGCCTTCCTAATGTGCAAACAGTATTTGTCAGTGAACCAATACACAGATATCAAGTTCGCGCAGTACGGTAATTGACAAAGCAGCAGTTAAAAATGGTTGCACCCGATGCTTCACGATACCACATACAACTATTTGTATAGATCAAAGGAGTAGGCAAGTTTTTAGTTCGAGGGTCGCATCGCATTCAACATCTGAATACTTTTTTTAATTTATCAATATTCTTCAACAATTCTCCAGGGTTCCATGGACCGCACAAGAAGTTGTCGCGTGCCGAATGCGTATGGCACGCTGGCATTAGTGTCACCACTTCCAGTATAGATTGAAGAATATTGGAATAGCATCGGTAACATAGCTTTCTCCAGGTTGCCTAGTTATGTGTTCAGTTGTTTATCAACCTAAATCCTTACGAAGCTAATCTATCCACGAACACATTGCAAACAGTTTGGAAAACCAACAATAAACCGAAAATTGCCAAACCGACAAAACTATTACCCGAGATTCAAAGTCTGATTCAAGCCTTCTTCGTCACGTATTTGCCGGCGGTCAACTTCTTCAAAGAAGTAGCTGGCCTGACGTAGCACGTGCTTCATCTCAATCAATTCCAGATAAGATCTCTTGATTGCTTCTTGGTTGGTGTTGACTTCTTTCATTTCGTTCTCCAGTTTTTCCAGCTCATCCTGCGGTTTGAAAAGATAAAAGTTTGTGAGCTATTGGAGCAGCTATACAACATGTAATAATTTTACAATAATAACTCTCATTGTGTTGGGCGGCAAATGGGACACGTGGCTCTGTGATTGAGCTGTGTCTGGATTAATCTAGCTGGCCCGCGCCTTATGATATTCCAGTTGTTATGATTTAATTTGCAAGTTTACGGCATAAGGCTTGGAAACTACAGCCCGTCGAAGAAAGTCAAAAAATTGAAACTATACCTCAAGCTCTGTCATCTCTTTCGGCAAAGGGGCAGGAGGATTTTCACCATCATCCACAATCGGTATATTGTCCTTCAGGAACTCCCGTTCCAAAAACCCTGATAAAATCAAAAAAGATTGATTATGAAGCATCAAAGGCATGAGACGGAGATCTCTTTCACTGACGTATTTTCCTTTCCATTTCATCGCATCTTCTAACTTCGTTGACAAATCTCCGCTGGAAAGCATTGACATCGGGATTCAACTGAACAGAAGACGCGTACAACGATTATTAAGTACAAATGCACTGACAATAATAACAGTCATATAATAAAAACTAACGTCTCGGAATTGAACTAGACCCAGTTCTCCAAGCTCACTGATGCATGAATATGCGGTTTCACTCTGCAGATAGAGCTGTGCCAAGCACATTTTCTCACTCCGGAACAGACTTCCCATGTTTCAAGTTGTGCGACTCGGCACTGGTTTGAAATATGAGCCACTGCCAAATCTGTCACTTAAAAATTTCTGCAAAATCACACATGAAACTTTAGGGAGGACACGAGATGTCAGTCAAATCAAGGCAAAAGTATGACCAAGATAAGGAAAATACTTTCATCAAACGGAATAGATACAAAGCAGAGAATTTCTGGATGTCTCATGTCTACAACTATATCCGGTAATTCTTAATACATGTCAAGAATTTGTTGGTCCAGTGGGAACATTCACAAGATGTTTGTTATGATACAGTCACAATCGACTGGTTAGGAATGCACAAAAATATTGTTGGTAAACCTTTGGACTCATGGGGTTAGGTAGGGTGTCAGTTACTTTGGCATTGAAAATAATTTCAAGCATTCTCCATCAGGTCAGAACAAGTGCATGAAAGTGTGACGTTATCATTAGCGTAAAATAAATAGATCGCAGTTACTAGCTATTTATGAAATGTCTCGCAAATAATTGGGCAAATTCCACTTACGCTAGATAATCAGTGATCACTGATCAGGGATCACCAAAATCAAAATGTTACGTTTATCTACTATAGAGGAATTGATATTCATACTTTCCAATCCATCATGTAATAAAAATGAGAACTAACATGATTCTTTCAAACATGGTAAGTCATAAGCTCAATAGGTGCCGTATCTTCAACAGCCAAAGATTTTCTAAAATTACGAAATGCTCCTAAATAACACCGGTCTAAATAACTCGCATGTAAATTCATTTTCTGCTTTCTCTCCGACTGTAAACACGTGATTGCACACTGCACTGTGCACACACCCTGCTGCATTTCATCAGCGTATTGTTAATCACGCTGTCCATCTACTTTATACCATTATATCCAGCCATGCCATGCTATGCCCTGTCAGTCAACACAGCACAGGGTACGTACAGTACAACCGTTGCCGAAACTTTCTATCCCAAGTCAAGAGTCAGCTGATCATTAGGGAGTTGATATCAAAGAACGCCCTCTTATGGATGGCCGTTTTAAGTTGGATTCGCAAGTGATGTTACAATGCAATCGATAAGTTCAGCTGTATTCGAAGTAATCACCGTTGCTACCAGTGTTGGAACCATGGGACGACTCGAGTCAGCTTTTTCAGATGACTCGACTTGACTGGAGTCACTTTGTAAAGACGTCTTGACTTGACTCGGTGTTTTTTTAATGTGGATGATAGACACGTGACTCGAAGCAAAATTCAAGAGTCAATTTCAAGTCATCAAGTGATTGGTGTCGACAAATTCGCTGTACCTGTAGCCGAAGTGCATGCCGTTCTCGACACACTGATATGACCTGTGGAAGCAACGAGTCATTTCGCGCGTTTACGTGTGCGGCCACTACTTGGCTTAGCCTGCATTGGCTGAGCCAAGGAATGGTGGCCGCGTTTCCATGTACACATGTACAGTACATGATCACTTGATCAGCGACCATGAACATCGGTGAATAAAAATTGACAACTGGTACCGATACTTTGTGTTGAAAGTTCGTGCTGGAGGATATCGACATTAGAGTGCCTGTTACATAGTTCGTAGAATCCTATAGCTTTGAAAATGTTTCTGTCAAGATACCCGGAATAGTGAACATCAATTCAATGCCTATAGCGAAAATCTTCCAAAGGGAACTTTTGCAGTAGGGTGCTACAGCTTAGCTATAGATAGCATCAGGATTGTTGCTGATATGCCCTGTGATTATAGCTTACGTTGTCGGACACTATAGTAGTAATATATCACAACATGTATTCCTGATCTACAGATTGCTCATCAGTGCTCATACCGACTCATTCTTGAATATGACAAACGTGTAGCACAGGGGTTCTCAACCCGCGGTCCGCGACATTATGAACGTATTTACTACTGGCACCGTATTCTTGCATATTAATTTAGCTACTTGGCTCTCTTATCGTACCGTCTCTGTGTCGTTGGAATACTCATTATTTGATGTGTTCTGGTTTCTCGATATCTGCTCGAGTTAAGATTGTTTTTTTAATCGGCCTTCCTCTGAACTCTTTTTTAAGAGAATCCCGCTGCGTAGTACATTTTTAGAGAGTGTTTCACTCACCGTGAATGGTTTGAACAGAAAAAAGAAAAAGGAACGGGAAATTAAACGGCGGAAACTGTGTTTGTAACAGGCAACATTACAAAGCTGACTTCTGTAACTATTGCTGACCTCGAGACACCAGACTTTTTCTCTTATGACGGAGAGCTCAAAGTAACAAAAATGTTACCGTAATGCGCCGCTGGGAGACACATTATTCTCAAAAAAAAGCAACTATGCAAACTTACGAACGCTGTCCATCATTGCTTTGGAATGCATAAAAGGGTACTAAACGCCCGTATAGGACTGGTAAATAGGCTATACAGTAGCGTAAATTTAATAGTAGCCCGCAAATACATAGTAATAATGTTCTGCGGCCCGCGGCGTCTTTTGCTGGTAAAATGCGGCCCGTTATACACGGGAAGTTGAGAACCCCTGGTGTAGCATCTCAAAGTACCGCCGATATGTAGAATGTAGATGATACTTTCGTCATATTCAAGAATGAGTCGGAATGTGTGTGAATGTGACCAAGTCCTCGTTCCTTTCAACTCGTTTCATCCTGCCAATAGATTCACAATCGAAAAAGAACGGAATAGATCATTGTCCTTTTTGAATATTTTGGTCGAAAAGCACGATAACAATAATTTTTTTAAAATTGTTTCGCGCTAGGCGTGATTTACTGTTGCCACATAGGCCTATCTTGATTATTGGGTACCCCCCATGAAAAAATACGCATCATGGTTTATAGAAATGCGCATTTCGGCATCGGCCATTACCGCGCCTCGACGCACCAAGACATATGGAGCTTTAGGTCATGTAACATGCGACTTCGAGAAGTGTGCCAGAACGATCGGAAGCGAGAAAACTTTGGCCGAAAAAGACTGCCCTAATGCTGACCGAAAACTTCGATGTGTTTAATTGTCCATAAGCGCCTAAATAGCTGGCGCCGAATCTTCCTATTCTGACAATCTGAACCCCGCAAGACAAATGCCATCACACCGAGAAAAATGATTTACCAGTGAAGTGATACCAATTTGAAGTCGTGTGCGTCTTTAGTACTTTGGGCAATTTCAATATCTTTTGACATAGCAGACAGGAGGTCACGAAATAAAAATAACAACATGTAACCAAGTCATTACCAACGGGTCCGCCCGGATATGTTACCCGCTTGTATTGGCCGATTCGATCATAATTATAAAAGATTTTCGCGTTTTCGCGCGGTTAGGCGATATATGCTGTCTCACTAGGAGTACAACAAATCTCGTCTATCAGTAAAGTGGGCCTAATGTACAGCCTGATGAGGGGTCTGGAGGGCAAAGCGCCCCATGGGTTTATCACCCTATGGGGGCCGATACCAACGTTTTGGGGGGCTTTACGAAGGGCTGTTTCGGTCTTGTGTATGAATATGATAAATATAATAAGTGTCACTGTGATTGTGGCTACGTGGGAAGAACAACACATCGTTTGTAGGACCACGTAAAACAGTATGTCCCTTGATTTATTAGAACACGCACGTCACGCTCGGAGAAATGCTTACCCTTGACCTTGATCCTGAAGCTTGTTTGAGAACAGGCAATAAAGGTCATTCTGAATTCTGCCATTATTGGCAATCATTTGATGGATAATTCTGTTTGTGCGAAAAATTATTTTCGAGATAGATTTCGCATGGTCGGGAGAGGCCGCGGCTCACACTTTCATTTGTGTATCTTGAAGTTGACTTTTATCAAAATACGCCAACAAAGTCTGTGCCAATAGAAGGAGTTCGTGCACCATCTGATTTCAAAGGCTGTCCTTCAAGTCGTTTTGATTCGATATACCTTCCTATCTTTTCCTTGTACCAATCAAGGATCATCCGAGAATTATCAACGAAAAACTCCAATAACTCCGCTTCTACTTGTTGGAATTGAGTCAAATTTGTTTTGCGTCTTCTCTGAAGACAGCTCAACAATTTCATGGGGTTGACAGAAAAATTTGAATTTGTTTTGAATTTGAACCAAATTTGGTGTGCAGCGTTTTTTAGGGTAACCTGACAATTTAATGACTGAATGGCTGGAATCCAGAAAAAAATGTTTTTTTTGAACAGCCCTAATGCACACTTTGAGTTGAGTATGAACATTCCAAAACATCCCAGAATTTTCATTTCTTTATTTTCTCAATTTTATTCGATGTTGTGAGCATTCGATTCCCTAACGAATCCAGAGGTGGTCAATACTTTTAGTTTAGAAGTACTCAAGAAGTGGATTTCGCCTATTCCCGCTAGTTACTCAATTTGTTATGTTTTTAGACTACTTCCTCGTCTACTGGAACAATTTTTTGGTAAAAATACTTATAGAATAGAATAATATATTCATATTTTTTAAATTTTCCTGTTTAAACTGAAAATTTTAATTGGATCTGCGGAGCCCTATACTTGTTAGAATTGAACCAAATTTGGTGTGCAGCGTAAACCTGACAATTTAATGACTGAATGGCTGGAATCCAGAAAAAAGTTATTTTTGAACAGCCCTGTGCATATATAGGAATAGCTCTGGACGTCCGACTCATATCAAGTCTGATTTACAACCAGTATAGCAGGGACGGGCAACTTCTCCGCAGTCGGCGGGCCAGATATGTGAAAATGAAGTAGTTGGCGGGCAGGATTCCTGAATCGTTACATGAATCGCTTATTTATCCACCTAAAAGGAATAAATCGTAAACTTTAGGTTTAAAGCATAGCAACAGTATTTAATGAATTTATTATCATAATGTACTTCAATAGCTGTTAAAGGTAATGAGACATTTATGATCGATCAAAGGTGTGAAAAAATTCTTTGATCTCTGGCTACATGTCGGACGTAGAAACCCTTAGTAAAGAATGCACGTCAACGTCAGTTTGATTGGAACGCAGATTTTGTCTTGTTAATGTAGGCTATACATGGAAATGTTTAGTCGCAAATGTACCCTATGTAAACCCGCGGGACACATTATCACGTAATGCCGGAGACTAGGGATGGTGTGAACGTGAGGTTCACGTTCGCGTTCTGTGTGTGAACCTCGGAAATTCAGAGGTTCGCGTTCACAACAGAACCTTGATAGGTTCTGCACTGTGAACCTTTTTAATATATTACAATTTTCACTTTATTGTGACATCTTTAGTACGAATTTATTGCATTTCAACTGCGGGCCACTCTATGCATGGCGCTGGCAGCAAAAAATCAACACAAAACGAATATGCACCTTGACAGTCTATAAGACTTTACTTGCTGTCCTGAGGGACGAGTTTCAGCTCTTTGACCGAGCTGGACGAGAGTATCTGGCTGATAGTATGTATGACTGACTTCCGATATTCCTAACTAGCTTGCCAATCCAGAGACAGTGTCTTTCCGGTACTTTGTATTGACGAACAGTGAGCACGGATCAACTAACCCAACTGATAACAAGACGTTAAAAAATACTTGCAATACTGCAAAATAAGAATACATCACGTCAGTGCCCTACCAAACGAGGAGCTACTCATGACCATGCTTACTACACGGCCGTCGAAAGAAAGAGTGAAACGTGGTCGTGCTTCTTCTGCCGTCCGATGAGGCGAGTCGAGCGTGACCATTGTGACGAACGAATAGTGTTAAAGAACCACCGTGACATAGCCGGCCCTGTTGGGAATTGTGAATACGAGACATTAATCAATGAGCAACAAATCTGTGGGAATGGTGGTGACCTAGATATGAAATAGGGCGGCAGAAATTAAAAAAATGTTCACAACCAGACTTGCATTACATGACACGAAATCTAGTACTGCCCCAGACGACACAAATTTCTAATGCCGCGACTATAGGGGTGCGGGCAGTCACCGCCCTGTGGCAAAGGCCAATGTGGCTGGCAGTTATCAGCAAACGACGAAATAGAAGCGACAGTGGTGCTCTAAATATGAATAAGGCGGCAGGCAACAAAACTAAGGAAATAATTTGACTCAAATACGCATCCAATGCATCGCGCAGAATTTTCTGTATGATCGTGTTGTAGGAGAGAGTAAGCCTGACATAACGACTTGCGCATACTCCCGAAAATGATTTTCGTTCATCTTCTTGTATTTGCGGAATAATTCTGGTTCCTTGACGACCTTTGAACACTGAGTTTCGAGCGACTTCTTAACTGCTCCTCGGTCGTAAGGCAATTTTTTCTCCTCCATCCGCCATGGGAGGCCAACTTGAAATTGATTGTTCATGATGGGCGCGGGTTCATTCATAGCGGCGAGGGCCTGCTCGTCTTCGATAGAGTTCTTTGATTCGTAGGGGTCGGTACAAATGTCAGAAAAATCGGCATTACAAATAGAAGACATTGGCAATACAGGCGAGACACATTGTTTGGAGAAAGTATCGACATGTACGAAATTTGCATTAACAAAATTAACACTATCGCGCGCGGGGGCACTCTTGGAGAGTGATTTGTCAAGGCCGCCCAAGCACCAGCCGAAAACTGATAGCTTGGCACCTGGCAGTTCATTTTGCGGTGGTATTACTTCGGTGCAGGGGTAACTCGTGAGGAAATCGTTACCCACAAGGAGATCGACATCGCTTGTCTGAGCGATAGGAATGCTTATGTGGCTGAGGTGATCGCACGCTGCGATGGTATCGGCATTTGGCGCGTGAACGTTGACGTTCGGAAAATACGGGGTTGACAGCACGTCTTCGAGATTAATGACCGTGCTCTGATCGAGGCCCTGCACCGAAAGCGACACAAATTGCGCGGCGCCCCCAGCAATGCCAGTTGCAGTTTCCATTTCATGGTCAATTTGATCACCATGAACATTCAATTTTTCTAGGAGGCGCTCGGTACAGATGCACGTGCCGCATCCAGGATCTAGAAAGGCGTTAGTAATCATTACCGCATTCGAATCGGCGGACGTGATTTTTACTGGAACGACAGATAGCCGCACAGGGTTCTTAATCATAGTTGCCGATGCCAGCATGGCGTTTACATTGGCAATTTCGGTAGGCCTATTATGGCAATTTGTGACGTGCCTTGTCACATTTTGAAATGCTCCATGAAGGAGGCTGTGATGCGGTGAGCCGCAATTATCGATATGACATCGATAACTCGATCCGCAACTATGGTGATCGTGACCGTAGCTCAAACAATTGGTGCAGAGCGATTTTTCTTCCACGTATGCGTTGCGATCGGTCGGGGTCTTCTCTCTGAAAGCGTCACATCTGTAGAGAGGGTGAGCGCCGTTGCAGAGTAGGCAAGGAGGCAGCTTTTGGTGAGAAGTACTGCGTCTTTGGACGTTGTGCTCGGGAAAGTGTATCGATGCGGCATGCACTTTCACTCTAGTCTTTGGCGGAATGTACCTCGAATTCGGCAGGCTATAGACGAATTGTGCGGTTGGAGTTCTTGAGGTGTCGGCTGCGCGTTGTACGAAGTCGACGAAATCTTCAAACGTTACGTTGGAGCCTTTCATTTTTTCTTCGTGTTGGCCCAGGAACCGTTGTAGGAAGTATTTAGGGTAGCGACCCATTATCTCATGAAGAACTCCCAGTGCATTGACTTGAGTCATGGCTTTGCACTGTGTGAGGACGTGTCTGGCAGACCGCAACTGGTCGGAGGCCTCTATCAGTGATTGTCTATTATTAGGGTCGACCGGGTCCCCATTTCTTAATTGATCAATGAATGCGTTGGTAACATAGGAATTGCGCCCATAGTTATCATGCAGGATTTTGCGTGCATGTGTATACGCCTGCTTGTCATGACGACCAGCGCGGCAGCCTGCGACAGCTGCCTTGGCAGGGCCAGTACAGTATAAAATGAGCTTGTTCAACTTAATTCTATCAGGATGAATTTCACTAGGATCTACACCTTGGGGTTCGAAGGCGCTATCAAACTCGTTGATGAACCGGTGATAGTCTAGAGGGTCTCCGTTGAAAGAGGAGACTGAGATCGTTTGAAGGTCGAAACCACGTTTGATGGAGCCCAATATATTGTTCCACGGGTTATTATGGTTATCATTATGGCGTGTACCCGAACTATAACCCGACACTGGCATTGAAGGACCAAAATTTTCTGAAGTTTGCTGGCTATACTCGACAGGAATATGGCCACCGCTGTGTACAACAGGCGGGAAGTCATCTAGAGGACGTGGGGCGAGACCGGCATTAGTTATAATCGGGTTACCAAAATTATATGGTTGTGAGTAGCTAGAATCAATGGGGATACGGCTGGCATTGTGGGCCGCATCCGCAAAACCAGTCTGTACAGGAGGCGAAACTATCCCGTCCATGGGCATTGCCGGCCCAGTAGGGATGCGCTGATAGGCAGCTTGAGGGTATGGCGTTTGACTATAATCACGAGCCTGGCCATGAGACCGAGCTTCCAGGCCGCTGTCGGTCGCCGGGTCGCTATAATCATATAAGCGGGCCGAACTTGGTTCAAATTTTATATAACTTGCCGGTGCGGCCGACTGTCTAGTAGTCATCACAGGGTGAGTCACCGCCGGCCCATTAATGGGCCCCTGAGCAACACTGTTAAGTGTCACAGGTGCAGGCGTGTTCAGAGTCACAAAACTTTGCCCAAGGGTAGAAGGCATGTATAAAGGATCTGTACTCACTGCGCTGTTTACTGGGGCGACAGGCTCGACATACTGCGTCGCGACAGAACCACTACAGGTCGATTTGGCGTTGATGATTTTCAATCTCTCAGTGGCTTCGAGGAGCTGTCGTTCGGTCGCGAGTTTCGATTCTTCACATCTAGCTTCAAGTTCGGCTTGTTTTTCCTCAGCTTCAAGTTCAAGTTTGGCTTGCTTTTCCTCAGCTTCAAGTTCAAGTTTGGCTCGTTTGGCCTCAGCTTCGGCACGCTTCGCCTCGGCTTTTAATTTCGATTGTTCTTCTGCTGCCCTGATTCTTAGTCTTTCAATTTCACACTCGGCGCGAATGCGTTCCACTGAGGCGTGAGTTCTTACGGAACTGGCGGTCTTGCCAAATCGACGGCTCCACGTTGCATCCTTTCTGAAATGCTGTCGGATGTCTCCGAGGTCAACACTTGCTGCAGAATTTGTGCTTTCGTCTCTGAATTCCTTGTAAGCATTATTTACTCGGCGTTGGCCGTTTGCAATCCCTAAATTCAGCTCCCTTATCGAGCGGATACTCGGATGACGGGGTTCGTGCCTTTGTAGGGTTCGCTCCAATTCATTCAAATCATCGTAGAGTTGAATACATAGATCGTCTAGCGCACCTTTAGACTTGATGATGAGTGGGTGCGAAGACGCGCTGTTGATTGCAGTGTAGAAAGCGCGCTCTGCTGTCTCGAAAGCAGCGCTGGATTCCTGCATGACTTTGTCAACATGCTGCTTGTTGAATGCTTTTCGATCGGCTGCTTGTCGTGTTGAATCCATCTTGACTTCAGTCGGTGCTTTATTTTTTAACTATGTCCTGAGGGACGAGTTTCAGCTCTTTGACCGAGCTGGACGAGAGTATCTGGCTGATAGTATGTATGACTGACTTCCGATATTCCTAACTAGCTTGCCAATCCAGAGACAGTGTCTTTCCGGTACTTTGTATTGACGAACAGTGAGCACGGATCAACTAACCCAACTGATAACAAGACGTTAAAAAATACTTGCAATACTGCAAAATAAGAATACATCACGTCAGTGCCCTACCAAACGAGGAGCTACTCATGACCATGCTTACTACACGGCCGTCGAAAGAAAGAGTGAAACGTGGTCGTGCTTCTTCTGCCGTCCGATGAGGCGAGTCGAGCGTGACCATTGTGACGAACGAATAGTGTTAAAGAACCACCGTGACACTTGCTTTGTCACAAAAGTTTGCTCCAAATATCCAGCTTTCCGATTGTGAATATTTAGCGACTCTCTGCTGTGAGCTCGACTCGCAATCACACAACGTCACGAGCTAAATACACTTATAGTAATCAGCGAATGATGCTTATTCAACCAACCAAACTTGACTTCATATGTTTATTGTGGGTTTGGCTACTGCTGTATAACTTATTAATGGGATAATTTCGGTAGCAAGCATAGAAACCCTGTTTTACAGTCTGCTCAAAATCAATGTAGCAATACTCAGACGCCGAATACATTGTCTGGTCTGGCCAAGACCGTTAAGGCGTTTCTTATATTCCCTGGTAAGTCCTCGTTGAAGTTGTTGGCAAAGCGACGGATAATATTGATTTTATGGAAGTATTATATCATTTGATTGCCTCAGTTGATACATTTAGCGACGTTTAAAACGCCAATATGTACTTCCGCATTGTGGGATTATGTGAGAGAGAGAGAGTCTTATGTGGCCCGAGTCGTCGCTAGGTATCGTGTATACGTACATGTACATTGATATAGGTTATCACTTCATTGAAAGATAGGATTGGAATTAGCAATATGGCGTCACGTGACGTCATGAGGTTCACGTTCGTGTTCACACAGAACCTTTCAAAAAGGTTCGCGTTCACACGAACCTGAACCTTTCAGAGGTTCACACCATCCCTACCGGAGACTGTCTGCGGGCCGGGTCCGTGTACGGCCCGCAGACGGTGTATTGTCCGTCCCTGGTATATAGCCTCGTGCACTGCGTATAAATTTCTGGGGGCGTGTAAGAGAACTAACGACAACTTCAGGAAGAAAAGACTTTTCTTCGGCGCCATCGAAACCAGTTGCGGCGCAGACCTGCCCCGCTGAATATAAAAGCGGGATTGCATTGATATAGGCCTATTTACCGTACCTGATATTATAATATCTGGAGTGTGTCAAGATGAGGAAGATTTTTGCTCTTTTCATGGTGATGACAATAATCACTTTTTCAGGTAAGAATTCTTGTGCTGTAATTTTATTAGTCTATTATACTATATAATTTATTTATAAATGGTTGGAAACAAAGTGAATAGGCCAAAAATTATAAATCTAACCCCCGAAAAACAAAAACATTATCAGTAACATACTTGTCATGTTCAAATATGGTTGACGGCATTATGGAAATACGTAGTGATTTTTTACTTGTTCGAGACGAATAAAAATACCAACGTCAAAGGTTTGGGAATTGGAATCGGACAACATGTTTTATGGTCATTACAGGATAGACAACATCGTACTTATAACATATTGAAATCTCAGAATGTTTCCTCCAATCATTTTTTTTTGGAGGGAAGGGGGCAAATTTTTGTAGTTCGGGGGAACTCCCCCAGAAGAACGCCCTTCAGATCCGTCCATCCCTCTACGGTCAATTCCATCACTACCCTATACATATGATTCATAGACAGAAGACACACCCACCGGGATTATGCGATTCATGAGCGAGGTGAATTGGGTGGCCAACTCAATACTTATCTGTTTAATCAATTTAGTGTTTATATCCATTGGCGTGGGCTACCCCGCACCCAAATCCCAAATATTAAAGTAATGAAACGTCAGTATGAAAAAATTTCAAAGTTGTTGAATGAATTTGTTCAATATTATTGGTACTTCCACATACATGATCTGATCTACCGGTAGAACTGAGAACTTTCAGCTACTCAAAAAATATAGGAATCGCTCACACGTACCAACAGACCCACTAAACGAAAAATTCTTTCACGGCGTGCAATATTTTCTGCTGCGGATTGCATCTGTACCGCTGGGCTCAGATTGCAGGACTATTCGGAGCCGGCAATTTCTGCAACTGTTCATATCAATATCAAAGGCCAACGTGTGCCGGTCATTCCTGTGTCAGACTGCATTGCCTAAATAAGCGTATTAGTTTCGGGAGCAGTAACCCTATTAATATCAATAATAATCCGTGACCCTAGATCGCGTGTAACGAAAAGAAAAATTTTAAGTTGAATACATCTGTTCTAAAATACTCACTTCCTTACTTCTTACTTCGAAAAATATGTTCGATGGGCATGGCCATTTGGCCCCCTGGCTACGCCTACGGACGCCACCAAAACGATAACCTTTTTATGTTAAATATAACACGGCCAGATATCATCCTGCGTTATGTGTAATTACCGGCATCATAATAAATATACGCTATTATAGAGCATTCTGCAATTACCAATTTTTTAAATTTTGGCAGGCAGATATAACTCCTATACTACTGGAGGTATATGATTCACAGTCGAATGAGGTTTGCTCATAAAACGTTCTTTTGGAAAACAACTATTCTATTTTTTCTCGCTATACAGGTATAGCTTTTTGAGTGGCATATTTTTCCGTTTTATCGCTGTCATGTATGTGTATACTTATGTATTTCATTCAATTATATGCGCAAAGGCGATGACTAAAAGAAAGTAGCCGGCATCACTCCCTGGCTTGTTTCCAACAGGAAGCAAAATTTGCGTTTGTGACTGTTTCGCTTTCCCAGTTTGGTGAATCGCATTTCATCAGGAAGCAAGTATTAGCTCTTGCGACTTTCATCAATTGATACGAACGAAGTTCTTGTTGCGTCTAGGGAAGTTGATAGCTTATTGTCATTCATCGGTCCAAGCCTTACTATTTACATACACACTCTCGGCGTCCAAAATGTTGAATAGCGGCAAAACTGACGTCATATATGCTCGGTGCCCTATAGTGGGCGAGTGGACTGTGCATGTGCATCTGTGATGTCAGAAATCGGATAGCCATCATTGTCCGAGGGTCTATCCGAGTTCGGGATGGGCCTAGAGGCCATTTGAATAATTACAGCTCCAACTAAACTATGGATATTTGTTATTTAGCATCAAGGCGCGTCAAGGGAAAACGAGGCTGTCAATGGTACTGCCAAAGATGCGCACGTATGACATTTTCGTTATATATATTTATACTTACTAACGCTGACTGATGATGTTTTCGCCTCTGGAGCCTACTGTGCTCGCTGCTCAATTGTGCTCATGCTCATCAATTCACATTCAACAAGGCAGCAGACAGACCGCCAAGCGCAAATCTAAAATATGCAACTCTGTCACACTAGTGATGCTACACCCAGTGATATCTCATCCGCGTAAGCGGTGTCTTACAGGAGCCTAGAAGTGTGTCGTGCTACAAGTAGGCAGTTACGGAATCAAAAATAAGGAATATCGGCTTGGTGTAAATTACCAACCCCTGTTTCAGCTGTGGATTATACCACTATCGCCATCGCGCCATGGTGTGTCGTGTCGCGGTTATAGCCGGCGCCGAAATGCCTCTCCTCTGAATTCGGCGTCTTTTCTTGGTGTAGCGGGGCAAGCCTATTCATTACAATGAAGCTATCTAGCGACATTAATGCGCTCGGTGCGCATGTAAAATGTTCAATTTGAATCAATCTAAAAGATATGTAATTTACGTTGATTTACGTCATACTTTAGCCCGCTACGAGCTCACCCCCATTTGGGGGTTCGGGTGCGACAGTTAGGCTTACGACCCTGGGTATGGGTATAGCCTTCATCATTAGACCTACGCTAAAACTGCTTGAGGTTTGATATGATGTATAATCATTGTTTAGATCAGAGGTCTCAAACTCAAATGTGCTCGCGGGCCATTTTCTAGTTTTTGATGACGCCGCGGGCCGCAGCGTCAATAATAGGGATATTCAATGTATAATTTCCAAGTAGGTCTTATTTGACGGGACCTTGCAGACAGGCATTCCACAAACATCTCGGAAATTTAATTTACGATTGCATTATTCACGCTTGACACGGAGAAAATCACAGTTTCAAATATTTGAATAAAATTGTTTTTGTGCGGGACATAATTTTTTAATTAATGAGTTATATAGACATCATACGAGAGTTCGCATCATGACATCGTAAAACTGTCGGGTTATAATATTGTAACTAGTGAACCTTTGACGCGCCACAATTTTATGTAGAATATTTTAAAATCTACTGAAGAATGATCTGATATCAGACATTTGAGCGATGTAGCCTAATCCTGGTTTCGATAAAGTCGTGATAAGTATAGGCTATTGGTATTGTCATTGCCAACTTCAAATTAAATCAGCGTTAGATTTTGCCTTCGATTATTATTGGAACATATCAATAACAAATTAAATATAATCATTATTGAGCCATAGTAATAGCATTGCTACTTAATCTTATTAGTAGGGCAAGTTTTTGTTGCACTAAAAACCTGAGAAAGTTGCAATTATTTTTTAAATTTTAACAAAAGTTGCAGAAGTTGCATTTATAAATTTTTTTGAAATCATGAGGGTATGAGATTCTCGAAAGGTTCCAGCATTTTAAAATTTGCATGGTGTCTGCTTGTTCCGTTTCTTTCTTCGCTATTCAATCGATCATGGATACATTTTTATTTACATAGGGTTCGCACAATTTGCCAGTTTCAGGGAGTTTCATGACTAACGGAATAGTGGGTATGCAGCATACCCGAAAAAATTGCTAGGTAAACACGGCATACCCAGTATACCTGCGTCCGGCGCCTATATGGTGGGCCGCATTGTCACTTGAAATCCATTAATTTATTCTTTATTATAGTTTTATAGCATATTTTGCGCAATACTTGATAAAAGTTGCAGAAAAAAGTTGCATGGAAAATATAGACAAAAGTTGCAAAAAGTTGCAACATTAAACTCCTCCAAACAGATTAAAACACCATACTACATACATTATGAGTATTAACGAAGCTTCCAGAAGTTGTAAAAAAAAGTTGCAAAAGTTGCAAAACCTTGCCCTACTTATTAGCGATCGTACCCCTTGTACTTTCAATGAAATTTCTCGTAGTCCCTGTCCATTTTCAACTCAATTTCTGATGGTCCTATATTAAAATCAGAAAGCGCATTGACATAAAATCGCACGTAGCGCGAAGACTATTTTCCAGTTGAATTAATTGGCCAAGAACATATTCCACAGCACATAGGCCTAATTCCACAATTCATCTCGCACACCCTGATGCGGTGCTTCGTACCCTGGTGGGGTCTACGAACTTGAACCCCTGGAATAGAAATGTCCAATCGGCGAATAATTCATTGGTGTTACAGCTGTAGAGCGTACTACCAGACCTACCCTACTCGCCACCGATAATAACATCGATAAAGAGAAAAAAACAACACCCAACATGTAATCAACTATACGTCACGGGGGTCATAGAATGCCAATGGTTGGTTGCCATACTGACCTGATTAGATAGCTATATACCCTACGCAACGCAAGCTACGACCTTTTGATATATTAATATTATCATGGCAGTTTCATAGATTGTTGCGTCCGTAGGATTAACAAGTCACCGTTCCGAGTCGAAAGTCCTCCTCTGATTTTAACGTTTGACCCGACTCAACTAGAGTCAATTACCCAATCAATCCGAAATCGAGTAATTTTACTAGAAGGTTGCACCAAACCAAATCAAAATTTTCAGTCACGAATCATCAACGGGTCATGTTTTATCGTCATGAACTAGACATGTGACGTAATAGCTGATCTTCTACCACATGGTAGCATTTAAAAGTGATGTGATATAGTGAAGTTTGTTGAGATGTCAGTGATTTTCATAGTAGTTTTAGGGTGAAATGTAAGTTCTACTTATAAAAGATATATCGCACTTGAATATATTGTTGAATACTTGAAATTCCAAAATGTCGTCGCGGGCCGCACAAAATGCTCTGGCGGGCCGCATGCGGCCCGCGGGCCGCGTGTTTGAGACCTCTGGTTTAGATGCTACAGTTATGGGTATGGCCACCATCATTAGACCTACACTAAAACTGCTTTAGGTTTGATTAAGATGTATAAACGTTGTTTAGATGCCACAGTTATGGGTATGGCCTCAATCATTAGACCTTCACTAAAACTGCTTTAGGTTTGATTAAGATGTAAAAACGTTGTTTAGATGGTGAGTTATTGTGCACACTGCACATAAGGCACAGCGTGGTTCGTTTCATTGGTTATATATATATTCTTTTTATTCGTAGATTTTCCTCGTATATGCATTCACTGTATCGGACGCAGCCAGTGTCAGCGATCGGGGGGAAATATAATAGCCGACTCCGACTATCTTGACCATCCTGGGATGAGCTTGGAGCAGAAGTGATGATTCAAATAATAAATATAACAGCGATTCGATATCCCAAATAAATCTCGGTCGAATCTTTCTTGATTGCATTTTCAAAATATCCATGCAGAAAATGAGTGATGACAGGCAAATGCGAAGCAAAGGCCGTGAAGACGGCGTTAGGAACTTATGACTCGCGATCCACCGCATTTAGCACCGCATACCCAAGCAAGATCGCAATTCATGTCATCTTGGATTTCACGATGCGTTGATTAATCAGAGAGGAAAGTAGACACGGCGACTTCTGCATGATAATGTTGTATTCAAATGCATAATGTCTTCATTATCGTCGCCGACAATAAATGAATGCCCTTGGGAAAGACATTCCCAACTACGAATTCAAATTGCAAACATAGCCAACCACATTCCCATTTGTTAGGTAGCTATATGTAGATCGTAATGGCCTTAAAGTCGGCTTGTATCGCAGCGCTATGTGAATTTGAGAATTGAATGGATAAGTTAACCAGGTGATATCAGTAAATAATATTCTCCTTCGCGGAAGTTAATAACCCGGCTTGGGGCAGAGGAAACTCATTGAACCCTGCGTGACTGCCAGTGTCAGTAGAATAATTGAGGTATGACCTGGTTTCTCTTGCAACTGCTGTACGGATTCCGTGGAAGGCCGCTTTAACTGTAAGAATCTTATTACTGAGGAAGAATAAACAATGGATCCACACTTTTACTGAAGTAATACAATTTCTGGTATTTCGAATATATCATAGACGACTATGAATGGCTCTCATGGAAATGCAATTAAAAACATGTAGCTTGCGAAAAGTTCATCGAATGCTGTAGCTAAGACAAAGCGTCACATGCTGAAATGTCAACAACAAGCAAGCATTGCATAGCATAACACATACACGATAGGGGTCTTCAAAAATGACTTTTTTTCTCAAATCGTACTGGCTTTGATAAAATTGTTAGGTTACCTAATTGAGGCCTACACACTAAATTTGGTTCAATTCCACCCAGTAGCCGCATTGCTACAGGAGAAGAAAGTTTCTATTTATTATCTAAAAATAAATAACAAAAAATTGGAAAATTTTCTGTTCACCTCATGAAAGTGTTCGGTTGTCTATAGAAACGATGTTCACCAAATTTGGTTCAATTGCCACCAATGGAAGCGGAGTTATTGCCGTCGAAAAATTTGGATATGTATAAAATAGTATTTACGGTGGGCACCACCATAATAAATAATTAAAGAATTGGTGACAGTAAACACTATTTTATTCATAATCCAAATTTTTCGACGGCAATAACTCCGCTTCCACTGGTTGGAATTGAACCAAATTTGGTGGACATCGTTTCTATGGACAACCTAACACTTTCATGGAGTGAGCAGAAAATTTTCAAATTTTTTGTTATTTATTTTTATAAAATAAATAGAAACTTTCTTCTACTGTAGCAATGCGGCTACAGGTTGGAATTGAGCCAAATTTGGTGTGTAGGCTTAAATTAGGTAACATAACAATTTAATCAAGTAGCCAGTACGATTTGAGAAAAAAGTAATTTTTGAAGACCCCTAATATACAATTATACATTTTACGCATGCATGCAGAATGACATCCGAGCAAAATATCGAGTGCGAGGCTCGAGGCATTCCACATATTCCTTAATATCAAAACAGCCATTGGTATGATAGCTTCGAGGGATTCTGGAGTCGATCTCGGTCGGACTCGCAAGTCGCTACCCGTTAGTATTGCAGAGGTAGAACATACAACTACGCTACTCGTCACCCCGCAGTCGGGGATTGGTAAACCAACCTGGCAGTGCTTCTTGTATGTATAAATGAAATATGCTCCGTTACTGGTCACGGTTACGCTAAAATTTCGTCGTCAAATCGAAATTTGCGTCAACCGTAGAGATCGATCACACTTGCAAAAGTACTGACAAGGTGAGTGCCAAGGTGCGTACTGCGTATCGACGACAGTCGTGTTCATTGCGTAGATATAATCTGTGTTTTGAACTGATAACTATGAATGAAAGAATGAATGAGCGCAGTTACTTCGCTGGTCGGTCTCACTAGAATACTAGATGTCTGTATTGTCTGTTTTGATATTGTGTGTTCCTCAATGATTCCTGATTAAGTGATTATATACCTCATAATGTCATAAGAATAAATCTCATATCAAGCGATGTTACTTGGTTTGCTTTGGATAAAACTCTCCGCAAAGTTTAACGGCCTACCAGTGATTCCCAACTGCGGCTCCCAGCTACCCTTCTTGCGGCTCCCATTGACGTTTGAAAATCCCACAAAAATATTTCACACTCAAATGCATTACGATCGGCACTCAAATCTAAGTCAGCTCACCATCAGACTTAAGTGTCAATTTTCCCGGTCCAGGTCGATGCGTCAATTGTAGGCAACGCAACACTCGCTGCAGGTTAGCCAAATACCGACAAGCCCGGAAATAGGTATTTCATGATATGAGGTTCTGCTGCATGAAATCGTTGAGTGTAAACGATTTGTTATTTTTCGATAACGAAATGCTCTCATATCGTGTTCTGCTGAGCGAATGATATCAGTGGCGCTTGGTTGGATGAGAGGAAAGTTGTGAATAGACTGCTATTGCTACGTCATTGTTGTTTCAAAGTAACGTGCAAGAACATTCCAATTGCACGAGTAACAGTTATTGTTACTTAATTAAGGCAAAATCCATCAGCAGCTGTCCAGTGTCCAGTTCTCGATTTTACTCCATTTTTGTGAACTTTTTTTAAAACTTGATCTGAAGCTGTTACAAATGCTATAGGATAATCATCAGGTATTTGCTTAAATCTAATGTATATTCAAGCTTTAAATTGTGTCAGAAAGGCCTTTAAAGAAAGCACGTAAACTTCAGCAGTAAAATCGTGTTTTTCAAAGTTACTTGGAAGAAAGGTAGTTTCAAATTGTGGTAGAAAATAAAGTCCATTGCCTTATTCGGCCTGTGGTGATAAGTAGTGTAAATTCTTTTAACATTGAGAGGCACTACAAAAGTCAAATCCTATTGCAGTCAGATATCGAGCTGAAGCAACTATTTCAAAGTGAAGACTTACTTGAATTTTGGAGTCAAGTTCCAGAAGGAAAGTATCCCAATTTGATAACCAATGCCCAGAAAAACGCTTCTCTATTTGGATCAGCATATGTATGCGAAGCACTTTTTAGCAAAATGGTCAGAATAAAAAATCAATATCGCAATCGATTGACCGATGACCACCTCAAGCAGCTATCTGCGTACTGTACCCTCTGCAATTACGCCTCGCTTTGACACAATTCCTGAAGCTCAAAGCCAATGCGAAGTTGGGTATTAAATTGATTTGTGTAATCTTTTCTTGTTAGTGTTGCTATTTGTTGATACGTGCTTTCTTGATTCATAATTTTTGTTCTACACTTAATGAGTGTATTCGTGCGGCTCCAAATGTCTTCTGAAATTTGAAGTGTGGCTCCGACACCCAAAAAAGGTTGGGAACCACTGGCCTATACGATGTTTGAAATTATACTACTTAGGAATATACTAAAATAATACATTTTTAACGGAATATATTCATACACCATTTTGTAATTCAGATAAAATTATTGCACACAAATCGTTATGCATTATCTCAACACGAAAACTTTATATGAAATGCCACGCTGTAATACTGTCGCATTAATATGAATATATTTGTGCGTGTTATCAAATTCTAATTACATTCAAAATTATATCTGGTTCAATAAGGGCCGGTGGAGCTGTTACAACAAACGTCGTCGCGTGTTATGTCATAGTAGTACACCTGAGTGAGTCAGGTCCGTCGGAAGAAGAAATTATACGCAGCGAGGCAACCTTCTACAGCAGTGGCGAGATAGCGCAGTGGTATAATCCGCGGCTGCAACACCAATGGGTGCGGGTTCGAGTCCGACGGAGGTTTACCTAGGCTCCTCCTCGCCACCTCATCCGCGTCAGCGGTGTCTTACAAAAGCCTAGAGGTGGGCCGTGCTATAAGTCGGCAGTTACGGAAAATACAAAAGAATTATCGGCCTGGTGTAAATGACCATAGTAGTCGAGAAACATCATGAATACCCCAAAACAAAGAAACAAACCTTCTACAGACAGATTACACATCAATAACATCACATTAACATTCGCCCTACGTTTTATATTGATGTTGTTTATTATTCGCTCAAAGCTTTTCGAGCTGCCAATCCTGACACATCAGCTGTTATAGTCAGGTTCAAAACTTTGCTAGCAACAACTGCAAACTCCAATATGACGTCACACAAAATAAAATTTTAAATTTACGAATATGGGCGATATAAAAAATAAACACGAATGGTACAAGTCAATAACCATTCTCAAATCCCGCCGTCTGTCGCGACACACTATAATCAAGTTATTGCTTCCAATTTGGCTTTTGGATAACATCTTTTATCCCATCCAGAATGCGCTAAACATTACAGTAACTGTCAATTTTCCTATTTTCCATTATTCGTTTAAGGTCCTGACATCTATATGCTGCCAACGCCGATTCTCTGTCAGCAGAACCAACGCATATTTCCCTTATGTTCCGTGCTGTTGTTTTGGGCGAACGAATATTTACTTGCTAGCATTCGTTGTTAACCGTCACTGCTGTCCACTAGTTTGTTTTCGTTATTATTATGTCACACAGACGAAATATTTCCGACAATTCGAATTTGAATCACAGTATTACTATAGTATTATTAACTTTCGCTACTGTTCAGAGGAAAAGTTCTTAGTCAATCCATAATAGCAATATGAAGTTATTGTTTCGCGTAACTTTCAATTGTTAAACGAATACCTTTTGCTGACAATTATATGTCGACGTCTAGCGAGAGAATACATATTTTCTCTATTTTGGCATCTCGACTTGCTTGTAGAATTTGTTGTTTTCGTTACGTTGTAACACCGAGTATTCCTATAGCTTCACATTACTTACGTGGCCTGTGTGTGAAATAATACCAAAGCAAACTGGCTTTCCGGTAAGTCGGGACCTACGTGAGTTTTTTTTCGTTCAACATCGGTCCAAAGTAATCAGATTACTTTCTGTGGGCTATTCAATGTAAATCTGTGGCCGAGGTGCAGTAGCATTGTACTGTAAAATTAGTGATCGGAGCACGCAACTGGGTCGATTGCAACCAGCGGAAGATCCAATGTGTCCAGGCCGAAGTACCGACGCAGTGCTGGCAAATTGGTTGCGTTTGATAGCCTATATTGGCAAGCATTTTAACAGTTTACCATATGGGGCAAATAGTCGACGTATATGTATCTTTATCCGTGTCCATTAATTAAGCACAGATTATATTCTCACTGCAAGGTCTGAAGCTACGACTCAACATCGCGCGTCATGTCGACCTTATTTATTCCACGTTTGAAGTTTTCTCGTAGGCGTAGAAGTTGATTTCGATCTATTATGCAATGTGACAGTGAACTGATTTAGATGGTAAAATATATCTTGCCAAGTTATCGTCAATGTCCTTTGTGATTGGTGCATGAAACCTCAACGGCGATACTCATACGTAAATGCTTTTTGATATAACAATTATAATAGCTAAATAGCAAAAAGGTTATTTAAAATGTGGATATATATTCGCGATTGAATACATGTAGGCTTCCACACTAGCCAAGATTACTAGCAATGACCTCCGTCCACAACCACACCACATACTGGATTCTCGAGTGTCATCAACAGTGCCGTTTGGTACCGATTATATTGATTTTCGAGTGACGTACAGATTTAAATACCAGCTATCATAGAGACTCGTATAGTGTAATTTATCTGTTATATTCACTTAAAGCGTAGGTCCGCCTAATAAAACATTCCCCTGTTGTCAGTAAGCTAGTTCTCAATTTCTTTTAGGAGAATAAATGCCAATTCTCTTCAGCATAAGTCTGTCGACTGTATTTATAGCCAAACCCTACCGTCATATACCGCCAACAATGTGGGTATACATGTCGATCAAATTGAAAAGAATGTTGGATTTATTCAGCACTCGTGTATAGTAAGGGAGGTGTAGCATGTGGTTTAGCAGAGTCGGTGTAGTTCACGTTTCAAGTTTTTTCAGACGATATCGAAATGGTAGAAAGGACTCTACAATAAGCTCAATCAGGGTTTTACAGAATTACATAAATATAGTTGTCAGCGTGACATACGAATTCAAGGTATCAATATATTGGATACAACATACAAGATTGTAATCCAGTGACTATTCAAACAGCTACAATCTACGATGGAGGTCGATACAGTTTAAGTCTACAGTGCAAGTCTTGTATATTGCTATGAAGGAGTACCTAATATCGATACCCTTAACGATATCCAGATTCTCATACTGACCTGCACTAATTTGGCTGAAAATCGGTATATATTTCAAAAGTAAACGTCACTGAACTACGTATCTTCCACAAGTCATTATTTGCAAACGGAATGCGAAGAACAATATTAGGTAATTTGGTCACTAGTAATATCACAGCACACTATGGTAATATCAATAATAGAGAATATTTGGAAACATTTCTAGTCCACTTGGACGTGCTCATAGTAAATTATTTATCCGACGAACAACGCAGGTAACAATAGTCTCGGTAGATTTGTGAACACTGTGCGGATTTTTCAAGGATGGAATTCCAAGCATTGAATGACATGCCTAAAACGATAGATGAAATTTTCGGAAGATTCAATAAGCGTGCAGAGCTGATATTGAGTAAATACGACAAGTAGGTACCTTTTCCATTCAATTTAAGCAGGTTGTAATACTGCCCTGCTAAATGGCATGTAGCAGATATCGATAAAGCAAATCGTAAAATTTTAGAGGGTTCGCAGAGCTTGAAGATGAATTGAAACTATCAGCGCAACTCAAGATAATTCAGCAAAGGAAAGAAAAGTTAGAAAACGAACTGAATTTTATTAACGATCCTAAATGTGGAGACACACCAGCGGATTCAACTCGGACAGAAATCGCAACAGTTAATAAATTACCGGACGAAAGCTTATGCGAACCAGACGACGCCAATGAAGAACTGAAAGACAGCGTGTCGGAGAAAGAACTCTTGAGAGCGCAACATGAGAAATTGCACAAGGTATGTTCATTGTTCAAGTCATTTGCTTCATCCCATTGAAACCATTAACAGAAAGAGATGTTGGTTCTCTGTAGTAAAAGCGAATTACACGTTGGATATTTTAGTTGTATTAATATTATTATGTTTATTGAAATGAAAAGACGCATGGGGTGCCACTGGTGCGTAGATGCAGTGTCCTCGGGATTATTATAAAGGCGTACACACCTTACTTACAGAATCAGAATGGAAATAGTCCACCAGATGAAAAAAAAGATGCTGCAAATGAACTGCGCCGAAAGCTACAGCTCAGCATACAGCTGGCTGCAAAATACAAGGAACAAGTCATAAATTTAGAGAACAATCTTAATCGAACTGCAAGGTGGAATGAATTGCGATTCGGAGGCTGTTTTTTGGGCGCTGATTGCGACGAATTATTTTCAGGTCGGAGCACAGCCTCCGTCTGTACCTCTATGAGGCAGCTCAGAAAGAAGAGGAAGCGAAAAAACGACTAGAATCGTTTATCACCGGCTTGCTAGATAGAGCAGAGAATGCTGAAGAGAAAGTAAAGGTACGATGGCTGCGGGTGTGTGCTAGGGATGGTGTGAACGTGAGGTTCACGTTCGCGTTCTGTGTGTGAACCTCGGAAATTTAGAGGTTCGCGTTCACAACAGAACCTTGGTAGGTTCTGCACTGTGAACCTTTTTCATATATTGCAATTTTCACTTCATTATAACATCATTGGTTCAAATTTATTGCATTTTAACTGCGGGCCACTCCATGCAGCATGGCGCTGGCAGCATTCAAAATCAACACTAAACGAGCATGCACCTTGACAATCTCAAATGTTTTACTTGCTTTGTTACAAAAGTTTGCTCGAATTATCCAGTGACTCTCTGCTGTAAGCTTGACGCGCAATCACACAACATCACGAGCGAAATACGTAGTCAGCGAAGGATGCTTATTCAACCAATCAATAAGATTGATATCGTTTTCTGATGTAAAAATTCGAGAAGCGTATGGGGTCACTCTGGACTTCATATCTTTACTGCATCATTAAAACCAAATCTGTGCGATTGAGGAGTTGGCTACTGTTGTATAACTTCTTGATGAGGTAATATCGGTAGCAAATATAGAAACCCATTTTACACTCTGATCAATATCAATTTAGCAATACTCAGACACCGAATACATTGTCCGGTCTGGCCTAGACCGATGGGGGTTAAGCGTATATTCCCTGGTAAGTCCTCGTCGAAATTGTTGGCAAAGCGACGAAAGATATTGATTTTATGGTAGTATGATATCCTTTGATTGCCTCAGTTGATACACGTTTAAAACGCCAATATGTACTTCAGAATTGTTGCATTATGTGGGCCAAGTCGTCGCTAGGTATCGTGTACATAAATATAGGCTATCACTTCATTGAAAGATAGGGTTGGAATTAGTAATATGACGTCACGTGACGTCATGAGGTTCACGTTCGTGTTCACACAGAACCTTTTAAAAAGGTTCGCGTTCACACGAACCTGAACCTTTCAGGGGTTCACACCATCCCTAGTGTGTGCGTTCCGAATTACACCAAGATAGATGCTGCTATAATCTACTCGAAACGAGACAGGATGGCCGATAGAAGTGGTTAGCGACTCAGTGTCAAAGCACTTTTTTGCAGTAGTTTATAGCCATTTTTGCAGTAGTTAAGTATAGTACTTGCCCATACCACTTCGTCAAGTGGTTATGTTTTAGACTACTTCAACTTCAATACATGAATAGTTTTTAAAAGAAAAAACTACTTACTATCTACATTTCGGATTTTGAAAAGTAGATGGTCAGTTTTCATCACTTTTGCGGGTGAAAGTTTCATAACAACAACGGGAAAGTGCCTCTGAGAAACTAAAGATATGAATATTCGAAGATTGGACCTATTATTAGTGTCATTAGTGGTTTTGCGTCACTCACGAATATACATATGCAATTTCAAATATAGTCACTCCAATTAATGGCTAAAAGCATGCGCCTCCTCGAACAAATATACACTGAGTAGCCTACTTGTTCCGCCTTTATTCCACTTCTATTCCCACTTGTAATCAAATAGAATTTAAGGACCTTACCTTTACTTCTACTTGAGTATAGCAACACTGACTACGTTGGCCACCGACGATGACCTGTCTGGAATTGATAAGCGAAAAGAGCATTTGTCGTCCAAATTTGTGCTTTCGTCTTCTTATCAGTTCAAAACATCTCAAGGTTGCGATGCAATGAAGTGCCAGTAAAGGCTATATGACTGTCGAATGCATAATTGTAACGTATGTTTTTCACGTTAGATATACAGGACTAAACTCCGTGCGATGAATAGTATCGTGAATGAGAGTCACCAACAAACAGTACCGCGCGTCGTCAACGTGAAAAGGTAAACATTGAGCAATTCTAATTTCCCCGTCAAGTAATTCTTTCGCGCCGCGAAAGTTCTCACCATTTTTTCGTATTATTCAGCATGGGATACTCTCAAGATTCTTACACATCCGACACGGTTGCGAACAACAAAGTTAGTAATGTGATGGCTGTAAAAGCGCATTGGAAATTAACAGCGATTTTGTTGTTCCGCCAGGATAACCGATCCACGGCACAGAAGCACTCACATTCTCTACCAACGACACCTTTCATGAGACCACCAAGGTTAGTCATAACTCATAATATCGTAGAAGTGACGAGTCGACTCTCAGAAGCCCTTGCAAGCAGAAGGAGCTGTTGCTATGTATAGGCTCTCGACAAAGATAGCCTAAAATTCTTCTTCCATGACTAAATACTCCCATTTACTACGTGGAAGTGCTCAAAATATATACCGACTATACTACCATATTCAGCGTTGGTTTACTCTCTATAAGTATGTAATGCCATAAATTTTACTCAAGTACAGGTAGAGGACATGTCAAAACTACTTCAAGTGGAAGTAGAAAAATGAAGATATTAAAAGCACTCAACCACTGGCTAAGAAATGAGCCTGAATTTTTAAAATGATCAATTACAAAACGTATGGGTATTATAGGTGTCGTTTTTGCCTAACCCACATTATTATCTTCCAATCTATTTGTTTTATCGAAATTAGGAAGATGAAAAAGAGTCGTTCGAGAAAACGGGACGATGACTACGTTGCGCAGTTCTTGGAGCCGCCGAGTAGTCAAGAACTGCCACGAAGATGGAATAAAATGAAGGACAGAAATGTAGATCAATTGCCCGGGGTCGATCTGACAAACATTATCAGCACGTCTGTTGTTTGGCCTTTTTCTCACAGTCAAGGTGACAAGGTTGGTGTCTTAGTCGATATATATTTTGTCCAGAGATGGTCCCAGTAATAAGCGTACAAGTAACGTAATATATTCTATAAATTTCTGCAATATAGCAAGTAGCGTATAGCAGTGGTGATCTTCAAGACGTGTCGAAACTACTTTGAATGGAAGTAGAGAATGAAAGTCCTTAAAAGTACTCAACTAAGTAGTTTCAAAATGTAGTTTTGGTCGAGGGTTCGCTTACTATATTAGCAGTTAATATTAGCAGGGAGCGTACTTCAGAATTTTGGAAAATTTATCGTCTCGACTAACACAAAATGGCTACTGACACTATATAAATAGGTACAACCGTCGAATAAATATTTAGGTACCGCGATACATAGTCTATTTCATGTGGTTTTTATGACAAATGCACTCATAAAATTGATGCAAAAGTATTTAAAAAATCTTCTAATGTGTTAATCCCCAGCTACCCCAATAGCTATACCTTTCTAAATCCATAGTGCGAAAAGTAAGTAGTTTTGGGACAAAGACAAACGCTACCTGACTCCGTTAGTGGCCATCTCTGATTATATCTGGATTGCTTCAAAATTGACCGTCATTTCGCCTACTGCGAAGGCCAATGCTGCTGATATGAGGTGCGCTACACGAAATTGCAGAATTTCAGCAATTATAACTTTATTGATTACCAGAAGCGGCCAAAAAATCAGAAGGATGTCGTTATCAGAAGGAGGATCGTCCTATTCTGCGTATTTGCTTACCTCGAGACGGAGCAACTCCTGACGTGTGCTATGGTGAGCCGGGAATGGAGAGACGTGAGCAAGCATCAAAAGCTGTGGACTCGCATATCCTTCGATTCAAAGCAGTTTTCATCGAAAGTAACATTTGTTTTTCTACTCTCCCACTCGGGTCTATATTTACTATTACAATTTTCGAGCGACAGTTCCTTGTCAATATGTCCGCTTGGTGCAAAGAAACGTGCTACCTCAGTCTCAGCAATATCAGCGGTCGGAACAAACGGCAAGGAGAAACGCAAAAAGAATACGAAGACAGCGTGAATGGTTAGTTCGAGACGGTTACGTTACGAAGTTATATATCTTAGATTACGCCTGTTTTCATATAACCAAGGAAGCCTCGAAGAAGGAATGGAATACGTATTGCAAGCCTGTGGAAATAATTTGATGATATTGTCAGTTACGCAGTGCGATCCTTTTTTGACGAGACGTGTATTGTGGATGGCGAGCTGTTACAACAGGTCAGCATATCCGCATTCTTTACGACCAGGGGTGGTCATTCTGGTCAACCATTTTGCAATTTACGGCCGCATTTCGATTATTTATGTAACATACGGCACGGCCGCATTCCTGGACATGACCGTAATGTACCAAGTGGACGCCAAATACCCATGTTAAACTGCCCATGCCTACTTTCGGCGAACTCCGGACTAATGTACTTTTTGATATCGGCTTACTGTAGCCTACCCATACGCAAGGAAATCGCGAGCGGTTATGTTATCAATAGTTAGTGGGATACGTCATGATTGCGCGAAGTACGAATATTTTTCAGATTCATAAATTAGCTTTGTAATTATTATTAGTACGTTCACATATTGCTATCAAATATTTATCCTTTCTCAGCCCATGTGATCAGATTCGCCGGAAGAGTTGGCAGTGTTTTCGAAAATTTAGGGCAAGTTGTAAATTATGAATCATCTTCGGGTGGGCAGATCTTTTCTGGTCACTTTGTTACATGCTGTTATTTCTTGATCTCTTACCAGGATTGTCGGTATAGTGGAAAAAGATTAAAATCGCGCAATCGTACCTGAAACAAATTTCTTTCGTAAGTGGCAGACGATTCCAAGTTGGTATTTCTGTATGGGGTGCATCATTTTACTCTACTGTTTACATCTGTACTGTGGGGGCCAGATTGCAAAGGGCGCTATAAAAATCAAATAGGAAGTGTAGTATCGGATCGCGCAAAGCGCGATGAAAATTTTAAGGTTAGTTACAATATCTCAAAAAGTTCAGGAGTCAATTCGTAAATTGCCTGTCGACGGCCCCCAACGTGTACTAATTAAATTACGTCGCACGGCCGCACAAATTTCCTTCTACTGCCGCAGATTGACCACACCTGTTTACTACGTTTACGTCATCCTAAAACTGGTTATAAGGCTATTATAGGCTGGTTACCATGGGAATAATCTCACCATTTCGTATCTATTCGTGGGCCTGTGGGGTGATGTTTTGATAAAAAAAATACGTAGGAAGTCTATTACCAACAGAGTTGGATCAATTACATTATTTCAGTTCAATTACAATTACAATTACAATTACTTTCATGCATGTTTCAATTTCATTACAATTACAATTACTCCATGCTAAAAATATCAAATTACAATTACAATTACAATTACTCCCTGCATGCTTCAATTACATTACAATTACAATTACAATTGCTGCTGTTGAACATGTAATTGAATAATCATAAATTCAAACGTGCTCCTTGACAACCGTAGCGTCGTATTTAACAACAATTCAAGTCTAGCTCAGATTGTGTAGTAATAAATGCGTTTATGTGCGTACATGGTATGCTACGTAAGATGTCATTGTGGCATAATCTAAGCGTGTTTTGTATGCTCGGTAATTATGGCTCACGTAATTGGAAATGTAAAATGTTATTTACCTAATTTCCTATGGGTTAGGATTAAGCATAGGGTGCAGTATGTCGTTGAAAAAGTATTATAATATATGCACGTGTTTGACTTGCGTATATAGTATATAATTAAAGAAATAATATTATTTTTATCGAGGGACGTAGGAATTAGGATGAGGAGTAAAAACAAAACCGTGCTTTGTCAGATAAGACGTTATATAATATCCAGTGGTCTGGTTAGTTAGCCAGACGAAGTAACGATGCAGCATCGTGATCTGAAATCGTATTGTAGATTGCCAACCCACGGATAGATGCGCAAGATGTGAGTCACGGATGAATGCACCGACAAACGTACTGCAGAGCCGGCTAAAAGCAGCAAACTTTGTAGTCCTAGAGCTGACGATCCATGCGTCCAAATTTGATGCATCTAGTCTTTATCGTAAGCTATTGATGTACTAATTCCGAAAATACAAAATAAAATCTCGTCAGGGCAATGTAACTGCTCCAAAATAGCCGTTTAAGGCCGACTGTTCTGAAAAGTGAGAGCGCTGCAGCAGCATGACCACAACAATTACCAATTACGCCCAACGATTGTTCAGAACAATGCCGATTCCCAGACTTTCACGTCTATTTTGGGTTGGTACCATTGTCTGGAAATATACTTTTATTGCGGAATCAGTGCAACACTAGTTTTCGATTAGGACCATACATATCAAATTTCGACACTTGGATCGCCAGCTATGGGACTATCAATTCCGCTGCTTTTAGCAGGCTCAGCAGTTCGCTTCTCGGCGTATTCAATCGTGAGTCACGTGTTGCGAATCCATCCGTTGGTTAGTAATCTAAAAATTGTATACAATGGCAGCCGATGCCAGCATAGCGGTAAAAATTTAAAAAAAACTTCGCCAGCAAAGGCGCAGTCAAGGGCTTCCGCGAATGGATCCACCAAATTCCTTGTCGACATTTAAAGAGAATGTATTATAAGTCAATTATTTTATGTTGTGCTTGTCAGGTCTCATAGCAATTTAATGTAATTACAATTGTAATTGAGCAAAATTTTTGTCAAATTACAATTACAATTACAATTACACAGAATAAAAATGCTTCAATTACAATTACATTGAAAAATGTAATTAAATACATTCAATTACAATTACAAATTACAATTGATCCAACTCTGATTACCAAGTGAGTAATTGTTATGGAGATTGGCATTGGGACGCAACAGTGGTGTCTGACTCTTTTTCTCTCTAGCTACTCTCTCGTTTCGCCAGACAGCATTGTTGCGTCCCAATGCCAATCTCCATATCAATGAAAAATTCGAGGCTGATTGTGGGAGTTCCAGGGCCACGAGCGGAATAAAATTTATATTTTCGTAATCAGTGGAGAGTCAGCTTTCGATTGATACCCGTTTTATCAAATTTAATGCTCGGCAAGTCGGTCAAAAATGACCGTCAAATTGCCTGCAGCCAAATGGAAATTGTGACGTGACACAATTTTACTGAGGCGTGAGATTTGCTTGCGTCGACACCATATAGGACACAATGGTATTATTGTGAATGTCCTGTATTGAATTAAGCTAAGTTCCCGCCACATTTCTGGAAGCCACGAACATGAATAGTGGAATAACTATTACCTTTTGACTAAACAACATTACAGAGAACTGAAAAGCATCACTTTTCGAAGTTGTAACCCTATCGACGAAGAAGTCACCTGGTCGCTGGGATCGGGCTGTCACAAGCTTCTATCGCTGGACATTGCTCCAATGCCAATCAGGTGGAATAGTTTGGTGGTAGGCTACTTCATCCAAATACCTGCTCCTTTATAGCGATTTTTTTTATTTCAGCAAATGCCCGCAAGTTTTCAACAACCGAGTAATCCAAATGGTATCATGGTGTTGGCCGTCTTTGCGAGGGCTTAGTATCGGCGGGAAATGCATCGATAAAAAGGGATTGAATTCCATAGGTAAAATGTATTTGTGTTTTATGGGAACGTAGGTAGATCTACTGGATGCAATGAAACTGAACTTGACAAACATTCATAAAATTTTCGTTTTCTTTCCATTCGATTGCTACCCGACGCCCTACCCTTTATTATAAGCAGAAATTTGATGACCACGCTGCACGGTAAAATATCGGTCGCTCAATACGTCCTTATACTTCGAAGAAGTATTTCACCGCAGATCATAGCTCTGTAGGGTTGGTGTTTTGCAGCCACGAATTGCCGGCTCTTGCAAGTTCTCGAGCTCACGTACATGAACGAAATCACGGAAAATCTATCGCGGGAGCTAGTAAAGAGTGGATTACGATGTAATGTATTCTTGCTTAGAGTAAATACTCCCGTATCAACATCCTCACTTTTACAGCGCTTCGTTCTCTTATACTAACACATACACCGATTCGGCCAAGGGCGTTAGGTGTTCTGTTACGATTGGCGCAAGAAGGGAGTTTGGTCGGCGCTCGAGTGCAGTTATCGTTTTCTGACTATTGTCCAACGGACGGCAATCAACCTGTCATCATCCTGAATGACAAGCTCGACAGATCAGCCCTGTTCGAAGCCTACAGTGACGTAATGCAAAGCCTAATGGTAAGAGTTTATTATGTGGTCACAAGTCGAACTTCGAATCACATTTTTGCCTCTACTTTCACAGAGAATGCAGAAAAAGGAAGCTTATCGCGACGTTTTGGAAATTGTTTTCACGTCCTGAAAAAGCTTTGTCCATTTTTTGGTTGCTGTATGCTGACTTGAAGAACGATACCTTCACAAGAATGTTGCCATTGCCAATACGCACTAAAATGCAATTGTTTAGTCATAAAAGAATATATATTCGTGAAAAGATAGATTCGTGAAATCTATCCATCGAAAATTCAAAATCGCGCTCTCAAAGGCAACAGGAGTACCACGATAACAGCATTGACGATTAGTAGCACTAGTAGACATGATGTTTGATGGTAGAACATGATACGTTAATGGAATTTTCCGTAAAAGACATGTTTTGAATTCAGTTATTGTTATGGCTTGGAATGTAATGAGGCTTTCGCGGATACGATCGTGCTTAGAGTCGTCGTGCTTGGAATACGCTTTGCAGTCCTCCTATCTTGCATCGAAGACCCGATTCTACTTCCCATCTTTGACCCGCCGATGCTATTGTTAGGATGGTGACCAAACTCGACGCCTCGGCCTTTCTTTTCCAAAATCTTTAACCTTTGTGTATTGTCGTTCCTGACTTGCGCCTCAAAATCGAGCAGGTCTTTCGGAAACAACGTCTTTTCGTCAAAGGCAGCTTTCAGCATTGCCCGTGATTCGTTGACCAACGGAAGATCCACAACGTCCTTCTTCTTCCCGCTCTTATCAGATGGCTTTTCGCCGAAATATTTGTGCGGATGCAGCATGAAATCGGGCTTTTTCATTGAAGGCATTTGACCGAGTTCATTGTAATCGAGTATTCCGTACGGGCCTACGGCCGACTCTTCAATATGGTTTTTATATCCGGGAATCGTACCGGGTTGCTTCCGCTCTCTTTTTTCAAGTCGGCTTTCCTTGTAGGCCATTCCAAGCACAGTAGAGTCCCAAGTGCTAACGCGGTAAGATGGATCATACACGAAATCTTCGGCGGATTCTTCATGGAATATTATTACTTCTTCCTCTTCGTGAGATTCCTTGACCTCGTCGGTTTCTTCAACGTCTTCCACGATGTCTTTGATCTCCGGCGCTGTATCAATTCTCCAATGGTTGTCCTGCCCAAATTCCCCGATATGATTACCATCAATATCGCTCATGGAGACGCTACAATCTGACGACGCGGTGATTACTAAAAGTCGATTGTTTCTAACGCACGTATCAATGCAATTTATTGCGTCGCCGTGACGGTGCCAGGCAGCGTGCAAAGGAGGGGGCTCGCTTTTGACATGATCTGTACCCGTAGACAGGTAATTTTTAATATACCAAACCTTAACGCCACCATCGCTATCACCAGTGATGAGATACTGATCATCGACATCAGTAGCATTGATTGCGTTTCCTGCGTGGGGGTGTGCTATGAATTCAGACATTAAGGTTGTTTGGTTGGTATTCCAAAACCGAACCCAGCCCCCACCGCCGGATGAGACTAAATCTGCGCAATCGCCAGATGAGTTTCCTCCGTTCATTCTTGTTTTCAAAAAGGTCAAGGACGATATTACAAAGCTAAATTCCAATTCGCTGGTTTGACTTTCTGTAGTCGTGGGACGTGAGACAACGTCGATCTCTCCGCCAGTGTTTGGTCTCTTACTCCACTTTTGCCGAGATCTCGCCTGAAGTTTTCTGGTGGCGTTTTCTGATTGTGTATTCCAAATCACGATCTCTCCATCGTAACTTCCAGTGGCAAGGGTGGTAGGAGATGAATAAGCGGCGGCTTGTATATCGTCTTGATGCTGCTGTCCGCCTTTCCAATCTACGGGCTGTATGTGATATTGCGTTAGTCCGCTTCGGAACACGGTAATATATTTATCCCAGCCGATCGCAAGAATTGATCTCCTCAGGACCAGGATTTGCGAGATATCGATGGCGCCTCCACGTCCTGCCATTAGCTGATGATGGCAATGGCCGTTGAAGTCCCAGACCTTGATTGTGCCGTCTGAGCTTCCTGTGAAAAATCGGGTTTCTGTGCTATCGAATACCAGCGCGTTTATTTCGAAGTCACCGTGACATTTCGCAAATTGTTTGACTTTCTGGCCGCTGTCAATCATCCAAACCGTCACGGTGCCGTCTTGAGACGCAGATACGACTTGATTATACAAGCTGTTATACAGTGCATTTGTTACAGGCCTTTCATGGCTCATTACTCTGTCTCGTATCTCAATTTTCATCTCGAGCATCGTCAGTTGATAATTGAAAGTAACGAATAGTCTGTTTTTGATGTCATCGAAATATAAAATTGTTTGCACCTCTGGCCCCTTGGGAAATATATTCGCTATGCGCTGAAGACATAATTGTTGTTGAATATCCCATATTCGAAGGACCTTATCAACCGAAAAAGTCATCAATTGTTGCCGGTTGAGATTCAAAGTAACCTGTATAACTGATGCCATATGGCCAGTTAATATACCGACAGGCTTGGATATAACGTAAGGATTCCATAAACAAACCAGATTATTTACACTCCCGGTCGCAATGAGGTTCAACTGCTGATGGTAGTCAAAACAGTGTACTCCATGAGAAAATCGAAATGAGGTGGTGCGCATTACGTTGCTGGCTTTCTCGATGAATCCAAGAATAATAGTCTTTTCCTTACCGGTAGAACAACTGATAAAACATTCTAGGTGTTCGGCATACTTGACTTGTCTCACCCACCCTTTGTGTCCGACATGATGTACAAATCTGCAGTTTTTGTGTTTAGATGTATCCTTTGCCAACTCTTTCAAATACACATTTACTGTAGCATTGTTCTGCTGTTTGCTCTCGGAAGCATCTCTTTGAGGTCGATCGAAAAGAGCTATTTGCGCCGACGAAAAACACAATGCAGATACTTGACCTCCCACATCTCCATAAACCAGAATGGCTTCATTCAAGTCATCTGGATTGCCATAAAAGTCAAGGCAAAGAGGCGTACTGTGAAGACCCTTGAGCTTATATTGACAACTGAAATCTACTTTTGCGCTTAAATCGTAAAATGCAATTTCTTTACTTGTGAAAGCAACAGCAATTTTATTCAAGTGTGGCAATAGAACAAAGTCCGTAACCCATATATCTCTAGGTTTTACCGACTCGGTGGTGAGCTTCAATTCCCGCTGTAATTTCATATGAGTATCCCAGAATGATATACATCCTTCTCGACTGACAGACAAATATCTGTTGGTTGATTTCAAAAATTGAATTTTCTGAATAGTGTCTTTATGCGGTGTTTGTATTGTTTTTAACTCCTTCCATTGAGGTACTTGGGTAGTTTTGACTTTTTCATCTTTTTCCAGCAATTCATACAGTAGAAATTGAACGAACTTATCCCATGTGACTTTCCCTTCCTTGGTAATATCGATACGGTCAAACATTTCAGCGTATTCATCAATTGTGCCCTTGCTGACTAATTTTGAAAGCCTTTCAGCGAAATTGTCACGATCAAGATTCAATGATTTATCCAACACTATTCCGGTCTGCATTTCAGAACCTTCTGGTTGAAATGCAGACATGAGAATCTTGAGATCATTTTCATTGAGGCGAACTTCCAGTTTTTCGCCGAGCATCGCCGGCATCTTACTGGTGTTCGAACTGCTGTTTATAGAGCCTGGAGATCGTTCGGCAACTGCAATCGCAGGACGATCCATATTTACGTTCATTGCCCCTCCTGCTATCTCAGATGATTGCACTGTCGCTGATGAAGACATACTAATCAGCTTAAACGATACGACGATGCATCAATTAAGACACCAAATTCGTGTTTCAAAGCCTTCCAAACCGACTCTAGCAAACTGTCTTCGACTAGGTCGATATAAAAGACCAACGAGTGCTTGGGTATCGTTGTCTTGGTAGCGTACATGATGCATATCGGTGATTAGCGAACCATGCAGAAAACGTAGACCAGTTTGTTCACTACGAGTCTTCGGTACTTATTTCGCTATTACGCTATTGAAAAACTACCTTATTGGCAAAACTATTTTATTACTTTGTCGTTCTGTTGGTTTGATTGAAAAAGGTCTGATTTGAGACTAATATAACAGTTGAACAAACAGTGACGATGGAATTTCAAAGAACCCACTGGTCACAGCGACGGCACCGGTTGAACTAGCTTGTAGCAATGAAGAAATATGAGCATCAAAGATAGCTTGACGTGTGTCAAGCCGAACCATTTAAAAATATATTTTATGGGAAATAGTACAGTTGTACACAAGCCTACCCTGCTTTAATTTGGTTTGTAATTTATGGAGTAGGGAGCCGAAAAAACGAAACATTGCAATCTCAAGCAACTATGCTTGGCTCAGAGTTCTCAACCAGTCAGTTTTCGAAGGAATGTATAATATAAACATAGGAATCAGCATTTTACTATCGGTTTGTAGACGAATATCCTATCGTTGACCCAAGGGTTTATTTCTCACATCGTAGGTTTCGTATATAAATAAGTAGCACTCGTAATGACTCATCGTCATCAAAAGTCTCGATCACGAAAATGACGTCAGTGGGTCGATCGGAAGATGCTTTTCACATCTGTATGGAAGGTTGATGAGAGGTGGAAACTTTCTGAAAATTAGTAGTTAATGCCGGTGACAGTTAACACTTGAACGATAATAAGGGATCTGCTCTTCAGAGTACTGGTGGTGTATTAATATCAAGTGAAATGGATGATAAAGCGGAGCCGGGCTAAGAACGAGATTCATTGGGGATTTTGCATAATTATTGTCAGTTTGTTAGGTTATTGTGCCGCAGTATATGGACTCCTTTACTCACTGCACCAAGTTATATGCTTCTCATTTCGGAAGAGGTGTGTGTAATGAACAAAACATCGTATTCCATTTGTACAGTGGCATAGGTGAAAAATTCAGACCGCATTACGACCTAACCTAACCCAATACAATGGGGTCTCTTTTCCGAAGTGAGGAGATGTGCCTGGCACAACTATACCTGCAAACTGAAGCAGCATATACATGTGTCAGTGAGCTAGGTGAACTGGGACTCGTGCAATTCCGAGATGTGAGTACGATTTTAATATTTCTGTACCTCATCTATAGTCTGATTTGATACGAGAATGCTTCTATCCTTGCTTGTAAACTGTTGTATATGAAACTGAGCTGGTTAACGTAATTACGTAATGTAAGAAATTTTTGTTGATATCATGCGAGGATGATGCTAGTGTTGAATTTGAATTGATAATAAATCAGTGACCACAATGACAAACATTTGGCGCTTCTTCGTTTTACGATCATGACAAGCCAGTGTTCCCCCATGACACCAACAAATGTTTCCCATGAACAGTTGAACACGAACAAAAATTTATAAACGTCAAAATAAATTGTTTGTTTTTTTGCCTTTGGATATATTGATATTAGGGTTGGGGTGGGAGGCTATCAGAGCTGGAGGTGGGTTAGGGTCAATGCTGTGGTTAGGGTATCCGAAGATTGGGGTTGGGGGATATTAGGGTTGGGGGAGGTGGGATATTAGGGTTAGGGGAGGTGGGATATTAGGGTTGAGGGTTAGGGGAGGCGGGATATAGGGTTGGAGAGAGGGGGATGTTTGGGTTGGGGAGAGGGGTAATATTAGGGTTGGAGAAGAGGGTTAGGGACATGATATCCCCCTCTTCCCCAGACTGGAATCGGTGGTTATTTTCGACAACATGTTGTGCGTGACAGACGGATTTCTCGCGTGATTGGAAAATTTCATCCGTGTGACGGAAATATTTTTCGCTCTAATTCAATACTGAATTACTTATTAAACGACATAATGTGCTAAAATAGACCTGGTATACGCCGGACTAGGGCTACGCCGTGTATCCGCTGTTACACAAATGCCACGCTTGCTTGAGTTCATTTCAAAGCGCAAGCGCCTTATTCTGGATCTGGACTCTGGTATCACTTTGTGACGTCAGCATAATTCATTATTCGGCGTGATCAGAAATAAATGCTCGCGTGACGTTGCGCGTGCCGTTGCCACCGATTCCACTCTGGCCTCTTCCCAACCCTAATATCCCGCCTCCCCTAACATCACCCTCTCCCTCAACATTAATATCCCACCTCCCCTAATCCTAACCTAACCCTAATCATAACCCTAACCTAATACTAAGCTAACCCTAATATCCCACCTCCCCTAACCCTAATCCTAACCTAACCCTAATCATAACCCTAACCTAATCCTAAGCTAACCCTAACCCTAATATCCCACCTCCCCTAACCCTAATCCTAACCTAACCCTAATCATAACCCTAACCTAATCCTAAGCTAACCCTAACCCTAATATCCCACCTCCCCTAACCCTAATATCCCACCTCCCCTAACCCTAATATTCCACCTCCCCTAACCCTAATATCCCACCTCCCCTAACCCTAATATCCCACCTCCCCTAACCCTAACATCCATCTCCCCCCAACCCTAATATACCCCCTCCGCCAACCCTAATCCGTCTCTCCCAAGGAAAAAACAATTTATTTTGACGTTTATAAATTTTTGTTCGTGTTCATGGGAAATATTTGTTGGTGTCATGGGGGAACACTGGCTTGTTATGATCGTAAAACGAAGAAGCGCTAAACATTTGACTGATCTGTAATATCAAAATGAACGCAATAACATATTGTTAACTGTATTTACGACTTACAGCTTAATGCAGATGTGAATGCATTTCAACGTAAATTCGTCACCGAAGTTCGGAGATGTGACGAACTCGAGCGAAAACTGAGTAAGTCATCGAAAATTTTATTATCTGTTATATGCATCGACCTAATTGATCAATATCAGAGATAGATACGTGTAATGGAATGTAGTCCCTTTCTTATGTGCTTCTTGTTAATTTGCCCTATCGTCGAAGTTAATACCGGTCTGTGCCAAACAAATTCAACTATTACAAGTTATACCTGTTGTTGTTTCCTCTACTAATTTATTTTACAAGTTTGTTGATCTTGCGTGTGAATCATTTCCTTGATACTTGGCATCCTGGTTTATGGCGCTGTTATTGAAGCACTAGTAGCTGAATTTCACCTAATGAAGGTGGCATTCTGTTCTTATTGCCTCTTATGTAGGGTGAATAAACACTTTCTCTGCCTTCCATCTAAAGCAGTGGTTCCCAACCTTTTTCGGTGGCAGGGCCAAATTTAGAATTTCAGAGTACGACCGGGGCCGCACAAATACCAAGGCAATGAAAGGAACCGAAAATAGTCACCGAAATATGAAAATTGGCATTGTTCCGATCATTCGCTTGACGCCATTGGCCATTGTGTTGCCGCGCTACCGTTGTTCAGAACAATCAACCTTTGCTGGCTATTTCAGAGTAGTTTTATTGCCCTGGCGAGATTTCAATTCGTATTTTTGGAATCAGTGCGGCACTCGCTTTCGATAAACACCGACATATCAAATTATTCGGACGCTTGGGTCGCGAGCTATAGGGCTACCAATTATGCTGTTTTTTGCCGGCTAAGCAGTACGCATCTCGATTGGGTTCGATCTTACGTCTGGGGGCCGTAACAGCACTTCGTCAGCCCCCCCCCAAAAAAAACGTTTCTCTTGGGCCCCCATAGGGTGATAAACAGAACTTCGAAGCCCCCAGACCCCCTCAGGCTAGATGACCGTTTACCACTATTTATCATCTAAATCGGGTGTCCGTTTTAGGCAGCTTCACTCGACTAATCGCGTCAAGCGCGAAAAATTTCTATAATTCATGATTGAATCGGTCAATATAATCGGGAATTGCATATATATTGGTATCAATTTTTATCCTCTCTCTGCTCACGTAATCAGATTGACCGGTTGAGCCGAGTGAGTTGTGTTTGAAAAGGTAGGACCACTCAATAATAATTAAACATCTTCGGGCGTATGCCCGCTGACAGGAATGAAACAGCACTTCGTCAGGCCCCCAAACACTTAGGTCTTGAGCTCCCATAGGGTGATAAACCGACCCCCCGTGCCGTTGTTCGCTTCTGCCACGAAATCAGGATCCCCGTTTAGTGAGCCAGCGTGGAGCGCGAAAATTTTCGATAATTCAATATAAAATAGGTCAATAAGATCGGGAATTGCGTATATATTGCTATCAATTACTCGTCCTCTCTGCTCACTTAATCAGATTTACCGGTAGAGCTGAGTGAGGTGTCTTGGAAACTGTAGGGCCCGTAAATAATAATTAAACATATTCGGACGTGCGAACCCGTTGGTACGACTTCGTTACATGATGTTATTTGTTATTTCGTGACCTTCAGTCTGCTATATCAAGAAATATAGAATCGCCCAAACATACTAAACTAAAACATGCACACGATTTCAAATTGGTAGTTCTTCACTGGCATATAATTCATCCCTGCGGGATGGTAGCCTATTTGTCTCGTGACGTTCAGATTGCCAAGACAGTAGCATTCGGCGCCAGTCACTTAGGCGCCTATGGTCAATTATGTGTATTTTTATATAGGCTACAACGAATTGGTCAGCGTAAGGGCACTGGGCAGTCCTTTTCGGCCAAAGTTTTCTCGCTGCCGATCGTTCTGGCACACTACTTGGAGTAATATGTTACATGGCCTAAAACGTTATGTGTCTTCGTGCGTCGTGGCGCGGTAATGGCCAACGCCGATATGCCCACTTCTATAAATCTTGCGTATTTTATCTTGGTCGAAGAGTACCCAATAATTAAGGTACTTGGAAACTTGAAATCGCGTGCAGCGCCAAAAATATTTGAAAAAGTTGCGTAACATTTCATAAAATACTCTATAATTTATGCTAATTCACTAAATAATTTTGGGCCCCCTTCGAGCTCGCTCCCCCCAATCGGGGGCTTGGGGTGCGGCAGTTACGGTCCTGTCAATACCTATATTTATAGGTACTGCCCGTTCAACTGGAAAGTTAGGGCACATACCATTGAAACAGCAGTGACGTAATCTTAGCAGTCTATTCACAACTTTCCTGCAATCCTAATCGAAAACTCCAGACTCTAAGCCAAGCATGAGTATTTTATAAATATAATTTTTTTTTCATAAATCGATTTCTCAATATTTTTGTGGGGGCCGCAAGAAGGCTAGCTGCGGGCCGCATGCGGCCCTCAGGGCCGCGGTTGGGAATCACTGATCTAAAGCTACTTTGAATCAATATATTGTATCAAGTGCTTCATTGTTAAAATTTCTAAATTGAATTTTTTTGTGGAATGAGCTTCATTGACGAATATCTCGTGGTCGATATAGTCATATGGTATCAAATATGTTTCGATTCCTCTCATATATAAATGTGCATTTGTATTCACGATCAATGTCTTTTAAGTAGCTGATGATGTTGTAATTAGTGTGTATGTTTTATTTCTAAGGATTTTTTGAAAGAGAACTGACCAAAGACGATATTGAAATTGTTGATACTGGTGAAAATCCAGATGCTCCGTTACCGAGTCAAATGATTGAACTGGAGGCAAGTGACTTTGCTATATATATCTAGTTCTTGGGATTTGTTTTAAAAAATATATCAGATCAAAATTACTATGACCATCAATCATTAATGCAAACTGAATCTACAGACCACATTTGAAAAGCTTGAAGGCGACATGAAAGAGGTAAACACAAATCAAGAAGCGTTAAAAAGAAATTTTCTGGAGTTGACGGAATTGAAACACATCTTACGTAAAACACAAAATTTTTTCGAAGAGGTAAGGGCCGTGATCTAGGTCACTATTTTTCTGTTATAGGCAACTGGGCAACTCCTTTTTTCATGATAGACTCGTTGCTATTATATGGTTGCATGTAGACGGTGTTAACTGTCATGCTATCTACGACGAGCATCCGCAATCTGAGCTTAGCCAGCATTCTTCAAATGTAGCAAATAATCCAGTTGACCATATTGCTTGTCATAGAACAATTTTTCGAAATTCAATCTCCACTTTGTATTAATGATGCTGCATTGCTGCAACTTCTATGTATATTTTGCATTAGCTGATTTCTAGGATCTTAGACAGCTAGCTATCTAGCCTAATAACCATATTTTCATTATTCACTGTGCTAGTATTTAGCTCAATTGGGATGCATGGCTGTTGATTTTTCACATTATGTATACTCATGGGAATGCCTTTGATGCATGGTTTGGATATTGTGACATTTCTTGCATGCATTAACGGGAAGTGAATATTGATCAGTCTTCAATCTTTGATTAGAGGCAGTGCGCTTTTGCAAAGATTCTGAAAAATTTACGCTATCACAGTGGTCGGCTCCTCGGTGGTCATCTTCATTATGTTATCTGTAGTATATATTACCGAGGCTCATTACGAATCATTCAATGCCAAGCTGCTACCCATGATTTCATACTAACTAACTAGCATGGGTGGGTGGGTACCCATTCCTTTCCTTGATATGCTCAGACTTCTTGTCTATGGACTCAGCATATCGTCATCGTTGGTGATGAGTCTGTATCAAAAATCTGGTTATGTGTTTAATGGCACCTTAGGGCATGATGCGGACCGATTCTCTTCCACGTTACATGTGTTTGTTGTGTCATAACATTTGATCAAATGTGTTCGGTTTCAGCTGCTTACTTGTCGTGTCACGGTATAATCCAGTATGTTTGTATCACCATCTCACATTTAGGCGGCATTGTACCAGCATCAGCAGCAAGGAGCAGATTCAGATGACGAATCGTCACATGCCCTTCTCGGTAGCGAGTTTACGAGTAGGGGGGAATTTATGAAACTGGGGTGAGTTAACAAGTTTCGAGGGGGGCTGTGCAGCGTCGACTTACCCCAGTTTACAGATTTTTGTCTCGTTACAAAATGCCATCGTCGTTCTGTCTGTTTCCTGTATTTCCTCCTCAGTGTTGTCCGTATGCAGCACGCCTTCGTAGTCGCATGTCGCAGTTAAAATCTTACCGGATCTTGCAGAGTTTGCTGCTACTGGTCTTGAAATACATTCGCGGTGTTGTTATTTGAAGACACGGATTTTAGTTATCTGCATTATATCATCTTACGTTAACATCGGACCCATTATTTGACACATCCTCCACTCATTGTATCGGTAAAACTTATGGAAGATAGTGTGGAATATTGTGTGCTCAATTGCTCAACAATGATTTAATTAAGAACATCATTCGCAATCAGGTGAAGCAATTATTATGCCATCGTAGTGGGGCTGAGTGCTAGATTTTTTAATTTAAATTTTTTAATTGTCCCATTGCTGGACCAGATCAGATACTAAAAGCTCTTGTTTCTCCTAATATCGAACTATTGAGATAATGATATTGGGAAACTGTGGGAATACAGAATGTAATCGATGGATGGTATTATTAAATCAAATATGACGAAGGATTTGAATCTATTCTAACAGTTGAATTGTGCGTCGTTTCTCATGGATAGTTGGATTACAATTGTATTTTCACGCACAAGTTTAGACCGCCAATACCGGCCAACGTTTTGGCATTACTTTTCGATCTGCAGTCTATTAAAACGCAAGTCTCCGCCGCCGATCTTGCGACTGTGAACAATAATGCGGTCTTATCCTGCCCTTGTTCCCGATATCCGTGTGACAATCGGTATGCAAGTTGCTTAATTGACATGTAGCGCTGTTAATGTGGAATGGATGCACGGCTTGCTAGACTAATCGGTTTCGGCGATGTTCATCCTAATCTTAGCCTTGCTAACTATCTAGAGCTGCCGGGGTGGTAGTGGAGTTCTTTGCATCTTTCATTCACTTACCGCACCTTTGAAATCATGCTTTTATTGCTCGCACCATCGTCCCTCGTCACTACACCCGCGACTGTGCCTTTTCACGTGGCTGCTACGTGTGCTTATCAATTGCCATTCTCTTTTTTTCTTTTGCTGGACACGGCAGATGGATAACTATTCCAACTATGAGGAGGAAATATTAAATGATATAGAACGGCAGCAACGCTTAGCTCTTAAACTGGGGTAAGATCGGTTGATTGGAAAATTGTGCGAAAATTGTGCATGCTCGCATTTTCGACCGTGTCGCCATGTATTTTCGGTGTGTTATCAGGTTTGTGGCGGGAGTAGTTGCCCGCGAAAAAGTACCGGCATTCGAGCGTATTCTGTGGCGCGCTTGCCGGGGCAACGTGTTTCTCCGATATACCGAGATCGAGACTCCGCTTGAAGACCCACACACAGTGAGAAGTGATTGTTAATTGTGCTTTTAATTGACGCGAATCACGTTTTTCTTTCTGCGCAGGGCGACCGTCTGTACAAGTGCGTTTTCATAATCTTTTTTCAAGGCGACCAGCTGAAAAATAGAGTGAAAAAAATCTGTGAGGGGTCAGTGAACTGTAGCAATTTCTATGAGTTTGCATATTTTGTAAGATGTTTTTTCTACGTAGATTTCGCGCTACTCTTTATCCTTGTCCCGAAACGCCGCAAGAAAGAAGAGAAATAGCTATTGGAGTTATGACGCGCATCGACGACCTTCAACACGTAATTCGGTCGTAATTTGCGTTTTTTCCGGCTCTTTCCAATCCCTCTTTCAGGTCCTGAGTCAAACGGACTCCCACCGTCGCAGAGTGCTTTCCGAGGTGGCGACAAACTTACGCGTGTGGTTCATCAAGGTACGGCAATCTGGTACTTTCAATTCTTCCTGTTTTGCCCCTGCTTAATGTTGAATTGTAGACATGTGGCGTATGGAGACATATTTGGTCCTAGAAGTTTTGAAAACTTGACTTGTGACGTATTCAGGTTCGAAAGATCAAAGCCATCTACCACACTCTCAACATGTTCAATGTGAACATTGCACAAAAATGCTTGATCGCCGAATGCTGGTGTCCCGTTGATGACCTTGACAAAATTCATCTAGCACTACGCAGAGGCACCGTAAGTCTCCACCTTTCCTGTCCGCAAATATGAGAGATGTGACAGATTCAATTTTTCATGTAGGAAGCCAGTGGCTCTTCCGTTCCTTCGATCTTGCACAGAATGTCTACCAAGCGCGAACCCCCTACGTTCAATCGCGTCACTCCTATGTCGTCTGCGTTTCAAGGCATGGTCGACGCTTACGGCGTGTCGAATTATCGGGAAGTCAACCCAGGTTTGTTGAATCGTGATGGGACTTTTCGTCAAGCTCGCCTTGTAAATTGTGAATACTATGCGTTTTTCAGCGCCGTTTACGATAATTACGTTCCCTTTTCTGTTTGCGGTCATGTTTGGTGACTTTGGACACGGTATCATCCTATTCCTGTTTGGGATTTGGATGGTGATGTTTGAGCGACGACTTGAGAAGTTTAGCGACAGTGAGGTACCTACCGGCATCTACGTTTAAGACTCGCTTATTTCAAAACGTGCTCAATTCTCTTTCAGTTTTGGGTGATGATTTTCGGGGGAAGATACATCGTGCTGCTGATGGGATTGTTTTCTATTTACACGGGATTCCTGTACAACGAGTGCTTTTCAAGATCGTTGAACGTGTTCGGCAGTGCTTGGAACACAAGCGCTATGCCGGAATACTGGTACATCATCTTGTAAATGAATATGGCTGGATGGGAATTACTCTTTATGTTGTACCGTTAGGCAAGACGAACTTACCAATCAGAATATCAAAGTTCTCGGTTTGGATCCGAATGTGTCTGGCGTTATGAGAGGATCTGGCGGCGAATATCCTTATGTGATAGGAGATCCATACCCATACGGAATGGACCCGGTATGATATTTGCTGATTATTAGAACTGTGAATCATGTTACTGGTAATGTCATCACAGTGACTTCTCTTAAAAGGTGTTTTCTTTTGTCACATTTCGGTTTCCATCGCTAATGTTGAAGTTGGCTTGTGTATTCTGTTAGGTACAGTAATAGCAGTATATTAGCGTTCAAATTTGTGTGGGCACAGTTGGTAGTCTGTCTTGGTCTTTAATAGGGAGGAAATTGTGTCATTAGCATTCATCATCATTACCATCTCGTGGGGTGCTTTCCTGTTGCTTTTTGGTGTGATGTATATTGTAGGGATGGTGTGAACCTCTGAAAGGTTCCAGTTTGTGTGAACGCGAACCTTTTTGAAAGGTTCTGTGTGAACGCGAACATGAACCTCATGACGTCATATTGCTAATTCCAACCCTACATTTCAGTTAAGTGATAGCCTATATTAATGTACACTTACAGTTGTACACGATACCTAGCAACGACTCGGGCCACATAATGCCATAATGCTTAAGTAGGCTACATCCTGACATTTTAAACGTCGCCAAATGTATTAACTATTGGGCAATCAAATATAATATAATATAATAATCATTGTCTTCAGTCGCTTTGCCAACAATTTCGACGAGGACTTGGAAGGGAATATAAGCTTACGCGTTAACGGTGTAGGCCAGACCGGACTATGTATTCGGCGTCTGAGTATTGCTACGTTGATATTGAGCAGAGTGTAATACGAGTTTCTACACTTGCTATCGATATTACCACATTAGCAAGTTATACAGCATTAGCCAACACCCCAATCGCACGGATTTGATTGAAGTGATACAATTAAACATATGATGAAATCAAGATTGACCCGTACGCATGCTAGATTTTTCTACATCAGACTACGATATCAATTTCATTGATTGGTTGAATAAGCAATTAAGCATTATTCGCAGACTACCTAGGTAGCGTATTTCGCTTTTGATGTTGTGTGATTGCCCGTCAAGCTCACAGCAGAGAAACACTAAATATTCACAAAACGGAAAGCTGGATACTTCGAGCAAACTTCAAACAAATTGGTGCATGCTTGTTTAGTGTTGATTCTTCTATGCTGCCAGCGCCATTCATAGAGTTGTCCGCAGTTGAAATGCTATAAATTGTAACCAAAAATGTTGGAATGACGTCAAAATTGTGATATATGAAAAAGGTTCACAGTGCAGAACCTACCAAGGTTCGTTTGGGGCAATTCCCTGCACAGACAACCGATGTTCCCACCACTACCTCTCCAAATCTCCTGAAATTTGGCACACGCACAGATGAGCTAATTCCAAACAGGATGAACTTTATTTTATGAAAATTGGACTTGGGGGTCAAAAGTTACGTCACTTTGAAAATTGACAATTTTCTGCTCATTTCGGGTCGGCACTTTCGGGTTTTATCAATGCAATATTCAAGAAGGTGTAGCTAGATGTTAGACGACAGTTGAGATACGGTACTTGGATTTATCTGAAGCTTGTCTGATCGTCTATATTTCCAAGTAAAATTTAATGCCCTGTAGGTTAGGGTCAAAGGTTAAATTGAGGGGGAATTTGGTCAATGGTCTAAAATCAGTCAGGCGTTACACGATTTAGACTGCGGATTGCTCAAAAACATATTAAAATATTTTGGAAGTTAGGATCTTAAATGAAAGTTTGCGTCAAGGAGACTTCGTTCATAGCTGTTTGATTTTGGCTATTAGACTGTAAAGTGATGAAATTGCAGTTTCAAGAGCACACTTCATTTGCACATGGAAATGCAGTAGTAGTAGGGTGCGTTCGGACATCGAGTCTGGGGTGTGTGTGGACATCATGTCTGGGATGTGTTCCGACATCATGTCTTGGGTGTGTTCGGACTGTGCTGCCATTGAAACGTAGTGTCTGGGGTGAGTTCGGACTGTTTTGCCCCTCGGACATCGTGTCTGGGGCGGGTTCAGACAGTTTTGCAACTCGGACATAGGGCCGAGGGTGTGTTCGGAATGTGTTGCCATTCGGACATCGTGTCTAGGGCGTGTTCGGACATCATGTCAGGGGTGTGTTGCTACTCGGGCATCGTGTCTGGGGGGGGGGCTCGGACATCATGCCTGGAGTGTGTTAAGATTGTGTTGTCAATTGGACATCGTGTCTGGATATTTTTCTGCTGCGCCAGATATGCCTCAGACCTGATAACTGCGCACAATTCTTATCCAGACATGCTCCGGAGTTGATGCCTGCGTACTAAATACCTTCAGGCATTGTCCGAAACGGATATCTGCTCACTTAGTGGACACAGACATACGTCAGACGTGATACCCGCATACTAAACGACGCGTGACCTATATATGACCTCTTTATTTGCGGTTTTTGCTTATATCTGCGAGAGCTGGGTATATGCACAGTAGTGATAGCTGAGTATATCCACATCCACAGTAGTGATAGCTGAGTATATCCACAGCTATCACTACTCTGGATATACTCACCTCAACTATCACAGATATCACTACTGCGGATGTGGAAATACTCAGCTATCGCTACAGTGGATATACTCAGCTATCGCTGATATCAACCAAAACCGCAAATATAGAGGTCATAGGTCAAACGTCGTTTAGGACACGGGCATCACGTCCGACGCATGTCTATGTCTATCAAGTGCGCAGATATCCGGTTCGGACCATGCCTGTGGGTATTTAGCACACAGGTATCAGCTCCGGAGCATGTCCGGATAAAAATAGTGCGCAGATATCAGGTCTGAGGTGTTCGGATTGTTTTGCAACTCGGACATCGTGTCTTGGGGTGTTCAGATATTATGTCTTGGGTGTGTTCGGACTGTTTCGCAACGCGGACATCGTATCTGGGGGGAATTCGAATTGTGCTGTCACTCGGACATCGTGTCTGGAAGGTGATCGGACATCATGCCTGTGGTGTGTCCGGACTGTGTTGTTACTCAGACATCGTGTCTGGGATATGTTTGTGATGCGCCAAACATGCCTCAGACCTGATATCTGCCACTATTTTAATCTGGACAGTGGACATGCGTCGTAGCTCTTACCTGCGCACCAAATACCCCCAGGCATATTCCGAATCTGATATCTGCGGGCTTAAGGGACACATACAATATACATGCGTCAGACGTGATACCCGCGTCCTAAACGACATTTGACCAATATATGACCTCTATATTTGCGGTTTTTGCTGATATCTGCGATTGCAGGGTATATCTACAGCAGTGATAGCTGAGTATATCCACATCCACAGTAGTGATATCAGTGATAGCTGAATATATCCACAGTAGTGATAGCTGTGGATGTACTCAGGTATCACTACTGTAAATTTGGATATACTCAGCTACCACTACTGTGGATATACCTAGCTATCGCAGATATCAGCAAAAACGCGTCGTTTAGGACGCGGGCATCACGTCTGACGCATGTCTGTGTCCAGATATCCGTTTCGGACAATGCCTGAAGGTATTTAGTGCGCAGGCATCAGCTCCGGAGCACGTCTGGATAAAAATAGTGCGCAGATATCAGGTCTGAGGCATGTCCGGCGCAGCACAAACATATCCCAGACACCATGTCCGATTGACAACACAATCCTAACACACTCCAGGCATGATGTCCGAACCCCCCCCCCCCACCCAGACACGATGCCCGAGTGGCAACACAGTCCTAACACACCCCTGACATGATGTCCGAACATGCCCTAGACACGATGTCCGAATGGCAACACATTCCGAACACACCCTCGGCCCGATGTCCGAGTTGCAAAACTGTCCGAACCCACCCCAGACACGATGTCCGAGGGGCAAAACAGTCCGAACTCACCCCATACACTACGTTTCAATGGCAACACAGTCCGAACACACCCAAGACATGATGTCGGAACACATCCCAGACATGATGTCCACACACACCCAAGACTCGATGTCCGAACGCACCCTACTACTACTGCATTTCCATGTGCAAATGAAGTGTGCTCTTGAAACTGCAATTTCATCACTTTACAGTGTAATAGCCAAAATCAAACAGCTATGAACGAAGTCTCCTTGAAGCAAACTTTAATTTAAGATCCTCTTTTCCAAAATATTTTAATATGTTTTTGAGTAATCCGCAGTCTAAATCGTGTAACGCCTGACTGATGTTAGACCATTGACCAAATTCCCCCTCAATTTAACCTTTGACCCTAACCTACAGAGCATTAAATTTTACTTGGAAATATAGACGATCAGACAAGCTTCAGATAAATCCAAGTGCCGTATCTCAACTGTCGTCTAACATCTAGCTACACCTTCTTGAATATTGCATTGATAAAACCTGAAAGTGCAGACCTGAAATGAGCAGAAAATTGTCAATTTTCAAAGTGACGTAACTTTTGACCCCCAAGTCCAATTTTCATAAAATAAAGTTCATCCTGTTTGGAATTAGCTCATCTGTGCGTGTACCAAATTTCAGGAGATTTGGAGAGGTAGTGGTGGGAACATCGGTTGTCTGTGCAGGGAATTGCCCTTTGTGAACGTGAACCTCTAAATTTCCGAGGTTCACACACAGAACGCGAACGTGAACCTCACGTTCACACCATCCCTAGTATATTGTCTTGTGCTTAGCACTTGACATGGACCAGAAACTAAACAAAATTGACTTTAATGATAAATCTTGGATGCGCATAGCAGACGTAGACAATTTATGTGGTAAGTTCTCCGTTCATGAACCAGACTGGCCAATTTGGTGCATGAAACATGAAACCGCTACTCGTTTTCTCGTTGATAAATTTCAAATACTAAAAGATGACATATGGCAAAAAGTAATCTACCATATCAAATCTGAGTGAGATAAATTTGAATAGTTATCATCTTTAACATCGGCTCGCTGTCTTGTTCCACAGACGAAATTGACTGCACGTTGTTTTATTACTGTTTCGTTCGATTTCAGATTTGGCAAATGGCCGAAAACAAGATCACCTTTCTGAACAGTTACAAGATGAAAGGATCCGTTATTATCGGGGTCACGCATATGATGTTCGGTCTCGTTCTTAGCTTGATGAATTACTTGTGGGTTTTTGTGCGACGGTAAAATCTGTGCTCAAAGTCGGCTTGACGAAACTTTTTATTTCGGTAGATATTTCAAGAAGACGCTGAACATTTACACGGTCTTTGTCCCTCAACTGCTCTTCATCAACGCGATATTCGGATACCTGGTGCTGGTCATTTTGTACAAATGGATCGCTTGGGGCGCTTATGACTCGCAGGTGTGTTAGCCGGCCAACAGTTGCTTTCTAGTATCGTGTCTTGAATTTCTTGTAAGAAATTGAAAGGTGGGCCGATCGAAGCACTTCTACGAAAATTGGATGCCCGAGTAGATAACCTGTATGAGCGATGTTTTCATTTTTGCTACCTGATGAACAATGCTGATGTTTACTGTGCATGTTGCAGTCAATTTTGGGAGTCGTGTTTTAATCGAGTATGGATTTCCTCTACAGACCGCTCCTAGCTTGCTCATCGGTCTTATCAACATGTTCATGTTCAAAGCGCCGGAAGTGGAACTGTATCCTGGGCAGCATGGTTTTGAGATATTTCTTGTACTAGTCGCCGGGCTTTGCGTACCTTGGTTGCTACTCGTAAAGCCGTATATCTTGTACAAGAGACACAAGCTTGAAACGAATCGGGTAAAACGTTCATCCTTGTTTGTCGTGCCAATGCTGTTGATAGCTTTGTGATGTTGTTGCTAGTTTCGGTGTAGTCTGCCGTGTTTGTTAAAGGTACAAGTGCGATGTACCATATTTCCTATGTAGATGACTGGTGGTATTGATTCATTGATTTTCTCTGAAACAGTATTCATTGAACGCCATATGGTAGATGTGTGTGCACAGCATGTCCGGGGAATATTCGGCATCCGATCGAACGCCTAATTCATGTCTTGCGTGACATTGACTTTATCAATTATTCATTGTTTCAAATCTTCAATTTCTCGATAGATAATAATTCAACTGCAATAATTGTGCTGAATGACAGATCTTCCTTGTATTGACCGGCCATGATATCAGCGCCACTTAATTCCACACGATTCTAGCTTAGTAGTTTTCGGATTCGACATTCAGCTCGAAGCAAGTTTTCTTTTGTAATCCTCAATTTCATTTCGAGGACAAATACTCCACACTGAGCAAATATTTTACCCTTGTTGAGTGAATTATTCACGATAGCCTTGACGCTATGTTCTGATCCATGCCAATTCTGTATCACTCTTCTAAAGTGCCCTACTTGGGTCCATATTTGAGATCAATTGCTCTAGAAGCAGTTTGATTTTGACCTTTAGTCAAGGTTTTCATTCGTTAATTAGTTTGTAGTGATTTTTCTTAGCCTAGCAATTTGTCACTGCATGCTATACTACTTTCACTACTAAACTTTGTGTTGCACAGTAGTAATTCTTGTCACTTTGTTTTGTCCTTTCCAACTCTAGCACGTGTTGCACGTTGATCCTGTCATCAACCCTGGTTCATCTATGTCAAGTCGGTCTATGGTATGTTATGCTCTGTTCATGATCACTTTTATATCCACCTATTTCTTGTTTCTTATGCATTGAATATATGGAGTGGACTTACCTGTCGTCATGTTGTATTTGATGGACATAAGTAATCAATGATATATCAAAAACATACCTACTATAAGTCAAAAGTTATTTTTCTGCACTTCTACGCCAAATTTATTCTTTCTCGTCTTGCTTGGATAGCATCTATTTCGATTGTTTGCTGGCTGTATGCCTATTTTTATAGAGTTGCTTGCAAACTGCATTAGGCCATGATGCATTACAGCATTCCGTGAGGGAATTTTATTTTAGTCTTGAGACCCCAATTTTTTTCTGCATAGCTATCCTTTTGCAATTTGACTAAGTAATTATGTATGCGCCATTTGATCTATTCTGATGGGCAGGCGGATTTGATGGTCATGTTATTTTCAACTTGACATTGCCCACAGAGAATAATTCACAATGCTCGCTAATCACACTGCATATAGCAATCAATTTGTGATTCGAGGTAGTAATTGATCGAGAGATCACTCTAAATAACGCATCCAATCCAAGGTAGATGTTTCGCAATCCAATTCGGTTGATTGTGGATCAACTATCCCGATGTTAGACATTCTGTGGAGTGCTAGTTTATGGAATTGATTTAATTTCCGGTTTGTTGCAATGCCATAACAATATGTGCTAGCTTGCATTGTAGTTTTAGTAATGGTGAATTGGTGCTATCAAATTGATACATGTAGTATCATTGCTAGTATAAGCGTATTGCAGTTTGGTAGTGTTTGATCATAGCACGTTCATGATACATTTTGGAAGGCCTAAGAATTCGCTTGACTATTGTTTTGTTTACCATAAAGACCATTAGGTTATTGGCATCCGACAATCCATTGTTTCGTTAGTTCTAACAACATCAGAGCGCTAACAAGGTGCAGCATGTCATCAATTCGTCACCGGGATAGTTTATGTAGCACTTTACATATTCAGAATGCATGGAAGGCAATACTTCATAATATGACATCTAGATGTAGGGTAGTCAGTGATGTATATAATAAAGTATTATATGCATTGCGAAGACTGCTGCATTATCGACAAGATATGTATGCTGCCTTCAATTATAATGAAATATGAAGTAACAGTTCTAACCCATTCCATTTTACCTTATACCAGCCATTTTACAATGACTCCTCAATATTAACTTGACCCTAGCCCCAGTTTGATAAATGGCATCTCTGGTCAACATATGTCATGCTTTTAATAATCGAGACCTGGTTCAACTAGCCACAACCCTTTCTTCACCTGATCATAGGCGATTTATTGTGGGGACTAATGTTATGTATATGTAATTATGATTTAGTAAAGCCGGGACCGGGACATGTTGAAGTTATCCAAACATCACATTTGTCAATAGGTGACGGTAAAATAGACGATCGACACACGGTAGTAAATATTTGGATACTGAACAGGCGATTAGCAGTATATCGGCATGAAGTACTACCAAGATTTACCCCATGAATTTACTGCAAACTGTGAATTATAACATTCATCTTATCGTTGGATAGGGCGCAGCGACTTACGGTGATATCAGCGTCACCGTAGACGTCGACAGCGACGATGCGCCCATCATTCAGCATGACGCTTTGGACTTTGGTGAAAGCAGTACAGATGATGACGAAAATGAGCGCGAGGAGGTATTGTGATGCTGGTCTTCCGTACCAAGTCATTTGCTGTAAGCGTGACCTTGTTTTCAGTTCGATATGACGGAAATCATGATTCATCAGATGATCGAAACGATTGAGTATTGTCTGAGTTGCATCTCTCACACTGCGTCGTACTTGAGATTGTGGGCACTCAGTCTCGCTCATGCAGGTATTTTGTTTACTCATAGTACAATGAAGCCCACTATGTCGAGCACCATGCTGCAAGTCATAATGCGAAAAATGCATTGCCTATGATACTCTCACTCATGTATCAAAATACTCTGATTGTGTTATTTTGATTTATGCTCATGCAAAAGTAACATTGGTATTTGCGCTGTCACATAGAAAATTATACGATAGTGTCAAATGGGAATTAGAATAGATTGAATCATTCTTTGAATTTTATAAACGTAGCTTGAACTTGTGTAGTTCAAGGTTCCTCTAGGCAAAATCTGTTTCAAAAAGAAACCTTATTGAAATATTAATCAGACTCTTACATAGGAATCTGGTCAATAGGGGTCGAAAGTTAGTAAATTAATTTTTAATGCTTCCAAGTTTGAATAATTTGCAGTTTTCAGCTTCCTATTGGTGCTTTTGTTGGATAGGCCCTATAACATTTAAGTTGCTGTTCCGCAGTTTCAAGTGGAATCAATGATCAATCCGTCAATGATTTTTAATTATTATGCATCACTACCAACACAAAAAGCTATTGTGATGGCAGTTCTGTCAGGTTTGAAGTGCTAAAATGAAGTTGGCCATATACCACCTGCAGCCTGTAGCACGAAATTACTAGCTCCTCTAATCCTAGATTTTGCTAATCTGACAAATCTCAACTTCAATTTGAACCATGTCGATTCCATTCTCACTCATTCCATTTCAGAACTGTCAGAAGTGTTGTGGACGATGGTAATGCATATTGGCCTGTCGATTTCAGGACCGTTGGGCGTTATTCTGAATTTTCTGATATTTTGGTAAGTAAAAAGAAATCTTTTCGGATCATTGATTTGTGTGCTAAATATATCTTGTGATAAATGTGGGTTGTTCTAAATTCGTTATGCCGAAACCCGATTCATACAGTATCACTCAAAAGTTGTTGTCTTTGTAATATTCCACGTAAATGCATGCGGAGAGCTTCTTGGAAGTACAGAACTTCAATATACAATTGAGTAGTATATTCATATTGACATGAACCCGAATATTTTCTACTGACACTCGTCAGGGGAAATCGTCAGCAACTAGTAGAGAATTGGAGAGAACATTGTATATCAACAATCATATCACATTGTAAATGCAATGATGACCGATTTGATGTACGGAACTCGAATACTGCCTTCTTATTTGGGAACATCTTGATGGCTTCATTATAAACCAAATCTTGCTGCAGTTGTTGAATTTGCAAATAAAAATGTGACGTGGGAAACGAATCCAAAGCCGATAATACGCGACGCACTGATACAGACAACTTGGGTTTGATGTATGTGAGATTTCAGATAACACGCAGTAGTGTGCAGTGTAAAATAGGACAAATTCTTAAGGGAGGAACGTCTTTGCCAACTTACCAATGTGAAATACAAAAGCTACTTTGAAGCATGTATACTGGTAGTAGGTGGCGAAGTTCTACTTTTTTGACTCGAGTAGATTTTGCCTACTATTTGCACTACTTACTCAAGTGGTTATGATTTTAGACTACTACTTGAACAGTTTTTAGGCAAAAGTAGTTACTTTTAACAATTCGGATTTTGAAAAGTAGAAATCAGTTTTAGGATAAGTTTGCATCACTTAAATGAGAGACATTGTGAGAAGAACCTCGTAGAATAGCTCCTGTATCACAGTAACAATCTCAGGAAATATTTGTTGTCAATATTCTTTTTCCATCATCGCTGTGATACATCTTGCAATTTCTATAGTATCCACCAGACATGGGGTAATCGCGATTAGTAATCGTAATCGATTACGACGATTACAGCATTTTCGAGTAATCGTAATCGCAATCGATTACATTCGAAAAAATCCCGAAGTAATCGTAATCGTAATCGACTACTTCCCATATTTAATCGATTTCTTTGTGAAAGAACGATTACTTTTTATTTGTACAAGGACTGTGACATAAACTGAACACTCGTGAACAAGGAAGAGATATTATACCAGTTATTGAGAGAACAAACGTCTGATTTTCAAATGCCACTGCTCATTATTACGTCAGAGGTAGCCTATTAGCTTTGCTCGTCTTTGCGTAGGAATTGTCCACATATAGTAAATAGATATTCGATGTACATTAGTGTGATTGTAAGAAACCCACCGTGCTGTATATCGGGTTGTCAATACATTTCAGACGCCACTACCTCGCATCAGGATAATTAATCATAATCACCTCTCTGCCTAAGGTAAAATAGCAACTTTTATATTGATGTTTGGTTATGCTTAGTTAAACTATAGAATGTAATAGTTCTAATTCTAGAGTTAAATGCAGTTTCACCGTTGCTGCTTGGCGAGCAGTAGACCTATATGGTACGAACGTACAGCAGACAAAGGTTTAAAATTTTGTACTCGTCAAATAAAACATTACGGTTTCCACAACGAAGCATTATAATCAACAGCTGCTGATATATATCATAACTGGGCCGTTGTTTTGCCGTTTCTCGTAATGGCAGCTTGCATTACATTATCTGCATTAAGTTGAAGGCAGAATTTTATGTTCACTTATGTTCTCATATTATTCTATACTCAAAACGGGCGCCAATCGCTATTTCACAATTCTTTACCGAACATTTGGACTTGCCGCCATAGCCATCGGCTTTTATACCATGTTAGCGTGGGTTGTAGCTAGAATCAGGATCAAAACAGCAAAAGCGTCCCCCAACCAAACTTTGGTCTTGGGCCCCCATAGGGTAGTCAATTTTGAAGTTGAAGATTTAATTTCATCAATAATATTGGTAATTGCATTATCTTGCATTATTAATCCTTTCTCAGCGCCCGAAGGTCAGCTTTACCTGAAGAGCGTGGGGCGTAATTCATAATTATAACATCTGGTATCTTGCAATAATTACTTTATTGTATGTTGTTAATTCGTGACCTCCGGTCTGTTATATAGCCAAAAGATATTGATTGTAGTGGCCCAAACAGCAGACTAAAAGAAAAATTTGCGTGAGACGCACACACAAATTGTCATGTCTAATGCTCTGTGGGTGCCCGGGTGGCATTTGCATCGTGGGCTCAGATTGGAAGGAATGGACTGTTAGTCACGCCCACCCAGCGCGGCTATTAACAATGGACACATACCCTACGTTTTGGCCAATGTCTTTCTTTAATAACACACTTCGTGAAGTCTCATGTTGGCCGAAACTGCATATGACTTTTGATGTGTCGAGAAGCGGTATTGACTGGCACCTAAATGCCTATATTACTATGAATTATACATGCTTTATTTCTTGGGGGGGGGGAGACGTATATGCATTTCGAAATCAATCAATCTAGAGACATTTAAATCGCAAAGCTCAAATAGAAATTCCAAGTTATGAAATCACTCGAAAATACTCTATAATTAATGTTGGTTTACAAAATACTTTTGAGTCCCCTCCAACCACGCTCCCCACCCTATTGGGGAATTGGGGGTGCGGCAGTTATGGACATGGCAAGAATGCAATTCATTGGGTGCGATAAACCGTCCTCTATAAAATGGGCAATGGGTTCATTATGACGTAACAAGGAAATGGCCCATCTTTTTTAAAGACAGTTGTTATATCATTGGGCCTTTCCAGCGCAATTCATGTATTGTCTTCTATAATATAACTACTACGATGCAAAATAAATGTAATCGTGAGTAATCGTGATTACTTTTCCAATGTAATCGTAATCGTAATCGACTACTTCCCGATTTTGCTGTAATCGTAATCGTAATCGTAATCGCGTGATTCAGAAGTAATCGTAATCGCAATCGATTACATTCATGAAGTAATCACCCCATGTCTGGTATCCACCTTCAATTAATTTCTAAAAATATGCTCTCCCAGGCCAAATCTACTCTTTGTAACTGCTAGTGCTTACCCGAGTACTTCGCGTATCTTTGATTGTCTGCTTCAACTTGAACTAGTTTTGACATGCCTTGGTAGCTTCCACACCCTATTTAACTACCATTTGTAGATGAATATAAATTTATTTGTCGCCCAAGCTTTCAGAGCGCCGCTCCTTCATCAGGTGTTCAAGCGAAAGTAATGCAAAAAGAGCAATGCAAAGAGATTTTGAATTTAAACAGATGCATATTATGTAGAGATTTATGCTGTTACTCCTACTTTAGTAACAGCACCGACTACTTTGACAACTTCTGCATTTAAAATTTCTTTTGGCGAGAGACGTGACGTTGATTTCTTTCTATTTCAATGAAAAGGTTCTTTTTCATTTCAGGGCGTTTTCAACTCTGACCGTCGGAATCCTACTCGGCATGGAAGGGCTGTCGGCGTTTCTACACGCGTTGCGTCTACACTGGGTCGAGTTCCAAGACAAGTTTTACAGCGGCGAGGGATACCCGTTTACGCCGTTCTCTTTTTCCGCGATTGTCGAAGGAAGAACGGAAGAAAACTGATAATAAAGGCTGCGTAGATTTCCGATAGATTGCTCGCTGGTGTTTGCAGTTATTTATTTGCTGCTTGTATTCTGCCATGGTCGTTTACGTGTAGTACATACGTTATACATACATATATATAAACTGTAACGCTATAGCTGTGATATTGGGCGCAGTCTTATTGCCAGTTGTGTCTGGCCACCTGTTTTGAATGTTGCTGTTACGTTATGCGAAATTCATATTGTGATGAAGATGGCGTCTGTTGATGGTAATGACGCAGTGATCAATCGAATTGCGACCAATGTTATATGAATCTTGTAAATCATGATATTTTCTACTGCTAGTAGATAGTTTACGAGACATTTTTCGACACTGGCAATTGCACAGTAGTTTAATTTGACCGTTGTCAAATTGGATTATAAATGAATCTGGTTCAAAATCGATTTATTGTGTGAGAATGCGTGATGGTGAATTGATATTTTGCGATAAATTAGTCAGTTGGGAATCGGGATAGACTCGTGTTCGCTTTTTCTGTCGATATTCAACGTTGAATAAATACTTCACATTCCTTGTCGTTGTTTCGCTGGTTGAGGTAAGTGTTGCAGTTGCAGGGCAGGATTTCAGGCGACAGGCTACTTAACTGATTTGTCGAAACTATATATGAATGGCAACAATTCCGTGCCCGCGATTCTTGTTGATATTCGGAGCGATAGATTATTATTCATGTGTTTTATTACGGTAGAACCGTGTGTGCAGTTTCATGTCCCACTGTTTTTCCGTTTTAGATCCTTATTCATTTTGTTAGTCTTTATCAGTTGATGATACAATGAACTGCCGTCTTCAATCGAAACTGTTACGCCAAGTATGTTCGTCTGGTTTGTTGCATGTGACAAGAAACGCCTCATCGTCACAGAGAAAAAACCTTATCATACTCGGAACCGGATGGGGCAGCTACAGCGTGCTGCGTAATACTGACAGAAACCTGTATAACGTCATCGTCGTAAGCCCTAGAAACCATTTTCTCTTCACGCCCCTGCTCTGCTCCACCACGGTTGGCACTTTGGAATTCCGCAGCATAATCGAGCCGGTCAGAAACCGGCATTTTCGACGAAGCAAAGACTACCATTTCGCGAGCGCCGTGAACGTAGACCCGCAAAGGAAGACCCTACTTTGCAAGAGTGAAGTGGATGAATCTATACAATATGAATTGGAATACGATAAACTGGTGATAGGGGTGGGGGCTGTGAGCAACACGTTTGGCGTGCCTGGAGTTATGGAAAACGCCTACTTCCTCAAAGAAATAAGCGATGCCAGAAAGATACGTACACGTATGATCAATAACTTTGAATTGGCTGTACAGCCAAAGTCTTCGGAGGAAGACAAAGAGAGACTGTTACACATTGTGATTGTGGGAGGTGGACCGACTGGTGTGGAATTTGGCGCGGAAGTGTACGACTTCTTGAAAGAAGATTTCTCAAGACTATACGGCAGTCTGAAAAATGTGGTTCGGGTGACTTTGATCGAAGCAAATCATATTTTAGGATCGTTTGACCAGCGTTTGCGGGATTATGCAGAGAGAAAGATTTCAAGAAGAAAACAATTTGAACTTCTGCAATCATCAGTACGCGAAGTAACGCCGAATTCTGTAATTTTGTCAGATGGCAAAGAGATACGCTGCGGGATGGTAGTCTGGTCTACAGGGCTGGCTCCAAGAAACTTCACAAGAAGGCTGACATTCCCCAAAAACAAGCAACATCAATTGATCACGGACGATTACCTTCGTGTACACGAAACTCCGCAAGATACAGTATACGCTTTGGGAGACTGTGCTCAGATAGAAAATTGGCATCTACCCAGCACTGCGCAAGTCGCCGAGAGGCAGGGGAGGTGGCTTTCAAAATATCTCAACAGGAAGGAAACGGAAGCTTTCCAATTTAAAAGTTCCGGTATGCTGGCGTACGTTGGAGGGTACTCTGCGCTAACAGATATGAAGCTGCCACACAGCGAAAGTGATTTGAAGCTCAAAGGATTTCATTCGTGGGTGCTGTGGAGGTCTGCGTATCTGACGCAGCTTGGCAGCTGGAGATTGAGAATGCAAGTGCCTTTCGATTGGATGAAAACATTTTTCTTTGGCAGAGATTCGTCACAATTTTGAAAAAAAGTGTTGCAAAAGTCTCTCACCACCCAAACGGAGGTGATAACGAAATTTCTTCATCCGCAGTACATCGCAATATTTGGATTGAAGATTGCTTGTTTATTCTTCATTGTGTTTATAAATGGAGGTTGATATTGAGATATGGCCTGTATGATTCTTATACCTAATATTGATTGAATCAGCACTTACTAACTGGCCTAATTTAACTTGCACTTTTCTATAGCCACACAAGCCTTGATATAACCTAAATTTACAAATTGTAGTGATAACGAAATTTCTTCATCCGCAGTACATCGCAATATTTGGATTGAAGATTGCTTGTTTATTCTTCATTGTGTTTATAAATGGAGGTTGATATTGAGATATGGTCTGTATGATTCTTATACCTAATATTGATTGAATGAGCACTTACTAACTGGCCTAATTTAACTTGCACTTTTCTATAGCCACACAAGCCTTGATATAACCTAAATTTACAAATTGTAGTCTTTTAATCATTAGCCGGGACGCCCTTATAAGTTCTGTTATTTTTGTAGAAAGTGTGTGATTCATGTATGTTTTGTCTGGGAAATATTGATATCCATTACAAATCATGCGCGGTTAATCATAAAATAATTTAGTTAAGTCCAGTCTAAGACTGGCCACACCACTTCTCATGCTAAACAATGCATTGACATTGTGAAAATCCTATTTGGACTTCTGAACCAATATATCTTATCTGCTGTCAGCTAGCATATTGATCGGTTTGTATATGCCAGTTTCAAAATATAACCATCGTTGAATTTGGGTACAGCAATTTTCTCTATATTGATTGCTGCGTTGGAGAAGTATACCAGAATATATCCTGATGGTGTATATTCCGTTATCTGATTTCATCTCATCACTCTGTATAACATTCAAGATACAATTAATGGGACAGCCTGATCAACTGCGAATGCAGAGTTGGACTAATTTTTCTAAAAAATTGTATGGCTAGTTGTAATATCAATTTCTGCAGTTAGACAAATTGAAATGTTGATTACAAGCTGTATCTCAAAATTTATTAACTATTTGTATTGCTATTGTGTCGAAAATTGCAATTGTGTTTGCAATGGGTATCGAGAAATGAAAACTAATTCAGCCTATAAGAAGTAATTTGGTTATTGATTTACAAATATAATTGTAATGTTGCTGATCGTAAAATCGTGTAATCTCTCCATCTCGGTGTATCAACTTTTCACTGTACACAGGTACACACATCTTTACATTATATCACGATCTAGTGATGTTTTTGAATTGATAAAAACTCAATAAAGGACTGCCGATTCCATGTTTCTTAGAGCAGACTAATTCAAAATGCGTTGGAGGCGATATAGATAGACTTATGCAAGTCTTATATATTTTAATTATCAGCAGGGTTGTAACCAAGTCACAAGGCTCCGAGTCACAAGTCAATCCAACTTTTTTAGTTTTGACTCGAGAGTCATTTTCAATTCGCCACCGAGTCAAGTCCGAGTCATGGTATTATGACTCGAGTCCAAGTCATTGGGTTGACTGCTCAGTTTCCAGATAAAGTGTTGTTAAACCCACTGTTATAACTCTGGTTGGTGATATTGAATGATTCGCATTTATGATATACTAATTTTCCTCACTTTTAATATTTTCTGGTCGCATTTTCAAGTACCAGTACCAATAGACGTAACATAACATCGTTGGGTTATACTTTTCATCTGAACAAGTCACACACAATGTACAATGCGATATCATGACGAACTCCCAATATGGTGGTTATACTTTACTACTCTTCGAAATTACAATGAAATGTCGCTCTTGGCCGTCTGAGTCTCGATTAATGTGACTCGAGTCGAGTCATCAGAAAATCGTGACTCGAGTCAAGTCATTACAACCCTGATTATCAGCACTTCTATTTTTCTATTTCATCCAATCCGATCAAAGCGATACACAGACACAATGTGATGTGTTGAACAGATAGGAGGATGTCGACAGCGAAACGATCTAGTATCACAAATCTCGTAGTTTTTGAATTGCAGATAGTAATGAACAAATCTGAACTGAGATAATACTCTTTATTCAGGTTTGCCTAATCACCTGATATGAATAATGATCCACAATTGTGAAACTGGCGTAGGACTTCAGATTCTATGGAAAACTCAACAGCTACTGCACAGCCGTACACTTTCAATGTGTCCAGATGCATTCTTTTTATTTTATTTCGTGTTCGAGTATGACAATGGCTGTAAAGCTGTTGAAATAAATGCTCTGAAACTTTTAAAATGCGCCTTTTGCGGTAGATTCCACCTTAATTGACAATCGGCGAACACTGGCGTAGCCAGGGAGGGGCGGTCGCCCCCCCCCCAAATATTTGGAAAAAATTTGAAAATCAATAGATATTTCAGTATTTTGGCGTAGATGTATGTAACCTCAAATTTTTCTTCGCGCTTCGCGCGATTTATTGTCCGATTTATAGTACATTCGGTATGACGAAAAAAAAACTCTTCCGCAAATACCCATTGAATTTAGCTGCATTCTCTATTATGAAAATACAACAGTAACAGTACAGTAGCCCGAGGTCGTTGGGTTGATGGAGTCTATAGGAGTGTCAGTTCAGTATGGTGGTTGAGGACTGATAGCTCCGGCAACTTCCGTTCGGGACACACGAATATCTATAAAGTAGGCTACATGCGACTCCGCAAAGTGCGCTTCCAAAATGATTGACGGCCATAAAACCGACCCATGTATTCCGACAGCCTTCGAGAAACATTTTCGGGTGCTTATCTGGCTGCATGGCGGCTAATGATCCTGTTCCTGCAATCAGACCCCTCCAACATAAATGCGACTGGCACAGGAAAATATCACCACCTCACGTTAAAAAGTGCTGATTTGAAATTTAATGAGTCTGATCAAAGGAGTTCTATTAGTTGGTCTGATTTGTATCAGCGATTTCAATCTTTAAAGTATAGCGTCAATCTGTACCAGAGGTTGCGAACTAACCGCGTGCTTCAAGGAAGTGATAAGAATGGACACCACTTGCTCATATAGACGAACCAATATTATTGATCAAATTAATCCTTCATTTATTCAAAAAAAAAACACATTTACGCTCTGCGCAACTATGGCCGAAATTCAGACTGATTGTTCATCACTTAATGTCAGCGATTTGGGCTCGTCCGCGAGATGACCACCTAATACAAGCTTAGTTGGCAACTGGAAACTTCCATCGGGTATATGTGTGTGTGCGTCTAAGAATGGCATGTATGAAATTTCCCATGGCAGTATGTACGGTTCTGCGAGATGTTCCCACGGGAGAGCTCCCCTAAAAAAATGTTTTTCTGGCTACGACTTTACGTGTGCGTGATAATCTCTGAGTGGTGACAGCTTTCTCCGCAAGTCCTGTAGTAACAGCAATAAATGACAACTGTCCTGTCCGGCGTCCACCCTCTAGAACAGGGACGGCCAACCCGGGGCCCGCTCGAAGGTTTTGAGTGGCCCGCGGGTTAATTCTCGAAATTACTATAATATTATCAAAAAATAAATTACTAAAACCAAATAACCAAATTTTGTTTAGCTTGACCGCGAAATTTGGGATTTTGACGACTAAATTATCAGTTTCGGCGCATTGGCGTAGCCAGGGGCCAGCCACATTTTTCGTAGATCGTCCTATATAATGTACAATATTTCGCGCGGCTAGGTCGTGGATCCACCAAAAGTCTTCATGTCATAATTGTTATTGATTTTGATACGTATTAATATGAGTATTGTTTTCACCGTTACCTATTATCCGGTACTCTCCTATCGGAAAAGTAAAAAAAGCTCATCAACATTCATATATAGTTCAAGATGTATAATTAAGTGCCCCTGAATGTTTGATGACACCACTTCTATCAACACTGGCAGTAAATCTGATAATGAAAACGTATTTGCAATATGCAAATAACAATAGAAGGAACCAATTTCATTCATTAACCAAGAAAGATTTTCGCGCTTCGCGCGAAGGTGTTGTCGTCCGGGTTTTCCACAATCATCATATTATCACATCATGTCTGTGAATGGAATATGTATATATAACGATCGCCCCATATGTTGTGTTAATCATCCAATAAGGGCCCAAGTCGATCGTTTATTTTACATGTTTTTCTTTATCTTTAAGGTTCATTTACGTCATCGAATTTTTCGCCCCCCCCCCAAATATTTTTTCTGGCTACGCCCTTGTCGGCTAATATATCGGTGTTATCGGTGAAAGTGTTAGATATCGGTATCGGCCCAAAAATCCAATATCGGTCGGGCTCCAGTGGAAATAAATAACTGCCAAATCATGAAATTCAGGGTTCATCACCATCATCATCATTGGTTTATTAGCAATTTTATCAGTTCAATACACCACAAAAATGCGATACAATGAAAAGACAGGAAGATGTCGAAGCGACAACGAGTATAGTCTATGGAATCTGACACCCACCTTGGCCTAGGCGATGTAAAGAGGAGGCATGCACACTGAATGAAAGTAAAGAAGATAGTATAGAAGAAGAAATAATGCGACAAGAAATAGGGCGGCATGTCATGGGAAGCGAGATCGATAGGTCAGTCGTGGTCCGGTAATCTTGAGGATGGACTGTATTTATTTAGTAGTAATTGCTTGTATTTCGACTTGAATGTGGACATGCTCGTCGACTGTCGGATGGCCGGCGGGATACTGTTCCACACATCAGGTCCGGCATATTTGATGGAGCGATGATCTTTTCGGTCGATCATATGATATTTGGACGACGTGGACGCGCGTGTGTTGTACTTGTGCGCTTTTGATTCGGAGGTAAAGAAGTCATTGAAATATTCGGGGCAACGACCGCAGTGAAACTGATACATAAACTTGGTGATTTCTAGTTTCCGCATATCTTCTATCATTAGGACGCCGAATCTCTTCAGCAGCGACTTATTGGATGGATGGGCAGCCAGGCCCCTTTGGGGCCCTAGCTATGATTCGGAGCACTTTATGCTGTAGTTTCTGCAGTGGCTTGAGTGCAGTTTTACTGGCAGCCCCCCATGGTCCGAATGTACTGATAAACAATGCCCCTGATTAACTTGCTAGGGGTGTCCAATTAACTAACTCTCTCTCTCTGTGAGTGTCCCTGTTGGATCTATAAATATACTCAGATAACAATAGGATTATATTAGTCGGATCATCACCTGGTCTGTTCATGTGCTTGTGCATACCATACAGTTACATCTACATGATATTTATCGATACATGCCGAATTGTTCATCAAGTGCCGAGTTCGCTACTGGCAATCGTCCTATATGAACATGACTTTCTGCGACCTGGAAGTTACCATTCAATGAAGCTTCATCGCATCAAGCGGAAGCCTCCTATTTTAGTAGTGAAATAGATTCTCAACACTTTGTCGTTACAATAACAGCAAAATCCACCGACAATGGCGAACTGAAGTGCGTGGATTTTACGATATTGCGACCATACTAATCTAAGAATCAATTTTTGAGCGTAAAACTGACCTGACGAACTGGATGTTGAAAAAAACCCAGATTTCAAGGATAAAAACCCAGAAACCCAGGTGATGCTCAAAAAACCCAGATCTCATGGGTGGAAAAACCCAGGAGTGGCATCTCTGGTGCATTGTGTGCGTTTTGTAGCTTCCTTATCTTCTCATTATGTTGCAACATTTTCCTGATTTAGATTTGTGAAACGCATGGCGACCGCTTCATGGATTTTTTTCATTTGTAGAATTCACATACCGACCGATCTCTCAGCTAAAGAGTGATAATAAGCGAACGCAGAATTTGTCACGCCAGAGAGGCAATGGCAAGGAATTATTGGCAGTAAGACGACTGTTCATTCGTCGGCCGGTTAGCTCAGTTGGTTAGAGCGTCGTGCTAATAACGCGAATGTCGCGGGTTCGATCCCCGTACTGGCCACACTTACGCCGCGATAGCTCAGTCGGGAGAGCGTCAGACTGAAGATCTGAAGGTCCCTGGTTCAATCCCGGGTCGCGGCAACTTTTATTGAAATTGTACAGAGAAGATGCACCGTCATTCTTACAGCTGATAGTGACGAGATCGGTTGCGGACACGGCCATTGAACCGAGATTTCATACAGTCATGCAGGGATGATAGCGGCGCGTATTTTGCAACGTGCGAGGTTACTTCTTTCAACTAGACCCCAAAAGCTATATTTATCATGCAGAGACTCGACTTTGCAAAAGTTGGTCGAATTTTTACCGAGACATGAATTCGTGACGTTAAGCAGGCACCTTGCAAGTAATGCAAGTAGTTGGGCGGCTAAAAAAGAGAAAAGCCATGTCGGAAGAAATGTTCCAACTCCGTCGGAAGTTCGTAGACTCTTAACCTTGGCTCGACCCGAAGCTTCAAAACTAGCAGGTTTGTATTGCAATTACTCAAAATCAAATCAAATCAAATAAATCAAGGTGTTTGAACAATTCAGATATGTATGTAACAAAAGGCTTATTCTTTCATAGTTTTGGATTGCGCCATTATGAGGGTACCTACACTCATTTTTACGCCCCACCATATCAATGACAATGACTTCAATGCTGGAAAAAGTGTGTAGGCCTACTCTCAAAATTTTCATTATTCTTACTATATGCTTGCGACCTGATATACGTATTCCAGTAATTCCATAGAGGCTGAGGTAAAGTTAAATTAATAGACTATACTTGGTCATAATCAGGGATATCTAGATATCCCTGGGTCATAATAAACTGAAGTCAAGTCAACTAGTCGTTTTGACATCTCTCATCTGTTCATTTCATCGCATTGTGTCGTGTGTATCACATGTTAGGCGTCTGGTATGTTGTATGGCAATTGTCATTCATATCAGAGGATTTGTCGAATACCTTAAACACCCATCAGGCCATATTTTTAGAATAATTAGTATGCTGACTAACGGTGCATTTGAACAATTTCAGGGTCGATTGCCTTGCTGTCTGTGAGCAGCTCCGTGTCACTAGCAGTTCCTTTCTGCATGGGCCGCCTGATCGATTTGGTTCATACAGCAGCTTCTCAAGGCGGAATGGAAGAAACCCTGCTACAAGTCTCCGTCGGTCTATCATTGGTGTTTGTCATCGGCGCTTTAGCAAATATGGGCAGAGTTTACCTGCTACAAGTGGCAGGTAAAACATTACTTCATCATTAACTGGTAAATCTTGAATTTCAATGCTTTTGATCTATTAGCAAATTGTGGCCTGCATATCGTCTTCACTGTTATACATTAACCTCTATATCACAGGTCAAAACGTCATGAAAAGACTACGAGAAAAGGTTTTCTCTTCGATTTTAGCGCAAGAAGTTGCATTTTTCGATTCTTCGAGGACCGGAGAACTTGTAAACAGATTATCAGCAGATGCGGAACTCGTGAGCTCGTCAGTAACACAAAATATTTCGGACGGTCTAAGATCACTTGCCCAAGTAATAGCTGGGATCACAATGATGGTAAGCTGATGGCCTACCTACGGCTACGAACAATGTGTAGATCCTTTTGTGGTTAGCATCAATACCGTCAAACTACGATCTATGTAGTCTATTTGCAGCAGGGTTGGGATCAAGTCTTTTACTCGAGTCATTGCGCATGACTATATCATGTAATATGACTCGTGACATTCTATATGACTTAATTCAAGTCATATGTTTTGATATAGCCTTTCTCATATATTCTCTCATATTTTCTTGCACTGATTTATGGATGCGATAATCTCACAAATTATACTAGGCAATTTAAGTTTGAGTCAAATTTAAGTCATGAGTCAAGTCATTTCAGGGTAGAATTCGAGCCATCTCAACACTGATTTGAAGGGGCAATTTATTTTCTTGCATTCAGTTTCTGATGTCTCCCGGGCTTGCAAAAGTCGTTCTCGCCATCGTTCCACCCGTTGCTATATCGGCAGTCGTTTACGGTAGATATCTGAGGAAGATAACGCAGAAAACACAAACGGCACTCGCAAACTCGACACAAGTAGGCTCATGCTTTATTATAGTTTCTAAAATCAAACTAACCTCGTTAAATTTCAAGATTGCCGAGGAGAAAATTAGCAACGTAAGGACAGTCCGTGCATTTGCACAGGAGGCAGCCGAAATGAAGACCTATTCTGAAATGCTGTCCGTTGTGAGAGATTACGGAAGGAAAGAAGCCTGGGCAAGGGGACTCTTTTTCGGCTTGGTACGATTTTGCCACAAGTCCTGAATGTATTCCCCCGTGATTTAATTAAAAACTGAATTCTGAATTTGACCTCTAGTCTAATATGAGAGTAAATGCGGCAGAGTGTGATAAATTTCATCTCGCGTAACTGTACAGTGTAGCTCACATGCATTGGTATCACCAGATGGTGTCAGTAACAAAATACTTTTTCACAGTACTCAAGTAGGTTTTGACTCCTTGTACTACTTATACGAGTGAATATATTTTTAAATTACTTCTGCTTGTACTTGAACAGTTGTTCAGTCAAAAGTACTCATTTTTCTCTCCAAATCTACTACTGACTTTTTAGTCAATTCATTTTCTACTTCTACCTGTAAGCGAGCATAAGTTTACGGCATTATGTCTGTTGATACTTGAGTAGCAAGAATGACTACCTTGACCACCTGTGGGTATTGCACGCATTACATAACATATACATCATTCCATTGCAGATGGGTTTTTCTGGAAATTCAATCATGCTTCTCGTACTGTATTCTGGGGGGTTAATGATGCAATCCTCCGTGATAACAGTCGGTGATTTATCCGCATTCCTGTTGTACGCTGCGTATGTCGGAATTTCCATCGGTGGCTTAAGCAATTTTTATTCAAATGTAAACAAGTCCCTCGGCGCTTCGACACGATTGTGGGAGATTATTGACAGAGATTCCAAGATACCAAACAAAGGCAGGTCTACATGATGTGCATGAATAAAATGGTTTGAGCTGTAGGCTACTTCATGGGTTTTTGACGACAGGTGGAATTATCCCGGATATTTCGCTGAAGAGCAGTGATATCGTTTTTTCAAATTTGGATTTCTCGTATCCAATGAGGCCGGATTACACAGTTTTTCAAAACCTCAACATGACCGTCAAAGCAGGACTGATCACAGGTAGCGTACTTATAAAAAATGTTAGACATCAAGCTTTACATGGCTTTTGGAAGTAGAAAACTTCAATATAGCATCAAACAATATATTCATATCACCATATTTATTCCACTCGTAGCTTTTCCACCGACTCTCATCAGGAGCTATCGTCAGTGAATCCAAATTCCTAATATAGCAAGAATTTTGCTGAGAGTCGGTCGAAAAGCTTGGCAATATGAATATATTGTTTGTTGATACATTAAGCTTTGTACGGCACATAGTAGTAATTTCTGTGTATAAACCGATCAAAATACTTATTATGAATAGGAATTAATAGAATATATTATATATAATATGTACAAAAGCTGGTAAGTGAAGGAACGCTTTAAAATGTACGAAGAACTTTAGAAAGTGTGACAACCCAGAATGTAATGAGTCAACAGATCATGGTAAATTTCGAAATTGTATGATATGATGCATCTCCCTGAATAACACAGAATGGTTAAAAGGGCTACAAGTATGGGCTATTTTAGAACAATATTCTTTGATTATGATACACATAGCCATATTGCTTAGGGTTACCGTACGTCCCCCTTTTTCAGGTTTTTGAAAATTTCCTCCGAGGACGCCTAAATGTCCTCCATTTTTGCAATTCGTCCTCCTTTACAGCTAGGATAATTGACAGATTCGACTGAAAATGGGCATAAATGACGCTAAATAGCAACTACAGACATTCGAGCGGGTAATTCGGGAGTCGATCGAAAGTGACGGCTTTTTTTTTTGTCAACACTCTAAATTCAAGTAAAAAGTGTGTAAATCGGGAGCCGAACGAAAGTAATGAATTTTTTTCAGTCAGCACAACAGGATTACCAGTAAAAATTTTAAAATCAGCTGTTTTCAGTTTCGGCCAATTAATTTGTCCTCATTTCCCGATTCCAAAATATGGTAACCTTGCATATTGTCAAATGGTTTACTTGGAAATATTTAATGCGTAATCCATGGTCTGATTTAAAAAAATTGATGACTAAATCAAACCAATCTACTTGAGTAGGCTACTCCAATAAATAAAAGTTACTCTTTCCTTACCACGTCTAGTAAAATTAGGCATATTGACGTGTGGGCCATAGTTTGGTAAGGTCCGTATTAAGCCGCCCAACTTCGATTTGTGTGATACGTCTTACTGCCTTAGTGTGGGAATCCACCAAGAAAAGATAGCATCACACTTTGACATCTGTGTCATATGCTATGTTATCACAGTTCATTTATTCCATAGCCGTGGTAGGAGCAAGCGGAACTGGAAAGTCCACAATCGGATCATTGCTACTGCGATATTACGATCCAGACGCAGGGTCCGTTACCGCGGGCGGGTATGACCTGACAGATATTGACCCACTATGGATCAGATCTAACATTGCGACAGTCAGTCAGGTAAGACCGATACAAGTTTTGAGAATTCAATGCCGTGGTTCATATCACGGTTTTCATTTTACTATAGGAGCCGGTATTGTTTTCTGGAACCATTCGAGAGAATATCGTCTACGGCTCACTGGAACCGGACTCTGTTACTGAACAACAGCTGCAGTATGTCGCCACACAAGCGAACATCAACCAGTTTATTGAAAGCTTGCCGGACGGGTTTGATACAGTGGTGGGGGAGCGTGGTATCACGTTGTCAGGTGGACAGAGACAGCGCATTGCGATTGCGCGGGCAGTGCTGAAGAATCCGGAAATTCTTGTCCTAGATGAAGCAACAAGGTACGGTTATAGGCTTATATACGGCACCCATGAAACGATGCACTTTGAAGCTTTACAAATGGTGAATAAACTTTTTCCACCCCGCTTCCTGTGGAATCTAACTAGATATACAAAGTTCTTTTGACTTATCTAATGGTTGCTTGCTGGCGATTACCCCTAACAAGTGTCGGCTGAAAATATACGAGTGTATTTCCATTGTATATTGAAATACTGTTCCTCCAACCAAGAGTCTCGTCAAATCTTAATCTTACTAGAATATCTATGATCTGCTATTTGGCATGATAACCTGTAATATATGTCCCCTATTACAATATATTGAACTGCATAGATTGCCATCATAAGATGTCAGCTCATTGAGCAATTGCTATCAAGATTGTTCAGCAACAGCAGTGAAGCATTACACTGGGGTCAGACACAGACTGTCAATGTGCCAATGACCATGCATCTCTGGCCCCTAATCCTATCACCACTAGGACTGGACACGACTATTCGAGTACTGAAATTTGAGTTGAGTAGCAAGAGTCGATTAATTCAATTTTTGAGTAAACAATTTATACGGAACCAACAATTTATTGGCTATCATCAATATCAAGGCTAAATCTTTCCACCAAATTGTCAACTTGAATCTCAAACATACTGAACAGCCGCCTGCAATCAAGACCTTGTCAGATCTCGATTACCGTCACTATGCCCGAGCCCTATTTATACTTGGACGGGGCTTCATTTGTTTGAGCAAGTTTTGAGAAGTAGTTGTATGATAATTGATGGGGTATGTTGCTCAGTAATAAGATCAGTCACTACACTCTTTTAACATCGTACCCACTGCTTCAGTGCTCCATTTTACCTAAAAATTCAGTAATTTGCTTGTAACTTTTTTCTCTTCATTTTTAAGAGTAAGTTCTATGGAAGTGAGATAGAAACGTGTGGCTTCTGCATCTTTTAAGCCCAAACCTAGCTTTCTGGTGTAGGTGGTTATCAAGATATGGCGAAATTAACTATTTTCAGCTAGTTTGGTAAAAAGGCACGACCACTACAGGGTGTACGAGCCCAAAATTATGATAGAATTTATTTTTTGCTATTTGGCACCACTCATCAACAACCCCTTTCTGAAATTCAATTTTTTTTATTTTGCACTCCACCCTCGTGTGCATGCCTCCTCTTTACACCGCCTAGGCCAAGGTGGGTGTCTGATTCCAAAGACAGCTCCAAGTCGTTTCGACACCTTTCTATCTTTTCATTTTATCGCAATTGTTTGTGGTGTATTGAACTGATAAAAATTGCTAATAAACCGAACGTACGTAATACAAAATAATTTTGATGACATGTAACACGCATCATTTTCCGTGGGGTCCAAATGTAAGCTTTGCAAATTATTCTTACTGTCATTATATCATAAAGTGTTGCACTCCAATCAGCTAGTAATCGAATCAGTCCGACCCTCGAGTTTGCCCAGTCCTAATTCTCTCAATTATAACTGTTGGGAATAAGCTTTTACTGAAATCGTGAGCATGTGTGATGGCTGTGCTACTCTCAATTGTGATTTCTTTTGTCGTCCGTGAACAGAACACCGAGGTTTTGAATTTTTCACATTTTATTCCCAGTGCACTGGATGCCGAGAGCGAACATTTGGTTCAGGAGGCGTTGGAAAGGTTGATGATCGGTAGGACAGTTGTCACGATTGCACACAGACTGTCGACGATCAGACACGCGCACGTTATCGCAGTGCTATCGAGACGGAGTGATAGTAGCGACGAAAGCAGTTCCTCTGTAGCAGAATTTGGTTCTTATGAAGAACTTATGCAAATTGAAGACGGGATCTTCAGAAAATTAGTGGAAAGACAAATGCAGAAGATTACTTAACTTTTTGCCTGATTTGAGTATTATTATCCACCCTGAGCACAATCATGGTTTTCAATTTTTCATCGTTTATGGTACCAACGAAATATATGACATTTATATTCATTTTTGGTCTTACTTCATGGGAACGGCCTGGGTCCGCTGACGTATTAGCTATATTTATGCAAGCTGGTTTTGGTGTCAGGTCTGGCACATCTTCTTTCAGCTATAGTAGCTCAGTGGCCACACTACAGGTCTAACAGATGTTATTGGCACAGCCAAGAGGGGGCCATGGCCCTTCCCACGTTTTTCTAAACTTTTCATGAATTTATTTAAGGTGGAGTATTCAACTTGAAATTATTTTCTTCAGTCATTAGATTGTTGAGTACTCATCTCTAGATAAATCAAAATAAATAATATCCTAAATAAATATACGCCACCTTATTAAAAGCCCACTGTACGCGCGGAAAAGTCACTGAAGGCAGGTTTAGCTGACACGAAGTACGTAAATATACATAAATTTATGGAGTATTTTTGGGTAGAATCATTAAACCTCGCGCGATTTTAATTAGTAGGCTACCTCATTCCCAAAAAAAATAAGCTTATATATAGAAATAGGAATATTGATACCCCATGTTCAATTGGCAGTTGTTCACATACGTGCCAAATGGTCGACACCGAATAGTCCTGTCTTGGCAGTCTGAGGAAATGAAGCACCCCGTGATGAAATGTCAACTGAGAATCGTGTGTGTCTCACGAAAGACGTTTTTCTTTTTGCTTAGTCTGGTACATTTATGCTATTTCAATATCTTATACCATATAGAAGCCTGGAGGTCAGGAAATGCAAGCATGCAACAGATTAATTAATAACAACGTCCGCCCCTCGTAGATCGATAATAACACTGGACAACAAAAAAAATTCATCATGGCAGGTGAGAATGATTTTAGAGTAAATCAGGGCGGGCGCTGAGCTCGAAAATGGCATTAGTTTCTGCTGATTGGCTCTATTTTTCAAGAGAATTATTTTATTCAAACTATGTTACATTTTATCCTAACAGCCTCTATGAAATGTTTTAGTAGACCCGTCTGTACTGAAACCACGAGAATGTGAGAAATGTAAAACACAACGAACATAAATGTATTCTTTTCCACATATTCAACACAAAAATACTCCATTTATTCGTATTTTCATATGATTCTCCTAATATAGTGTAATTTGTGACAATAACCTTCCTATACCGATCAATGTGCTTGAAGTGAAAAACAAATGGCAGTAATTCCGTAAACAAACCAAGTATTCCCGAACTTACAAAAAGACGACAATTTGTAAACACAGACGAAGTAAACAAGCCAGCAATAATTTTGTTTACCAGTGACTATTCAAATCTTCTCGTAGAAATAAATCAATATCGGTATGTGGATTAGTGAAGTTCTTAGATGCAACTCCTATGGTACCTCAAATTAGCTTGAAGTCATCTGCAGTATAAAGTCCTATGTACGATTTTGATGGGGACAGATATGCAATAGGCAGCTGGCAGTAATCAGTCATAATGTGAGCATCCCAACTAATAGCAGTGTTGGGATCAAGTCACTACCTTCGAGTCACGAGTCATTTCGAGTCATTGCACATTTTGACTCGAGTCAAGTCAAGTCAATCGATTTTCAAAGGTGACTCGAGTCAAGTCACTCGATTTTTGGAGGTGACTCGAGTCAAGTCGAGTCAAGTCAAGTCAAGTCACGAGTCAAGTCACATTTCAAGTCAAGTTGCCTTTTCAATGTATGTACGAGGCATGATTACGTCATTGCAATTTGCTAGCTGTCTGAAATACAGTTTGAGTGGTCATTGGTCATTGATTCCGAACCGATGAACGCATATAGAGTTAAATATACACGCAAGAAGGCGCTGTATCGCTCACATATACGTAGAACTGGTAAACTACGTAATTGCATAGCCTCAATTTATAGTTACCAGCCTAAATAGAGAATAGGGAAACGAATTGATAAGGCAATACGTTACCCATTTACAAATAGATATGATACCATTCGAGCCTGCGCCAATGGTTGAGGACTATATAAACTATCTTCGACTTCAATTTCAATAAAACAATCGGTTTGGTTAAGGTAAGATGAGAACAGAAATAGACATTTTGCTATTCTATTACTTTACCGCTAGATTTACGACAACATAAGCTTTAAGCTTCGATCACTTCGTTTGCAGTCAATCTATTTGTGAGAGAACAATCGAGGCTCGGTGAAATGCACGCTTATTGAATGATTGGTCGCTCTTAGTCTCACGGTTTACACAAGCGTTTCGCGAACAATACGAACATATCCAAGATACAGTGATTTTTATCGACACCGATTACTTGATGACTTGAAATTGACTCGTGAATTTTTCTCCGAGTCACGAGTCAATCCACATTTCTGATACGCCGAGTCAAGTCAAGTCAAGTCATTTTGGCAAAGTGACTCGAGTCAAGTCAAGTCATGCGAAAAAGGTGACTCGAGTCTGACTCGAGTCAAGTCATGACTCGAGTCATCCCAACACTGACTAATAGGCTACATTCCGGAACACCATTCCATGAGAACCGTTTATTTTGAAGAAGGCAAAGTATCTTCTAGATAGGCAGATATAAAAAAATACCGTTGATCAATCTCTGACACAGCAAATATACGATATGTAGTTTGAAACTCCATTCCAGTCATTATGTTGGGTCTAATTTCATCATGCCCTACCGTACAATCACTCACGGCTCGAGTTGAGCTTGCTAAAACGTTACACCCGAAAAGGCACATGTCAGACATCCGCTATTTCGAAGTTGAAAAGTGATTCAAAGCTCCTCGTGCATCGATTTCTTCATATCGCCTTGCATGTCCGGTGCCTCTTCAACTTCATTCTTTTTCATTGTTTTTATACTTCTAAAATATCTGTGATTGCAATATGATGAGAATGAACATGAACAACCGCGAGATCAAGTTTAGGTTGCATACAAATGTTATTTGATATTGTGAGTCATGTTCTGTGGCTCTCCCCAGATTTCAGTGAAAACCGGAAAACAATTATTGCCCACAAGATATTTAATTTGAATAAAATAAAAGTATGGAGCTTACTTGAAACACACGGTACAGTATTCTACAAGTGTCCCTACTTTCGCCTGATGACTCATTTCAAGAAATTGACCAAGCTACCAAATCAAATTGGGTCTTTAGGAGTGTTGGGATCAAGTCACTACCTTCGAGTCACGAGTCATTGCACATTTTGACTCGAGTCAAGTCAAGTCAATCGATTCCAAATGTGACTAGAGTCAAGTCACGAGTCAAGTCACAATTCAAGTCAAGTTGCCTATTCGAAGCATGAGGCATCGTCATTGCATTTTGCTAGATGTCTGAAATACAGTTAAGTGGTCATTAATTCTGAACCGATGAACGAATTTAAATATACATGCAAGAAGGTGCTGTATCGTTCACATATACGTAGAACTGTTAAAAACTACATAAGTAATTGGATAGCCTTAGTTTATAGTTACCAGCCAAAATAGAGAATAGAGAGTGAAGAATTGATAAGATACAATGCATTACGAATTTATACATATTGATATGATACAATTCGAGTCGACGCCAATGGTTGAGGAGTAGCCTATATAAACTATACCGGTATTCGAATTCATTTTCAATAAAACAAGAGGTTTGGTTAAGGTAAGAACAGAGAACTGAAATATATATTTTGCTAATAAATTACTCTACTACTTGTTTACGACAACAAAAGCTTCGAACAATTCGTTTGTGGTCAATTTATTTGTGAGTGAACATAATAGCGGCTCAGTAAAACGCATCATAATTGAATGATTGGTCGCTCTCACGGGTTACACCAGCGTTTCACGAACAATCCGAACATATGCAAGATTCATCGATTTTTATCGACACCTATAACTTTATGACTCGAAATTGACTCGTGAATTTTGCTCCGAGTCACAAGTCAATCCACATTTCTGATACGCCAAGTAAAGTCAATTCATTTTAGCAAAGTAACTCGAGTCAAGCCAAGTCATACCAAGAAGGTGACTCGAGTCAAGTCATGACGCGAGTCGTCACGACACTGGTCATTAGTGCGACGGGCGATACAGATTGTGCAAGTGCAAGTGCATATATTCTACTAACGGGCATTGATTCATTTCAACCAAGATCCATTCTTTCTACACAGTACACTACAAGATTATATTACATATTGTTAAATTTCCCATACTTCCACATAAACATAAGACAGTTTACCCTTTGCGGTTTCCTGGTGTAATCACTCTGTCATTTTCGGATGTTGCTGGTGAGATATCTGCGTTGACAGGATATGTTCCTTCATCTCTCATAAATTGCAAGTAGTCGAAGCCCTCCAAACGCGGTTTCCACTCCACCGTGTTTAACCCGACTGTGCGTAGTAAACCGAGAGAAGTTCGTTATTTATTTGCTCGACTAAAACTTGGTACAAAAGTTCCTACATGTAGTCTCTACTTTTCCATTCAAGCAATCCGTAAGCCATGTGATCAATGTCATGTTGTCGCAATTTCCGCAAGATTTTAAAATTACCGAGCCCTACAATGGAATTTCAGATATTAAGATGAGTAGCAGTGATATGGAAATCTGCTGTCCGGAAACCTTTTTATTGAAAAATGCGACGGCTGGTTCCCGACCTTCGGCGTTGTGGTTGTATTGCTTGAGAACAAATTCACCAACCGAGTTTCTTGACCTGCGATAAGCAAGCCGATAGGCATACAGACGAAGTAATTGAGTAGGTCCCAACTACAATGTTAGTTATCCCAGCATTACTTAACGCAATTTCCTACTTCAACCGTGATTTCGGACAGTTGCATGGTAATTGAGTAACGGTACCAAGCATTATAATTAATGCATCGCTACTGAAAATGAGTTTTTGAAATTTGAAGACATTTGTAATCTGACAAGTTTTCTGGGGGTAAGATAACAGGAATAATCGCAAATAAAACTTTGAAAATACTCACTCCCACTTTTGAAACGTTAGTGACCATACTTTGTGCCAGCAAGCCTTGAATAAAGTATCCATTGATTCGTATAAATTACATAGGCCTACATAAATATGAGATGATATGAGATAATTTTACGGACCAATTCGCCTTTACAATTCTCACTCAGTATAACAAAATATATTGTTAACGCCATTTCAATATTTGATCAATGAGGGGTCTTGTGAAACAATACCTAATTCCATGAAGTGAAAACCCGATAAGACATTTGTTATACCTAGTAATCTGTGTGTCGTGTGAAATAGAGATAATAAAAATAAATGTTACGATATCTCGTGCACAATCTCTCGTGGCTATAATATATATACGCGTGTAATATAATATATAGATACTCAACATACTCAGCAGTACAACATGCGGACACTAGCAATTTTCATACTGACACTGACTACTAGACGGAGGATGCAAATTGCCATTGACAACATAAAAGAGCTGTAGTTGCATTACAAAAGTATAATTTTGCCACACTTATTATCCAGTTGGATTACCCAGTTGGAAGTTACACAATCACCTAATGCATGCATTCAAGGTGAAAGCGATGTGATTTAAATATACATACGAATCCATCCACGTGAAAAGCATTCTGCCACTCAAGTCATCATTGGTGGCGATATCTTCGATTGTTTCTTTCAACTGTTCAAGTTCCATTCTCTTGTTGCCATTGGTCTGATCCCAGAAGTAGATAAGGAATGGCTTGGGATCTTTCATTATCTCTACAAAGCTGTAGATGCTCAATTCCGGAACCTAAACAGTAAACAGGAGTTCAGTTTTAACTAAATGTAATATGAGATACCAAGAATACAATGAGATAAGATGAGATATGAGAAATCGCTAATGCAGTAGAATTATGGGAGTTAAATAGATTGCTATTTAGAGCAGAAATTACATAAATTCGCACGATAAAACTAAGATATGTTGAATTGCACGTTCCCCAAAAGTACACTGCTTTCAAGTATTTCAATATTACCTTCGGCGGTCTGAATGCCAACTTCAAATAATCCATAATGTCGCCCACTGATGTAAATGTTCCGTGCTTCTCTTTCGGAAAGCCATTTTCAAACCCGATTATAGTTTTGTGGGAGCAATGAACTTCGTATTGTTCCATTCTGTTATCGAACAAGAGTGTAAGTGGGCCATCATTATTTTGATAAGTTTCTCATTAATTACATTATTTCGCGTACTGGACCCTGCACTGCGATAAATTGGTAATCCTTCCTCGCCATCATAGATGCCTTCCTGAATTCTTCCATGCCTGAAAATCGTAATTTGTGGAATTTCACATTGGCAACGAAGCATTGAGCTGATTTGCGACGTGCGTTGAAATATTTTCTGAATATACCGTATACTCTATAAGCCGCTATTGCAACCATTACCCGCCACATGGCATATCGATTCCGCCTACTGACTGACACGTGCCAGTGCATTTCATTGCTTGTCCTTTTAATGCAGGGACGGGCAACATACGACCCGCAGGCCGGATCCGGCCCGCGACATGATTTTGAACGGCCCGCTGGACAGTTTCCGTGCGGTCGTACACATTATATTGTGGCCCGCGGCCCCAGTCTGCCACAATCCCCCACTATACTTGCTTACTACGTCAAATTACAGTGACTGTAGGTTATTCTTTAGTGTAAGTTCGCCTATATCGTGAGAGAGTGGATCTTAAGTTCGTCAACACGAGAAGGCTTGCATTACAGGCATTTACGCATAAACTCAAGCCTAGTTAATTGACATCTTGGTAAATTTGAAAAAAAAACAATCCAAATCTCGTTCGTATACAATACATTTTACCAGAGAGAGAAGAGGGTATTCGTTTTCGCATGCACCGTCGAGATGCTTTTGACGACGGAGAAGCGATACGACCGTATGGTCATCTAGTCAGCACCCCCGTTTTTTTCTCCTCCATGCTACCCGTATATGCTGAGCGCCCAGCAGGATAGCTGCATTTACCAGTTTTCGAGTCTTGACCCGGCCGGGGATCGAACCCACGACCTACCGATCAAGAAGACGGACGCATCACCATTCATTCCACTACCTCGCTCGCCAGAGGTGAGGCACATATGGTCCACGAAGCGATTTTGAGCGGCCCGCAGACAGTTTTCGGTCTTACGTGATAATGGTACAGTCTGCCTGAATTCTCCACTACTTAATTACCTACCGTAATTTTCCATGAATAATCCGCCTATTTTAATCAATTTTTCTGTCCTAAAATCGGGGGTGCGTATTATACTCGGGCACCAGAATTAAAAAAAAAATCCTTCGAAATAAATCTTGCAATTACATTTCACACTTTTCTTCTTGTTTGTTGTCAATCGCGCATCACATCCCGCCATCGTGCCCAGACTTGGGTGGAAGTCTGATTAAAGCAACTATTTTTTATATCCCTGGTAGGTGTATTCGAATCGTTTACACCAATTGGAAGGGTGTGAATCTATCGTTTGCTTGGTTTACACTCGACGCTATGGTGGAAATCTAGTTATTACACATTTTTCCTCTGCTGCTTCAAACACGCTCCATACGAACACAATGCTCTCGTATCAGACGCTTGCTCGATTACCTGCTCGTACAGAGGTGCGTATTATACATGGGTGCGTACTATACATGGAAAATTATGGCACTATACGTCAAATTAGAGTGACTATAGGTATTCTTTCTTTTTTTCTGACACAAATAATAGTGATAGTTAATTATTAATATTAGTTTCTATTTTCTATCCTACATGCAAAGAACTTGTTGATAACTTTGATTGACCACAGATGTCTCATTGACTTCAACAGCTATTGAAGTACATTACGTCAATAAATTCATTGAATACTGTTTGGTCTTTATGCTTCAAACCTAAAGTTTACATTAAATACGATTAATCCTAGGTGGATAAATGCGCATTTAATGTATCAATTTAGGACTCTGGCCGGCCAAGTACTTCATTTTCCCATATATCCGGCCCACCGACTGCAGAAGTTGCCCGCCCCTGTTTTATTGTCATCTTCCGTTATTTTACATTCAGTGTGTATGAGTCTTATTTAAATGTTCTACGCCAGAGGCTATCCACATTTATTGCTCATGGCCCTATAAATTAGTAAAAAATGAGGTAAGCCTATTAAAGTTCAATAAAAAACACCAGGTTCCAACATAAAAATAAATTAATCACATGAATACACACTCAATTTGAATGAGAAGGATACTGTACTTTGACCGCGGGGCATACGATGAGAGTGAGCAGCGTATGTCAGCTGCAACATCAAGTCTGTCTTGGTACTTTATGTTCAACAAGCATGAAAATGCTGAATAACACAACCACATTGTGTTGAACGGCAGTACTTTCATAACTCAATTTTTGCAGATATGATGAATACACCTGACTGTGTCCTGGTCTACTACCGGGCGATAGAACCATAGGTTTTAAACCTCTGTTCTCGGGTAACATGGATGAAAGACTAACCTAAGTCGTTGTGATTCCTCCCTCTGTTTTCATTATTGTCTCATAATCCCATAGTGCTTTGAAATGATTATGTTATTAACATGATCTGCAGTGAACAGTACCTTCGTTATTGTCAAAAAATCCGACCAGTGTCCTCATCATCAACGGGATATACGGTAAGACATCTTCTTTTTTTCTTACGACAATGACATTCGGATTGCTGTACCTGAATAACAAACCAAAAGTGTCATGCGGATTGTAGCAATAGAAAACGGCTTGCCTTGCCGCGTGAAAAGATACTAGAAAGGACGCCACTATGAATGATAGCGTCTAGGCGTATGTTCTGCAGGAAGTCGTAAACAGTCCATAGATTGAATATCACCACGCAACACTACTCAGGATGTCCGTGCCTATCACGGATAATATTGTAATTAGAACGAGCAGGCTACCGTGTTGTAAGAGAATGCATGTTCTAAATATTCCCAGGCGAATATCATGATGAAAATACAATATAGTGCATGTTTAATCGAGAGATTGACATGGTTATATGACATTAGGAAGTGCGAAACACTGTATTACAATCGGGATTCTAGCATCATGTTACACTTGCAATGAGAATGAAAAACCTCGGCCATGATGTATTTTTCTTGTACACGCCACCACACATAAACCACTACTGTTCCACCACTTTCATAACTACTGCCGTAAATGTGGATGACAAAGTGACTGAATCGTAGGCCTATTACATTTCATACTACTCAATCACATTAGGCTAGGATTTTTTAAATGTAAAAAATACCTGATAATATCATCCTTTATACTTTGTTTATCCCATAGTCCCGAATATTCTATCCTGTCACTTGTTCCTTTAGGGTAGAAGAAAAGTCGAGGTGACGTGTAAACTCCGGCTTTTTCACAAACATCAGGCCAATTGTAACATTCCACTCTGTGCATGGGACTGCTCAATCCTGATTCTAAAAAAGCATGGAAATATTTGTGATGGCAAAGTGGGAATCAAGCAGATTCAAGTGCATCGGAGTAGCACAGTGGGGTCATTATTCGAAATTATGCTCGATTTCTTAAGGTGATGACTGGGTAATGATTAGAGTAAAGTATTATAGTTTTCCGATATCTTTTTCAAGTGTGACAAGCAGTATACAAATGAAAGCCTAAAAAGTGGGCCTATTTGGTATGCGATGGTGTGTAAAATGGTCCGTGGACATATCACCATATGATAGCTGAGTATCTGGGTTAAAGTTAAGGTTGGATTGGGGTTAGGATTGGGGTTGGTTTTGGGGCTATCAAGTCACATGCTCAACTGTCGTTTTTCATTGTGTCACATCTCACATGCTCAAATGCAGCTGTGTACAATGTATGTCAAATGGATATGGTCCAGCGGTCATAGTATATTATCACTATATTTACAGTAGGCTACTTTGCAGTTGAGTTCATAGTCGTGTCGGAGCTCACATTCTACAGAATACTTGCCTTTATAAGCGTTATGAATCTCCACAAATGTCATGAGCGCAGCTATAGCTCTTGGATTGACTGAAAAAAAAGTTGAAAGTGACGCATAACCAGTTGCTCCGATAATTACCTACTGAAGCAAACTTACATTCCAAAGTGAAGAGAATTACGGCAAAGTCTTCGCTGTTGATGACGTCATCATATGTTATATCCGTTAATCTAGGAATGGTCTTGTAATCAAAGTAGTACAGTTCCCTCACCCGACCAGAATGGTGGAGGGAAAAGGACATAGGATCGTCCAGGACATTTTCCGGATCTGTATGAAATGAGGATGTTATGAAGTCATAGTCAACAGGACAGCAATTCTTACAAGGAGCTTGCTCTTCGTCTACTTCTTGCTCTTTCAAATTATGTATTATTTCATCCTGTCCCGATTTTACTTCATCAAAACGCGCCAGCAGCTCACGAACGTTCCCATCAAGATACCCCATATCCATAACTTTTGGAACTCCCTGAAGCACAGAATAACAGGTTATCAAGATGTAGGCAGCAGGCGCGTAGCCAGGGGGGTTCGGGGGTCGAAACCGCCTCCTTTAGAAACGCGAAACCCCCTCTTTTAACGCGAAACCCCGAGTCGTATTATGAGTATTGCGCCGGCCAATTAACGAAAGGCCTGTTGCCAATTAGCGAGATTCGTCCGTGCGCAGTACACTGCACACTGCACAATGTAACACGACACGGTCTCCCGCTGAGATAATTGCGAAATTAGGTCAACCATTGTCGCGCGTTCGGCAATCGTTGCTAGCCTGATTTACCGCGTCTCCAACAAGCCTAATTTCGCTGGCTTGAATAATCGCATCTGCAATAGGCCTAGTTCTCAAGATATCACTAGCCTAACTACCGCGTCTTGGGCCTACCATGCTTTGGCTCCTATTTCCCGATGGCTTGGATAATATGCTATAAAGTATATGCTGATTAGCGATTGTGATTAAAGTAGGGTTGCCATACGTCCGGAATTTCCCGGACATGTCCGGAATTTCACTGAAAAATCTGCGTCCGGGAGGAATTTCTAAAATATGCCTAAATGTCCGGAATTTTGAAGGCTTGAAGCAGGCTCAAAAGTTTTTCGTAAATCAACATAAACAATATTATTTTCAAGCAGATTTATGCTATTCAAAATTGTTCTTCGCGCCGCGCGCGAGTTTGCAACGTATAAGGATATTAGTATGGGCTTCAGGCACCCCGACTCGCCAAAAAATGCAATCAAAATTAATATAAATAACCATCATTTACTGAAATAAGTCTGATTGTAATCGCAATTATAAGCTAACGGTATTTTCCTAGAGTTGGTTAAGGCTGATTGGATGCTTCAATCACATACAGTGGCTCCAAATCTTGGGGTCCTCCGCCTTTATCGGGAGATCGCGATGATGTCGAACGTAATCAGCTTCCTATGCCGTGTGTAAGTTTGGGTAAGCTGAATTTTTTTTAGTAATCAACTTATCAAGTTTTGAACTTTGCCACGGAACATTGTCAAGTGGGAGATGAGGTCGCGAGCACAAAAGGTTGGAAATCACCGGATGTGCAACCTGCTGGTGCATTTTATAGTAGCCTAATTTATCGAAGAATCAATATCATTGACAGAGTTCATACATAAAATATAACAGCCAAATGCACATAGTAAGTGCCCAACAAGTTACATCGACTACCCTATGGTGTGCCCAAGACCAGTGCTTTTTGGGCGGGAGGGGCAGGGGGGGCGAGAAAAAAATGTTGTTTCGGACCTGATTAAAACACATAAACAGATAGCCGAACCGACCTAACTGTATAGCAGGGCTGTCAAACACAATCCTGACAGGCCAGGCACGGCCCGTCAGATGATTTCATTCGGCCCGTGGAGGAATCTATTGCTAACCCTAGCAAGTAGCAAGTAGCAATCACCAGAGCCCACATTACAGATGACCCAATTCATGACCTATGTTCCACTTCATTCCTCGATGGGCAATGCTTTGCTAGTGTGACGTCATATTGACGGCCAATGTGTTACACCTCATTTTGAAATCCGCTAGGGGCGCTAAAGAGTGTCCGGAATTTGCTTCACTACAATATGGCAACCCTAGATTAAAGAGTGACATCTCGTAACTGAATGACATCGAATGCCCGCAATCATGTGCGACGCGTGCGTACATGCGTAATTGATTTCCACTTGTCTTGAGTTATAGTCCTGTAGGCTTGAGTTATAAAAGAGGTGAGGTTTGAACCTCCTGGAATGGGCGTCATTATAGCAAATATTCCATAAAAACGCGTACATTTTGACTTGCGCAAATCGTCGCCGAGGCTACGTAAGACGCAAGACGCATTGATAAGCTGGCGTATTGTTGGACGCGTTGATATGCGCGCGTATTCAAATTCTCGACGCGTGCGACCGTACGTATTTAATTGTTCACGAGTCACGACAGATCGGGGAGTCGCTAATTAACAGCACTTCCGGACTCGTCGACAAGCTTAACTTACGCCTATAATTGCCAACACGGGGATGTTGTATAATCGTTATTTACGCATCGCATGTACTTAACCCTAATGAATTGATGCTACATTACTAAATTCGAAAGAAATCGACCCCCCCTTATTTTTCGGTTGGCTACGCGCCTGGTAGGCAGATATTCATGATTATGCGAAGTATCCTAAAATACAATGGTTTATAGTAGGCAATGATAGATCGAATAACAAATAACGATTGGAACCGCTACATCATTTCATTGACAGTCCGGGTATTACTTGTATGCAGTGGTGGCCCTCTGAACAGGGGGGTCCCGGGCGAGACTTACCCGGGGGCCCCTATAAGTATCTAACCGTAACTGGAGCCCCCAGACCCCCCTTTCGCATCTGTTAGAATTATCTTTCTTTCACCGCGTCAAGGTTTGGCCAGATGATGGATTCGGCCATATCTATTATTGCATGTGTGCAAGGATAGACTACATCTAAACTAAGTCATTCTACTGCATGCAGAGACGTCATGATTATAGGGATACGGGACTTTTCTAACAAATGCAGAGATTTGATGATGATTGACACATCTGTACGGAATCATATTCTTGCTTGGTACACGGATTTCCATGTTTATTCGCTATTATCCCTGAAAAAAAAAGCGCATAAACCGAAGAAAGGGGGCCCCTTCGACCAGGGGGGCCCCGGGCGACCGCCCACCTCGCCCACCCCAAAAGCCACTACTGCTTGTATGCAAATTCACATCTACACACATAGTAATACTGTAAACACATTCATAATCCAAGGAATAATGCAAACAATCTTATCTTATGACAATTTATATAAAATGTAATATTATAGCGTGTACTGTACACACTTGATATTTATCACAAGGCTATGATTTAGGAAAATGAATGTGGTGGTGCGAGTTGCATAGTCGAGGCCAGATATAGACACAGACAAATTTATGCCTATTATGCCTGATCCCTGATTGATATCAATTTCACAAGAGAGCGAGTTCAGATATGCTACTTGAATGGAGATCTTAGAAATAACAGGATAATGATCCAAACCTCTTGCAACATTGCCCTCATCGCAAATATCTTTCCGTCGAGCACTCTTGGCTGTAGGTGAACATGTAACGTCACATTTCTAAAATAAATAGGAGTCAGTCCTAAATTTTATGGTATTTCATTGGATGCGCATTGCTTAATGAATTGTGTGCGTCATGTTCAGATGAACATATAATCTGACGGTTATTGATTTATTATTGATTAACATAGGTGGCATAAGTAGTCATTCGAGAATTACTCTAGTAAAAGTAGAAGTAGAAACTGCCAAAGCAAGCCTAAACTACCTCACATGGAAGAGGAAATCAAAGCACGCATCGTTTACAAGTAATCATATATAACGGTATATATATCTTGGTAATTATGATTAACACATAGAGTAAAGTCCATAGATTGTCTTGAAACATGATACAGGAATGAACTATGTGTTGGTAACGCCGTTATGGTTATCGCATATAGTATCTCGAAACGTTATATAGGAAATTACAACCCGGCAGGACATGTGATGAGATATAATAGTGCAATATCGATAGGAAGGAATGCGTATATTTATATGTGTTCGATACAACGTAAATATATATATTCATTCGACGTTACACTTTGGAACGACTGACTCAATAAATTTACGAGTCAGTGAAGCACTTGTTGACTGACCTACCACAGAGTCCGTCACGTACACAAGTATATCAAAATCACACGGACGGCTTTCTTGTTCGTTCTGTCTCCGAGACTTGTAAATTTATTGAGCCAATCGTTCCAAAATGTAATGTCGAATGAATATATATTTACGTTGTACCTCCCACATCAAAATTACGTATTCCTTCCTATCGATATTCCATCCACAAATCCATCTAAACTGATACCTCACATGTGAACTTGCAAGCTAATAGATAAATGATTTGACTTTTGTGAACTGTTTGAAGTTTTTCGATTGTACAAGAACCAGCACAATACAGACAGGAGCAGTGGTGGTCAGTAACGAAGTACTTCTACTTTTTGGAAGTACTCAAGTAGTTTCCTCTACTTCTGGTACTTACTCAAGTAGATCTGATTTTCTCTACTTCTACTTCGTAATATTTTGTAATCTACTTACTTACTTTTCGCTATTTTCAGTTTGTCAAGTAGAAGTAGTTTAATCCCCTAATACGAAAGATAGCCTTAGGAATTTCGGGAATGTTTTCACGGAGAACCAACATTTAATATTCATAAAAGTCAAGTAAAGCCCAGAAATTTTGTTGCGCTTCGCGCACAGTAGTTATGGAGTGACATATATGTTTTCAGGAAAGTATCAGTGAATATAATTTAGGTACTGGATCGCTTGGTTCCGCTCACCGCATTGTCGCCCATATCAAATTTTTCATCGCAGTAGATATCCCTATCTAGTAATTACCAATCATATCGTGATCTAGCAGCCCGTTACGTGTCCTGCTAATCTGGGAAATCCAGCTGTTTTGAACGTTACACCTGTTTTAGCAGATCACCTTTGAAGCTTTATGGACAAAAAACATGAAATATGGTTTCCGCTTTTTAGAAGTGGTATTTGTGTTTCACTTTCAATTGCGAGTATCATACTTTGAGTTCTAAATACTTGCAGGTCTTTTGTCTGCAGAACGTACATGTTGAAGCATAAAAGCAAGTGTAGTAATGACTCTATTTTCTGAAAATAAAGCTACACTATATATAACTTTTACGGTCATCAGTATTTGTTATTAACGTATACTAATCGCGCAAAGTGATGAAATCGTATTTGATAAAACTTCTACGTATTGCTCTGCGCCTAAACTTGGGGCCTTATAATATTGGGTAGGGTGCGATGCCATGATATTCCTCCAGTACACAAAGGGTTAGTATCGCATTTTCATATCAATACTATAATTTGCATCCCGTGATGCGAAAAAATGCTCATCCGTCGAAAATTGATATCTCATCCTGGGATGCATCAATACGAATCAAGCTCTCTCCACCTTCCGCATAGCTCAGTTCGCAGCTTTTGACAGTCCATGCCAACGAATTAGGACTGTTTTCAAAACTACTTACTTACTTGAGTAGATTTAAAGTCAGTCAAATCTACTTCTACTTCAAGTAGTTTTAGGTGGCTTATTGATGAAGTACTTCTACTCGTACTTGAGTAGATTTTTTCATGGCTACTTCTACTTCTACTTGAGTAGCTTTGCTGACTACTTTGAACACCTCTGGAGGAGTAAGAGTACATTGACCATCACTGAAAATAGCACACTTTGGATGCTGTGACAAGTATCCCAACAACGGGGATTTCAAATTTCAATGTTTTCGCCATTTCACCACAGCTAGAGAATCTCTCACTCTCTCTCTCTCTCTCTCTCTGTGTAAATTTATTCTGTATACCATTGAAGAGGGTAGATAGAGTAGGTTGTTGATTACATACCCCAAAACCATCAGCACCTTCAAGCCCCTCCTTACAGACACGGCATCCTTCGCAATTTTCAAAGCAACATCTCGCACACCTTTACCAGTCAACAAAACCAATATATCTCTTGATGCGGCATGTTCTTGGATTGCGGGAGAAAATTCTTCCTCTGGCAGAAGCGTAAGCTGCCATCCAAAACAAATCTTTCGATCAATCTTACGCAAATAAGTATCAATATACATTTTATGTAAGTCAATGACAACAATCCTTTATTCATAGCATTCATAATTTCATTAGAATCCATCAAAATTTAGTCACACTGTGATAGGCTAAGGGTGTCAATCAATGTAACTAGATCATGTCATAGACCATGAGAATACAAGCAGTAATCCAACTAACCACGGCATTCGCTCTTTCGACCGATTCGAGAAACTGTCGATCGACATCGTTGGTCGCTATCATGTCATATTCGCCAGTTTCTGGAGTCAATAGGTTAAAAAATCTAGCCTGAAATAAGAAAATATGCTTTCACATCAATATCCCGTCAATACAACGTGACTACGTACCTTCTTATCATCGTGAAACAGATCGCTTTTCAAAGTGTATGCAATTTTCAAACCGGTTGGCAACTGACTAACTTCTTGCAAAGCGGTGTAATGTTCTGTTCAAAGATAACAATCTACAATACAAATTTCATTAATTTTCCTTCCAATGAAACCAGTTAGTTTATATTTTCCTGATTTCCTGTAGGCTTTATATTTTCATCCGCTCAAGACACACAATGTAATGTATAAGGAACAGATAGGAGGATGTTGAAATGACCAATTACGGTCTCTTATAGCCCTGGCACCCATTGTTCCCGTGTGTCGGTGGTTTATTTGAGCTCGCTGTCGCTCTTTACACGGCAAATTTACATTAAATCCAGAAATATATCCGACGGAAAAAGTCAAGGAAGAGAATTACAGTGCGAGATAGCGTCAAAGAGCATACTGTAATTATTATCAGTATATAGGCCGAGGTGGTTGTTAGATTGATAGACATTACCGGATAATTTTGACAGTGACCGCCTATCTCTTCATATCGCATTTTATATTGTTCATGACTCATTCCACCACGAGACAGGTGAAAAGACAGTTTGCGAACCACTGCTCTCTCTAACTCTATCATTGATCAATTGATATAATATAATTAGAAACAAAATCACTTGACACATGTATTTACAGAACTCGGCACGATTAAATGTCATGCCCACCCACCAAGCATTGATATCTATTAAATTTCGAAATTGAATCATAATTTATGCGCGCGGTGAAACTATTTCCCTTTAAATAAATTTCAAACTCACCATAGCTCCCCGTGTACGGAATGTAAAATATGAAAAGATTCCGTCGACCTTGATTTTTTCGCCTCCACTTCTCAAAATCTTCAACAGAAGTAAGTAGCGGGCATTCTGATGATGGCAGCTCGGAATGGCTGAAAAAAAATGCTTTTCTCAGAATAAGCAGATCAAACATTTGTCGAGCAAGATGACCAATGCCATCTCAGTCGCGATATTTGTCTTCATTGCTTTTCATCGGTGGTTCAAACAGACTTTTAAAAGGGGGCTCGAGAACAATAGTCCTAAAAATCGATCAAGCTGCGTTATTGCAATCTGGCAACAGACCATTCTAGAGAAACTTATTTCACAAACAGCCAATAAGCATTATGCTAATATACAGATTAAAATTAGAATAAATAATGACTCTAGTCAGTGTAGTGCCATCAAGTCACTTGCGGAATGTGAAAGTATTTTTCAGCCATAATACGACGCCCGTTGTATATGACATTCCACTCGCATCACAATTCTTAACGTCGAAATTTGGAAAGAAAAAACGTGCTCTTCACAGTGAAACTCATGTGTCCTTTTATAGTAATACTAAACTCCAAAACATTCTGGTATACTATGAGGTGGTAAAAGTAGTCTCTGTCATTACTCAAGTAGGTGTGGAAGTAACACCGTAAATTTCTGCTTCATTGGACGTAGAAGTAGCGATTTAGAAGTAAGTAAAGAAGCAAGTATTCTGGGCCCAGTTTTGCCTAAAAAACTGAAAACTGTCAAGTAGAAGTAGTTTAAAAATCATCTGAGGAAGTAGTCCGAGTAACCAAAATCTACTTGAGATACGTCGAAACGTAGAAGTACTTCTTTACTGACCACCTGTGGGTATACTCCTAACCGTAGAGGTCTCAGTCAGAATTCAAGTTCTGGGCCTATTTATGTTCTGTTACTTTTTATCAATAAATATCAATAATATCAGCACATAACTATCGTGGCGGTAATTTGTAGGTACTACTTTCAATCTGCTGACAAAATTTCCAAGAGAAGTTGAAAAAATCACGGAAGAGATAAAGAGGGGTGATAGACCAAAGGCGGCTTTTCCTTTTGATTATGACGTCATAAATGAGAGCTAGAAAAAGAGCAGTCTGAATTCCAGCAAACAATACGCTCATATTGTTAAATTTATTCCACTGGAAGCTTTTCGATTGGCTCTCTTCAGCAGTGACCGCCAGTAAATGAGGTTAACCAAGTTCGAAATATAGGAAGAATTTTGTCGTTGTGACGTAATATATTTCGAACTTGGTTAACCTCATTTACTGGCGTTCACTGCTGAAAAGAGCCAGTCGAAAAGCTTCCAGTGGAATAAATTTAACAATATGAGCGTATTGTTTGCTGCAATATTGAAGTTCTGTACTTCGAAAAGCCTAGTCTGAATTCCCCGATTATTTCTGGGTGACTCGACCCGCTACGTTATCATGACGACCAATGACAGCAAATTCCAGGCGAAGTGTTGGTGCATGTGGAAATAGGTCCCAGTGAGCATTTACCACCCGTCGTCCGTAGGTGACGAAACACTGGGTGCGTCGCCAGGAGCATAACATTATATGAATGAATTTCAGCCTTGAACAAACGTTAGGATTGAACTGATTTGTCAAAATCACGCCACGATCTCAATTGGTCGATCCGCTTTGATATCATAATTACATTCGATTAGGCGTCATATGCTGCAATTTCCGGATTATAGTGACTATATACAGAGGTAGGTCCCAATTTAAACCAATATCGAGATTGCTACATTCATTATGTAAAGATAATAGTAGAGTAGGCTAAATACTTGTTGTTACGATAATAAATCACCCACTGCAAAATGTTGATCGTAATTTCCGCGGCGGACATCAAGTTTTTTCCGGGAATGATTGAGATGATTTCATTGTTCCTGCGCGACAAAGAATCAGTATAATTTCGCCTTGAAACCGTAGTAAATTAGTAGCGCATGATAATTATATAGCGTATACCTGTACCAGTGGCGGCTCGTGACAATATTGGGTGGTAGAGATGTGAAAAAAATAGCAGACCGTTAAAAAGTAACAGTTAAGCTTTTCAAGTAGCAGTAGCAGTTACCTGCTAACCCAAATCACAGTTAACGGAATAGCACTTAAGCACATAGCCTTGACATGCAATATAGCCTACATTTATCCTTGACTACCGGATGGAATAGTGGTAGTTCTCTGATATGTTTCATTATTCGAGAAAAGAGTGCCACTACAGCACAGTCTCAACCAGACCACTACATCACACTAGTGACAATAGCAGTGCTTATTTTCAACCACCACCCAATTTGACTGAATGACATCTTCGGCTGCAAAATTAAATTTGTCATGTGCATGCCTCATCTTTACATAGCCTAGGCTCAGGTGGGTGTCTGATCTTAAGACTACTCCTAGTCGTTTCGGCATCTTCCTATCATTCTTTGTATTGCAGTCTTGTGATGTTTTGAATTGATGAAATTGTATGAATAAACTTGAACGGCACAATAAGGTGTGCGGTTCCGCAAAGATACCCCCATGAATGGATTTTCTTCAAGCTCTATAGTAAGATGAGGCTAGACGACTCTGTGTGATTAAGACTTCAACCATAATTAATTGTTAGATCAAAGTTGAGGTTTGATATCGTCGAGTTTAGAAGTAAACGAATACATTAGTACTTTTTCGACTAAATTTGCGGTCAATTGTGACGTAGGATTTACCTCCAATATAACTGCGAAAAAGTAGCAGTTAAAAATAACAGTTAAGATTTCGAAAGTAGCAGTTCGTAACTGCTACTGCAAAATATCGGTTAAGCCCATCTCTATTGGGTGGTGGGTGGGGCAAGGGCTGCAAGCGACTTTTTATTAAGATGACGTCACAATGGCGTTTCCCAACGTAAACAAGTAACTTAATGATGGTACGGTAACATGAATTTGCCGGCAACAGTGATTTTAACGTATGTGCCACGAGAGGTCCGCCGGTGAGCTGTGACTTGAAGTGTGGTAACTGCGTAAACGGCGTACGGAACAAAGATTCAACACGGTTCATGTTCGCACTAGACCTGGAAATGACTATAACTCGAGAGATAACGTAAGCCTAACTGGAAAGGTCAACGAGTTCGGACAGATACGCAATTGTTATCTCATAGATTGGGCCTGTCATATTGAATCCAAAACATCATTCTGAAGAACTAAGAATAGCAGCCTCGGAAATTCGGTCTCGGTACAGCATAGGAGATTTTGGCCTTAAAACTGGAGACTGTAACACGACACATACGGCTTTATTACTGTCTATAGGTCTGCTGCGAAATCGCCTTTGGAAAATATATTACCGAATAAATACGTGGATGAAAGCTTTAAACTTAGTACACTGTTACATGACATCATCGAGAAGTGGTCTCATGGCCCTTTTCGGTATGGTACACTGTCAAAATTAATGCGAACAGACCAACACCGAATTTTGCGCAAAATTTACTGAGGAATAGGCTGATCAAGTGATCAGCTGTTAGCCGCCATCGAAAACGAAATAGCTATCGCGCTTGACAGCAGGGGGTTGTGAGCAAATGGCTTGAAGGCCATAATTTCACGGTGAAATTGACATTGGAGAATATAATATCAAAGTAAATATTTGAATGCAAACTGAGAATGATATCATCATCTCAGTTAACGTTACCGCAGATACACCGGCTTTTGCGTGAAATCCGCAATGCGTTGTATGCTAAAGTGTCAGATCGGAGCACATCTCTACCATACTCGACCTTGATAACGGAATTACTGCCCTAATCACTGAGTGTCAACCTTGAGACTTGGCACAGCGTTCGATACTAAAACCAAGACATACCGTGCAAAAGCTTATGACGGATCTAGGTAAGGAGCATCGTTAAAATCAATAGATACCAATACCGGCTTTGCGTATAATCTGTTGGCGATAAATGACGAGTCAGCTCTCACTCGAATTAGGAAACGAAATTACCACTAACACAGTTCGGTGACAAACTTAAAACTTGGTACAGCATTCGCTACTAACATTAAGACTTACCGTGCCAAATTTCATAACCTATCTCAGTATTGAACATCGTCAAAATCAATGGATACCAATACCGGCTTTTGAGTAAAATCTGTTTGCGATACATGACGGATCAGCACACACTCAACTTCGGAAACGGAATTACTACCCTAAACTTTAAGTAGAAACCCTGAAACTTGGGGCAGTGTTAAATACTACCATCACGACATGACATACCAAGTTTCAAGAGTTTTCATGGTGTGAAACACCATCAAAATCGACCTATACCAGCAAAGGTCGACTAAACGCATATTACGGTAATCGAGTTCAGATATAGATACGACTGTTACATCACACCTTAGGGGCGACCAGGCATATTTGCCCCGCTTGCTCGGCCATTTTACGAATAGGAGAGAGTAAATCACCGTTTCTTTATTGTGCGCGGCTTTGAGAGAATAGACAGTGAAAGCTTGTTATGAGCGCTACCGGGGCATGCCCCGGCTAGGCATTCGCAAAGCGAAAACACGGAAGAGAATTCGATTTTCGCAGAGACTTCGCTATATATGGGCATTTACAAGCGAAAGGACAAGAAGAATACGATTTTCGCTGTGATTTCGGTATATATAGATTGGTGTGCGTCTATAAATGGTAAATAATTGTTATTGAACAGAATATTAGGTGGGGCAATGCCCCAGTTGCCCTATAGGACGAGCCGCCACTGACCTGTACATAACTGCATTATGAAGTTTTGACTTGTCGCTGCAGCCGGCGAAATATTTGTCTGCGTCACAATTTACGGCAACAATCTTCAGGTCTCTTTTGGTTAACGGAGCAATGCTCATATCGACGGACTCAAGCACCTTGTCGAGAATTTCTATATTTGGATCTGGGAAGGAAAACGTAAGATGAAATCAGGAATTTCATTCTCGTATCACATTCCACTCTTACTTTGATGTCCATAATAATAAACGGAAAACGGGCGGTCGCCTCCAATTGCTGTATTGAATTCTTCTCTAGATAAATGGTCATTCCTTGCTTCACAAAGCGCAAGGTTTATCACGCAAATAGCTAGAAACTTCCATAACGTCCGCTCCATTGTTGCCCCAATTGAAAAGTTCTAATTCTACAAAGGACGTTACTGTATAAAACTGGCTACAAAGGCAATCGATAAGAAGAATATCGAAAATTATCACTAGGCCTACGAACGAATCTATCGCGGAGGTGACGTATCTATGATCTCAACTGCACAATGTGCAAGAGCAAACGTTAAATAAAGTAGAAAAGCTATCACGTTGAAATTCCCGAAAACATTCCACGAGTCACAAAAATTCTGACAATATTTCGAAATCGAATTTGAAGATTTTGGAATTAAATGTGATGGTAACAATGTCCACTCCAACAACTGTAGCAATACAGCAGACATGCACAATCAGCCTTGCGTTTCAGTCCAACGACACAGCAGTAATGTTACGACGTAATTATAGAAATCGATATTACATCACATTGTCGCTTTGATATCTCCAAGACTCCAAGGACTATTATATTCTCCCTTAGAACGCTGGCGACATCCCCCAGGCAAATCTACAGCGTAATTGGTCTTGGTTTTTCTGCTACCTACCGTATTCAATCCATGCCGTATCGTGCCTATCTTTCTCATCAAACGACACTGCTTGCCTTGGACTGACACGTCTGCTGCCATATGCTTACAATAAATTTGAGAATAACCGGATGCTGCTACCGCAGCATCACGTTAGCCTTCTTTGAGAGACTAGATCCTGGTTAACAGATGCCAAAATTATCCGAGATATTGGCGTACTATATGGCAGGACGTAGGTTTTAGGTTTGTATTCTTGTGTAATCCGACTCCAGAATATTGCTTCCGTGCAATGCTGATTATTCTATTCTTCCTCAACTGACCGGGCTTCACGTATATCAACGGTTAACTTGACGTACCACAACAATCTGTCTCGTAGACCCAAGAACACACTAATTTGTTGTTCACGGCCCCCACGAATACACGATGTATTCTTCATTAAAACAAGTACAAATTCCAATATGTATATTATTTTATACCAACGTATAGCCTATCTATACTTCACACAAACACCAGATTATTAACCACGTCATTTCGGCACCTTCCTATCTTTTCATAATATCGCAATCGTGAGGTGTGTTGATTTGATAAACATTATAATGGAATGATGGTGTAACCTTGTCTATATATTTCTCAGGGCAAGCATGAGATATCATGAAAGTTCTATCGGCTATATTCGTTGCCTGGGAGTTGATTATCATGTTTTACGATAATGTTTAGGAGTTGGTCTCTGCATGAAATACGTATCTCGTCGCCAATTCGTTTAACGACATGAGAATACACTTGCTTTTCTATACTACCTTCTTTTACTTTTCATTGAGTGTGCATGCCTCCTCTTTACATCGCCGAGGCCAGTGGATCTTACCCTTTTCGACTCATCGCCCCCTTATCAATCTCGACACAAATGGTCGCCCCCCATATTTACGTATCCGAAAAATAGAACATGTAACGCAGCTTTGTCTTGATAATGCTCATGGTCGAAAAATAATTTGACGTAGTAAGCAAGTAGTGGGGGATTGCGGCAGACTGTGGTCGTGGGCCATATCGTCATGTACGATAGGTAACTGTCTTCGGGCCGCATGTTGCCTTTCCCTGATGTATAACGTCGCACGTCGTCTCTATATCAGAGGGCGATATGTGCCAAACATGTGAGTGGATAAAAACATGCTAGTAAAGGACTCGCACGTAAGATATATATGTAGCCTACTCAACACATCAGTTTCACATAAGATTTAGCGAGTCCGACTGTGCAGTAGGGCTCTTCAAAAATGACTTTTTTTTCTCAAATCGTACTGGCTACTTGATAAAATTGTTAGGTTACCTAATTTAAGCCTACACACAAAATTTGGTTTAATTCCAGCCAGTAACCGCTTTGCTACAGGAGAAGAAAGTTTCTATTTATTATGTAAAAATAAATGATAAAAAATTTGAAAATTTTCTGTTCACGCCATGCAAGTGTTAGGCTGTCTGTAGAAACGATGCTCACCAAATTTGGTTCAATTCCAACCAGTGGAAGCGGAGTTATTGCCGTCGAAAAATTTGGATTTGAATAAAATAGTATTTACGGTGACCGATTCTTTGTTTATTTATTATAGTTGTGCTCACCGTAAATACTATTTTATTCAAATCTAAATTTTTCGACGCGATTTTTCGCGATTTAGAGAAGAACGATTTATAGAAGTTGGCATTATGGCGTCAGCCATTACCACGCCACGACGCCCCATAAGATATATGAAGTTTAGGCCGACACGGGATTCCGAGTAGCCACTGCAATTGCAACTGCTGATCAAATTAACTAAGTAAATGGAAAAAGCTCGACAGCGAGAAAACCTTGGCCGTAAAGGACTGCCCGTATATTAACCGAACACCGATGTCCAATTGTCCATATAGGCAGTATTTGCCAGTGAAGAAATACCAATTTGTAATCGTGTGCGTCTTTTAGTTAATTACGCCACGGCGATTTCAATATCTTTTCACATAGCAGACGGAAGGTCACGAAATAACGACATGTAACGAAGTAGTGTATACATACAAGAAATCTCGCTTAGAAGCAGTGTTAAAAACGTGCCTCCCGATGGGGTCTGGTCTAGGAGCGGATCCCCCTGGAGTTTGGTTTATAACTCTATAGGGAGCCCAAGACCAACAGTTGGGGAGGCTGACGACGGGCTGTTTCGGCCATCCAAAATACAATTTATTGCATTGATAGAAAAACGCAGATAGGGGTTTAAAGAGAGTTCAAAATGTGTCAGGTTTAACATTGTGTCAAAATATGACGGCAAATAAATATTTTTTTTTTGTAATTAACCGTAACTTTCTCATTACCCAATATCAACACATCCACTGAGCACGATTTAGTGCAATTCACTGCTTTCAATCTAGAAATAAAATCAATACGCTGGAGAATACAGCTAACATTTCTGAGTCGGCCCGCCATCAAATCTTCTGCTTCTCATTTGGCCCGGGGAGAAAAATAATTGCCCACCCCTGATCAAGAGCCTGCAAGACATTTTGTGATCGTTCTGTTTTAGTATTAGCGGTCGAAATCAATTACGCCGCTGTCTGTTCATGGTCATGGTACGCTATGTATTTCAATCAATTCCGCCCATGTTCAAAATGTCTGAGCCAGTCTGACATCGCAATCACACAAGACGCGATAGTTACGGCCGGCGCATCAGATGTCATATTCCTACGCAGCAGGAGATGACAATCGCCCGATTTCGCGTCTATTGAAATTGACATCTTTAGTATCGAGGTCTCGGTCTTGTTGCCTCGCGTTGCGTCTTCTAAATACTCACGTTCGATATATGTATTCACTATTCAGGCGCATAGCCGAGTTGCTATGGAGTCTGTGTCTGTTCTATAATGGCATCGATTTCATGGGGTTCAAACCTTTCTCATCTTTTATAACTCAAACCTTGACACACATCTTCAAATGGTTATGTTCAAGTATTAGCGGAAATCGAGTAGCCTACGCATGTACGTACAATTGTACATTGTACGCACGCGTCGAACATATTTGCGGACATTCGACTTCATTCAGTTTCGCGATGTCAATCTGTAATCACAATCGAGAGATAGGTGTCAAAGCACGCTAGGCCCGAGACGCGCTAGTTAGGCTAGCGATAATATATTTCGTACCATGCCTATTGCAGACGCAATTGTGTAGGCTGGTGATGGTTTAGTGGGCACTGCCAGCGATTTTGGGGTACTCTTCCCCCAAGAAAAAATACGAAAGATTTATAGAAATGGGCATATCGGCGTTGGCCATTTCCGCGCCACGATGCACCTAGACGTATAAAGTTTTAGGCCATAACATGCGATTTCAAGAAGTGTGCCTGAACGATCGGCAGCTAGAAAACCATGGCTGAAAAGGACTGCCCTTATGCTGACGGAAAACTTCGTTATATATAAAAAATACATATAGGTTTAATTGTCCATAGGCGCCTAAATGACTGGCGCCGAATGTTCCCGTGTTGGGAATCTGAACCTCACAAGACAAATACCATCCCGCAGGGAAAAATTTATATACCAGTGAAGAAATACCAATTTGAAATCGTGTGCGTCTTTTAGTTTGGTAGCCTACGTTTGGGCGATTCTATTTTGATACAGCAGACAGGAGGTAAATTTGATTACGTGAGCAGAGAGGACAAGAAATTGATAGCAATATATATGCAATTCTCGATCTTATGGACCAATTTTATCATGAATGATCGCAAATTTTCGCGCTTGGCGCTGGGTTACTAGATAGTACGACTAATTTTGTGGCAAAAGCGAACAACGTGATCGAGGGTAGGTTTATCACCCTATGGTGATAGCCCAGACGTTACAGCCCAGCCCAAGACCCAAGTTTATTTTGGGGGTCTGACGCAGGGCTGTTTCGTTCCTGCCAACGGGTATACGCACGAAGATGTCTCAATATTATTGAGGGGTCCTACCTTTTCAAACACACCTCACTCAGCTCTACCTGTAAATCTGATTACGTGAGCAGAGAGAGAGGATAAAAATTGATGGCAATATATATGCAATTCCCGATCATATTGACCGATCCAGTCATGAATTATAGAAATTCTTCGCGCTTCGCGCGCTTAGGCGGGAAAAGCTGACTCAGCAAACGTTCCCAGTATAAACGATAAGTAGCGGTGAACAGCGTATAGCCTGAGGGGACTTCTGGAGTTTATCATCATATAGGGGGCCCAAGACCAACGTTTTGGGGGGGGGCTGACGAAGTGCTGTTACGGCCCTGAGTATACTTCTACCAACTTTCGTCTTATAGGTCCACATACTTTTGAAACGCCTGCATAATCCTTATTTCCGTTTGTACCAACAAAAACTACTTCAAAAATCTCCGATTAAAACTATTTATTCAAGAAGCACGCGCAAAATAGTTCGGTTTCCCACTTGGATACGCCCGGAAAACGCTGCACACATAAATGGATATGTTGGTTTGGTTTCCTCAAAATGTATGATGAATTGAATGGTAAGTATCCAGCTGTTGTCGCCGTCTTTTGAAATATGTCAGCACGGTGCAGCTACACTATATTCCGACCTCCGTGATGTAAAATAAGCGGGATTACTTATCTTGATAAAATGTCAAGATTTGACACCCACTATGGCGTAACATCGAGGTGATATTTGAGGCTCAAACAATCGAACAAGATAGCTATTGATATTGTGAGACTGACACTGTTCTCTTAGAAAAAGTAATCGATCAAGTAATATCAAGGCCTCCACAACAGGTCCAAATGCTTCCCTCAGCATATTAAAAGCGATTAAACTCTTCTTTTTAGATTCAAATTCCTCGAAGTACGTCATGATCCTTTCATCGGTCAAGGATTCGGCATCGCATTCGGGGACCTTCAATTTTTTCATACATCTTCGTACATAGTCTGAAAAACTCTTCGACTTCGCATATTCCTTTCCGACACGGTTATTCTTGGAACTGCTATACAATCCGAATTCTTGCTGTAATATCACCGACAGCACAGCCCTGAAGAAGAGTGATCTAGAAAACAAGTGATTGTAATTAAGGATACGATAGGGATTTCACAGAATATTAGAATCCAGGAGCATAACCTCATTCACCAAAGTACAGCCTAGCCATACCACACAGGCTATGTACAACATTACTCAAGTGCCCAAAGAAGGATTACAGTAAACGCCAGAATAAAACTAGTTTTTCGAGTATTTCCAAAACACTAACCTGATATCTTGTGAAAAGAAATGGAAGAACTTGATATTATGTCAAGCAACAGCACCGGTACCGTAATACATTTTTCAAAACCTTTCTTACTCATACAGCTGCATCGGGATACTTGTGCTGCATCGGATCAAAACGAACTACGGTACCAGTAAGCCTAGAAGCAGTTCTCATATGCTACCGCAGACCATCTTACTTGACAGGCTGCGAGAGCGATTGGTTTATTTTAACCAATTTCAAGGGATTTTGAATGTTGTAAAGAGCGAAATAACGTCATTTGTAAGGCCATCCCTTCACATATTACTAAATAGCAGTTGGGATAGTAGCCACAGACTGCACGATACTATATTTTACAAGTATTATATATATATATATATATATATATATTATTATTATATAGCCTAAATATTAGATTAACATTGAGAATTACAAGAACTTAAATATTGGCGCATGTGTCAACTGGAAGAGACTGGAATACGAATTAAGAATATATTTAACAAATTGCCTTCGAAAAGTAGTTGAATGTATGTGTAAAAATAAGGATGCATTATAGCATACCAAACAACAACGCAATGTTAGGTGCAGGAGTTTCGATACCTTGTTGATTTTTCTTCTGTCTTCTGAACATCAGAACTTTCAATCCGTTCCATTGATTTCAGCCCCAGCATTCGTGTATTTCTTCGCATTGCAAACTTCTTTTGTAGGAGGTAGTCACTCAGTGGAAATCCTTGGCCTTAGAAAATATTTAGAACAACAAGATAGAATCATCGACTCAGAATAAGAGAAAGTATAAAGTCATAAAGTGATGCAGTCACTAAAGTAGGGGATCCTAAGTTTTTTTTACGATATCGTACCACTTGACTGCTCTGTACTGCCATGCTAAGTAATTTCATTGAATCATATTTTGTTAAGAATGATTTTTGCCTACTAAAATACGGTATAACGTAATGGTGGAGCGTCTGGCTTCTTGATCGGTAAGTCATCGGATCGATCCCCAGCCGGGTCTGACCAAAGACTTCATTAGAAACCCTGGTATCTGTGACTTCCCCGCTTGGCGATCAGCATTCACGGGATAGCATGAAGGGGCGGTGCAACACTTAGAAAGCATTACAAGGCTATTTATGCACCTTACCTGTCCAGCGGCATATGCACATTATCCACTCACGGTATGCATGTGCAGGTGCACAGATGGTATGTATGTATATTCGTGAGTCGGTATATATATGCCGCAAAAACATCAAGGAGAAAATACATAACGTCTTTTCCTTTCCTTATAAATACTAAACTGTAGTGAAGTACCTATATCAGCCGGATAATAATTAAAGGGGCATTACGCACAAAAAATGATGTGGTCTCAAATTGAAGGGCAAAACAAACAAAAATTTTTTGGCCGCAGCCATTTTCTTCACAACGCCACCGTAATTGAGCTGCAGTTTATTGAAATTTCCACAGGACCTTCACACTCCAGCTGCCGCGGCTGCTTCACCCGTTACATGGCACGATGTCTTCATCATCGCACTTGCTCGACGCGATTAGGCAGTCACGCAGAAAACAAACTTTAGACATATTTCCTTCATAACATCGGCCGACAACTATCGAAAGTTCGTTATTTGCGTGACTGCCTAATCGCGTCGAGCAAGTGCGACGGTGAAGACATCGTGCCATGTAACGGGTTAAGCAGCTGCGGCAGCTGGAGCGTGAAGGCCCTGTGGAAATTTCAATAAATTGCAGCTCCATTACGGTGGCGTTCTGAAGAAATGGCTGAGGCCCAAATTTTTTTTTTCGTTTTGCTCTTCAATTTGAGACCACATCATTTTTTGAGCGCAGTGCCCTTTTAAAGTTGCACTAGGGAATGAATAGAAACCCAATAGTGAGTGCGATGATAAGATATACAGAGGTGATGATAGTTGTAGTAGTTGGTACTCATGTACAAGTAGAAAGTAAAATTAGGGATTTAAAAGGCATGCAAAAACTACTTCAAATAGCAGAAAAGAAAAGCTCAGAGAAGTAGGCCTACTCAAAAAATACTAGATTGTGATGAGACATCTTCATGAAAAATGTAGAATGGCTATTCCTGATTAAAACAGCTGCTACTTTCAAAATCATTATATGCTGCTGCCACACAGGGTCTGTATCGTTCAGTTTTCAAGTCAATCTCACACATCAAATTGATGACAACAAAATCAACTTTTGCACTACAAAAAGTAGAAGTAGTATGTAGCATGTCACTAACCATTTCTGGAAAAATGTATTCAGATACTAATAAAAAGCATGCCTTAAGATCTCACCTTCATCCGAGTCATTTGTTGATGATAGAAGATGATAACAACATCCTAGGATCACAGTTCCTTTAATCTCTGTCCTTTTTACAAATGTTCTAAGCGCCGTCGTAGAAAGATCTCCACAACAATGCAGACCTGTTAGAACAATTGACTGTGTTGATGTCTCACTGTCGCTATTTTCGAATGGGAAATCAAGGTTGCTTTCCGGATCGATGAATGCTGTGACGGGTGTATATTTCATGTCCTCGTCACAAAACTCGTCACTTGTTTGATTGCGTAAAAGACCATTCCAGTATTTCATGAATTTCTTCGACCTTAGCAGAGCGTTAGTGGAGTTTGATTCGCTACAGTCGACTCCCACTACGTTAAGTTTGTATTTCAACGACATGAAAGTGCCAAGGTATCCTTTTCCTGAACCCATGTCAAGAATGTTTCGTACACTCAACTTTTGACATAAGCTTGCCACGAATTTTGACATCATATCGACTTCATGCGACTTTTTGGTACACATGTACTCTTTGCTGGTAATTCCTTCTTGAAGGCTAGAACGAGGTGTGTCATCGACTTCCCTGTATTCATCAAAGTGTGATTTGTCATTGAGTACTTTACTATTTTCGATTCTACCATCTTTACAGTCTTTCAGATACTGTGTTAGGTTTGTAACAGCATATTTATGCTTAGGTGGAACAATTTCTTCGAAGTTGACTCTTTTATGATGTTCAAACACTGTTTTCACAGAATATAATTCAGTTTCTGTAAACTGAAGAAGGTGCTGCCGCACTGAAGGATGAATCAGGGATTCCCAGTGATGACACGACAAAAAATCGACCATGTGAGCTTCACTGAGTGTCTCGTACTCAGAAATAAACTTGACGCGAGAGTCTATTTCATGCTGCAGTTGTAAAATGTCCCCGCTCAGACTAGCTGCCATGTAGTTTCTCGCTAGATTCCGTTTCACTGAACACTGTAGAAGAGTAAGTGGATTGGATTTCATGAAACTAGTTCATGCATCAAGTATGTTGTGCATTACAAAGTATGTTACGGTGCATAGATTACTGCTGTGTTATCAAATTAGTGTTTATATTAACTACCCATGAATTCGCCACAAGAAGAGCATGAGATTTGCAATAGATTGAGCTAACAATATGCAGAAAGAAGCAACATGAGCCATTAACACATAATAATATATGATCAGAGGTGGTCAAAGTAGTCAAGAAAGCTACTCAAGTAGAAGTAGCGACGAAAAAAATCTACTCAAGTACGAGTAGAAGTACTTCTTCCATAAGCAACCTAAAACTGCTTGAAGTAGAAGTAGAATTGACTGACTTTAAAAGTACTCAAGTAAGTAAGTAGCGAAAACGTTCCTAATTCATTCACATGGATTGTAAAAAGGTGCAAATTGCGCTATGCGAAAGGTGACGAGCTTGATCCATATTCATGCATACCAACAGGTGTCCAATTTTCGATATATTTTCCGGAAATTAGAGGCATTACTACACTTGCCTTCATACTTCAACATGTATGTTATCCAAACAAAAGAACTGATATTAATTATAACTCAAAGTATATGATACTGGGAATTAAAAGTAAAATGTAAATACTACTTCTAAAAGCGGAACACGTATTTCATGCCTTTAGTCAGGGTTGTAATGACTCGAGTCACAATTTTTTTGTGACTTGACTCGACTCGATTCATTTTGTTAAAAATGAAAAATGACTCGACTTGTACTCGAGTCATTGCGCGTGACTCGGAGTCCGAATCTCGGACCAAGTCATATGACTCGAGACTGGATCTACCAAGACAGGCATTTCATTGTAATTTCAAAGAATAGTAAAGTTATCACACTATAATTATTTTGTCTATGAGTACTAATACTTGAAAATGCTACCAGAAACTGTTATAAGCAGGCCGTGTTATTTTTGGCATATGCCAAAACTGCCAAAAATAACTTATTTTTGGCATTTTTCGATTTTTATTTTTGGCAGTTTTGGCATCGTCCTCTAAATAGATAGTTTCAGCCTCGAATTAGTCACAAAAACGCTTTATTTGGGCTAGTTTGTCAAAAGACACCACAAAATGTGCACCATCCACGTATAATCAGTGCCAACAAACAATAAGAACAAGAAAAAACCAAACGATTTCATAGGTTGATAATATCAAACGAAACCACAAAATGTGCAGTATCCATCGGAATCGGTGCCAATAAGCAAAAAAAGAAAGAACAGCCTAACAAACACGCTCAACAGCTGATTGTTACAGCTGTTGAATAGACTTAAATCGTTTGCACTGTAACAGTACTTCCAAACTTAGGTCAGCTAAGTTTCTCCTAAATTCATTTCTCGCCCAGCGAATCTGGGAAATATCGGCTCCAACAGTTGAGGGAAAGAATTTTGCCAGTCATCCACAAAAGGTTTTCAGAGCTTCAAAATCTTTGGAGGGCCGAACCGGCTTCCATGCATCATGAAAAGAGATCACTTCGCTAGTGCCAACGATCTCATCGCGGAAAGAATTTTCTTCCCGATCCTTTTCCAGGAGTTTCCTGTGTTGTCTCTCAACACATTCTATTTAGTAGCCTGACTATCATTTCTCCTTCAGTCTACCGATATATTTTCAGAGGACTTTTGTCACATCAGGTGGCATTAATATTACCAACTCGCATGGACGAGTCCTGGGAAGGTTAGCTTGTTTACGAACATTGACGCAACAAGACTGTCTGGCAAGACGAGACTATGCAGCTCAGAAATAGCCAGACAGTTTGTTGCGTCACAATGATCAACTCGATCACAATGCAAAAATCGTGGTTGATTTTGGGGTTCCAGTTCCATGAGCAGAATATAATTTATATTTTAATAATCAGTACTGCGGCAGCTTCTGATTTCAAATCATCAAATTTAGCGCTCGACAAGCCGGTCAAAAATGGTCGTAAAATTGCCTTTGGACAAATGGAAAATATGACGTAAACCAAATGCAGACAGCCGTTGAATCTCGCTGTGCTAACATCATTTAGGACACCATGCTTTCACCCCTAATGGGTGGGCTGGACCCAGATTAAGAAACCTGCCTTTCACAAACGCTCTTCTCGCTTGTAACGCAGTCCTGTTAACACAACACCATGAACGAAATACACTATTTGACAGGCCGTGTTATTTTTGGCATATGCCAAAAATTGCTTATTTTTGGCATTTTCAAATTTTTATTTTTGGCAGTTTTGGCATCTGGCTCCTGAAATGCCAAAAATAACACGGCCTGGTTATAAGTGATGAAAATTAGCATATTATAAATGCGGACCATTCGATATCATCAACCAGAGTAATAAAAAGTGGGTTTAACAAGACTTTAACTGGAAACAGAGCAGTCTACACAATGACTCGGACTCAGACTCGAGTCAAAACACTATGACTCGGACTCGACACTCTACTCCGTGACTTGGACTCGTACTTGACTCGGTACTGAATGGAAAATGACTTGACTTGACTCGAGTCAAAACTATAAAAGTGAGATTGACTTGTGACTCGGAACCTTGTGACTTGGTTCCAACCCTGCCTTTAGTCCAGAAAGTTTCAAAGGTGATATGCTAAAACAGCTTTAAAACTAAAAAATGTCAGAGTCCACTTTTCCAGATTAGGACACGCCATGGACATGCTAGATTACGATATGACAAGTAAATGCTAGATTGTGAAACATCAGTTTCAAACGTCATAATGAGCCATATATACTGTGATGCATTTCATATGGGTGAAGGACGACAATGTGGTATAAACGGAACCACGCCAACCCGCGACCTAAATGATATTTACCGCTACTTTTGTGAAATCATACTGGTTACCCCGTAACCACTGCGCGCGAAGCGCGACAAAAATTCTTTGCTTTACTCAACTTGTATGAAAATTAAATGTTGATACTCCGTGAAAACAGCCCCGAAATTTCTCAGGCAATCTTCCTGATTGGAAGATTGAACTACTTATATTTGACAAACTGAAAATAGCGAAAAGTAAGAAAGTAGATCACAAAATATTACAAAGTAGAAGTAGCGAAAATCAGATCTACTTGAGTAAGTACCAGAAGTAGAGGAAAACTACTTGAGTACTTCGAAAAAGTAGAAGTACTTCGTTACTGACCACCTCTGTATATGATAAATTCTGATCAATTACAATCTAATCTTAATTATTCATAGTTTTTAAGCAATTGGCAAGTCAAGACAAGAAGCGACACCGAAGAGCGTAAATGCTCTCGCATAAAGTACCGTAACAAAAAACAACATCAGCATCAATTTTCAAGATATTCAAGTGTTGCATTTCTATAAATGTTTCTAGTTATTATTTAAGGTGTTATTTTCTTTTTCTAGACGCATAAGCATGCAGAACATACACTATCAACACTTTCAATCTGTTCTATTCATTTCAATGACACACATCAAAATCATCATGGTACGGGTTGCGTTTGACATGAATGCCCTGGGCAGTAGGCATCATAGTACCGAACTAACAAACGTCAAACTGTAGAGCGTGCAAGAAAGAACATCATTAGGATAGCCTACTTCAATTCAAAAAATGCATAAGCACATCTGTTCATTTGTTTCACATTTACAGTCAGTCGTTCGTTCGTTCACTCACTTCATTATTATCATTTCATCAAAGTAGGGCCTACTACAAAATTGAGATACAAAAAATTGCCGCATTGATTGGATCATCCAATCAGCTTATCAGCTTCACCCTGAACCTAGTGAGACTCAGTCGTTCTCAAAACTATTTAAATGCAATACCATTTGACATATTACCTCTAACGCAACCTCCAAGACAACACTGTCGACCCATTTTAAAGTCAAACCTCGAGATTGCAAATATAAAAATTCAGAGCATGTCTCGCTTGAGTAATTGTGTGCACAACAAGTCAACAACATGTCAACTACTCATGCGTAAATGGATAAATAAATAAATAAGGACAGAGAAAAAGAGAGAAACCAACAGACTCAATCATATCACCGCTTGTCCTTTTTATTAGTTCAGTTCAGTTTATTAGGAATTTTCATTAATTCACAACACCACAAGGCTGCGATACAACGAAAACATAATAAGGTGTCGAAACGACTTGGACGTAAAATAAAAGGTAGTTTAGCAATTCTGCGTGAGCGATTCATCGCCTTTTTGCTTGCATATTCATATTCAACTCTATATATGTCTGATCTTAATGGCTACTCCAAGTTGTTTCGAAACCTTCCTATCTTTTCATTGTATCGCAGTCTTGTGATGTTTTTGAAACGATGAAAATATTAATAAACCTGTTTAATTGATTGATTGATATTTGACTCGATTCACCGGAATCGGGATCGATGGATCGGGACTCAATCTGTATTTCAAACAGCTCACAAAATGATGGAATGAATATGAATTATACCTCGTACTTTGAAAATTCAACTTGACTTCATCATCATCAATAAGCCCATTTACATGGCCGTTTGGGTCAGCTTCGAAGCCGACTCGTCAATCCGACTCTCTCGTTTTTGAAAAAGAGAAAAAGGCAGACGGCTTCAATCCGTCTTGAGCTCAATCCGTTCCGCAGAGTCGCTTGGAGACGACTTGAACAGTACCGGTACTTGAAAACGAATCCAGACTACAGCAACATACCAACATTTCATGTTCATATTTCACGAAACCGGCACGTATTTCAAATGGGTGAATATGAAAGCTCTATCAGTACATGATACTGCTTTTATAATATGCACGTGGTCTTATTTGTTCAGCGTTACAACTTATGAAGCGAGTACAGCCAACAATATAACTTGCACAACTCAGAATCAGAAAGAATATAAACACGGCGTATTTGGTCATTCTAGAATTGTATTGAAGGTATTTCTCGATATCTCAACTGCCGTAGTATATTCCCGAGCTGAATCCCACAGTGCTGTGTATCACTCGAGCTGCGATAAACATGACCATGTAAACTCGATCACTTTGGCAAGCCGTCTCATGACGTCGCTCCAAGACGACTTGGCTTCAAGACGACTTGACCATGTAAATGGGCTTATTGGTTTATTAGCAATTTTATCAGTTCAATACACCACAAAAAATGCGATACAATGAATAGACAGGAAGATGTCGAAGCGACTTGGATTTGTCAATGGAATCGGACACCCACCTTGGCCTAGGCGTAGTAAAGAGGAGGCATGCACACTGAATGAAAGTAAAGAATACAGTATAGAAAAAGAAAGCGACAAGAAATAGGGCGGCATGTCATGGGAAGCGAGATCGATAGGTCAGTCGTGGTCCGGTAATCTTGAGGATGGACTGTATTTATTTAGTAGTAATTGCTTGTATTTCGACTTGAATGTGGACACTGGACATGCTCGTCGACTGTCGGATGGCCGGCGGGATACTGTTCCACACATCAGGTCCGGCATATTTGATGGAGCGATGATCTTTTCGGTCGATCATATGATATTTGGACGACGTGGACGCGCGTGTGTTGTAGGCTACTTGTGCGCTTTTGATTCAGAGGTAAAGAAGTCATTGAAATATTCGGGGCAACGACCGCAGTGAAACTGATACATAAACTTGGCGATTTCTAGTTTCCGCATATCTTCTATGTTTAGGACGCCGAATCTCTTCAGCAGCGACTTATTGGATGGGCAGCCAGGCCCCTTTGGGGCCCTATAGCTATGATTCGGAGCACTTTATGCTGTAGTTTCTGCAGTGGCTTGAGTGCAGTTTTACTGGCAGCCCCCCAACAGAGGATGCCATAATGTAACTTGACTTGACTCGATCGATCGTTACTTATGACCTGACTTGACTCGAGTCACCTTCGAAAATCCCCAAAAAACGCTGGTCTTAAGCCCCCATAGGATTGTAAGTCAAACTTGCAAACAAACTATCCCCTTCCCACCCTACTTTTACTCGTACCAGAATGGCGTGTTTTAGTGTTATATGGATTCGGCGTCTATATTTGACGCGCAAAAATCATATTCGGCATTGAATTCTAAATTTAACATTGCATTTGGGGCTATTCATTTTCATCCTCTATCAGCCCTCGTTAACGGTAGAGCTGAGGGGAAGGGTGAATTCAGATAGCAAGCACAGGACTATTCCGTGCCGGCCATCTAGCCGCCTTTGGACGAATGGACAATTGGACAATCGGTCATATATATACTAATGGTTGGCATGATGGTTCCGGCCAACATGCGGCGGTCATTTTCAGCAAAGGGTTTATTTGATGACGCACTTCGCGAGGTAGTAAAATTATTTGCGAAATAATCTTGACCCATCCCCAATTGGGGGGTTTGGGGTGCGGCATAGTTTACGGTCTTCCCGATCATCATGTCCGAGTGGCGGAACACAGTGCGAACATACCTCAGATGACACTCCCAGTGCCAACAAAAATCAAACACGCCCCAGGCGCGTTGTCCGAGTGGCAATGCGGTCCAACCCATACATAATGTTTTCCGGCCGCTGGCATATCTGTCTAAGAAGAACCCTGCAGCCGGTGAGATAATTTTAGTACTCAACCATGAATCACGTGTTGCACACCTAACCGCCTAACCGTAGGTTTATCACTGAGCTATAGGTTAGGTTACGTAGGTCAGGTAGGTTACTATTCCTAATTGGAATCTGATGCGACCAAGTGACAGAAAATGTCTGATTGCGCTCTTGGATGGTGATTTGCCATATCCAATAATGTTTGAGTTTTAAGCCTTTGATTATAGATAACTATAACCCGTAGGTCGGTTATATACTTTGACATTAGCAATATAAACATGATCATGAGCATTGAGAAAGAAGGTGAACTCCCGCACTCTGGTAGATTTATCACTTATAGATACTTAAGATGCCTGCAGAGTGCAAAAGTACCAGATGGAGAGAATTTGCTTTACAGTTAGTTCAGTTAGTGGTGGCGTCATGTTTGGTTTCGACTTTCGATGACACTGTCATAAGGCATAGGGTAGGCCCACTCATCCCCCATTGTGTGAACTATTTAACTTTCTGCAGCACATCGTTAGACTTTGTCTGCTTTAATGTGTCATAAATAGAAAAGGATGTGTAACCGAAGTAATTCAAAGGACATGCCATTGTATTGGCCGTTTCCTGCAGAGAAAAGTTTCATGAGATCTGTATGGAGCTGCAGTTCGGGAATCACTTTGACAACTGTTGCATTGATTAGCAAAGTGTGGTTGACAAAACTCAACTATGCAAAGATATATAAGGCTGAGAATTTTCATAAAGCTGTAGAAAGAAGATCCCCAGAAACAGCCCTCGTGACTGTCTCTAATCATCACTCGTGTATTGATGACCCAATTATATCGGGTTGCCTGCGTTGGAGATCTATTTTTCGTCCGTTCAAATTTCGATGGACTCTTGCTGCTCACGATATTTGTTACACAAAGAAATGGCACGGGATTTTCTTCGGTTTAGGAAGATGCGTTCCCGTTGTTAGAGGGGGCGGCGTATATCAACGAGGAGTAGACTATGTTCTGGAGAAACTGAATAACGGTGAATGGGTGCACATCTTTCCAGAAGGTCGTGTGAACATGGAGAAGACATTTATTCGGCTGAAATGGGGAGTAGGTCGTCTAGTAGCAGACTGTCAACGAAATGTGATAGTGCTACCACTCTATCATATAGGAATGGATGATATATTACCCAATCAAAAGCCTTACATTCCACAAATAAAAAATCGAGTCACTGTTCTTTTTGGCAATCCCATGGAGTTTGATGTCAATGTAAAAAATTGGAAGAATTCCGGATGGTCCGCGGAAAAAATCAGGAAGGAAATCACGGATACGATACAAGAGGAATTGGAACGGCTCAGACTTGAGGCGTACAAGTTACACGCCGAGTCGTGACACGGATTTTTGTCATTAATTTCTAGCTACTATTACATAACTTGAAAGTTAATTTAAATATTTTATTATTTGATGGATATGCATCCAAATCTGATACACATGTGTGGTGTGTTCTTTTTATTCAACATTAGATTAATTTTTAATATCCCCCGTCGGGCATTGCTGAATTGTTTCTCATTTTAATATAGTAGGTCTACTTATCTGAGTAGACTACTTTTTTCGCGATTGTTGCATCGTTTTATCAGGAATGGTTGTTCAAATTACTTCTGTGTATCTGTCCAACCGGCGTGTTTTTTATTCACGTTAGTTCAACTTCTGTGATTGTTACATATCGTCCCGCTGGTACATTAGTTTGGTTAGCCACGATTTCTTTCTGAAATTGTGCCATTTCAAGCTATATTCCGTTTCCACATACCAACTGATGACTCAAAGCTAATAAAGTACTAATAATCATGCGGAAGTGGTCAATGTGTAGTACTGCTAGAGTTACTCAAGTGTGATTGCTCCTCGTTATGGTTTACTTCAGAAATTTTACACTTTCTCCAAACCAGTATTTCTACTTGTAATTTTCAATAACTACTCTGACCACCTCTAAGATCTCTCAAAACATCTAATATAATAATTTGAAACGTATGAGCACAACTGCCTTTCTTGAAGTGATCCATTTCTGTAAGTGTGCCCCACCACAACAATATAACATCAGTCACAAAGATATAAATCGTTGAAGCCTTGCCTGATATGAATATTAAATACTAGGGATGGTGTGAACCTCTGAAAGGTTCAGGTTCGTGTGAACCAACCCTACATTTCAGTGAAGTGATAGCCTATATTAATGTCTCGGGCCACATAATGACACAATGCTGAAGGACAGACAGACGTTTTAAACGTCGCCAAATGTATCGACTGGGACATTCAAATGATATAATAATCCCATAAAATCAATATCTTCCGTCGCTTTGCCAACAATTTCGACGAGGACTTGCAAGGGAATATAAGCTTAGCCGACGCCTTAACGGTATAGGCCTAACCGGACAATGTATTCGGCGTCTGAGTATTGAGCAGAGTGTAAAACGGGCTTGTATACTTGCTCCGGATACTACCCCATTGACATGTTATATAGCGGTATACTATATAGCCAACACCCCAATCGCACGGATTTGGTTTTTATGATACAATAAACATATGAGCATACATCAGACAACGATATCAACTTCATTGATTAATTGAATAAGCATAATTCGCTGACTTATTCAGGTATAGTGCATTTCGCTCTTGATGTTGTTGTTGCTCACAGCAGAGACTCACTAAATATTCACAAACGGCAAGCTGGATATTTCAAGCAAACTTTTGTAACAAAGCAAGTAGAAGGATTTGAGATTGTCAAGGTGCATGCCCGTTTGGTGTTGATATATTTATGCTGCCTGCGCCATGCATAGAGTGGCCCGCAGTTGAAATGCAATAAATTTCATACAAAGATGTTATAATGAAGTGAAAATTGTAATATATGAAAAAGGTTCACAGTGCAGAACCTACCAAGGTTCGTTTGTGAACGTGAACCTCTAAATTTCGGATGTTCACACACAGAACGCGAACGTGAACCTCACGTTCACACCATCCCTATTAAATACTTGGTACCCTATCTTGGTTTAATACATTGAGAATGCATTTTCCTACTGCATTGTTGTGTTATGGATTTCAAACTACTAGTCTCGCGGCTCATATCAAGTTGAAAACTACTTTGAGCCACTTCACTTCATATTACCTCCAGACACCAATGAGTAACAATTTCCTGCAATCTCAAATCTTCAGAATTTATCATGGTTAAGATAGATTGGATAGTTGGGTCTTCTATCCTGATATATCTTGCAACATTGATTACAGAGATCGTATCTTCTGTGCCGATTGGACTGACCCAGGTATTCAAACTTGTGCAGTGTTCAACGTATTACTTATATTATAATGTATGTTTTTCAGTCACAATTTGGCGGCAACTGCATATTGGGCGCTTCTGTGCAGTATGATACCAAGACTATAAATATCACCGAATATGGCAATACGAGTGCTTGCGGCTTCTGCACTTACCTTACAATATTCACTGTGCTGTACGCTCTCTGCTACGGCAGCTACTCGGCATTTGCGCTGTACAAGTCCGTGGAAAATGCGTACGAATAGATGAGTGGGTCTCGCTGACACTTCACTAATACGCATATTGAAACTTCAGAACACTGATGTGGGTTCTTCCAGCAATTATGATATGCTGCCTCATGTTTTGCATGAAGTTCATTAGCTCTTGCATCTTGAGCATAGGATTTTCGCAATTCTGTAAGTCTGTGACCGCAGATGCTTCCATACAGTAAGTATGTATTTATTGTTTTGTCAAGTTTTTTCCCCTGCTCTAAATTGCAAACAGATGCCAAATATAGCATGTACCGGCAGCTTTGAGTGATAATCGCAATTCTATACGTGCAAGAGTCGGTGTCACAGGTTCCAAACTTGCAGTCAGAGATGCAATTCGGAATTTAGTATAGAATGACCTACAGGACAATGTACATTGTCATTGCACATTTTGACTCGAGTCAAGACAAGTCACGATTCAAGTCAAGTCGCCTTTTCGAAGTATGAGGCATGGTTACGTGATTGCATTTTATTAGCTGTCTGATATACAGATGGAGTGGTCATTGATCTTGAACCGATGAACGAATAGAGTTAAATATACACGCTGTATCGCTCACATATATGTAGAACTGCTAAACAACCTAAATAAGTGCACAACCTCAGTTTATAGTCACCAGCCAAAAAAGAGAAACGAATTGATAAGATGCAAATACATTACCCACTTTCACATTGATATGGTACAATTCGAGCCTGCGCCAATCAATGGTTGAGAACTATATAAACTATATTTGAATTTAATTTCAATAAAGCAAGAGGTTTGGTTAAGGTGAGAACAGAGATACACATTTTGCTATCAAATTACCTTACTATACTAGTTTACGACAACGTAAGCAAGCTTTGATCACTTCGTTTTCAGTCAATGGAGGCTCAGTAAAACGCATGATCATTGAATGATTGGTCGCTCTCACGGGTGACACCAGTGTTTCACGAACCAACCGAACATGCTCAAGATACAGTGATTTTTATTGACACCGAATGCTTGATGACTTGAAATTGACTCGTGAATTTTGCTCCGAGTCACGAGTCAATCCACATTTCTGATACGACAAGTCAAGTCATTTTAGCAAAGTGACTCGAGTCAAGTCAAGTCATACGAAAAAGATGACTCGAGTCAAGTTCATCCCAACACTGCAATGTACAACACTTGATCTAAGGCTTATATATTTCTAACAGGAACTGCCAGGATGGTGAGACCAAGGTCTGGGCTTATAAGTCGACGGTTATCGGTTTAGTTGACTACTACGCTAACATGACCACTGCGCAGGTAACGCGATTCGGCTATGAACGCAACTTCTCGTAGGTAAAGTAGACTATTTGCTTTCTTTTACAGTCCGCTTCGTGGTTCTGCGTTTTCGAATGGTTTCTGCTCACCGGCCTGGCTATGTTGCATTATCGCAGGAATAGATCCATCAGATCCGCAGGAGAAGTGGCAGGTGGCTTTGCCGCCGCCGACACTGAAGGAATAGTCTCCCACGAGATATTACCCGGGAAGACCTGAGCCGACACGCATTACAATTGTGCAAGCCTCATACCGTTACTGCAATCTATGTAAATATTCAAATGATTCTTGCCGCATGTATGTTCGAACTTATGTATTGAAGACGTGCAATAGTGTTCCACAATCAGCAAACTCATTTTTACTATCTACCTTATTTTTATACGACGCGACCATGACAGAGAATAAGACAGTCCGTCCAAAGCAGGCTATTGCTTGTAACTGTTTTCTTACATTATAATGTGCAACAACGCAATGATCTCTGTACGATTTGCAATAAAGTAACAAACCCTTGCATTGATCGAGTTGCTACGTCTTGAAATTGCCACCTTATATTCACGGAGTGACGTGGAAGTTGGTAGCCCCAGCCTACCCTTGTATTGCTACGTATCTCGCTATCAAAATACTCATACACGAGAACGCGTCGATCGCTGGTGCAGTCCTGGCGTCGTTTGAGTTACGGCGTCGGTTTTCGGTCTCTTCTTTTTCCTTCGCCTTATAATAACTGAAATTGTTACGCAATTTAGTCTCGACTGCGGCGTTCCAGACACTAGGACTCTCATACCTGGATGCTTTCCGGAATACTCCCCAGTCAGCTTGTCGTCTTTGCCGAGAACGCTTTCGGTGTGCAACGGCGCCATCGAGTAGCGTGCGTTCAGTTGTGGTTTTGATCTGAATCACAAGTAACATGACAGACTTCAGGACATAAAACAAGAATTTCTACTAAATTTAATGTACTGCGCAATATTCTGCGAGCGTGTAGAACAGGGGTTCTCAACTTCGCTTGTAGAACGGGCTGCATTTTAACAGCAAAAGAGTCTGCGGGCTGCAGAATATTATTACCATCATGCATTTGTGGCCTACTATTAAATTCCTTCTCTAGCAGATAACTTGGGTTTAGCGATATGAACGATGCGTCTGTAACGTCGTCAGCAATTTTAGCAATGCCTCGAAATATGGATTACGGTTTTGATGTCCCATAGCGTAGTGGTAAAATATACAGCTGCAACACCAATGGGTTGCGGGTTCGAGCACAACTCCAGAATTCCTACCTAAGTGTTGGAGGTTTATCTCATCCACCAACTCATCACGTAAGCGGTGCCTTGCAAAAAGCCTAGAAGTGGGCCGTGCTACAAGTCTGCAGCTACGGAATAAAAATGAAGAGAATTGGCCTGGTGTAAATGACCATGACCATAGTAGTTGACAAACACCATGAATACCACAAACAACAACAACACATCGGTTTTCCATTCAGATCGAAGAAAGCAAATTCATTGTTCCACGTAGACTCGTAGAGTTACAAACATGTTTTTGATGACTCATCTTGACTCGAGTCAATCTGTGTATTGACTCGACGTAAATTCGAGTCATTGCGCATGACTCGAGACCGAGACTCGGCCAAGACCGACATTTCATTATAATTTTGAAGAATAGTTAAGTAACCACATTGTTGGGATTTCGTCTAATGGTTTGGCAATGACAATCTAACTCGAGCATATATCAAGAAACCACAATACATCAAAGAATGAGTCATTATAACGAAACAGACGATGCGAGAAGAGAGCTAAGTACCTAAATTAATATGTAACAATACCATGCCAGTAGTAATTGCGTCCATAATGAAAGGTATCGCGGGCCGCAAAATGAACGTCTACGGGCCGCGGGTTGAGAACCCCCGCTGTAGAAGATAATACACAAGCGAGAATTCTGCTGGTACATAATTGAATGACAAACAGTTCCGAGCAATTTTGCAAGTAAAATTTGTGGTACAAGCGGGTCTTGTAGGCGCATGGGTGCGGTTGGAATAACGCGAATGAGACGAATGAGTCCGAAATTAAAACAGCCGAAACAGTAGTCTTTTACATGTTGGCCGGCAATGGTCATTTTTATATTGGTCAAATTCAAATATGAAAACAATAGCCTCCCTGTCATTTTATTCAGTTTATTGTAATGCAATGTAATTTTTTTCGAGAAAGTGTTTTTTTCCGGTCACTAACTATATCGTCACTGGAAAATCGAACTCTCTTATAACCACTTTTAGTATTCTTAAATTTTATTCTTTTATCACTATTTGGACATAGATCTTTTGTTTTAACCGGGTTCCAAGTACCTAAGTAGCATGAATGTCTAGTGACGTGGACATATGAACCTGAATTTTCAAGGTAAATCGAAAACAAAACTGGTTCATATCCAAATTATATGGTCAAAGTCAGTGCAAAAACGAACATATTAAGACTGTTTGGTTTTCCAGCGACAATATATGCTATATACATTGACTTCACATGATATTAACATCGATCATTTCCAATGACAAGCTAGACAGGCATTTGGAGTTTCCAGAGTGTTGGATACAAGTGTTAAGTAATTGTTGCTGCAACAACAACAATGGAGCCGCACACAAAAGCAGCAGAGTTAGACGATGGTCAAGCTGAATGGCAAAAAAAAGCTTTAGACCTACTGATGACATCGGGTTTTTGAGAGAGAGAGAAATATTCATTGATTTGTACAACCGAAAAAAACATTGGCGGATGAAATAATAACAAAGGAACTTAACGGTGTAGGACAGGATGTTGTCGATAGGAGTCTGGGTAGGGTCGACTGGTCTGATCACACCCTGCATTCAGAAATACAGATATTTGAAGAGCTTCTTGGGGGTACAGAACTTGGAGGCACAGAATCCGAATATTTTCGGCTGACACTCGACAGGGGAAATCATCAGCAACTAATGGAGAATTGGAAAGAAAATTGTATGTATATCAACAATCGTATCACAAGATATGACGTCACCGGATATAATTTATAAATTGGTTGCAATTGACTGAGATTAATATTATATATATATCATCATTTTTAGAGTTATGGTAGAGATACCAGATCCTAATTCAATCGCTCAATTATTAAACCTCGAGCCTCATGATCATGGTTAAAGAATGTATTGTATACTGGTATGGACTTGAAAGTAACATTTACTCCATCCAAATCGGCAATGATATCAAAACGAAACATGGATAAATAGGCTACACAACATCGAGGACATTACCAATTTGGGATACAGCCTATCATAGGATATCAATCCGTTCAAATTACGTTATATCGCCATTATCGAAAGTCTAATATGGCATGGACCGTTTCTGATCAATCAATTCCTTAGACTTCAACCTTAAATTCCTAATTCAAGGATAGAATAATCCTGACATGTCTGGATTTTCGGTGCCCATTACAATGACGGTTATAGAGTCGGAGTTTATTAAATCATCCCCTGGTGGAGTTGTAGTTACAGAAATTTTACAACAACCTTTATAGTCAGAGTTGGGAAACACGTACTTGAGTTCGTTAAAATGACTCTGACTCAAACTGCGACTAATTTGAAATCGAACCAAATGGTCTTGAAACAAGTTTAGACTCACTGTTTTTGCAGTCTTCCCGAAGACATCTTCGCTTTCGAGACAGCTCCTTCACTCGAGGTCGTCCCATCAATCGACGACCCGGCCGTGTGCGACTTATCAAGGCTTACGTCTTGATTACTAGTCCTCTTCGACCTTCTCACTGGAACGGCGGGCGCTGGCTGGAAATTCTCGTCCTCGGACGACTCTTCGGAAGATTCTATCAGAATCCTTTGCCTTGCATTCTTTTTTGAACTTTTCGGCTTTGTTTGTTTCTTAGCAATTTGTCGGTTGTTATCGACATCGCTCTCAGTAGTTGCGGTGGTAGAAATTTCCTCTGATACGACTGCCTGTTTCCGCTGGCGTACGGCACGACGTTTTTGTTTCGGCGCGCCATCACTGCTTTCGTCAGACAAAGAATTTTGTGATTGTGAAGCGCTCTGGAGAGGCTGAATGAAAACGTGATGAATGAATGTTGACTAGGGTTGTCCAAAATTTGAAAAATTTCGAAAATGCTGCGTTGTAATGTCTTATTCTATAGATTATTGATTAAAAACATCAACAAGCCTGAAAGAAGCTCTCAGGAACGTCGTTAAGATTTCTTACAAAGCGTTTGAAAGTAGCTGCCAAAGAGTGGGCGGGCCACCGACGGCGAAATTGCAACTAGGCGGGCAATGACGAAACCACGATTCTTGATTGGGTAATCGGTTATGCTTCAATGATGACGGCGGCTGTCAGCTCTGATTTGGGTGCTTCACCGTGTTTGACAGAAGGAGTAGGTTTTGCTGCTGCTGAGTCTGTTGGTGACGGCTGTAATACTGTAAAAGCGTGTTGTGGTTTGATGAGTCAATAGTAGTAATGTAACAGTGGTTCTTCGAATGTATCAGTTGTAGCAGTAGTTTCTGTTTTGCGGAGGTCGAGTCTGTTAGTAGAGACGGGAATTTGTAAAGCGCATTGTGGGTTGATGCATCAATAGTTGTAATGCAACACTTGTTCCTTGCTCAATGTTTTAGTTGCAGCAGCATTTTCTGTTCTGATGAGGTCGATTTTGTTAGTAGTGGTTGTGGTTATGTACAAGGGCATTGTGGGTTGGTGAGTTAATAGTCGTAATGTAACACTTGTTACTTAAATGTTTTAGGCGTAGCTGTAATTTATGATAGAAGGCAAAAATATTACTGTCATGGCAGAGGCAAAACGGCGGAAGACTGTGCACTTGCCACAGAGAAGAACAAGATCTCGATCTGAGCATTACTTGGTCGGATATGCTTGCGATTACATCTGTGGCTCGAGATTACCAACCTTGCGAGAAGTAATGAGTTACTTTCTGCATCTGAAAGACCATTGCCCTCAGTCAACCCCTACTCGTGAGCTATGTAATGTGGTGGTTCATGATGTCATGACAGTGTGGCAAATGGCGAGAATTGCCACAATACTTAAAGGAAATGCGGTGAAATTACTTGAAAAACTGAACAAAAAATATATTTTTCTGAAGGCGACCATGAAATGGGAAAGTGATCCCAAGGGTAAGAGGAAAAAATTCACGGAAGATTTGGACAAGTTGTGGGATATTGGAAGTACAGATGCGATAGCAATAATACAAAATGACATTTATCTATCACATGATAGAAAGCTCGAAGACATTGCATTCTATGAAGATCAACAGCAATCTCGCAAATGCATAATGTTGGGAAGAGACAAGATTCTCGCTAAAGACATCGAAAAGAAAACAGCAACCATGGCGGATAGAACTGTTAAAAACATTCAACATGACTCAAGTGATGACTATGTTGTTTTAGCATCTTCTTCATCTTCAAAAGAGGGTGATAGTTTGAGTTCAAGTTCTGATTATGATGCTGATGTTGGTCTTGGCACCTCGACAGCCATTAAGCTGATGGCACCTAAAAATATTATGAATAATACCCATGTGTCCCAAGCTCTGGATCGATTGCAAATAACAGACAACAAGGCAACAATGCTGATCGGAGCATTTATTACGGCTTGTGGCGGTGACATAGCAATGTTCTCTCTGTCAAGATCTTCGACAAAGAGAGCCAGGGAAACAAATCGTCTTGAAATTTCCAAGGATATTTCAGAAAAATTTGCAGAAAATAAACCTCAACATGTTGCTATTCATTGGGATGGAAAGCTCACAGAGGATAGATTAGGAAATCGGTATGAGGCTCTGTCAATTGTCCTATCTTGTCATCCTCAATACTCAGAAGGAAAACTACTTGGCATTCAAAAGATGCAAAATGCTGCAGGTCAGACGCAAGCAGAAACCACTTTCAACATAATTGAAAGTTGGAATATAAAAGATGCTGTAACAGCTTTGGTTTTTGACACTACAGCAAGCAACAGCGGCTGGAAGAAGGGTGCGGCAAAGATTCTTGAAGACCTTCTAGGAAGGAAGGTGTTCTACCATGCATGTCGGCACCATGTGTATGAGCTGGTAGTGAAAGACGTTTGGAAATCTTTATTTGGAAAGGCCACAACTGGACCAGAGAATGCATGGTTTGCCCACCTTAAAAGGAACTGGAGCAGTCTTGACAGGGAACAGCAATTCAAGACTCTGACTATTCCTCTATGTTTTGCTGAACGAGCTGCAATGATAGTTGATAAGTTCAAGCTACTGTTGAACAGAAAAGATTTTTTCACACGGGATGACTACAAGCAATGTGTGACTAATGCTCTTGCTCTTCTCGGTGCAGATGAAGATATACGTCATCACAAACCTGGTGCAGCACACCATGCGAGATGGATGGGTACAATTCTGTATGCTCAAAAGATGTTCATGTGGGCCGACCAATTAGATTACAAATCTGAAGAAGTTGAACTGCTGCGCCGCTTCAATTTATTTTTGGTTCTCTTTTATATCCCTGCGTGGGTGGATTCAAGCATTGGTCGTGATGCAGCTGGTAATGACTTGAGATTCGTTCAGCACATGTTGAGTTATAAGGAATATGATGAGCAAGTTTCCACAGCTGCTTCACGAAAGCTTTTGAAGCACGACTGGTATATTGTTGAGGAAACCGCTGTATACGCCTTGTTTTCACCGACGGAAAGCAAGGAAACCCGGGAAAATATGGCAAAGGCGCTCCTGCAAGTAGAGCGAACTTCCAGTTTCAGAAGGGGCCCACCCTCATTGAATGCAACTATACAGATCAACAAGGACAGTACGTTGTCTGACCTTATTGGGCCCCAGTCGTGGTACATATTTGAAGTTTTTGAATGCTCTGGGGATTGGCTGCGTCAACCGGTTGATGATTGGCACTTTTCAGATTCATTCAATAAAATGAATTGCTACGTTAGTTCTGTCAAAGTCGTTAATGATGCCGCAGAAAGAGGTGTCAAGCTAAGCACAGACTATGCTGCAATCTTGACTGACAATGAACAGCAAAGAGACAGTTTGCTTCAAGCTGTGGAACAGCATAGGAAGATTTTTGGAGACAGCAGGAAGTCTACTCTTATCAAAGGCCAGTGATCTGCAACACTGACCCTGCGATATACTTTTTAATGATGCCTTTTGTAAATAGCATTTTTGCCTTTGTTAAATCTTGAATAAAAAGTGTAATATGCGTTCGTTTTAGAGAGAGACGTCGACTTACCATAACAAGCCATAAGGAGAAATTGACTACTGGTTTGCAATTTATGAGTTACAGTCGTTGTCAACTGGTATGTTTTAGAAGGCTCGAAGGTAGCACGATGCATGCATCTAGTTCATTCTTATCTTAATTGGCCAAGCTCCTGTGCAAGAAGTAACAAAACTGTTATACACAGTGTTCAGGTAGAAAATATATTACTGGATCGTTATGCTGTTGTCGATGGCAGCATTAACAACGTCAATTTACCATATCGCCAATGCCACGAACAGAAATGGCTGCAAACCAACACAACAGAGTAGAACGAAATCGTGACCAGCAATGATCACAAAATCAGTATTTCAGCCAATCAGTAGCTTATTATTACAGGTTCCAACCAATCAAAATTCTAGGTTCGTGATTGCCCGCCCACTTCATCGATTCCCCGCCCACATGCAGACGGCTACTTTCAAACGCTTTGTAAGAAATCTTAACGACGTTCCTGAGAGCTTCTTTCAGGCTTGTTGATGTTTTTAATCAATAATCTATAGAATAAGACATTACAACGCAGCATTTTCGAAATTTTTCAAATTTTGGACAACCCTAATGTTGACGCATGCATGCTTGCTTTCATATGATTTCACCTTCGTGGCTTTGGGTTGGCTTCGACGTTTTCGCGTGGAGCCCGGCGTCGGTTCCTTGCCGAAATCTATCTTCTCCTTCGCGGCGACTCCCATTGATTTCAAGGCATCGGCGAAGTATTTTCTCATCAGTTTGTAGTCGGGTTTTTCATCGTACTGCAGATTTGAGACGTATTGCAGAAACTTTTCAAATTCCACAGCTGAAACGAGCGTATGTCTCGTCATTCAGTTTATGATTTCATTGTTTTAAAACACAAGATTGCGATAAAATAAGGCTTGTCATACAGATATTAATAAAAAGAAAATGTAAATAATAAATGAGGCGTGCAGACTGAATGACAAGTAACACAGGATAACATGAAAGGGATGGACAAGCAATGAAAATGCAGTGGCATGTGTCAGATGGCTAATTTCATGTCGGATTAGGAACAGGCAATATTAAACGCAGACTAGTGTTCACTCCGTAGAATCTGTTGTATGTCATCTTGAACATGAACATGCCGGCAAACTGTTCCATGGTCAAGCTTTCCTGTTATTTGTCATGAACACATGGCAATTGGACGAGGGCACACGTGTGTTATGGAAGGGTGGTCGCCATGGAATTGATGTCGATTTCTAGATTCCCCATATCGTTAATGTTTAGGACGCCAAATGTTTCACGTAGGGAATTGTTGGTTGCATACTGTCATCGCAATCGATTATTTCCTTGCATGGCCAATGCAATAACTAGGCCGATTTTCTTTTCACATGTCAAAATTATAGTGTTAGGTCAAAAATTGTAGCTTTAGGTCAAAAATTGTCAAAATTGTTTACAAATCCAATATTTATATGAGCAATACGTTTCGTTTGAATCGTAGATTTTTCACTGTCGGTGAACTTATCGTTTGATATTTTACAGCTTGCAGCCTACTTTATAGGCCTACCGTGGTAGACGGCCCATTGTCAGCTCATTGTGAATCATAAACGGTCAAATGAAACAACTAGGTTGACATGTTGCTATGGTCAACGTACCGCAATATCCTAACCGAAGCAAGACTGCTTGGGCATTGCATGGTTCTTATATCAAGAAGCGCATGATGAAAAATTGTGATGTAGACAACATTGTCAGAATGAAGCGACACGGTGTGTCACCAACAGTGTACGCACAATTTCAGTGTTGTCAGCCAACAACCGTTGATGTTGAACGTTCTTTTTCCATTCTTGGCAAGCTGCTTAGTAAGGACAGACACTACCCGAGAATGCAGGAAAGTATCTTTTGTTGTACTACAACAAATTCTAATCATTTCTACCAAAATATGTGATGTAACTACTGGAATTCTTCATAGGGCCAGATTTCGTTGAAATACAAGTTTTTTCATGTGAAAATTCGTCAGTTTTCAAGTAAAAAACGTTAGACAGACAGTTCCAACCAGAAATGAAGATAGGTAGTACAATTTTAACATTATGTGCGAAAACACCTGATTTGCATACGTGAGATCAGAATTAGGTTTTTTTAGGTAAAAAAAAGTCAAAATTTATTTAAAAGTAATAACATAAAGCGATTATGATGACTTCCACTCGATTTACCGGCATGGTTTACCTGCCAAAATAAACAAGGAAATTTTGAGCAAATGAACCACAGAACTAGATAATATGTGCACTTCGCAATTGCACGTTGCCAATGCTGAAGGAGCAATAAAAGTGTCAAAATTACAATTGTTTAATTTCTAACAATACTATACAGCAGTGGTTCTCAACTGCTGGCCATCGTCAACTTTTATGCAGATTCGGCAGATATATTACAATTTTATATCTCAATTGCGAAATGCAAGCTGTTGAAGGCTTATCCGATTATCAATGAGGTAAAGTAACAAATTTTAAAGAGATTACAGCTTCGCCAGTTTGCCGCTTTGTGACATACCGCAACATACAGTTCATTGGCTACCTTGAACTTTATCCGGTAAAGATTATCATATGTCAGCAAAAACTGAAAGAAACTATATCACACTCCAGTGATTTTGATTTAAATTTTGCAATTGACCAAACACTGGAATCCAAGCCTCAAATCTGTAGAGATAAGAAATCCACACCTTTACTGGAGGTAGCCTCTGGATATACGCTGGCGACAAACTTCTTCACATCCGCCATATGCTTCATCTTTTGGTCCTTAACATAATTCTTATCCGTCAGTTTATTCTCCCATGGCAGTGATCCGGACACCCAATGGAGCAGTACGTATCCCAAAATTTCTAAATCAGAACGCCGAGATGGTGCTGCGAGAAAGCAAATTAAATTTTAGCACATCTCCAAAATGAAATATTGGAATCGGCAGTGACTGACCTACACCCTTATGAGCATCTCTGCTTGTGTATTCGATGGTACCGTCGTGCGCCTTTCTTGGATCTTCCTTATATTCTTTATGTTTTCCGTCTACCAGATAGCGGTATGCAAGACCAAAATCCACCAGATATATCTTGATGAATTTGGACTTGAAATTGATTGTCATTCCAGTATTTGTTGTCACATACCTGGCTCGGATCACTGTGACCCAATAAGACATTTCCGCCTTTCACATCGGCGTGGACATATTCATTGTCGTGCATATATTCAAGAGAATTGATCTGTGCATAGAAAAGAAGGGTTTCATAAGCCATGGACAGCCTACTGGAGTAATTCTACAGATGTGCTAAGAACACCAGTCCCACGTTGGTAAAAGTACAAATGAATGTCAATGTCAGTAATGAACAGTGTTGGTCAGAGTAGTCATTGATGTTACTAAATAATGGCAGAAATAATATCGCAAAGTAGAATGATATGACATGCAGGGAGTACTTGAAGTATAAGCCAAAAAGTTCTGAAAAGTACTCAAGTAGCTTGGGACAGCATGACACAGACCTTCTTAAGTCAATCGCCAGTGATAGTTTTTAAAAGTACTGCAATCATGTCGCGATTAAATGTAGAATGAATGTTTGGCAACATAAATAGATGTATTTTTTGAATTATATTGACAAGTCAATAATACCTACTGTACTACTCCAAAATGATGGAAGTGTGTCTTTACTGACCTATTCTGGTAATAGTACTTCTGTTTTAACAAAGAGTACTCGCTCAAATAAGATGTTTCAACAGGTAGGACTATGGAAATATTTGCAGCAGACTGTCCCCAACCCCTAACTCTACTGGCAACTGTAGTGGGAATAGCACAACTTCTACAAAGTAATACGCTCCTATTGTGATCACATAGGCATACGAGTATCACCATATCATATTTAAAGTATTGCAAAAGCGGTGTGGGGCAAGATGGATACAGAATAAGACTGAAACTACAAAATGAATTTAAATCGACTTGGACTTCAGATATTCGTAACGACAAATTCAGGTTTAACTACCATAATACGATTCTGATGTGCGCACCTACATTCAAAACGAAAAATTGTTACAAAACATTCACGCCAGACCACAACACTGTGCTTTTTACTAGAGTGGTGCTTACCAGTTGAATTGCGAGCTGGCATACTAGCTGCCTACTAAATCTCTTATTTGCTTTTTCCCACAAGTTTTGAAGGTCGCTCCCAAATCGAGGCATCACCATAAATCTGAGGTCTTCTTGCCCCGTCTTGTGTAAGCCATGGGCAATATAGGCTGGCACGCCAACGTAAGGCAAGCCGGCGCGTTTTCTCCATGCATTCACTGTGAGGAATACGACCATTCACAGCAATGAAAATATGTGTGACAGGTCTTGTAATCTTACAGATTTCTGCTTTCGCCGCCCGTTGATAAAAAGCAATTTCACAAAACAATGGTCCATTGCCTACAGGTTCCTGGAAAATTAATTGATATACAATATGAACAGAGTTAATATAAACAGACAACAGCAGCATTGACAGGAAATCAAGCAAATCAACTTTAAGAAGAAGTCCACCATGATAATGGTTAGTTACCCTGATGTTGAATGACTTATTAAAGTACACAAGTACACATTCACGGAATGCATGTTACAGTTCTGAAATTTTGAAACAGCATAGGAATTGGGGATGTAAATTCAAGCGATGAGATAAAACAGCGAATATCGGAGCTGTGTATTAATCTGACGTATAAGGATAGCGAAAGTTATACCAAATAAATGGGACGGGAGCAAATCAAAACATGCCCTCTTAGATGAAAGAATTTAATCACAAATAATTAGAGACTAGTATGTCTGGGATTTTGGTACTTACGACTTTGACCACATACTGTGCCTTCTCTTTACTTGCATTTTCTTTACTAGCATCGGCTAAAAAGTAGAGACAAACTCAAGCATGAAATATGAACATCATAATAGCCTATTCCCATTTGCAGGAGCGCGGCATTACCTAAATATATCAATCCGAATCCACCGGATCCAATAGCCTCGCCGATGACCCATGTTTTCTTTCTCAAATCCTTCATTTCTGTATGTATTGATACGGCAGCAGCCAGTTGATGGCCTCCGGCTGCTTTGGCACCTTTTTTGTTACGCTTTGGTGGCATTTTGGAACACTATAGGTCACTTTAAAAAGTCTGCGGCAAAGTTCAGAAATTACAAAATGAGTAATTAACACTAGACCGCGCTCATAAAATCTGACATGTGAATATGTCAATGCGATACTCTGCAATCCGCACATGTTATAGAATTTCAGAATGCTAACATCAATATTGATGTTTACAATGTCGGAATTCATGCAGCGTTGCAGCACAGTGGTCTAGCTGCAGTTAAAATGTCGCAATAGTGAAGAAATTGGAAAAATTACATTTTGCATGAATCATTAGAAGGGTAAACATCAATGAAGCTATTGAATATATAATACTTGAAATATTCATTATTATTGCACAAAACTTTCAATTAAAGGATCAAAACACCAATGAGATTCTATAAGTACCACAACTTAAATTTGTAGTCCACAATTTTCACAATGCACTTTTGCCAGCTAGTTGCCAATGCTCATCGTCGGAGGATGTAGCTCTGCCTTCCCTTTTTAACTTGGAAAGATGGTTATTCACATTCACAGCGGCAGGAGGATACAAATGCTCCGGAATCTGATAGATCTTCTTCACAATATCTAGTGCAGTCATTGGTCGACCGGAATTCCCGAGGGCATCGATAATCTGAGATTCACGTTCGTTTCGATGGTTTATATAGTAAGTTATGCCATGGACTGGATTATCAATTACAGGGCCGTGTCCTGGGTAAATCTTATCCGGCTTTAAGCTCAGCAGGATTTTGAGTGAATTCATGTACTCGTAGAGATCTTCGAATACAGCAGTGCCTTCTCCCAATACACAATCCCCAGAAAACAAAGCGCTGTCTTCAAGCAAATGCAGGGCGATATGATCATCGGTATGTCCTGGAGTATACACAGCTTTTAATGTAGCTCCCTCTGTACTTATCGTCTGGTTGTCATTGACAAAGGTGTATTTCGAATTGGAATTTGGAGGCCTTTCCGTATCCCAATCTTTAGCCGAACGTTTGTACTTGTATAAAGGTACTCTGTAACTCGGTCCGAGTATGTTTGATTCAATATTGGCTATGCCGCCAACATGATCGTGATGGTAATGGGTTAAAATGATTCCTTCTATCTGTACATCGTTCTCCTTGAGGACAGACTTGAGATTTGCAATGTATTCGGGTATTTCCGAGTCTCCAGTATCTACGAGTATGCGCTTCTTTCCAGTTCCAACCAGATATGTATTTGTACCTTGCAGGGTCATTGGAGAAGGGTTACATCCGAGAATGCGAATAACACGACTCGAAAGCCTTTCAATGCGAGGTATAATCGTGGACATTATTATGTTAACAGAGTTGTACAAGACTGACAATAGTATAAAAGTATATGTGTAATTAATACATTGTTATATGTAATACATTCACAGCAAATATTCAATATTTCTAGGTTAGTCCTCATCGGGAAGTAGGCTACTGAGTGGTCTTGTGAAATAGGACATGAGTGAAACACTATTGTAAAAACATGATAAAATCACCTTTTCACAAAGGTCTCGACTGTTGACACCACAAAAACACAAATGGATGCTAAGTTCAAGAAACTGGAACAACAAATGTTTTCCAATTACATAATGGCCCGCATTTGCATCTACTTTATTGGCATCGGCTAGAACAGTGGTTTCCAACCTTTTTTAGACACGTCCCCCTTTATGATAGTGAAATCCAAGCGGGATGCTAGCAACTCCAACAGATTTTTTGATGGTGTGGAAGGTTACAACCGTTGATGAGAGAATTAAAAAAATATGAAACTCGGTGTATAAGTATATATAGAGAAACACGCGTGAATTGGAGATAAATAGCGCAAAGCACGAAAATTATTTTCAGTTGACCGCTTCTTCGCGCTCCCCAGTTGGGAAACACTGGGCTAGAAGATAAAAACAAACGTAGACATGAACATCAACTTTTATTACATATCACTGAAGTCATCATGATGAACGACCACCATATTCAAAATATTTATAGATTATATTACTTTGAAGAATCAGAACTGCAACTGCAAGTATACATTCTTGCTCTTGTTTGTAGGGTGACTTCTACACATTGCGAATAGATCTCTTTGACCACCGATATACAGTATTCAACAATGCCACATGAAAAGAAATTAGGTTACCCTTGTACATGTCTACACATCATCGGGGTCAACACCGTTATCTTTACTCTTTGATACTATATAATCTAAATTGTGTGTGGTACGTGTATGAGCATTGAGCACTGATTGATGCTAGAGGATTCCAGATATAGGCTCAAAGAAGGTGTATTGGGGTCCGCTCTCTCCAAGGCATAGCAAATGGCATGTTCTTAACGAGAGGTGGTCACAAATGAAGTACCGTACTTCTACTTTTTGAAGTAATGCAGGTAGATTTTGCCTACTCGAACTTCATGACCACTTGAGGAAGTCTGAAGTGGTCATGAATTTTGACTACTTGTACTTAACAGTTTTCATTTTTTGGGGGCAAAACTCGATAGGGCCGGTGCTCTTACTTTGCAAATGTGCAAGAAAGTTTTCAAATGGGAAAGGATGACAGGGCGGGGTCATCAGCCCCCCCCCCAGTTGGGGGAGCGACACATGGACTGACGTCAGTCAAATTGGTGAGGGGGGACATGTTGCATCAACTAGCTGACATCTGTTTTGCATGAATATCTGGATTTGGATTTTGCCATATTCGTGGGGGAGAACTTATCTGAGTATTGATTAACAGGGGCCAGGGGGGCTGATGAGCGATGACCCATCCTGTAGTGAGTTTTGACCGTTTGCAAAGTGAAATCAATCCTTGCTCATTTGCAAAGTAAGAGCACCAACCCTCGCAAAACTAAGCCTAGAATACCGTACCTATTTTTATAGGCTACTTGTAAACTACTTTTACTCGAGTAGATATTTATGGCGTTGCTTCTACTTCTACTTCGAGTACCGACAGTGACTACGTCTGTTCCTAAAGCCTGAACTAAAGCTGGTCAACAGAGGTATAACATTGTAGATTAGTGACTGCGAAACACTTCTCGATACATAGTCTAAGTCGGTATTGAAATGACAAATATCATTCACATTTCACAGCAAACAGGATTGAAATTAGGCCAAATTATAACAGTGTATATCGTACAACATGTATATAGCATAGATAGATCTTGAAGTACGGAATTTGAATTTGGAATGAATGATCATCATAGTAAATTAATCAAATTTGCATTTGGAATATTCAAAAAAAACTAAAATTTCGATTTGGGAATCACAGCATGCACAAGCGTTTGCAATTTGGAAGAGAAAGACAGATTTGAATTTTGTGAACGGACTGCCCTGCACGTACGGTACTGACGTACCGACTGCCCTTATTGTGCACTTGAATGAACCGGGTAATTCAGTACCATAGGCTATACCAGACCGGGTAGAAATAAAAAATCGACATTACATATATGCTAAATTATGATTCAACAACGCTATTGATGTAAACGCCGAGCAGGGAGAAATAATATCATCTCATAATAATATAAAATATCCGCAGCCATTACTCAACTAGTGATCCTGCGCCACCACACCAAGCAAAATCCCCAAAGTTGCCAAACACCGAAATGTCCGAAATATATTGACATTGGCGCCTGGTATTCGGTCAAGCGTTAATTTTCTGAAAATATTACGGCTCGGCTGTGTCCGGTACCAACCGGATCTCAATGCCGGTTAAATATCATGAAAAAATCCCCATGGATTTCATCTAGTTATTCTTCAACTATGTACTGTACACTGTACAGTTTGGTTTAAGTTCAATAATTGACGAATTTATCATACATTCGACGTAGAAGCCATGCACGTTACTTCTTGTGCATGGGTTACCAAGGCGATGAAGTAAATCGATATATGTAGAGAGGTACTTCCCCGATTTTGAGCCGCAGTTCGGCTGAAGATAAAAACGATAGATCGAAACAGTCCGACATTGTTGCTGTGTTGCAGACTTTAGCGCGAGGAGTTATGCTGATTGTGGAAATATATCAGATACGTTTGATAGAATGAATGGATGTAGCTAGAACGTGAATATAATCGATGTATGATTTGAGGACGAGTAGTACACGTCAGATTCCGTGAGCATGATCATCCTGATCCAGGTCGTGAGTCAAAGGTATGTAAATTTGCGGGCAGGTCTTCGTTTGTTCCCAAACATTATTCACTGACCCTGGACTTGAGTTAAGTTAGGTTACGTTACGGGATTAGGGCAAGTGTTCGGTTAACTTGGTAACGGTCCGCAGAGTGAAATAGGTGGCAAGTGGCAATGTCACGTGAAGCTTTCCTTTTTTTTTATTATATACGGTACTCAATTATTCTATGCAAGGAACCCTTCTATCACACGCAACTTGATACCGAAAACATCCACTGTTTTGTTTGTCTGGTGAAGATTCGGGGACTGAGAGGCTATGTGTAATTTTAATTCTAAGTGAATCATCAACATTAATTTGTAATTGTAACTCCATCGTCCTATATTACAATCAAATCACAATCTAGTGCCGCAATCAATATAGAACAACGTCAAAAAGTCTCTGTTTCCATCTTGAAATAGCCAATTTTATTGTGTTCAAATGCCAGAGAATTCCAAATTATACTATACAAATGAAATCTCAAATGAAAACGCATTATGGATATGCATTAAGGATTGATTGGAAAGCATCAATGAAAAATGCTAACATTGGCTCTTGTTTATAGCAGCAATCTATAAAGATACAAAAGTTAGGCCATAACCTATGGCAGGCTATATTAAACTGGTGTCATATTTTTGCAAAACTAGTTTTGCACGCCTTGTCATCCTTATTTTCGATTTCCAATAACATTATATTGGTTTAATAATATAATGTACACTTCAATTTCAGATATGTTGTTAGTCTAGTATTACACCATTAGGATTTAATAATAGGGCTGCCTAGCTAAGAATCACTTCACAATACTTTCCGCCATGTCAAACTCCCCTCCTCAGTTGAGCCAACAATCGTTGGAAGAGTTTGAAGAATACGAGCGAATCATAGAACAAAACCGGGCTGTCGACAGCAGCGACAGTGACGACTCGTCAAATTCGCAAACAACTCCCAAAAAACCTCACGGCCGGCTGCCTGCTGATACTGGCTATCACAGTGTTGGAGATTTTACGTTTTCGATACAAGATCCCACGTCCAGCGATAGAAACGACGACAGGGTGTCATCGAATTCGACAAGCGATGCTGCAAGCGTTAAAAGCGCGCGATCATCCGCGCGAATGCGAAATAATGCATCACATGCACAATCTTCCGATATCGATGACGACAAAAGTGAAAAATCTGCAACCTTTGCGAGTGCGTCAATAGAGCAAAACGAGAATATTGATCCAGTCCAAAGCGGCACTGACGACGATGGGAAACTTGTCGCCACCTTTGGTACGACAGAAAACTTCCAGGCGCTACTACAAAGACAACTGGATGACGCAGAGGAAGAATCCAGCAGCTCTGAGGAGGAGCCGACCCCTGTAGTCGAAGAGAAACGGCCCGCGACCACTCCAAGCCCCAGAGTTCAACTGCCCCGTCCTAGAAAACCGGCCTACATGAGCCGAACCACGAGATCCCCGGCTGCCAATAGAGCGCGCCGCGCCAGTCAGAAATCAAAAACGTGGGCGCCACGTTCCCATTCGCCGGGATTTCCGGAAAGCAGCGACGATCTGAGCGTACATTCGGACGCGTCCAGGACTGAATTGCGAAGGAAGTTACGAAAGGAGAGAGTCGAGAGAGAAAAAGAGAAATCCGTTAAGCACCAGCTGCAGAGCGAGTACGACGATTTGTTGACCAAGTACGCGGAAGCCGAAAATGTCATCGATCAATTAAGAATCGGAGCGAAAATCGACATCATGGCACAGCTTCCCGATGACGCCGACATGGAGAAGTTGAAGAAATCACAAGAGGAATATGATACTGCAAGGTCCGAGCCAATTTTGGACCTTTCACATTCTCCGAGATCAACACGTGATGCTGTCACTGATAGCAGCCTCAAGCTTCCTGCTGCAGCTAACCGCGAGTTTGCGCGTATAGCGTTGATACACGACGCAGACGAATTGCGAGGTCAGATGGAGTCTTTCGCGGCGCTTCTGGACGAAGGCCACCACATTTCCGACCGAGAGAAAAGAGATGTGCTGGACAGCATAATCAGCAATGTCCACAAGTTAGAAAATGATCGGATGAAGGCAGCTAGGGATCATGAAGCCGTCCGGCAAGCTGCGATATTAACCGGGAATGCGAGCGGCGCGCTCCTCGAAGATTTTGATCCACAATTGGAAATTGCTGGTAAGATTTTTCAACTGAATCGACTTTTGGAGGATTTAAAGGATAAGGTAGCCGTGGGGTCAAGTTTACCGCAGACGCCGACATCCGGACGAAGGCAATTTACTACAGACGAGGCGTCGGAAACCAGCGAGTCCTGGAACAGCAACATCGACGATAGGTTCAACCAGCAGTTGAAACTTTACAACAAACCGGCGTTGGCTGATGAGCAGTCGGACACGACCGTGTCTAGTCATTTCTTGTCTAGCGACGATACCACAGTCGAGTTTCCAGTGGATAGGGAATCGCGACGCGATTTATCAAAACAGGGTAGCGACGATATGCCGGAAAGGTTTTTAAGGCCTGTATCAAGCCGCAGGAATAGTTCGTCGAAGGGTACGTCGCGTACCGTGATCAGTAACGGCGACTCGAGTCCGTCTCGCAGTGTGAGGAGCAGTTATTCACCGTCTAAAGTGGATTCGATGTCGCAAAAGTCCCCGGATTCGCGAAGAAATTCGAAAAGTCGATTGCCCGTGCCGGTATCTTCATTGACGAATGAGCGCCCGGACAGAGCGGGTGGCAATAGGAAAAAGTCGCCTTCCAGCAATGAAATGGACGGGGACAGTGGCTTTGTAGGGTCTGTGAGCAGTAGGGAATCGATGGCGGCCAAGTCGCCCCGTGCTGCGTCGCGGAAACAGGAGTTATCGCCTGTTTTATCAGTACCACCTAGTGAACGCAGCACGGTCTCTCAGTCGCAGCAAACCCGAGGGTTGAAGCCGTCGGCCAGACCTAGATCGGCATCGCGACATTCAAACGTGTCGGCGCCACAGTCCACGTACACCCAAGACGATACGAGAAACGAATCAGACTACTTCAAGCCGGAAACAACCAAAAGCTCTGCGTCGAGTAGAAAAGGGCAGAAGAAAAAAGCCCCGAAATCAGAAGACGGTAGTAGCGTGTGGTCTGTGCCGGTAAGATCGGCACCCCCTATTCCGTCCCATGTCAGAATCCGCAAAGGCGTGTCGGGAACACCGCTTCATTCTTCGGCGCCTTCTCAAAACACATCGCTACGAGAAACGCTGGGGCACGGCTCTGAAAAATCGAGACCCAGCAGCAGGAGATCGACCGCGAGCAGGGACAGCGCTCTGGATTTGATTCGCGGCGAAATAGCGAGACTCCGGCAGGAGCTTGTGGATAATCAAAAGGCGGCCGAAACACGGTCCGACAGGGGCCGGTCTGCGGACCGTAAGCAAAGCAGAAGAAGAAGTTACGCTTCCGAAGATCTCAGCACAGAGACAGAATCACCCACGCAAACCGAGAAGACATCCGCTAGGCAAGGACGTAGCAGGAGACGACATTCGACCCAGGGAAGACGCAGCATTTCGAAAGGCTCTGAAAACACCGGGATCACTGTAATCGAGAGACGAGACGCGAAAAGTGGCAGCGACATTCCGCTTAATCAAGCGCACGAGCAAGCTGTAAAGGAGGAAACAGTTCCGAAAGGCCACTGGGAGTATATACCGCCGTATTTTTCTCCAGCCGTTGGTCCGCAAATTCTCACCCCGAGACACGTGCCAGTTCCTACTGTAGTCGCTACCCCGCTGCCCCAGCCTGCGATGGTGCAACTCGAACCTGCTTTTTACAGCCCCGTTCGGTACCCTTCGCCGGCTAGGATTTACGTTCCGATACCCGCTTACGAATCTCCGAAGTCCTCGTTTCGACCGGAACGCATTGTTACGGTTCGTACGCGGCAAGACAGCCCGAGGAGGTCCGGTAGGACGAGGGACGCGGAAGAAAACGATAGGCCTTTAAGACGAAGCCACCTCAGATCTCCAGTGAAAAGGTCGTCGTCGGTGCCCCCGCTTCGGCAAAGCATCCTAGATCCGCAGTTGAGCCTGTCCCTGCAAAGAGCGGAAAGGGCGGCCGATACCCTGCAGCGCAAGTCGAGGTCCATGTACCGGAGTTTGAGGGATACGTACAGCAAGGCAGAACTTTCTTTATCGTACGTTTAATGTATTTTACGTACGGTGTACTTTGTACCAAGTATTTTGCGTTGAAACGAATCAGTGCCAACAGTTTGTAACGAAGCTCAATTCTTCCGTACGCAGGGATCAACGATAGCACGTTTTTTACATTATTTGTATTATGCCTTTTATTCTGTGTCGGGGATATATATCCCTGTTCTGTGTGTACGTCTCTTCAATAACCAGCTGTCCTACGGACTGCCGTATAATCCGAGTTTTTCTCGAGTCAACATTCCAACTTTTCTATGAATGTTTGAAGTGTCTTCTCGTCAGATGACCATTCAATTTTGGAAGATGTCTTGAAAATGCATGTAACATCTACATATATTTGGCACAATATGGGTTTTCATATCAACATTGGATCCTGTTTCACCAAATTATTCCATAGTTAAGAAAAACTGTTAATAGGTCTACCTAACAATCAGCTTTACCTTGTGATGTGTGTATGTCTCTCGGTTAATATATGGCAAGACTTCAATCGAAGGGCTCTGCTCCTATTATGTGTAAGGCTTAATGAAATTATTCGTGTCTGAATTCCTAGTCATCCCATACAGCACTCACAGTGTCTAATTTCACTCCATTGTGCCTTATGATTAAAATATCCGTTGTCTTCACTCTTCCTATTTACATTGTGAATTCCACTCCACTGTAAAGCTTTATGAGATATGCCTATGTTTCTGCGAGCGATCTACTTTAATGGTGTAACATTGCTTCATAGTACCTCGAGTTCTTATTTTGTATTGTGTAATTCAAACTCTCAATGTGAAGAGCATGGACAGATCCACTAGCGTAGACTATAATACACACATTTTTCATTGTGACGTATGTTCCAGCATACCGCACTTTTAGATGATCAAAGTAACTCCATTGCAACCCTTCCAATATGGTGGATTGGTATGAAGTTTGTAGAATCTTGGACGCTATTGCTAATTTGGGTTATTTGTGCAGATTTCACAATACACACATTGCATGAATTTCATTGTTTGGTTTTACCTTTGGACTACTCTTGCTTCACAATATTGCCACATTGATTTCTGACTAGTCCAGAGTGAATAGCAATTTATCACCTTTTCACCAATTCTCTATTGTGATGTGACTTGCTGAACCAGTGGTGGTAGTCTGAGAATTATATTTCAGGTATTTTTATCCTAAACTGCACCGTTGTTGTGGATATTGTGTATATATGTTCAAAGAGTTTTAAAATTGTACACATCGTAGCATTATCATTGAAGACTTCACTGACTATAATTTACGTTTGTGTAATGTACCCACAATATCTACCTTGCTGGGACAAAGAATTTTCTTGCTTATTTTATCACAGAGTAAATGCAGCATTGTGAATTGTGTATATTCCATTCTATATTTTCTGATATGTTACCGATGATTCTGTTTTAGATCACTAGCCGTGCGCCGATAGTGCTTCGTATTTAAAAGTATGCAGAAAAGCTTCACGCTGCGGAGTGGGTATCATATGCCACCGAACATCACTTATGTCTTTGTGCCACAATATACGCAAGCACGTCGAAGAGTGACACACAGAAGGGAGGGAGCATATCGAAGTTCAAGGCGTCGTTACGATCAAGATGACGATGAGTTTTATTCTCAAGAACGCTGTTCATGTTCTTCTGATGCCAAAGTCAGTCAGAGCCTGTCAAGTTTGTACCAGTTAACTTCTTTGGATAAATCTCTGCAAAGGGCTGAAACGGCATCTGGAATGCTAAGAGACAAGTCTCGAAGGATGTATAGAACATTCCGGGACACTATTTAATAAAAAGAAGGATCATTTACGAGACGGTGTTTCTTACTCTGATGATTCTATTGTTCAATGACAGCACTATTTGTTTGGCGATGATAAATGAAATTTGCTTTGTGACTTAAGCACAGCTAGGTGCTATGAATCTCATCTGAGGTCAAGAATTATGGCGCGAAGTGTTTCCTATAATATACGCGTACCGCTACAACAATAAAAAGGAAACACATTGAGCTCTTCACACTATTTTTAATACTTTTGTTCAATGGACAACTAGTGATGTATGGATAATAATGTATGTTGACCTGATAATGTTCTTTAATCTCTGACTTCGCTGCAAAGCTAAAACGGGTCTTGTGGCCAAACAAATTTCCTCAATTGTGTGTAATGTGGTGGTGTCCAATTCTGCAACCGTGTATAATGGAAATATTCCTTTTTTGTAAACTAAATAGCTTATAAAGTAGTTAGCGAAGCGTATTCATTTTACTTAGTTTTACCCGTCTCTGATGCAACCCAATTTACAAAGTGTAGAACCTATGCAGGATGTGTCACATCACATCTGCAAGATTCCTGTTTTTGCAATGCTCGCTTTACGTTTGATGATTTAGCTTTTAGCAAGTTCTCTCTCGAAATGATGCCGATTAGGTACAAGATAAAATTTGATGATGCCAAAACAAAATTGCGTCAAGTTACAGATCACCTCACCAATTGTATAGCACTGAATATGTAACTGTATTGGACTATTGACATGCATTTTAAAGTTTCGTTCTATGTCAATAACAAGTAAGCTTCCTCCTGGTCAATGGTCATCCTGCAATGCACTTATTTATCTACATAATGGACGGCCTTACCTCCTGCATAGAGGTACAGTATGAACATGTATAGTGAGCCTTTGGAATATTTTTTTAACTGCATGTGGCCAAAACAACACTTTTTCTTGATACTGGTACTATTCAAATTCATAATATAGTAGACTACCTTATCTCTCTGGCTATGCATGGCATTCACCACTGTGATAAAAAGTGCGATACGTGTCATTGTATCATCAAACCATATAACATGCAATTTGGTCTTTTTGAATGATTTTGTATTTTAAAGGGATTACATTCCATGAAGTTCTGCTTGTTTTGCACGAAATCCAAATGTTGTAATCTCGTGTTTGAAATTGGTGATCTTGTGAGATGAAGACATCTTCATTACGTATCTTAGTCTAGTCATTGACTTGCCCTCAGATCGAATTGTTACGGTTCTTCCAATCTTCTTATTGACAAATCAAGTTTTTCTAGTTGCCATAAGGATATTGAAAATGGATTTGTACAATTATATATGCGGTGCCAAAATGATTGATCTGTTTCTGTGTGCTAGCGAGACTTTGTTGAAAAGTATTTGCTATGCTACAAGATGGATACTCAAAATTCTTTAATATTTGACAAAGTCTTTTCCTGAACACTAAGCTTGGCAAGAATGGTTGAGATGATATTTGCTAACGCTCCATTGTTTGCTAATGATTGTGACACTTGAGATAATCGGTGTATCTTTTGTAAGGTTTCATGCAAGACGATTTCTATTTATACAAGGTAATGTATTCCACATCCCTTTCAGGCACGCCACAAAATTTAGGCTTTTGTGCTCCACTACAATACACTGTTATACTATGTTAACCGATATTTTTCTTACGTCAGGTTAAGAAAGCATGTGTTGTTGACATATTTTTCCTGTTGACTGAAGCTGTTCGGTTTTGCGGTTGTTACCATGGATAAGTATGCTGGATTGCCAAGTTGGATACAAAAGTCAAAAAAAACTTTGAGGCAAACGCAGGTAATTAGCGGCACGTTACCTCTGTCCTCAGACACATGTTCCTAATACACTAAATATATGTTATCGGAATTAATCCCTTAATATAATGGACTGCGATTCAATAAAATTACCGGTGTTTCAGTGTACAAATGCTGTTGATTTATGCTTTTCGCCAAGGTCATAATTTAAACATGGTATTCATTTCACTAAAGTAGCCTGCTTTTGTGTGATAGGAATGGCAGACCTTTACCATGAAGCTTTATGATGTCGTCCATCATCAAATGCACGAGATGGGTGTCAGCTCATTTCATGAACTCAACCCATCGGAGAAAGAACTATTGTTACAAAGAGGATTCCATGCTCTGAGGAAGAGTGAGTTACTACGGGTGTAAATCATGTGAAAGACAATTTGTACTGATCAAATGTTGACCTTAAGTTACCGATTAAAATGAAACTTGATATTAGCTCGTTTGATTAAATACGACCATATTTCATCTGAAATCCACGTTGACAGTCTTAATTAAGATAACTTTGTTGTCGTTATACTTTACTCGCGCAGGTTTTACTGTACGAAAAGGAATTTACTTTGAAGTATGCTCTCCAGAACAATTGCTCCATAAAAATTATTGCGTGCACTTGAACAATTGTTCCGCTGTCGTATCATGATGGCCTCCGCCATATCCACTCAAAGATGGGTTAAATAGCACTTGAACTGTTCCATTAATATGGACAGGATATCATGTCCTTGTGTGAAAGACGTTATCTGCAAACATCTCGTTTCATAGACTAGCAGCAATTTTTATGGAAAGAGCGTAATACCGTACACTAATACACTTTGCACTCAATCTCCTTATAGAGTGTATACCTCCAGCAATATGATACCTTTGTTCCTTATTGGTAGGCCTACTTGGTAATTAATACTAACGTTTTTTCCAATATCTTTCAGCGGAAGCTTATCACAACTTACTGGAGGTTGTTTCCGACACTCTGGATGAATCTGTGAGCAGAGAAGCAGACAAATTGTCAAAGGAAAAGATTCAGACCAAGTCTAGGCTCGAAATTTTGCAAGATGAATGCGGCAAAGCAGTTGTGAGTGGCTAAATTATGATGATTGATTTTGCCTATAAATCACAAGCTGAATCGCCCCATACCAGGGACATTGCGATATATTCAGTGGTGACGCAATAGTAACCATTCAAATTACCACTCATGTATAGGGCTTTTGTACCATACGTCTGTGGTCTTGACTAAAAACAAAAAAGGTCTACATTTCGACTCGACCTCCGTTTTACCCAATTTGTTACGGAACTCAGACGTTCACTGTGTCAAGGTCGAGTTTCTGATGGCATTTGAATACTTTTTCTAGAAGAAAAGGACATTCAGGTGTCCTCTGAGGACACTTTCAATTTATTGAAATAAGGGGAAAAATCCTCACTCATCATGTACCATGTGGGTTGACGAATTTGCCATGGTTCTCTCTATCTGCCCTACAGTACCACGCCACATTTGTGGGCCGAATGAGATAGCACTGAGAAGTGTACACCAGTTGTAGGCTACCAAACTTGAAGGCTTCACATATATCAGCGATCTGGAACGTCCTAACACTACTCCCCGATCTCTTTTCAATTCTGTATTTTACATGAACTCATGCATTGTATGAACTAAAAAATTGGACCCATAATTCGTGACCCTTATGAATTTCAATAACGAACATGCTTGTCTCCAGACAGCTCTTTTACAAAAATGGCCGGACAGCAAATCATCACTCCGACAATGCCTCAACGTCGACACACCGGTTGAATTGCGATACGTAATGTGGAAGAACTTTTTGAAGAATACGAAAGGTACCCTATTTTTTGCAAGACCACCCACTGGTCTGTGCTTTTATTTTGTTCCTACTATTATGTCATTTCATACTACTTCACTCCTTCAGTGAAAGAAGAGTATTTGATGCTTGTCGCCAGCAATCCGGAAAAGCTTGTTTCGTCGTTGGATTTTGAAATATCCCAAAAGTGCAAAATGCTTCTGGCATCGGATCCTACACTGAAGGGAATTTCGAATAAAAGTTGTGAGTACTTTGGTACTAGATCACTTTGCTTTCATAAACTCAAAAGGGAAACATGTATGGTATTCTCAATCACGTAGACCCCCAACTCGAATCTGAGTTGCACGTAAAGCAGCGACACTATTGACTAACTCAGAATCTTGTGTGTAATACGTTGAATGGAAAATATGAAAAATAAAAACACAGCCACATAAATTTGAGACACATCATACAATGGTATTGCATCACAAGACTGGCGTATTATCAGTTCATCAAAAACACCATTTAAATACGAGAAATATACAATATACGCCTACATTTCGCCATCATCACATAATATTATGTTCAGTAATTTCTCTACTGAACCTAAGGAATGCATATCCTGCATATTTCTATGCTGTCCGCACCAGTCCTGGGAATATTCCGGACCTAGAGGACTTTTTGCATGCCGGGATGCTCCAATCACGATGTAATGATATTCGGTGAAATGTCAATCTCGCTTTGCCTTGCCCCTTCCTTTCTTGAATATTCTGCTTCCGCCTCTTTTTAACATAGGCTGAAAACAAGGAGATGGCTGTTTTGGTGAATGCTGTTGTGAAGTCAGACAAATACTACCCAAAGGCAACACTACTCTTATTGTAATGTATGCATATCACTCACTACCAAGTGAAGTTTACCTTCCTCCTTTAAATTGTTATTGATGATAACTGCAATAGATGTGAAGTGAGCATCACTACAGATCAGAGCCTGTGAGGGCCAGGTTATGCCTATTTGTACTACCAGTACCTAATCAAGTGAAATTTATAAGACAACTGGGCAAAAGAGCATTTGTATCACTGCTACTGAATGTATTTTCAAATGTGCCTATTTGAGGTGTCGTTGGTCATTTCGTGCCTGTCACGAAGAGGCATCTTGCTATTTCAAAAGAGACAGCTAACTGCTAAAAGTGCACGTTGATAAAATGGACTTTTTGAAACTCATGATATTCATCTTCAGCTTCTACTTGGGATAGTGTTGACACGTCTTTGAAATTGCTAATTGTAAATGCATAGTAGGGTAGTGTTAATTGATAGCGTTATTTCTAGTTCTACTTAGCTTTTGTCAACTCCAGTATCAAGAGTTTGGTAGATTTATGATATAAGATTGTTAAAATTAGTAGTGATGGATTCCTTTGTCTACCACTACAGAAATGATTTTAAATGGCACCACTTCTACTTAAGTTGATTTGAATGGTGCTGCTCTACTTGACCTAAATGACCAGATGACTATTACCATATAACCATTGGCCGCTCACCTGTACTTCAGTATGGTCCATCTTTCTAAGGACGGCCTCGTCGTCTCCCTTGCTGCGTTGCACAAGGATTTGCGCCTCTAGCTTTTTGAGAAAATCCTGCTTATAGATACGATCGTCGAGCACTTGACATACGCACAGCTTGTCCATATTCGGATTGTGGTGTTGGCAGTTCGTACTTTTTGCCGACAGTTCGTCCACCAACTGGATGGCAAACATGTTCACTGATTCGTCGGAATCTTCAATGTCTATCACAAGCTTGATGTCACTCAAGGGCAGCATGCGGATGTGCTGAAAACATAAATTGAATATTATCGTTATTTATCCATGCGGATGAATTTCTACTTTCCATTGGATAAATTTCAAGCTATCAAAGAGATGTGCATTGAGAAATTGTACTTCTTTACCTCCAAAGGAACGGGGCAAATGAATAAACAGTGGCCTAGTTGTAATTTCACACAAAAATTCTCTCTTATCCTACTATTCATCAGTTTCACCCCCTCAGCACACGGAAATATTTGAGGAACCCTGGTTGGGGTCACGCATCTCAAAAAATTGACTAAACGTACGAAACAGCTTTACCAATAAGGGAATTGGTAGAAAATTTCCGCTCTGCAATTGCAAGACACCTGTAGGGAACTGTGCATTGCAAAAGCGGGGGTCATAGATAGATGTCAATTAATAAATAATGCTTCTGAAAAGATCAATTCTATACCGGGATAGGCAACGCTGCTATCCACCGCTAGCGAGTAGCGAGTATTCATGCAATGAATACTCTTGTTCCATTTTTGTCCACTGTGCTAGTATAGCAGATAAGAATATATCTACTGTAGAACCATATATAGAATGACCCATATTGTAAAAACAATCTCATTGAATGAATAAAGCTGAAGGATTCGTGAAGTTTTTTAATCACTGGTGTTTGTTGCGAATGTACATTGGAGGATGATTCGGTTATGAAAAGGTAAAAACCAGTGATTGGACTATGTGCAGTGTCTATCCTCCTGTGCGTCAATGTATTCAATCCTAGCTCACCTTGAGTAATACAGTTCCGGGCGAGTGTTTGAATTTTGACACTTCGATCATGTCAGTTAGTAAATATAGAGCAAGCCTGTCGCCAACTCGATAAAGACCTTCGTTCAAAGAGGTGACGTTGGTCCTTGCTACAAAAGAACGGTTTGAAGAAACGATTTCCGCAGGACACGATTCCACCTGGTAGTAATAAAAATGAAGACATTGTTGATATTGGGTCTGTAAAACACTCGGCTATTCAAGTTTATCAGTGGTGAAACACTGCCTACATGTTTACAACACGGACATGAACGATATTGCTGAAAACATTGGGATGTAAAATTAATAATAGAGATGTGGCCTGTTGTGACAAAGGCTTAGATGAAACTTCGCACAGTTCTAGAATATTGTAACTACTGTATGAACGTAGAACGTGTGATGCAATAATGTAGGACATAGGCAGGCATGGTTATTTTTGGCATTTCGGGAACCAAACCATGCCAGTGAACTTTTATATTTATTTGTGAGAACTAGCTGCTTTTCTTCTTGACCAATAAATAGATTGACCTAATACTGTATACGTGCCAGTCACCATCACATTAGATTAGGTAACCTTCTCCATGAGAAATGAATGAATATATTTGATGAGCTGGAGTTAGTGCATTGCACAAGTGCACAGATTAGAGCTTACTTCATAAATTATATCGAATATCTTCAGTTTCCCTTCTGTCTTTCTCTTATCTTCGTTGATATGCGACAGGACTTGCTTTAAAGATTCTTTTGCCTTTTCTAGTTCCTTGTGATCACGAAGTTCTTCCGGTGTTCTTCTTTGCATGTCTACAATAAATGTTGAATAGATAATTATATGTAGAAAGATTGGACCGCATCATTTTTCTGGAATCTCGTCAAATTCATTTCATCAAATCACATATTATTTGGATTTTCTGCATGTTAGGTTGAGGTACTGACATTCATTATACGATTACCCACCGCTGATCAAGAGAGACATGCTCGGCAAACGTTGCACAGGTCGGATCATTAAAGCGTCTAGCGGTTGCTTTAGGCACAGTGGATTGTTGAAGCAATTAATCAGGAATTCTGAGAATTTCTGGTTCGACTTCTGCTGTTTCAGTATCAGGTCTTTACCCATGTCGAAAAAGTTCACGTATGGAGGATACGCCTGAATGTATAAGGAAGATTATGTTATTTTGAATCATGGTATGGCATCTTTAATCTATATGCATCTGGTGATCTGCTGAAGGCACAGAAAACAAACTTTGACACACTTAATGAAAGTAATAATCAGCAGTCATGGAGATATTGTAGCTTCCGAATTGTTGGTGGAACAACATGGATACTTCTTGGGTATTTTATTCTTCCTAGAATTCACATGACTCAACAGGTGACCAATTCTATACAATTTCCTGTTACTCTAGGAAACTGCAACCGTTGGCATATTCTTATTTCCCATATCCATTGAAAAAGTATAAAGCAGTCACTTCAGATGTGATTACCTTGGTGAGTTGGCCTTGATACTTTGTAATTATGCTCGCAATGCAACAATCTTCATCCCAGTCAGAGATCACATTGCTCAATTCTTGGTGAATCTCCGAGTGCACCGACAGTATGTCCGATATTCCGTTGAATATATTTTTTATATCTTCTGCCGCCAGAATTGGATCTTTATCTTCTACCGCTCTTTCTAGTGGTTGCTTGTACACCTGCAGTGGCACATACTTAATACCAAAACCAATGCAGCAGACATGCTGTATGGTCGTCAGTGGATTATAATGTCTCTTTCATTACTGAGCATAAGCAATTCCAGCAGGCTACCATACATTCCAATTTCTACCTCAATGATGATCTTCAAATTCCGAATGTATGTCGTCTCTGTCTGAAGTAGTTCCATCGCCGTTAGTTGCCTTTTGGATGGGGGTGTGCTTGTGATTGAGTCACTGAAAAGGAAATTTTCTCTTTAAACTGTTGCGATATACATCCAATGATGTAGCATTTCTGAATATTGAATCGTTGATAATTCTACATCATAATCAAGTCATGAAAACAGATCAGCATACGTATCGCCATTCTTAGACTCCTCGTCGCTTGGCTCAGTAATCAGTGGGATTGTTAAGCTGTGGTGTCTTTTCAATTGGCGAGATGCGGGTGGCGACCGCTCTCTGACAGTTTGATGGAATTTAGGAACATTGATTCTGCTCCATTCTTCACCGTGCGGGCTGAATTTTCTGTCATGCTCTGTCAGCAATGGTGTTTTATCGCTATCTAGCTGATATCCTGAAGTTGTGGGGGACTGGATATCACAGGAAGAACGCTGATTTTCTGTATGCTGTGAATCATCGTCTCCATAATCGCTGGACAGCAATGGCTTTCTCTCAGAATCCTAGATTAATAATTCATGTTTTTCATGTGGCCATACATTGTAAAAACACGTCTTACATCTGACGAACCCTTGATGCCGAAGCACTGCAAAATCTTGCCGAAGCAATTCCCCATAGTTTCTTTCACAATCGTTACCCAATGTACAAACGCATGACACTCTTATTTTCTATGCTCTAATTCAAAGCAGCTGTAATTACTACATGAAAACTGTTAGCCGATTAAATCTAAACTCCCTGCAAACCATCCGACTAGCAATACATATTAGTCTAAATGCACTATAGAGCGATTCGATACCCATTCTCCATGCATGACATGAATAATTTGATGACTTCCTATGCAAACTACCCAAACATTCGATACCGCACACTTAGGCACAGACCTGTTGTTATCAAAACTACTACACTACAAAATAGCAAGGCTTCTCGCAAGTGCCGACACAATTGATCAGGAAGTGCTTTTTCATACATATTCAAAAACAAAACCATTGTAGCTGAAACAAGTATTACATACTGCATACACCAATACGATAGCAGGATGATAATCCAGCTGCTTTCTAACTCAATTAAATTACCGTCATATCATAAGCTTGTTATAAAGCGACTCCTTCCACCGTCGGCATTCATGTGATATCTAGCTTACTGAGGTATTTTGATAGGGAATCCACCTTATCTCATGATACTGTCGTATAGTCACATTTTCAAAAATTCCAAGACTTTTCCTAAGGTATGATTGGAAAAGAGATGAAGGATTCAAATGTCGGCGAGTGCTACAAAGCTTAATTAATTGCTAGCTTGTCTTTGTGACAAAACACACTGAAACTGTTGATTTCCTGAGTTGCCATGTCTATTAAATTTATAATAGCCTGCAGCTTCCCATTGCCATAGCCTGAACTACAAGTATGCTCGGTATGATAGGCGGCTATTACGCTTTCTTCAAAGGTTGTGAAACACCAATAATATGCTCGATTGACTGAACTAATATCAACGTCATGTGAGACGCTTGTAATCGTGATCATTCAGCAGATGTCAAAGTACAAATGACTCATTACATATTTTGATTTAGAAATTCCATATTGCAAGAATATTTCTGGCCCGATGTCCATAGAAAACTAATATGTGAAACTTATTCATGACTGCAACCTGCAAGGCTTCTTTATTTGACTTATAATGCCATCCTTCAGAAAAGCAATGGTTGACTTTGTTGTGATGATGGAATTATGGTGATACATTTTAGCACTGACAGGTGACAGTCAGGTCCCGTTATGCTGTTGACAAGTCTGAGATATATAAGTACATAGTGTCTGTTGGTTGCTAACCTCATAATTTCTATAGGCATGCATACGTCAAGTTGAGATAACATAGAAATAGATGACTTCGGCCTTTTGCAAAGTATATAAGGTGATGATTTATCATATTCAATTTGAAATGTTAATATTTGAGAATCATTGCAAATGGATGTTTGCAGAATATAACTAAACACGTTGCTATAGCAAAAGTAAATAGGATCCAGTGATCAGTTTAGCAAGTGCGGAAAGACCAGTTCTTTTTAACAAGGTCTCAACCCACTCCTTTCCATAGTACAACACTTTCTGGTTTCCCTGACATCCTTACCTTCTCATTAAAACATCTTCTTGAAGGTCCCCACTTCTGTTGTCTTTTTTCTTGAGACCTAATCTTCTCCTAATTGGGCTAATAAGCACTTTTGCACCAGCACCTCCATCTTGAATAAGCGTTGCTCCCAGGGCACTTAGTGATGTGATCAAACTTAGTTTATAGAAAAAACTGAAGCTTGTCACAGGCCCTGGCATGATGAAGCGTATGATACTGCAGGCATCTGTAATTGAGAGAAATATCTGTTAAAATATGTTTTTGATGATTGCGGTTCAGTAGTGATGTACTCAGTGCAGAGGTAACGAAACATTGATATGAGTCGGAGTCAGATATGACTGAAATGAATCTGGTTGAATTCCCACATGGATAATAGGTCTATGGGAGTGGTGCAGGATGGCTTACACAGAGATGTAACTTCCAATTCATCTGATTGCTATATTATGACTCGGGATGTCATTATCCCACAATGTAAAGCCTTGCTATGCTAATCATAAATCAGCCGATTACTACCATACTCCATGCAGACTAAGGAAGCTAAGAATCACTTCACAAATTATGTCAAAGAATTGACTGAATAATGCAAGTATCTCGATAGATAAAAAGTACTTTATACTTCATTATTGACCATCTCCATAATTATATAATACGATTGGGTTATTGTTGAACACTACAAGGGTAGGAGTGACGAAATGATTTTTTTGTCAGCCATAAATAATTTTCGGTCATAACATAACATGGTATATAATTGAAAAAACAAGTTTCAAGACACTTCCATAAACAAAATCATATTTTTCACCACCAGCAGACTTGAAGCGAGGCAACCAAGGCCTTCTAACTACACAACATCATGGGTGGTTTATCTACAAGTTTTGAACCATGAAAAATCTTATGAACTTGTCTTACAGTAAGTGCAGCACTCTGCAGTGTGTAATCTTACTTGCAACTGCTAACATCTTTGTCAGATACTGCTTCAGATTCCCCTGACTAATGGCCAGAAAATTTGTGACTACATTGCGCTTGTACGTTTCTGCTCCCACTACTGCCACGGTGCCGAGTAGAGATGCCCTCGCTGCAAGATATCAGAAACAAATAATTTTAAACAATTATTTTGAAGCACATCGCCAACTTACCAACAAAATTCAGCCAGCTGTGAATATACCAAAATAGAGTCCCGAGCAACCCCACTTCTTCATATGGTAAAAAATTTCTTGCTGAAATTAGGTGTAGAAACAAACTGGAGCAGGCTAGGCATCCGATGGCTTGGAAGAGGTGCTCGGGATTCATTTTCCGATTGTGTAACAAAGTATGGTATAATTATGTAGCTAGCTTACATCTGTTATGCGGACAGTGCATGTTACTGTTATGGAGATATTCAACATGTATTGTTAGGTAAAAATATCAGCACCTCTACAAAAACTTTGACTATGTGTACTGGTTTGAGGTGGATTGATTCGTGTCATCCACTGTATTTGATTAGTTAGAACTACTAGCTACATATTCCATTGTGACCTCACCATGGATAAATTGTGCCAACTACCTTTTACGTCAGCAAAGCTGTTCTGCCACCTAATGGAGTTGCCCTACCTGACAGATTGAAGCGAAATGATAGCCGAATAACCTTTAGTTTACACCAGATGTACTTGTTACGGATTGAATTATATTTTTGCACCATCTGTTAAATAATTCAGGACAATATATTTCCTAATTGTATTAGCCTACATCAAAGGTTCTCAACTTCCCTTGGACAACGGGCCGCATTCTAGCAGCAGAAAACGGTGCGGGCCGCAAAACATTATCATGTATTTGTGGGCTACTATTAAATTAAGGCTACTGTAGCCTATTTACGAGGCGTATACTGGCATTTAGTAAATTTTTATGCATTCTAAGGCATTAATGGATAGCGTTCGTATATTTGCGGTTGCTGTTTTTTGTGAGAATATGTTTCTTCCAGCTTCGCAAGTAATGGAGCGTGCAATGCATTCGTTGCCTATTCGGCATATGCACCTTTAAACTAACCCGTCCACAATATAACCTAACTGTATGTCTCAATGCGGGAGCAAGAAAGTTCAAAATTACGGTAATTTTTTCGTGACAGAGGCCATTATCACATTGAGCTCTCAGTGGTATGAGAAGCGTCATTTCTGAGCAAACCAATCAACCCTTCTCATTTCCTTCCATAGATGGAGCCCTGCACCAATAGTTACAAAAGTCAGCTTGGTCAATTTGATGATTTACTCTAGTCCCGTGCCCACGCTTGCCCTGCCAGTATTTCCTCTGCAAATAGTAAATATGTCCCCTGTGATAAAATGCACCTAATTACCTAATTAATTATGAAATGTCTGTGGAGTCGATGGATTTGTCCAATGCTAGGTTGCTAAAGTAAGTCTATACGCGGCAACGTGTTGCAGAACATGTTGTAAAAGATATACCGACATTGCTGTTACTCTTCTGGCAAGGTTGAATCATATAACTGCAGCTTCGAAATTTGTCAGGTGATGTTGTCCTTGCTGCTAAGATTCGGTAACAGCGAATATTCGCACAGTATGTTAAAGTTTCATTGAAGTGACGCCTTCTCTAGCATATTTCTTGGGTTTCGCGATACACCAAGCAATTTCGAACGATGCGTCTTAAACATTGTCGGCAATTCTACCAACGCCTCAGAATATGGATTTCCGGCTTGACAACTAGCTGGTGACGTTTTCTAAGATCAGACGATACGTATAACTATACAGAAGAAACTGCCGTGGCATCATTTTAGGCTTCTACGCTTCGTTACGACAACTGTATTTCGACAAACATGACAAATCGGTTTCTCATTAATATCTGAGAAAGCAAACCCAGTTTTCGCTGTTTAATTTCCCGTTCCTTGTTCTTGTTTTTGTTCGAACGATTTGCAGTGAGTGAAACACTCTTTAAAAGTGTACTACACTACAGCAGGAATCTCTTGGAACAAGAGTTCATCTAAATACCGATTCAAAACAATAACAATCAACTCGATAGCATATATCAAGAAACTAGAACACAACAAAGAATGAGTAGTCAATTACAATTACAAATAGCCTATAATTAATATGTAACAATACTGTGTCAGTAGTAATTGCGTTCATAATGAAAGACGTCGCGGGCCGCAAAATAACTGTCTGCGGGCCGCGGGTTGAGAACCCCTGGCCTACATCAAACCAGCGATGACTCCTGTCCATGTTGATAACAGGCTTCAGCTTTATTAACAGTTCTTGGATTCAGTTGTGATACGACCCAAAGAGACCCATAGAGAGCACATAATTTGAGTACTGAAAAAATTGATCTCTCTTCACTCGACTCTAATCATTACAATTAATACTCGATTCAGATTTATTTAAGTACTTGAATCATTGAAATAACCCATATTGTGATGTTAACTACACTTGCAGATATCTGCTATATAGCAAGATCTAACAGACCATTGCTCACTGTATGAAATCACTGATCTTGATCACTCATAATCATCAACCAATACATACACAGGAGACACACTTTGAGTGGGAGGTTATGTTTACATTTAAATCGCACTTTCTTAGTTCAAACACATTGCAGGCAGTTGAAGCTATACATCGCCTTTGTAAGTGGATTAACTAGGACGTGTCAACGTTTCTATCACAAATTTAATTACAAGGTCTGCAACAGTTTAAATTCGGTGTTGTTGTGCATAATCTGCAATACTGGCCAATATAAAAAGCTAGGTGAGGTGAAGGCTAGCAACATTACCCAAGTAAATTTTTAGCGGTAGGCCTATATATGCTATTGCTATATTGATATGTACTAACACCAAAACTGAATTCACACTTTCTGACGCATATTAGTACCTTATACGAATAAAGATTCTCTCTCTATCCTTCATTTCCGTTCACGCTACTCGGTTCGTCAGAAGTGCTATGAACACAGCATTTTACGTATAATTTGAGTCATTAATAGCCTCTATCATCAGATTGTGCCGTCTGTAGCCCTACATCTTTGCATTATCTACCGCAAGTTAACCCGGGAAAGTCGGCCGCCCACTGAAAAATTCATGGCATTCGAATCGATTAGGATATGACGTAATTCTAAATTCCTCACATTGATATGCGACTCTATTGGATATCCCAGACATAAACAGTAACATGTCGCGGCAACCATGTCTGCAACGCAGCAAAACGCGAAACAATATGTTGCACGTGTCTACCTGCACAAGCATAAGGCTGCATACTAGTATATAAGCTTAGCCGATAGTGAGATGATACCTCCCGGCGAAAACGTATTTCCTTCTTGCTTGTTACGCGCTGAACGGACTACGGAGCTTTTGTAACTTCTTCACTGACTTGGTCAACACGTCTGATGTAGGTACCGACAGCCTACCGGCCGCTACACACAAAACTGTTTGGTCCTCTCTGATCGCCGCGACTATATGTTCAATGTTCATCCAGCCATGCCTCGAATATCAAGCGATGTGCGATGTTTGCGTTTCGGGTGTGACTAGCGAATTTGTGATAGGAAACGAGCATAGGGTAGTTCACAAATCGCTCTATACCCATAACCAACCAGGACTTAAGCTACTTGTATTATTCGTGGTTGTTCTTATGGAAAATTTGAGTATTAACTGGCGCTATCACAATAAGTTGAATTTCAACGTTATATGATTTACATAAATATTTATACAGCTTCTTGGAGGTACAGAACTTCAATATACAATTGAATACTTGAATAGTATTGAATTGAATTGAATTCTCTACTAGTTGCTGACGATTACCCCTGACGAGTGTCAGCCGAAAATATTCGGGTTCATTTCAATATGAATACACTATTCAATAAATAGTTATTTCTGTCAAATTCGGGCCAGCATACATTATAAAATATCAGGACCAAGATCGAAAACTCTCGGCACTAGGCCGAGAGGGATGTTAAATTTAAAGACTGTAACCTACTTAGTTGTTTCGACAACTTATCTGTTCATTACATTGCATTGTGTCATGCGTATCCCATTATACAGTTTACACTGTGTGATATGACCAGATAAAGATAATACAGCCGCTGATTATGAATATGATTGTTCCCGAGTAAGAATTGAATTGATGTCATGACATGACTTGTGACCATGAAATTTCCTATATCCACACTGCGCTGATGAGTGCAGGAACAATGCATTGCCATGATCAAGCGAACGATGATTGAACCGGTTATGTATTGTTTGCTGCTATCATATTCCATACCTGCGAAAGCTGGGACTTCAAATTATGTCACATATATAGCTTGAATATAAACGGGATGGAATATATTCACCATATTCTTTCAAAAGCCTGTACTTCTGCAGCCAGCGTATGCTTTAATGACAGACGAAATTCTTCTCCCTGAATAAATCCGTCCCGGCCCAATGCCGTATCTGCAGCTTCGTACTTTATTTATCAATTTAGTTTTATGATATGATTGTACAATGTACAATGTACAATTGTACAGTACATAAAGTAATACACCGAAGAAGATGACTCGATGCTAACGCATGCCAATTATCGCAATAATCTGCTGCTACCCATTGCACAAAAGTGATCTGAATGGTCTGGTGAAGCTGACAAACTGATGACTGATATGCCTTTCCGCAATGTTGAGATGATAATGACACGACATCGTAACAGAACGAACGCCTTTACCGTTGTGTTGTAGCATTAGCATCAACATCAAGGAAAATACACGCCTGCAGGATGTGTTGTCACAGTGGTTGTTGTATTAAACTTTCACTTCAGTATATACAACTCGCACTTTGCGCAGCTAGGTTCATAAAATAGGCCCGTCGTCAACTGAAATTCAATGTTAACGGTAGACTTCCAAGACGCTCACACCTGATCGTTATTGCTTTTATTTTTCCTCGCACTGCGCTATTAAGCTTTACTTTCCTTACGTATGTAATTTTACGGTTCTATGATTGCACTAAAAGCCTGGCATTTGGTGTAGGCTCCCTATCGGAATCAGGTATAGTTCGATTGTCAAAAATGCACCTATTGACTGTAAAGCAGTGGTTCTCAACCGCCGGTCCGCGACGACATTCCTGCCCGTCCGCGAGGAATATTACAATTTTATACTTTAATTTCAAGATGCAATGTTGAAGGCTTGTCCTTTGATAAAATAAATAAAACATCTAATTTTAAACTGATTCAAAACTTCGTGCGGTAACATTAGGGCTAGAAACATGTTCGATTTGACTTAAAGTACAAGACGTTTCATTTGACGACATGCGAGCGACAAAAATAGAACAGATACGAGCTCACTCATCGCTAAGCAGCGGAGTTTGATCATTGGTTTTCGATTCATTTATTTTGTGCAGGACCGTAACTGGGACACCCCAAACCGCCCAATTGGAGAGGGGCCGAGCTTGAAAAGGGCCCAAAATTATTTCGCAAATGAATATAAATCATAGCGTTTTATTTGAAACCTTTTCCAACATTTTTCAATTTCTTTTCGGGCTTGGCACCATTTAGTGTCCCTAAATGTCTTGCTTATTAGGTGCCCTTCTCCGAGAAATACGCATGATTTATAGGCATTTCGGCGTCAGCCATTGCCGCACCACGACGTATCCACACATAATGAAGTTTAGGTTAACATATGTGACTCCGAAATTTGGGCCTAAAACTCGACCGCGAGAAAAGCGCTTCAGTCGTGAACGATCGAAAATTGTCGCCGTTGTCGCGATAAGCTACGTAAACTCTCTGCTTACGCTGAGTAGAATGGATGTGATCACAAGTAAAGGTGAAAACATCCACCCAAGTGTAGGGTCTTGGGGCGAAGGTCACTACCATAAAATCACATGGATGCCATCATGAATATTATTAAATACGATCAAAACCCTCCAAATGTCACTCTCTAGCATCATATAATTGTCAAAAACGGTTGCATACTTTACATTTTGGCTTCATTTCAATTTTGACAGTTCACCGTTCCGCCAAACATTTTTTGAAATTTTACCGGTCCGCGAGGCGAAAAAGGTTGAGAACCACTGCTGTAAAGAGTCACGCTTTCACGATTGGATACGAATAACTTTTTACAGTCGTGCCCGTGACGGATTGCAGCTTGACATTCTCCCGCGTGCGCCTGTCGCCACCTCTAACCTTCGCGCAGTTTCTACATTTTGTAGACTGGTTCGGTCAATTGCACTACATCTTCCGTACCGTGTGTGCAGCAGTTAGGGCGTCTTTCGTCACTTCTTTGATCTACGCATGTTGCCCATCTCTGATAGGGTGGCATTTGCGTGTTTTCAAGCGGTTTGGCTTATATCTTTCTGACAGTACTGGTCAGTGGTCATGGTCGGTCAGCTTGCATTCATCAGGGGGAAATTGAATCTACCACGTAAGCCCTCTTGTTCGTAGAATTGGCATGCTGAATCCGAAGTCTTATCATAGTGTGATCTTGCATAAGGCCAGGCTTGACCATGATTCAATATTGATTATGCCATATTTTCGAGCTGATAATATCAGACGGAATTATATGATCCCACTGTATCTGGAAACAGGGCCTGATTTCTATCGTATCCAATCCAAGAAATTCACATAATATATATATATGTATATTTATACCGTATATAATAAATTTATACAAAAATATTGATAGCGATATGGCAAGTGTAACGACGCTATAAAAACCAATGTCTTTGTAATTTGCAATTCACGTCTTTATCAATTGTCCTTAAATCGTAGAAAGGCTAGCCTACTGCACGACATGCGAAATTGATGAAATGAACAGTAAACGCGGTGGAAAGTGGATGATGCGCCGTAAACATAACATAAACCATCGACGCCAGTATTTCTATCTGTACGAGACACACAATGTACAGTGCGATCAAATGAACAGATCAGATGGAGGATATCGAAGCTATACCACGCGCGGTTCATCCATCAAACATCTACCTTGACCTACTTGTATTAATGCCCGACAGAGCTGGGACATTCATAGTGTCCATGACCATTAACTGCCGTATAAACATAGTCATCAAATGTATTATGAAATCAATATGGCACGAAGGCTTTGCTAACAACTAGTACGGCCACTTAGTGGTTACGAAAGAATAGAAAACATTGCCAAACCATACCATAATGGGGTCGTTTTCATAAAAGACGTGATTACAGCGCGATATGTCGGTTATTTTTCGTACTTTTCATATAAAAATCGGCACAGAAAATCCCGGCGATGCTTACAAATCGGAACGACGTTACGTAGGCATGCTCTATGAGTCTACGGTGAATGGATGAAAGTATATATTCAAATTGCTGCCTGAGAGTTGCTGTGCTGCTTTGTTCGCGTACACATGCCCGTTATTGGTTCTGCGACCTTCCGGCGACACCCAATCAAGTTCAGTCAATACATTACATTGCGTCGCAATCTTTCAGTTTTTCTTCCATTTGCTGATTTTTTTCGTGATGGGAGTCACGATCGTCTTGGCTCCAGCGCCGCCGTCCTCTGCGATCGTGACGACCAAGGCGCTCAGCGAAGTCATGAAGCTGAGCTTGTAGAAGAAGGTAAAGCTCGTGACTGGTCCCGGAGTGATGAAACGGATAAAGATAAAAAATGCTGCCGAAAAATAATTGTGCGTTAGTAGTACTACAGTACATGGGTTTTGGTCGGCAGGGAGCAAATGACGCTTTTGGCCGCTCAATTTTCGATTGGTTATTGTGACGTTATATGTATTGGCTACGTCATAATGAGAGACTTCCGGTTTTGTGGAAATTATTTCCCCACAAATTTTAAAGCGCCATTTCCAAATATTGCTACGCCTGCGGTAATAAAGACTATAGATTCTAATAACCTCAATGATTTGAGAAGTATGCTGGACCTCTTATATGGGATATTTATCTTCTTGTTTTTTTCAAATCCAACTTGTAAAAGGACACGGAATATGGTAACAACTAAACACAGATTTGAACCGCCTCTGCCGTGCATACAAAAATACACCATGATAGCCGGATTACTTGACAAGCGGTCACATTGGACACAACCATGCGTTTGCAGCTCACACTTGAGACCAACGAAGTCAGCTTACTTGCAGCCATCAATAATTTCGTGATATACAGCTTCAGTTTGCCGCGACTGATTTTCAGAGTGTCCGTGACGATGTTTGGTTTGTAAACCTCCGCGCCAATTGCGGCCGCCGTCGCGAGCAAAGATAATCTTGCTAAAAAGATTTGTGATTCTGATGAGATCTGCATTTTGGAATATCTCGTCATTCAAGTCTTACCGACTACATTCGACCAGTAATGCATGTACCAAAACAACACCCCAAGAAGCCAAACTTCTCCGTCTGGCAGGAAATTTCCGGCTGAAATCAGATGCACGAGAAGGCTGAAACCGGCTAGGCCTCCGGTGGCAAGGGTAAAATGATCGGCGTTCATCATCTTGAGTTGTTGAGTACCGCGACACGACACTATTACATGCTTTCATAATAATCGTATAGAGTAGTTATTGTACAGGCCGTTGGAGGGAGTGGTAAGCGCGAGAATCGCAGATCAGGATACTACTATCGGGACTTGCTTTTGCGCATTGGAAAATATGTATAGTAGTATATCGATTACTCATTTCCGTTTGGCCTACTGCGATTCCCCATGCTATGATGCTATCTTTACATATGGGCTTCACGCGAGTTATCTTCCATTGTGAGATGCAAGCTGTACCAATGGAACTGAGCCATTGTCCTGTATACCGCGACAGGAATGTCAATCGCATGTGGTATCATTCTAAAATGGGGATTTTCACGCACGGGTAATAGTTTCCATAAGCACTGCGAAACAACCTCAGATAAAAAGTCTCGCATTCAATCTCAATATTTTCAATATTCCCTTGAATCGCATCGAACGGGATGGCTAACTATTCTAGCTATTCGCACGAATAGGACAGAAATTTTAATCCTGCGTAAGCGCTGTTGAACTGCGCTGCCTTATACTGCCTACGCACGGTGTTAGGGCGTGACTATACGGTCCGGCTGGCTCACTCGGAACACTTCACAAAATCTTCTGATATCGTCGAAAAATTTATAACTTGAGAATCGATACGAATGTGTGGTTTGGATGCGAAATTGTACATCGCGAACGGGCACCACACCATTGCAAGTCTTAAATAATCTGCAAACGTTCTAGCTGCGGTAATTGTGGCTATTCCACCAATGAAACGTTGTCGAGCCTCAGACGCGAACATCTTATTGGAAATGTAGCATAATATTGGGATTTTAGAAACAAATTAGCTCAAATAAACGAACACAAACACATCTTTAATTCTGTAATTTATACACTTAGCATCGGCATTGACTGCCTCGGCGTTCTCCAGAAGTAGCCTGCCTATCGATATTTCGAATGTATCGATACCGAGATTCTGAATACGGGCATTGCTCGATTGACAGTGCCGTGCGATTGCTATGCTACAATGACGTCATGTTCTCTTGAATTGCTTAAGTACGCAGCGCGTCAGCACGTATTAGGATTCCTTTTAATTTGAATTTGTTCAAATGCTGCGGCTGGCTACAGTGTGACGGCTACTACAACCTTCCTTTGTCGGGCTTGGGAGGCTGTTGTTAGATGCTACGTGAAATCGAATTCCCACTATTTTGCTTTTGGACATCTAGTATAATATCCCAAGATTTCTATATTGATTGCTTCGATACGGCATATACCGTGTTGGCGGGGTTGACGACAAATGTTAATACGCTGATAAGGACATTCCCGACGTTTTTAGAATTCAAACCGTCATTTTCGACTTGGCAGAAATGTACGATGTAGTAGTCTTTTCATCACCTTCGTAAGATCGGGTGTCTTCACACTGATACTTACAGTTGGCTCTGTATGATATTATCAGGCTCACTGTTGAGACCATCTGATATTAGTTCAAAGCAACTATACTTGTATACCATCACGTGCAGTTATGATAATAATTGATATAAATAAATACTAGGTAGCGGGAACTGGTCACTAGATTCGCCTGTAACAATATGTGATAATAAGAGGATTGTTTTATCAGACAATCGATATTGATCAGACCTGTGGTTGAAGGAATCAATATTATCTGTATAGTATAACTGTCTGTGAATTGTCTGTGTAGTGCATTGTATAATGTATAAATTTGCCTGTAGCCAGAAATAGCAATGAGACTATATTCCTACGGGATTGACTCCTAAAGCATTAAGCAATCATCACTTCGTCATTGACCTCATTGACTTTCCTACGTCTCATCCATCGTTTCGTTATTAAGTTTTGTAAAAATCTAATTGAAAACCCCTCTGTTTCACATTTCAGATGTCTACTCTGCAATGAAACACGTCTTGTCTTATTATCACTGCAAGTTCGGCGGTCCGAACCCATTGATAGAGACGGATTTCTTGTTGGCGATCCCCATCGTCATATGCATGCTAGCCGCAAAACATATGCTCGTGAAAGGAGGGCCTGAGAAAAATCTGACGAAGGAATCGCTTGGCTGTATGATGGAACAGTTCTTTACTTTTATGGAGAGAAGGCCGGAATACATGATGTCTCTTAAGGTGAGTTGAGGATAACTCAAATGTAGACCTCAGCCGTCTTTGTGTTCGACTGTTCAACCTTGAATACTACACAAGATGCTTAAAGTGATCAACTGGTGATAAATGTTATACAGAAATAGCAGTAACTAAGTAAGATTGTTTGTTAACATATAACTTGCAAAGCGACCCTGACTATTTCAAGAAAAATTCAAGTAGAGGGTGTGAGAAGAAGCCTACATTTCATACTGTAAAAATCATCCACAAGTAGGGTGTCGATTTTTGAAGACTGATAATTGATTGAACTGATCAATTCCGTGAATTGTGTCTAAGGGGTTTATGCAGAATGGCTGCAACAACTTTTAGTACCGTGGGCACTAATGCTAGCATCATTGCCGTCTGTTTGTTATGTATTTTGGTTGGATGAAAGAATAGAGACTCTCTCTCTCTCTCTCTTTCATAGACTCGGTACAAGCGATTACATGTATCCAATGTCGGTTTTCACTGTCTCAATTAATGAATGTAATATGCCATCAATGGAAGTTTACCTGGTTTACATCTTCATCTCGTTCCGATTGAGATATTCCATGTGAAAGATCGTCTATTTTACGATGTCGAATCACATCGCTAAATACATGTAGTCGGAGCATTCTGTTACAATTCCAGGGTGAGAGCATATTGCAAATGTCGTTAACAACAGGCCAGCTAATCCAAAAGCGGGATCTGGAACTTACGAAAACCATCGAGGACTTTCGGGTCGAGGGAAAGCACTTGACGGAAAGAAATTTGGAGATTGCCCTTTCGAGCTTGCTACATCCCATGGTCCGATCGATGTTCGTCGGATATTTTCCTATCGATACAGTCATGCATATGTGGGATATCCACATATTAGGTACGGATTATGCTTTCGGTGATTTAGCTTATGATGTGTCGCTGTTCTTACAGCGTCTACCTTTTCGTTTCGACAGACTCCTGTCCGTTTATTGCATTCTGTCTTATGTACCTCATTGTACATTGTTTCGTGAACGGATGATTATAATGGAACCGCAGATTATGATTTAGGGCCTCCTTATCCTAAATTTTGTATCTGGCCCACGATACAAGTTTGATGACAGCGGCTTACACACTCGCGATGTGATAAGCGGGTGATTGGTGCAAAGCCACTTTATTGCCTAGAATTGGATGCAGATGCAGCCTAGGTTACATTTTACGGAGTTTGCAGTGATATGAAAATTCATGATTATATGAGATTCCAGTTCAATGAATTCACTCCGGTTGAATCTCACTGTTGAGGTAAATCACCAGTCATGTGAAGTCTCATCTTTCTGAAAGAGTGGTGGCTTTGGTCTATCAATTACTTATTTTACTATGCTCCCTGCATTCTTGCCGCGTCAGTTCGTGTCATCACACGTTTGTATGATACCTGTGTTGTAATCAAGTCACTACCTTCGAGTTGAAGTCATTTTGAGTCGATGCAAATTTTTACTCGCGACACATCACACGTATTCATGAATATAGCCTGGAAGGCATTTCAGCATGCATTATGAATATCATTTTGAATATCGCCAATAACCTGAACCCGAGTAATATTTGGCAGGTTCATCCCATCCCAAACTGTCACGACCTGGGCCGATAAATAACATCTCTGCTATTGTTTTGTTGCCTGTAAAAAGACATTGCAATTTATGGTTAATAACAAAAATCGAATCCAGTAAATACATGATCGGTAACGAAGACGTGTTCAGGTGTTCACTCTCTGTACAAAAGCTTCGGAATTCCTTGCTGAGTAGAATACTTGAAAATTGGCTCGAAAGTCTTTCATTTGTCAAGTCCGAGTCATATATCGATAGTGACTCGAGTCAAATATGTGTCAAGCGTCCCAGCACTGTATGATATAGTTCTGGAAGCATAGTGATAACTGTTGATCACTAAAAACAAAACGGTTTTCAATTGACTTTCAATGTTTGCTTTAAACGTTCTGTTTTGATAGGAAAGAAGGACACTTTTTACATACCATAAAAAACTGCTGATACTAAAATTTATACTGGTAATTTGTTTGTGTTGACTAAAAAAAAGGTCACCTCTCTGATACGACTCCCGTACTACCCACTTTTTAACAATACTACTGTGGTGTTCACTAAAAAAAAGGTCATTTACCATTCCTACTCCCGAATGACTCGCACGGACGTCCGTATTACAGGTTTACAGATTTCACGTCATTTATGGCGTTTTTTAGTTAAGCCTGTCCACTACCCTGGCTGTCAGAGCTATAAGGAAGGACGAATGTCATCGGTAATGCTAGTTTTGAAAAAACAGTTCATCCAATGTGACACAACTTCCACATAATATTATTTCATGTCAACAGGTTTCGGTCATGCAGGCTATGACGCTGTTCCATACCTGTGTGCGACGATATTCCTTCTTCTACGCAATGAGCTGTCTACTTGCAAATCGGACAAAGAAGCATCAACAGTAATCATAAAGCGGTGTAGATGCATTGGTAAAGAGCAATTTATCCATGCTCTGCGGCAATACGATTTCGAGAGAGAGCTGAAGGATAGCTTGGATATTGCTGATGAGGTAATAATGTTCACTATTTCATGAGCCAAACAATGTAGATGTCCAGCTATGCATAAGTTGGTCTGCAAACTTCTCTTGAATACAGGCCTATTATTGACAGTGTTGAATTGTTCCTATGATTTCGGTATATTTGGCGTAGATTATAACTGCGCTTTGTGTATAAGGATTAGTTAGGGCTCTTACAAAATCTGAATTCCCGGCATTTGGGAATTTTGCATTTCGGGCAGGATGTGCTCAACCCTAATCTAATCTCGCCACTAACCTAATTTCTCTAACCTAATTGTGAAAGGGTATAACGGCGAACTCATTGCTAAGTGAATGTCTGAAAGCTCTCCGAATTGTTACCGCAAAATCTATTCGAATCACAGCACACTGTGATTTATGACATGAATTGAATATTTTAATTCATCTACAGTTAGAAATTAGCTGCACAAAAGTGTTGGTATCGGTAAAGAGAGAGAGAGTCTTTATTTTCATCCAACCAAAATACATAACACACGGCAGTGGTGGTGGTACAGAAAATATACATACACAGTATTCGGTATTAGATAGGAATGATCGATAAGACCGTGAAGGTCATCTAGTCTGATCACACCAGCATCAAACAGGTACACTTGACTCTAAGCAGTCTGGCTGTAAAAAAGGTTACAGTAGTTAAAAAAATAAAATAGAAGAAAAATTAAACGATGGTAGCAAATGATCAATGAAGCAATGTCTGGGCGAGGTAGGGCAACAGTGTTAGTGTAACGACAAGAGGTGATCAAGTGGGGCTTTTTTGAATCTATTATAAGGCAATTCACGGATATGTGGTGGTAATGCATTCCAGATGATAGGTCCGGAGTAGTCAGTAGATCTCTTGGTTAGGTTGCTATTGGGTGGGGGTAAGTAGATATTTCCTTTAGACGAAGATCTCGTGTAGTGGGAGTGGACATTTTTAGCAGGCATGAAAAAGACATCAAACACAGGAGGCAAACTATTGGAAAAATATTTGTGAATGACTTTGAAAGACTTTGAAGTATTTGAATAAGTTGCGTCAAGGTTTATAATGCCTGAAGCGATAGCTAGGTCACCTAGGTGATATGTCTGAGTGATTTTTTTGTTGTGGTGAAGAAGCGACACACGGGCTCTCTTTTCAGGATTATTTCCCGGTATTCCATCCTTCGTTGAAGAGCAATCTTGCACCGTGGAAATATTGGTACAGCGAGAAAATCATTGATCAAGCTCAAAAAGAAAGAGCAGGAAGAATAGGTTGGATTGACTTGATTTTTTTTATGCCCTGTTCATTTAAACTTGCCTTATGCTTATGGCATCGGCAACTGGTAGTAGTTCTCACTGACCCCTGTGATAGTTTCATTAAAGTATTCTTATCGACTTTAAATGGTGCAAGTTATGTTTGATAGTAGCCAGAGATGCAGTAGGAACCTTGTTGATACTAGTGTTGTTTAGTACACAACTACACATTGTATTTCGTGATTACGGTAGATTTTCTACTCTGTACTATTCCAAACTTCAGTAAATTAAAGAGATGGATGGAAACCTATTTTTTATTCGTCAAATTAAGAAAAATGATGACATTTTAGCAGCAAAATTAGGATTGAAATTGTTTATTTCGAATCGGCAAGTATCTCTCTTATATTTTTAAAAGTGTTATTGAACCTTTTCTTGTTTTTTATGTGTACTGAAATCGTATCAGTGGTATTAATGAGCTAGATCCATAGCAGAAGCTTATTTATAAGGAACCTAGTAGAGGACCCGGAAAAAATATAAATACTTTGTTACTGATCACCTCTGCTGTTTACTCGCCACATCAACGAGGCTCCACAATATGTTCAGGCTCTTCGACAAGCCGTAATTTATTGGGAGACGAACGATACGACGAAAACGCCGCCCTGGCAGAAATGGACTTGCAGGAGCAGGCGTCGAGGCTTCGCGCCGAGCGTGACTCCTTGGCGGAAAACGTGGAGAAGGAGAGACGGCTGAGGGTGGAGATGCAGCAGCACGCCGATGGCGAAATCGAAAGGTTGCGTAGGAAGCTGGACTTGATTCAGAAGAAAAATCCACAGGTGAGGCTAAGGATTTTGCGAGCAAATGTTCGGATTAGTCACTGACCACGTAAAAACGACATGAATAATCAAAGGTTGTCAAAGTGACCATATTTGATACTCCAGTAGAAGTAATGTCAAAATTTTTTACTCGTACACAAGTAGAAGTAGCAATCACCAAGTCAGTAAAAGTATTTTTGGGTTAGTTTTGCCTGGCATAACTGTAGAAGTGGAATTAGTCTGAAAGTGAGCACTTTGCTTGAAAAGCGTTGACCTTGCTTTTTTAGCCAGTTGGTGCGAAATTTCGCACTCAGGTGTGTCCTGCTTTGTAGATAATATGATAATTATGAACACACTTTGTCTCACAACTGAGAACACTCAATCAGCCTGTGACCCTGACTGAATATTCTCATAGATGACATGCAATTTTGTAAATATCTCTAGCCTTCTAAAAATAAAGTTCATTGTCGAGCATGAAACTTACTACGCATTTACATGGAAATGCTGATATTTTTCAGCTTGTTTCCGAAGAGAATACTCCTGTACCACCTGAACGGCAGCCAACTCCCGTTATGACACCTCCAGAGCCAAAAGTCGAAAAACGTAAGTTGTTCAATTTCGAAACCTGACTAAATTATCTCAAAAGCATGCGCTTCAGTAGTGCAGGACATTATATCAGCGCTTTTAAGAACTTCATGTCCTACTCTCTCCGTTTAGCCGAACCAAAGCCACCAACTCCAAAACCAACAACGCCGATTCCCGATAAACCACCAACTCCAAAGCCGAAAGAAATTACACCCGAAACTAAAAAAGCACAAAAGGTTTCCGACGACTTCATCAAAAGGATGATGGCGTCCGTAACATTACGTGCGTAAAGTGAATGGCCGCTTCGATTGTATTTCTTCAAAATGTTTTTTTTTTCGTCGAAATCAGTGGCTCACGGAGACGCGAGACAGAGGAAATTGTTGGATAAAGCAACTCAGAAAGACATAAATAAGTTGCAGATTGCACACGATAAAGCAAAGGTATGTATTTCGTATTCAAGCTGAACTGACAATGGGAACGTCGAGCACAGGCGTTCTTTATGTAGACGTAAAATTTACAGCTAGTCATGTGGTGTATGTCAATTTCTTGGTATATATGCGCTTAAGTGCACTACAGATATAAAAAATGATCCCTGTGGAATGTATGAAGAGCTATCACATAACGACACAATAGTATGCTCTAGTAATGATATGCATTTTCAGTTTATTTCAATACATAGCGCCCACCAATCTGCACCTATCAGTGCTAGAATACCCGATATAGAATCTATAGAAGTTTGTGTGCATGCATATGAATAAGCATGATGGTAGGCTAGCTGCTTTTAAATTCTAGTTATAAGTAGCCTACTCGAGTGTTTTCATGCGGCTCCAGACCTATTCTGAAGTTTGAAATGCAGCTCCGACTTCAATTCTAGTCTCACGCATTATGATAGCATACGACTACGAATCATATCGAAAATTCTATGCGACCACAAGTAAAATAATGCCAGTTCTACACTAAATAAATAGAATACCAGCCATATTTATTATAAATTCATACCATGGATTAAGACCTTGTGAGTCGCTTTGTAAATGAACATTAACTGATCACTTCAAAACCAAGCCGTCGTTTCGGGTGATATTTTGCCTGCTTGTCACCCGCCGTGATTTTGTGTTAATAATATTTCATACAGAAAGTTGTTTATGGGAAAGCAGTAACAGAGGAGAAACTCGCTCAGCTGACTGACGAGGAAAGAAAGGAGAAAGACGCCCAAGTTCAGGAGCAAACTAAAAAGATACTTTTCAAAATTAAGTAACTGATTGTATCGATAATGATTTTTTAATGTGGCAGCTAAACTATTTTCTTATGGAACGATATTATTTTACATATTTGATACACATATGACAGGTCATTTGAGTCTAAACTTTAATATTGTTTTGATACTTCATGCAATTTAGCACTAACATGACAAAGTACACTGTGTAATTGCTCTGACTTGCATTATAATTCAGTAAGATTCTTTAATTTTTGTAGTGTTTTCTGGATTTCTTGAATCATACTTGTTAGACGTTCCTTGCCGTGAAAATTTATCCGTCGCGACGCTTGCTTAGAATTGTGAAGCCATGATATATTTCTTTGACAAAGATTTGGTGAATATGCAACAATTCGTCCTTGTATGTAAAGAGTGAAAATGCTATATTTTGAATAAACCGAACACAACATAAAATTGATATTAGGAAGCGGTGATGTTGCATGCCTAGCAGGGCCGTAACTGCCGCACCCCAAACCCCCCAATGGGGGGGGGGCCGAGCTCGAAGGAGGCCCAAAATTATTTCGTGAATTAGCATAAATTATAGAGTATTTTTTGAAAATTTAGGCAACTTTTTTCGCACTGCACGCGATTTCAAGTTGCCAAGTATCTTGAATATTGGGTACTCTTCCCACAAGAAAAAATACGCAAGATTTATAGAAATGGGCATATCAGCGTCGGCCATTACCTCGCCACGACGCACCAAGACGTATAAAGTTTTAGGCCATGTTACATGCGACTGCAAGAAGTGTGCCAAAACGATCGGCAGCGAGAAAACCTTGGCCGAAAAGGACTGCCCTTATGCTGACCGAAAACTTCGTTATATATACAAAATACATGTGGGTTTAATAGTCCATAGGCGCCTAAATGACTGGCACCTAAATGTTCCTGTCTGGACAATCTGAACCTCACAAGACAAATACCACCCCGCAGGGAAAAATTATATGCTAGTGAAGAAATATCAATTTGAAATCGTGAGATCTTTTAGTTTAGTACGTTTCGGCAATTGTATATTTTTAATATAGCAGACAGGAGGTCACGAAATAACATGTAACGAAGTCATACCAACGGGTACACCTGCCCGAAGGTGTTTAATTATTATTTACGGGCTCTACATTTTCCAAGACAACACCTGACTCATCTCTACCAGTAAATCTGATTACGTGAGCAATTGAGTGTAGAGGACAAGAAATTGATAGCAATATATATGCAATTCCCAATCTTATTTACCGATTTTATCTTGAATTATCGAAAATTTTCGCGGTTCGCGCTGGCTTACTACGCAATACATCTATACTTTCGTGGCAAAGTGAACAACGTAGTGGCGGCCTGGAGGGTCGGTTTGTCACCCTATGGGAGCCCAAGATTCCAGTTTTTTGGGGACTGACGAAGTGCTGTTTCGTTCCTGCCAACGGGTATACAATACATCCGGAGATGTTTATTTATTATGGAGGGGTCCTACCCTTTCAAACACACCTCACTCTGCTCTACCGGTAAATCTGATTACGTGAGCAGAGAAAGGATAAAAATTGATAGCAATATATATGCAATTCCTGATCATATTGCCCGATTCAGTCATGAATTATAGAAATTTTTCGCGCGTTTAGGCGATGAAAACTGACTCACTAAACGGATACCCAATATAGATGACAAGCAGCGGTAAACATCGCCCCCCCGAAGTTAGGTTTATCACCCTATGGGGGGCCCAGGACCAACGTTTTGGGGGGGGCTGACGAAGTGCTGTTACGGCCCTGATGCCTAGGTGTAGATGTATTTACAGATTCAAGTACCAAACGTATCAATAGTCGCCCCAAGTTTGCAAATTGTGCAGCAAGCACTACCTGACAGTCAACTTCAGGGTAGAACCAAGCAGAAGTTTTCAATAAGTACTTTTGAGAAGATATTAACAAGACCTCCAGTAGGTTCTGTTTGCTGTACTTAACGTGCTCGTTTATTATGGAATTTTCGTCAAATGGAGTGTGGGTGTAAAATCATACCATGGCGACAGCCACACAATAACATCTGTCCTTCTTTGGCAAAAGAAATGCATCTACCAATTCCGCAAGTCATCAGTGGTGTGCAGTACCTCATTAAAAAATTTTGACGCCATGTCCGAATCTGTTTTGCTGGACTACTTTTGCAACCATCTGTTCTCTACTTGAAGTAGAATCGACATCTTCATAATCTCTGCTATTTCTACCCTGAGTAATATCGACTACTTTTGTCATCTCTGTATTCCGGTAAATACAAGCACGCGTGCCAAGAAGTTTCATCAGTCCGATTAGAGAAGTGCTGGAACAGAGCATATCCTCAGTACCAAATCATGTGATTTATACGAATATGACAAGAGCAATCCCAACACTACAAAACAGTCATGTGTGATTTGAATCGTAATGTCAAGTTATAAAGAAATGTATCTCAGATTCACAGTGGGTAGATATAATCAGACAGCGTTCTGCTTTCTGTGTTCATCTCTCATTTTTTGCTGCACGGTCCGCGAGTCCTCTTCCGGCCTTGGACCTCGAATATTAAACCAAGAGTCCAAATCGGTCTTTTCCATCATAGCTTCGTATTCCTCTTGCGCCGTTGTTTTCTTCTTTTTACCTCTCCCGCTCTGTTCCATCCTCTCCTGAAACGCAGCACTCTCGCCGTACTTCTTCTTGACGTCGTAGCGAATTTGTGCAAATTCCCTCACGCCTAGCCAGCCTACGACGAGAAAAGTCAGAAACGGCAAGCCACGCCTCGCATGCTTGTTGGCCGTAATTCGTTTCACCGAAGAGGCGATATAATTAAGCATAACTGACGGCGATGTCGGCGACCGCCCGGTAAATTTCTGCAACACAAACAATCTCGTAACGGACCTTTATTTGAAAAAAATCAACAAACCCCCGTATCCACTCTGTGATACAAAATTGACACTGACAAAATAGGGACTAAATCACATACACCATTCGAGACACAACCGCAGAAACACACGCACGCATGCACACCGGATAACGCCCGGAATCATTTTGTTAGCAAGTCCTGAATCAGTTACAAGCGTCAAATTTTGTTTTAGCCAGTCTTCATTGGGACAGCATTTACACGTTGATTATATACAGTTTTTATTAATCCTCTTCGCGCACCCTAAAAGCCGTGGAGCTTGATATGGTCTTTCTTCGCGATTCCAACTTTGAGCAGAAACTCAGATATGTTATTTCTTTGATCCCCCTGCAGCTGCAGCACTTCTCCGTATTCTGGGTGGTCAACCACCGTTCCGTTGCATGCAAACTCCTTCTTGCATATTCTCACGATCTTTTTCTTGTCGTAGTCATCGGCTATGCCTTGCACGGTAGTCAGGGTTTTTCGGCCATTTCTTTGCTGGATACGAATGTGAATTACGCCGGTTTGTGATGAGGATTCGTTCCCGGTGCTTGCATCCGCAAACGGGTCAAATTCATGGACTGCGAGTGGATTTGAAGTCATACGGAAGAGTTTCTTGCTTTGTAATATAAGGGGGCAGACGCAGCTAGTAAATCCTCGGCTAATTTATTATATAGTTCTTGAACATGCAGAAGATCATGGTTATTAAAAATTTAGAATCCTCGACAGTAAGTAATTTTGCATGAAACTTGTAACAAATTTAGGAAAAGCTGACAAGGTTATTCACAGCAATTGTCATATATAAAGAAACAGCTACTGAATATTTGTAACTTTTTCGATACACGCACCATCACGACCCTAATCACGCTGTCTAACAGTGTTTTCCATGACCCTTGGTCAATGTGCATTGCCGATCGTTTAACCAGGTATTGTTCCACACTGACGAGGCTGAGTGGACAGAAGTTATTCAATTAAAAAATTAGTTGCACAAAATAGTATACCCAGTATATAGGCCTACTACATTGTGTGTGCCGTGGTCATCTATCTGGTCAGCTTCAGTCATGAAGTTTTGGTGAAGGGATGATTTCTGAGGAAAGGGGGGTAAAGGATGTGGTTCTAGGAGGTTGAGCAGCGTGGATACATCAACATGCTATCAATCCAATCGCTGAGATCATGCACGTTTAAACAGGGCTTGTCCAAAGATGTAACCACATATTTGATGAATTATAACATCAAAGCATACAGGGTATGGGCACAGAACGAAGCAAACACCATCAACTGTAGAGACATGTACAATGTGCATGCATATTACATATATTTACATGAAAGCCGTGCCCTTTCGCATGGTCGAGTTGAATATTGGGCGCTTCTTCGTTTTACGATCATGACAAGCCAGTGTCCCCCCATGATACCAACAAATGTTTCCCATGAACACGAACAAAAATTTATGAACGTCTAAATAAATTTTTTTTTTGCCTTTGGATATATTGATATTAGGGTTAGGGGAGGTGGGATTGGAGGAGGTGGGATATTAGGGTTGGGGGGGGTGGGATATTAGGGTTAGGGGAGGTGGGATATTAGGGTTGGGGAGGTGGGATATTAGGGTTGGGGGAGGTGGGATATTAGGGTTAGGGGAGGTGGGGTATTAGGGTTATGATTAGGGGAGGTGGGGTATTAGGGTTAGGGGAGGTGGAATATTAGGGTTAGGGGAGGTGGGATATTAGGGTTAGGGGTTACGATTAGGGGAGGTGGGATATTAGGGTTAGGGGACGTGGAATATTAGGGTTAGGGGAGGTGGGATATTAGGGTTGGGGAGGTGGGATATTAGGGTTGGGGGAGGTGGGATATTAGGGTTAGGGGAGGTGGGGTATTAGGGTTATGATTAGGGGAGGTGGGGTATTAGGGTTAGGGGAGGTGGAATATTAGGGTTAGGGGAGGTGGGATATTAGGGTTAGGGGTTACGATTAGGGGAGGTGGGATATTAGGGTTAGGGGACGTGGAATATTAGGGTTAGGGGAGGTGGGATATTAGGGTTAGGGGTTACGATTAGGGGAGGTGGGATATTAGGGTTAGGGGACGCGGGATATAGGGTTGGAGAGAGGGGGATGTTAGGGTTGGGGAGAGGGGTGATATTAGGGTTGGAGAAGAGGGTTAGGGACATGATATCCAACCCTAATATCCCACCTCCCCGAACCCTAACATCCCCGAACCCTAATATCACCCCTCTCCCCAACCCTAATATCCCGCCTCCCCTAACATCACCCTCTCCCTCAACCCTAATATCCCACCTCCCCTAATCCTAACCTAACCCTAACATCCCCTCTTCCCCAACCCTAATATCACCCCCTCTCCCCAACCCTAATATCCCACCTCCCCTAATCCTAACCTAACCTAACCCTAATCATAACCCTAACCTAATCCTAACCCTAACATCCCCTCTCCCTTAACCCTAATATCTCCCCTCTCCTCAACCCTAACATCCCCCTCACGTAACCCTAATATACCCCCTCCGACAACCCTAATCCGTCTCTCCCAAGGAAAAAAACAATTTATTTTGATGTTTATAAATTTTTGTTCGTGTTCATGGGAAGCATTTGTTGGTGTCATGGGGGAACACTGGCTTGTCATGATCGTAAAACGAAGAAGCGCCGAATATTGTGATGGCGTTGAGAGACATCTCATCGATTACTGTAGGACTTCAAAACTATCTGCCGCAGAGAAAGTGGTGTTAATTCAAAGCCGAGGCCATAACCCTATAATGTATATCACCAACCAATTCATAGTATGTAGTTCTCGATTATAATGACACTGTTGTAAGGCTACAGGGATATCTATAGATATCCCTGTAAGGCTACCGTATGACAGACATGCAATTTACTTGAATACGAGGTCAAATTTCAATATTTTACAGCTGTCATCTGTTGATAGGTTTACGAACGAGTTTAGGAGAATTCTCCATGAATGTGCTGGTAGTCTGGTACCATAGCTAAACGTAGAACTGTAGCACTCCAGGTGACTCTTTCGACATTCATTCATTATACTCAATGGACGGCACTTTCAACTATGAAGTATAGGACAGATCTTAAGCTAATCCAGCTATTATGAACTCGATAAAATTGTAAAGTTCAGATTACAACGAACAGTATACGCACAAGTAGTAGGCTAATACTGTAAATAATGTATTTCATCGAAGCTTGAATACCGTGACCTGTACATTCCGTACCGTCCTTACTATATAATCAGTGAATAAAAACGAATACCTTAAACACCACAGGTCTAAGATCATTTCCAACAAAGCAACAAAGAGCTAGGGGCCTGTGAATCACCGAAAAACTGAATAAAAAGTAACTATTCCCCCGTGATAAACAACCTAGAATTTATTCACTATTCAGCAGGCAAGAGCCTCGCTTTATATTTTTTTACAATCGCCACCCGCAATCCTCAATGCCACGACCACTTGGTGGCAACAGAACTATCTTACTCCACTTTTAGGCATATTATTTCTCTTAAAAATCATCTTTGATAATATCTATATTTATCTTGTAATAAAATAGTTTAGATAAAAATACTAGAAAGTTTACAATCTTTGTATATTTTCCTTGTTCGACATTTAATTTGTTATCGCTATAGCGAACTGTTTCCATGGTAGGCGTAACGCCTCGCTGAGCCAATTGCAACTTCTTGCAGTTCATTTCATTCATGTTTATTACTATTTCCCGGTAACTTCAACGTTTTGATGTTATCGAGTATCCGTTCGAAGGTGTAGAAAGCTTGTACGGATGGATGTTAAGAAACGGAGAGGTGATGATGTGGCAGATAAAGCTAGGAAAATCCCACGTGAAAAGTGGCAGCAGTACAATCCGTTGGACAAAAAGGATGGTTCAATGAAATTTGATAAAAGCAACAAATTTCCATACTGCAAGCCGGACAATGCTACCACGATTGAAAAAATGAGTGAACCGAAAATATCAGTTGTAGGCATTGTACCCGTGCGCAGTACTACTGAAATTACAGACGTGGATGTTATGATAGTTGGTAAATCAGCCTCCGACTCAAAGTCACAAAACCGAGATACAGTAACAAGGACAGATAATAGTGAGGATGAAACGGAACATTCATCCCATAAAACTAACAACAACGTCAAGTCGAAGGGGAAAATGCCAGCCATTGTAGCTACCGTCGGCACCACTGGAAAAATCGCATTTTCAACAAGAAAAAAGCCACGACCTACTCCCATGACAAAATTAAAAGGACGAGTTCCACCAAAGCAGCCGCTCATTCCAGCGCCTCCAAATAGCAGAATGAGTAAAAGGACATCGAGCCGACACTCAATATCACGCGACGACGCAGATAGCTCCCCGTCACGAGATACAGGTATAACAGTGTACGACATAGATTTGCCTTTAATATGTCTATATATTCCACCATGCAACACAGGTTTAATATATCGATTTACTTTGACCAATATTTAAATGAGAGAGAGAGAGTGTGTGAATTAGTTCATTCGGTAACATCCTAGACACCTGGACCTGAAACCCAGACAGGTTTGTCTGTGTAGGCCTAATCTCTCCTTTCGTGTTGATGGTATTGCTGCTTTCCCTTCTCTCTCTTAGACTCTCTCAGTAAAATTTCCAAATAAACTATACAGTAGGTTAATGATTACTACCTTGTACCTGTAAATTTCGAAAGCCATGTATTGTTAAAAGTTAACGTTAAATTTCTTTCAATAAACGCACAGGTAAAACGTCAATTCCTCTACCGAGCACTCCTGTCATCGATGAGCTGCCATTTACGGAAGGCAGGGAAGTTGGGTCGGCAAGGTATGTGCTACCTTTGCGTATGCAGTTTATTTATCAGAAGTCTCATGAAATGGCATATTTCCAACGCAGATCAGTGGACGATATCATCAAATCTCTGCGTTCGTCGAGGCAGGGCATTGGAGGGAAATCGTCAGCGGACGTCCGGATCGATCGGTTGCTTCAGCAGGTTCTCGGCCACACGGAAGAATGGACGGAGCAAGTAATTACATGCTATTCAGTAGAGCGGTGAAAGTCGTCATTTTTGGTGCTCAAATAGAAATAACACCATAATTTTATGCTGAATTACAAGTAGAATTAGCAATGTCCAAAGCTATTTAAGTCAGCTTTTCAAGTAAGATTTGGTTTGGGGCTCACAAAATCTCAGTGGTTAATTCGAGATGGCTGTTTTGGTAATTGCAGGGTGCATCTTTGTGACTAACCCCCAATGACTTATGACGGCATGACGCTACAAATAGCCTAGGTTAGGGCTACCATATTTTTGTGGCACAAATTCTGGACATTCTTCAGCGCTCACTAGCGGATTTCAAAATGAGGTACGAGCACGCTGTCTCACCGGTAAAGCTTTATCTATCGACTAGAAGTGGTCACGATCCGGTTCAAGAGTGTGTGGTTGCGTGTTGTAAGTTGTAAACAGGGCCGAAGTCACATTTTTCAGCCCCCTCCCGTCCGAATAAACAATGATCTTGGGCTCACAGTAGGGTAATCGATGCAACTTATGGGGGCTTACTATATGCATCTGGTTTCTACACACATCTGGTCGTTAAATGATTTGAATGAATTATGTCAATAATATTGGTTCTTCAATATATATTGCTGTATAATTTTGAACCTCTCTCCGCCCACCTGATCAGAGTTGGCAATAGAGCTGGTGGAGGATGATGACTTCGAAAATGCAAGGAGCGTGATTGCACATCATTAAGTCATGTTCATGTCATACCGATGAGAATATTTATCAGCCTACTGCCGATGCGCACTGCACCACTGAGCTATATAAACACCGCGCATCCGGTGGTTTCCAACCTTCTATGGTCGGGACTCCATTTACAATTTACATTTACAATCATCTTGTAATTGCGATTACAATTAGACTTATTTATGTGAATAAATGTTATTTTCATTTATTTTTTATCGCGGTTTTTGCGAGGGTGGTAGTCCCCATATTAAAACCAATATATGTGATACCAAATCGCGCCCAGCGCGAAGAAAAACTTCATGTATCATAAATCTGCCCAATAAGTACTATTGTTTATGTTGATTTACGAAAAAAGTATGAGGTTACTTCAAGCCTTCAGAATTCTGGACATTTAGTCATATTTTAGAAATTCCTCCCGTACGCAGTTTTAACCCTTTCGCCGCGGGTGGATCCTATAGGATCCATGCACAGTTTTTCACAAACACGCTTCAATCAATTAACGACATCTGGCGTTGTAGGGGTCGTAAACGGTTACAATGATCGTCTAGAAATAGCGATTGTCGATACGCATACGACCAGCTATATATAAACCATTGCCTTATGGCATAACCTGTTCAAAATGCAGATTGAATACAGAAAAACGTTTCCCGCAAAATACAATGTGTAGCTCAGTTCGCCTGAATGAACGCTAATCTTATAATTCCTTACATCTTCCGTTCTACACGTCGTAAGCAGACACAGTTGTCGTTTTAGAGTAGCTGTTGATCGCAAGAGTTCATTTCAACCATAATATCGGCAATTAGTTGGATAGAACACGCTTCAAATTGGTGAGAAATATAGCAATGTTCTGTTACGTGAAAAATGCCGCGCACGTATGAGCATTGGCACATAAGGCCATATACATTCACTTACGATTGTCTTACACAGTTGAATGTCACACACATAGTTAGATGCAGTCCATAACACTTCAACAAGATCAGTATCACGAAGGTTGATCGTATATAAGTTACGCGAAGCCAGTGCTAACCACTGCAGACATGGGTGTGGAAGTTGGCGCGAGTGTACGGTATTCGCGCCTGTAATACCAACATCATACAGACAGTTGAATCATCCGTTTTATATATGTTATCCTTGAGCAGTGTAGTTTGTCAGTATTCCACTTATGATTGAAATATATTGTATTGTGCCAAACGTAAATATATCGTTTTACTTGAATATATATGCCGCGATGCGCATGCGATACACAATAAACCATATTGACGGCATAGCTGTGCCTGAGGAAGCATGGAGGAGTTGCAGGTTATCACTACCTGTCAATTCAACCACCATGGATTTATCTGTTGTTGTTCAAAGAGCAAGGTTTATTTCAACGCATAGCAATAAATCGTACAACTGATTGATAGTCAATTACCGATTATATACAATGATATTGTGACGGCCAGACTATCAAAACAACGCGCGCCGCGTGTGTGAGCCTCGTTTGCAAGATGCGCGACGTTGAGCACGTGTTACATAAACGGCCTTCACACTCGACTGTGTTACGGTATGAAGCTCACTCAGGACATTTTAGAAAGGTGATATTGCTGTGAAATCAGTCAGGCGATGATTTCACCCCGAGAGCGTCTATGTATGACGTAGTGGCAAATTCAGTAACAAAATTCTCTTCTAATTTTTCAAAACCTGAAACACTTCTTCTCATAGCGCTTTCAGCTCTCCCAGCTGATCAATCCGAGTAGCTCAGTTGGTTAGGCAGCTGTTTCCTGCTTACTACGATATTTTGGGTATTGGTTCAAGTCCCACTGTTCGGATTTTATGATCTTTTTCGTGAGAGCGGTAAAATTTGGACTCGAGGCCGACCGCGGAGATAGGGTTAACAGTCAAATTCCGGACATATGGCAACCCTAGCCTTGGTGCAATCTTCAAAAGCATGTTCATACAGGGGATATTTTGCCGGTTCAGTAGTACAATGTCACTCGTAAATGTGACAAAAACCTATCTCCAAACTACTATCTACAGGACAAAAAGTGTAATAAGCAGTTTTGCTTAAAATGTAACTAGAAGTGGAAGTAGCCTAACATTACAACCACTTGAGTCAGTAGTGCAAATAGGCATTAACTAATTTGAGTACTAAAATATAGAAGTACGGTACGTCTTCGCTGACTATTTCTGGTGTTTCTCGCTACAGGGTTGTCCTTGTAACCAACTCATAAGATTCCAACTCACAAGTCAATCTCTCTTTTATAGTTTTGACTCGAGTCAATGAAATGCCTGTCTGGTTCGTTCTAGTCTCGAGTCATATGACTTTGTTTTAGTCATGCACAATGACCTGAGTACAAGTCTAGTCAATAACAAAATTGTCTTTAGTCGAGTCTTATTATACATTTGAAAAAATGACTCCTGGCAAGTCGAGTCCCCGAAAAATCGTGACTCGAGCCGAGTCATGACTCGAGTCACTACTTCCACGATGAAGCCAAATTGTGTGCTCATTACTCTTTACGTTTTGTGAAGTGGACAGTGTAACACCTCGTGATTTTTCTTTCCCTTTTTGTTGTTTCGTAGGAGCAAAAAGAAGAGCCAACCGAGCAAAATGTGACCGACACTCCGAGAAAACCGCCGTCCGTACAATTGGACGACGATGTGGATATATCAGATACCGTGTCCACGCTTGCAAGTCAATTATCGGCACCTGCCGGTATAATAATTACAAACCCTTAATCTAGCGTAGATGAATACAGTCAAGGTTATGAAACAGGCATTCCGGATGTCTCGGCAATTCTACAGCGAAAATCTTCGCAGGCTTTCGGTAGAAGTGGCGATTCGGATCATAGCGAATTTTCGTCTCCTGTTTTTGGCGCTTGTGATCCAGGTTTGCTTGCTCGTATTATGATGTGTTTTATCTCCGATAGGTACCGTCGTTTGCTTTTGTAGAATCATATATCGATGCTGAGCAAGCTTTGAAAGATTTGCATCAAAGTTTGGACGTGAAGAACGAAGACGTGCTCAGGGTAGACGGCAAACCCCCTCCTATCGGAAAAATAGAGCTGGCTAGTGAAGATGAAGGTATACAAAAATAGAGGGGTTTTAGTACTTTACCCTATTTCTTGCATATAGGACCCTCTCTCATATCACGCATTGGAAGCATGACTTTAAAGCGGCACTGCTCTCTAAAAATGATGTGGTCTAAAATTGAAGGGCAAAACGAAAATTTTTTTTTAGCCCCAGCCATTTCCTTCAGAACGCCACCGTAGTGGAGCTGTAATTTATTCAAATTTCCACAGGAACTTCACGGTCCAGCTGTGGTGGCTGCGCGTCATTCCTTAACCCATTACATGGCACGATGTATTCACCATCGCACTTGCTCGACGCAATTAGGCAGTCACGCAGAGAATGAACAATGAACATAGAAAGTTATTGACAGATTTCCTACATAACATCGGCTGACAACTATCTAAAGTCTGTTCTCTGCGTGACTGCCTAATCGCGTCGAGCAAGTGCGATGGTGACGACATCGTGCCATGTAACTGGTTAAGGAATGACGCGCAGCCACGACAGCTGAAGCATGACGGTGAAGTGCCAATTTCAAATATTCTTATCAAAATTTACTCAATTCCAAAGAAAAAGTGATTCGCCATTATTACATAATACAGTCCGACATTAGATTTTGTTGATAAGTCTCGCCATCACCGTTACCAATATCATAATGATATCATGGTAGGCCTTGTAACTGCTAATGAGCCTATAATAGGCTCACGGTCTCACAGTGTTATTCATATGACTGCGTGTCGGTAACGTTGCACACTCCTGGAATGAAACCAATACAGCATTCAGATGAATTTTTTCTCATTTGAGCATGTGATACAACGAAAAACGGCATTTGCGCATGCGACACATGTAAGTAACTTTATAATACGCATGTGACTTCATAACCTCAAACCTAACCGTAAGCGCCAAACTAACACTTACCCTAACTTTCACACATATGCCCAAGTGTCGCAAGCTCCAGCATTGCATGTTGAAGTGTTGTATGCTCAATTGGTCATGTTTCCGCGGACTATTTTCGTTACTAACAAATACGGCACGATTTTCAGGGTACTACGACGGCATCTTGTCTGGGTCTGATAGAGATAAGTTTCGACCCGCGGATCTACACACCACGGTGACGACAGCAGGACGTATCCACCATCTATGCCTTCTGGCGGCAGACAACGCGACGCAGTTCAACGTCGATCCAGAAAGCGCGGCTCTAACCCGCTTGCTTCACGCGCCCGGAAAGAACTCAAAAGCTATTTATGCCGCTGATGGGATTCGCAATAAAATTAGACATTCTCCTCCGGCTCCACCACCGTCGGTGGCTCCATCTACTGCTATGGATCTTCAAAGTGTCATTGACGAAAGCGCTACCGGATCCCTGCCTGCTGTTCTGTAAGTGGTTGATTAGTTGTGTTGTCGTTCTAGAGCAGGGTTCCTTAACCTGGGGTTACGAGAACTGTTCCTAGGAGGTGCGGAGATGTTAATTCATCTAGATTGGTTAGGTCTGCTCTATATAAATTCAGAAACCTCTTTCCTATATTGCTTTGGCAACTTTCAAGAGCAGCAAGTGACTTTGAACTACTACTAGATTTTAGCATGTAAAATCCATGTTTATCAAAACGTAACTCTGGCCAGTGGCCACTCCTTCTCCGGGCATACTATTCCAATTACGACTCCGGCCAAGATTTGTTCCGGCTTAGGATTAATGCTACAATTGCTCCATACGACCTAGCTGTTTTCGAATGCGTGGTTTGTACCAGACCGAAATCACGAACATAGAATTATGACTTAATTCTGAGAAATATAGTCAACAACGCACCTGGCATGTGTCGAATGCATCCTCTCAAATGCAAAATTGAGATCTTCTTTGTTGAAATGTTGTTTCTATAAATTAATCAACTCGCAGCATTGTCACAAAGGCCTGTATCGTGGTTGTGTTAACGAAAAACGAAATTACATTCAATGATCCAGAGCTGGCATTATTTTCAAGTGTAGGCCTACACATTGCAAAATTTCTTAAATAGCACGGATAATAGTGCGCTTTTTGAAACAGGGAACAGGTGGAGGAGTATCACAGGTTGATAAATGAGATGGTAAGGGGTAAACCCCCTGCGGAACCGAAGAAACCGATTGAAACCGGTTTCGACACCAGTAAGATTGACCCTTTGGACATTGACGCTTGGCGAAAGGTTGCCGACAATCTATTGGAAAGAAAAGATATGACGCAGCAGGGACAGCCGTAAGTCTTCAACATGTTTTTTCCGCGAACAACGGTTTGTATGACACGGACAAATTTCAAGTCATGCACACGATGTTAGCAGGTTCATTTCCTTTGTAGTCAGAGGACAGATAGCCGAGGTTGATGCACGGACTGAAATTATTCTGATTTTGCTGTAAAATATGACAATGGACTGGCTAAATAACTTGACACGGTGCAATTATACAAAATATTTGCAGTATGGTGGTAATTTACAATCTCAACGTGATGTTGCAACATTTTCTATGATTTTTTCAGGATTCCCGGAGGAGAATCGAATATGTGGCGGCTCATCTGGGATCCTGCCCCGCCAAAGATGCACATACCACCCGTCGCTGTCAAGGCTGCGTTGTTTCCCAAGTATCACGGTGCGCAAGTCTCTTCTGGTCCAGCCACCGGGACAGGGCTGGTGGGTTTGCACTCTGATCTGCGTACCACAGTGACTTTCGTGGCAATTTTAGTTCCAATGGCAATCTTGTAGATACGTTGTCATACCACAGCACTTGCTTCTTACTTACTTCTTTTGCTTGTTATGATATGATGATGGCATTGGCATGTGTATCTATCGCAGACATGAAGTGAATATTGCACAATGTAGTTCATTGCGATAATGATTACTTCTGAAATGCTATATTATGATTACGATCCAAAAGTAGTCGATTACGATTGCGGTTGCATGGGAAAGTAATCACCATTGCATTCATTTTGTTTCCTCGAAGAACACATAAAAATATATAGAAATATAAGATTGCATCATGAGAAGACATATTTTTAATTATTGCGACATCATTTTCTTATGACATCACACTATATCATTTTTGCAATTCAATCGCTGACCATTTGTCCCTCCCCACCAATATTCAATTTAGCTGTCGATCCATGCTAATATAGAATAACGAAAAAACCACTGTTGCCTGCTTGAAGTAGGACTGCAGGAGAATGCAATCGATTACAATTGCAAATAACGATTAATGCATGTCTGATCCATTGACGTTTCTCTGTGACATATTTTTCAATTTGTGTTGATAGTAGGTAACTTATTCAATACACCTAATCTATACAACTCACCAAGGCGATTTTGATATGGGAGGGAGTCTTACAATGATTTGAACTAACATTAATACCAATAAATGAACGGATGGAGATTGGGTTCATGCGTGGTCCAATACCATTATGTGTTTGTTCCTAACTATTGACTATGTATTAGTGCGATACAATTCTTAACCTCCACTCTTTACCATCAGGAATTGGAACTCCATGACAGTGATGCCGGCTCGGAAGACGATGAGGAAAACGAATTTGAACTCAACCTACGATCTATCAACAGGAAGCATAAATCAGAAGAGGTAAGTTACAGTCAAGCTTAGTTTACGAGGTACGACAGTACAGGCTGTCACTAGGTACTGATGCTATTCAAGCAGTAGGAGAAGGTACCACTTGGCACGAGGTAGATAGATACTACTCCGGGTGGAGGGAAATGATATTTTCAAAAAGCATCGTGGTGTTGGTAGTTTTGAACAGATCATTCAATACTTTTTGTTTGTCAGTGGTCTGTTAACGTGTAAAATTATGTGGTAGATCGATGTGGTCAATGCTGACTGGTCTACAGCGGTACAAATTGATGTGTTATCAACGTATTCGACGAGAAAACAGTCGGAGCTGATTCATAAACTAGTTTTTACTTCACAAAAGAGAATAATTGAATAGGTGACTGGCGGTACTAAACTTGAATATTGCTTGCAGGAATGAATTCATTGCATTTATTTTACTGTTATGTATCTGTTGACGCGTTTTTGTGTGTGTATTGTACAACTTGATTCTCACAGATTTCCCTGTTATGACTATGACATAGTTTCCGATACAGTCCCATCGTAGCATCATAAATTGCCAAATTGGGTTTCATTTCAATCTCTATTTATATACTTGTTATTGTGCCATTAAGATGCCGAGTTAAATAAATTATACCGCAATGAATATCATCCTGAAAACAATACGTAGGAACGAGTAAGCGATTTGACTTCTGTAACAGATCGAGTAGGAGTAACAATAGTTTTGTAACTAAAACCGTTAATGGTAATACTTCTTGTAGAAGAAATATATCGTTGACAGTCTTTGATCCCAGGTCTTTCCAAATTTAGACTCAAGCTGATTAATAACCCACTTGTAGCGAGACCGTACTTTATCCTGTATGTGTGATGTTTCAGAATCTTACAAGGTTGGACCAAGATCATTCTATGATGGAACGTGTTGCTCTGCAAAGAACAAACTCCGTACCAGAACTCATCAGGACTGACTCTTACGAAGAATTGAAAGTAATTTATCGCGATAATATTCCTACATTCCCATTGTCTTGAATGAAATACCTGCTCATTCTGTCAAGTGTTGCTTGGCTTACCCTTGCATATAGACACCGTCACGGTCACACCTCACTCTCCGTAAACACACCCTAATACATTGGCAACATTCAGACAGCATTGTGGCTATGATGTGGTGTCCATCATCACATGTGGTGTCCATCATGTCCATCATCTGATTGCAGGAATTTATTCAGCCCGTACTAGTAATTTCTTTCGATTGCATGTTATTAGTGGATAATAATTACCGATGTTGTTACCAGATTCCATCGAACATCAAGTAATAAAAATTCTTGACAAATGATTTACAATTTCATAATTATTTTATGGTTTGACTACACTAACATCGCTGCTTCCGTTTTTTCAGATCGAGACCAATTATTCGACTGCAATGCTGGAACTCAGCCAGCAGCGTGCACAAGCTATGCAAAAGGAGCAGGAAGCCCTTCTTTTACAGTCGGCGGCCAACATACAACCAGTCAGGTCTAGAATTGAGAGAGAAAGCACGATCCAATTGAGCACTCCCGCAAACTCGGAGATAAAGGTGATTGCTTTTCGTCAATTTTTCCGGACAACGACTCACGTCTCGCTGTCGTTCAGACGATCAAAACGAGCAGACCGTCGAAGCCCATTTTGCCTGAGAAGAAAATTAGCGAGGCGGAACTGTCTCGCATCGGTGGTCAGGCGTATGTTCCGTACTCGAGAAAAACGAACAAGAAGGTTAGTCGATTCATTATTTATTGTAGATTGAGATAGGCCTACCTATCGCGACTGATATTGCTGTCTTTCCAGTTTACAATTTGAGACCATGAAATGGCTCGATACAGAACCTCCCAAGTGTAAGTTTCGCAGAGGTGGTCAAATCAGCCAGCGTTAATACTCAAGTAGAAGTAGAAGTAGCATTACCGAAATATGCCAAAACTGCTTTGAATGGAAATAGAAATGGAGGTGTAAAAAGTACTAACGTAATTAGTTTCAAGATGTAGATTTGTTTGACGGATCACATGCTTTTAGCAGTTCATTGAAAATGAGTATTTTTGGAATTGGAGGGTGCCCCTTTGTGACTGGCGCAGAATGACAAATGACCTTACAAATATGCGCAATTTTCTAAAATACGTTCAGTTATCGTGATGCGAGGAAGTTTCGTCCGGTTTTTATGACGATTTCATTCGTAAGATTTATGCAAACATATCCCCAAAACTTCTTTCTACTTCTCTACGTGGGAAAAACAAAACAACCTTTGCCGGACCGCATAAAACAGCATGTCCCTAGATTTATTTGAACAAGGCGCATCTTGTTTGTTGAAAGACTCACCCTTGACTCATCCCCTCAAGCTTGATTCAGAACAGACAATTTTAAGCCATAAATTTTGCCATTGCCAAACATTTGTTGGAAATCCTGTTTGCGTGAAAAATTTTTGGGACAACAGATTTCGTGTTGTCGTTTGCCTTTCACACTTTCATTTGGGCACCTTTGAACCGATTTTTTATCAAAATACACCAACCAAGCCTATGTCTACATAAGGAGTTTGTGTACCATCTAAAAATATTGCATTGAGCTTGAGCGGTCTCTCCGCCACGATTATTCAAAATTTCATGCCGGTGACGTCATATTCATGATACGATTGTTGATATACAATGTTCTTTCCAATTCTCTACTGGTTGCTGACGATTACCTCTGACGTGTGTCAGCCGAAAATATTCGGACTCATTTCAATATGAATATACTATTCAATTGTATATTGAAGTTCTGTACCTCCAAGAAGCACTTCTCTAAATCCACAATTTAGAAAGCAAGCAGTTTTGCCTAAAAAGCTGGGAAGTACAAGCGGAAGCAACACAAGTTCGCTAAACCTACTTCAGCGCTCTGAAAAAGTAGAAGTACTACTGATCGTATCTCAATTTTTGAGTATTAACATGTTGGCAATGACATTTGATGGTGAAACGTCCGGCTTCTTCATCGGTAGGCCGTGGGTTCGATCCTCGGAGGGGTCAGACCAAAGACCTGATTAGTAACACTGGTATCCATGATTTCCCGCTTGGCGCTCAGCATTACTGGGATAGCATGAAAGGGTGGTGCAAGAACTAGGAAGCCTCATAAGGCTATATCTGCACGTTCCTTGTCCAGCGGCATATGCACACCATGCACTCATGGTATACATATGCACAGATCGTGTGTATGTATATCATGAGTCGGTGTATATGCCGCAAAAAACATCCAGGACAAAAATAAACAGCGTCCTATTCCTATTTGCATCATAAATTTTAACACAAGTATTTCACTGTCAAATCTTGAATGTTTCACTCCGTACTTTCCAGCGTGGCAAAAAAAACACGGCAATAGCCGAAGAGGCTCGGAAACTCCTTTCTACATATAACCCGACTCGATTGAAACGATCAAAATCGATTGAGGCTATGCCCTCTGTCGTAGAGCAACGGGCCAAGTTTTCCGGGAATAACCGAGTGTCTGCTGTCTTGCCAAACAGACAGCGCAGTCGCAGGTAATGTAGTTCGGTTTCGAATATGAACCGCTCGCTGTACAATGTACGTGTTCCGTGTCTCACAGCCTTCCGCGTGCGAATAATTTTCGGCGATTTCTCCATCGTCACGGCAATCCAGAGGTTGAAGATATGCGCGAATGGGTTCGGGACATCTGGAACGCATGGTTTGACGAGGTGGGTTAATGTGGGTAACTCGTTGCCGAGCGTGACACTGGCAGCATCGAATGCTTTCCAATCAGTAGTTGAAACAAGCCATTCGGGGTATAGGACTTGAGAATTGCACAAAACAGCAACTTCAGGCTCTTATTCATATGCAGTACAGTATAAGTAGAACAAGAATGGATTGAAAAGTAACCGATTGTGGAGAACACTCGTTCTCAGGCGTATGAGAGCCCACAGCACTTGCAAACGTACAAGATACATTCTAATATTTTGCAAACCCGAAAGTATGCTGGCTTCCAGAATTGTCCGTTTGACAGTAGTCTGAGTCTTTCAGCTTTACCTGACTGTGAGGTTACGAGAGTGGATCAGTGATCAGTACTGTGCAAAAGGATTGGGCTATAGTTCTATATATGTAAAAAGCGCAGAAAAAATAGCAATGAGACACTAGGAAAAATGAAAAGTAAAAGGAAAGCACCAGAATATCTAGATCGAGCATTATTTATACCAGTAGGCTGAGGAGTATGTTAGATTGACTGAACCTACTTGGTCGTTTCCACATTCTCCTATCAGTTTATTACATTGCATTGTGTCGCATGTATCGCATCCTATATTGCATGTCTCGAGCGGATGAAAATGAGAGAACCCGCTGATTAAGATTACAAAATATAGGGCTTCCAGTTGTTAAAATTTACTGCTTTGCAGGTATTTCCCCCATCGGTCAGCGACGATGAGTCGTGGTCTACTTCGTCCGCAGACAGCGAGGAAGACGAAATGGCAGGTCAGGCGCGAAATCCACTCTGCATCCGCCAAGTCCTAAAAAATTATTCGACGTGATTCGTTGCTTTTGCAGACCTCGAGCCCAAAAAGTCGAATTCGTTGCTGCCGCGACCAGATTCCCCGTCTTCCGCCGGCAAGCCGAAGGTACCAAACAAAATTCCGGAGGTCCTAGACCCGGTAGTCGCCGTGACGGGTGCCGAGGGCGAATGTCTCGGTAAGCAAACGTGAAACAATAATAAATATCAGTGGGCGCCCGAGATTATCAGAGCACGGATTTTTGTCTTTTCATGATATTTTCTATTACTTTTAGTTCAGTCCGCATGCCTCCTATTTACGTGCTCCAGGCCAAGGGTTCTTCAACATTTTTGAGCACGGACCCCTTCAAGTTTTTTGGTGGTTGCGTATACCCCCAAAATTCTGGAAGCCGATAACTAAAAAGAAGAGTCATCATTTTGCCCAAATAGGCTATTTTGTGCCTATAAAAACACAGTCTTCCTCACGGCCTCATTAACAGGACAATCCAGTTTTGTAGCTTCTGTTTAAGAACCCCTGCTCCAGGCCCAATAGCGCATCTGATTATCTGATTGATATTACTCCTAATCATTCCGACACCCTCCTATCTGTACATTATATTGCAATCTTGTGGT